>NC_081406.1:314916933-316116933 GCF_030272615.1 Cryptomeria japonica | reverse complement strand
ACCCAAATAGTTGTAGAAGGCTCAAATGACTCCAAAAGTCTGAAACGGAACCTGTCACCTGTCTGTGACCGATGTCGGAAATCATGGATCAACTGGCAGTCTCATCCCTAAAATCTAGGGATGCTCCTAGAAACTAGGAAACACACCCAAATCTCTTGAAACTGAAACCAAGGAATGGTCTCATGGAACCCCAACCCTGGACGCTGTCACAACCTCCTAAAAAGTAGGAACTGCCTCCTAAAATCAAGGAACTGCTGCAAAACTGGTCTACTACTGCCAGAATCACCAAATCCAAACACTGAATATCCTGACTAAGTCTCTATCCACCATTGCCAACCTACAAGACTCCATAATAGGCTAACTCACATGTCTCTGCTAGACAGAGCTAAAGAGGGGACATGACATGTTTCCAACAAGGGTCTCTCTTTTTGCCACCACCTCTACCTATATAACTAGAAGCCATTTTCTTTCAAAAACAAATAGGAAGAGAACCTAGCAAAAGAGAGAGACAACATAAAAAATTAGAGAACATAAAAAATAGTACAGGTATAACAGATTTGACATTGAAATGACTGAAAATTGTTTTCAGTTTTAGTCTTTTAGAAACACAAATTGAATTTGGCTCAAACACAATTACTATATCCTTAACGACAAACAGAAAAACTAAGTACAAAAAGTGAGTTTTCAGTTTTGCAGGGGTGCAAGTTGCAATATTATCTTGTCTATTCGAAAAATTCATACTTCACAATATCATGTAGGATTTGCATGTTGTCTAATTTGCTATCATTATGTATATAAGACAGTAGCTTTTTATGCCTTTGTTGAGGTTTGGGCATTCGTTTAGGTTGATGTTCTGCCTATTGAGATTTTGTCTAACAAATAAATTGTCACTTTTGACTTCGATCTGCATGGCCCAAAAGATTGAATGATCAATCAAAGACGAGAAAGCCAATGAGACAAGATTGGACTCTATTTTCTACACTTCGACCCCCATAGGACTCAATAGTGTAGTCCTTATGAGGGTCTTAAAGAATAATAAAGATATTTGACAGACCAAGCTACAAAAATAGGTCCAATTGACATAGTAGAGAAGCCCAATTTTTTGTCACTAACTTAGACTGTGTTGGTTTCATACAAGTTTGCAGCTACAGGCCCTTTACATGTGGATAATTGACACAATCACAGATTTATGAGCAAAGGGTTTCATTATTTAGCAAGTGTAACTTGTAGGTATGATCCTTTGTAATTTGTATCTTTGCCAGCATTGTAAACAAATAAATTACATATGTCATAAACTGTTCTATCTTCACACCAATCAGTTAAAGGGGTGATAAATAGAGTATGGCTTAGTCAGTCTCCTTGTTGATTTTCAAGCACAAATCTATTTGTTCAATGGCAATGATGAAATACTGAAATAAAGTCCACACTAAGAAATCTTACCAATTCAAAGCATAGACAAGTAAATCTTATTAGGAAGGGGTAAATGGAAACAAAATTTTAAATTTAAAATATCTTTTTTTTCTTATCATAATAAAATAGCAGATAATTGTTTTTACTTTATCGACATGTAGCTTTGCAATATGGAATTGGACTATAAAGTTTTTCACATAATGTTCCAACTTCCTAACCTTATCGAGCCCAAAAAACAAGACTGAACTGTGACTGTGTCGGAAGAATTCTTGCCCAAAATCGTGTGGCACTGGAAGACTGAGTAATCGCATCATGCACACACTATTTTTCTTTTTTTTTTGCGTCGTCGAAAAACATCTGAAACCTCCGTTGTGCAGGTGGTTATAATGTTTTAGGTTTTCATGTTTGTTAACTTTATTTCTTTTAAGTGTTTTAACTTTTTTTATTTTTTAATGCCGTGATTTTCCCCCAAAACACACGATTATCGGTGATTGTTTACTATTAAACTCGTGGCCAAAAATGATGCGCGCGTACTCACAAGTTTTTCATTAATGCACAAAGTTTTTCATCTTTGGTTCAACTCGCAACAATATATCTGAACTGAACTCTTTTCTGCAACAGCATGCTTTTGCACCCATATGAATTTTTTCATATTGAGTCACCTCTCAAGTCAAATCCTTGACATTCTTAGTTTTGTGAGCCACAATTGAATCCTTGTTTCCTATGGTCATGAACATTGTTTTTATTATTTCTTAGATGATGTCTTTGTAGGGCCAACAAGAAAATCTCTTCAATGTATTTGACAAGATGTCATCTGGAGCTCAGGGGAGGAAGGAAAGACAAAGTGTGTGAGCATTTGAAAAGGCCCAAAAAGGACCCAAAGAGTGCACCTCTCTATTGAATGTCCAACTAAAAGTGAATGTTTTGATTAAAAGTGCATGGTAGGTCAAAAAATGGACTTTCAAGTAAAAAAGAGCATAAGAAGTCAAAAAGAGTACTCTTGGTCAAAAAAGTGATAGAATTAAAAAAAAAATCTGCACTTTTGGTGCACGCTATGAGGGCTTTTAATGAAAAATAATAATTTAAGTGACAAAGGGGGTTAGTTTTTTGCAAAAAAGTGTTCATGAGAACCTAACAAGTGTGCTTTTCTAAAGAGAGTTCACTCACATGAAGATCATTGCATAAGCAAAAGTACATATGACCCAAAAGTGAGAAGCACACAGCAAATACTGAGAGGGGGGGGTGAATCAGCATTTGATCCTTTTAATAAAACAATTTTCAGAATTAAATTGAAACATAAGAGAAACAACCAGCAAACATGAACACAGAGATTTGTCATGGAAAACCCTTTCGTGTAACAAACCACGGCAACAAAGAATTCTATTCACTTCAAAATGATGGGATTACATAAGTGAGCTACAACTCATTGCAAGCATCCACTTTCCAAGAGCACCAACTCTTCACAGCAGAGGCACCAACCTCTGATAGGACAAACAAAAACTAAAGATTTGAACTCACTGCTTCTCTTCCCTTTTTCAGATTGTCTTCACACCACAATAAGTATAGAGATTGCATACCACTTATAAAAATTTCTTCTCTGTCTGAAACAAGCATGCTGAAAACACTACCTTTATTCGATTTCCTCCATATAATTGAAGACTGGTAATATCATTCCCAGCCACAACTCAGAAAAATCCCAAACAATCCATAACAATCAAAGTAAACTCCACATAAAAATGGTCTCTATGATCACTCATTTTAGAATTGCATCCCCATATTTTTTCACTTAACACAATAACTCCTAGCCTTTATTCAAAACGCCCAGCACACACACACCTTCACTCCCGTGCAACCAATCATCAACTCGATACTTAGCTACACGGCATCTTTTAATCCTCTATGACTGCCTGTCCACTTGACAAGAAAAATATTGCATCATGAAAATAACACAGAGACTCCAATGAAAAGAAATACGACCCAGAAAAGAAACAGTATATATCAATTAGGAGAATGCAGATATAAACGTAGTTACCAAACCATACCACAACAAGAATATATAATCGCAAAGTCATTCAGTCTCTATCCTTCAATGATATTTATATGATTGATTCAATGAATTCCTTTGATTGGATGATTTGAGTTATTGGTGAGTTGATGACTAAGTGATTGTTGATTAGATGATTGATGAGTGAGTGAGGGATCGTTGAATGCTTGGAATGATCTCTCCTTTATGCTTTATTGGGGGAAGAGTCACCACCTTTCATAGAAATTGAGGCACCACCTTTCATAACAATTGAGTCACCATTTTTCATTGCGGCCTTTGAGAATAATATATTATTCTCCAAATTGATCTCCCTTCCCTCTCTTCCTCAAATGAACCTTCTCCCCTTTATATCTTCTCTCTGCATCATGAAAATAACACAGAGACTCCAATGAAAAGAAATTCGACCCAGAAAAGAAAAAAAGATCCCACTCTTTGTATATCCTTTTTAATATCAGCAGCTTGTATTATTCTCCAAAAAAAAATTCATACAGGCTCGTTAGATTTTTGAGGAAAAAGAAAAAACGTTCCAATAAATTCCACGATAACTGCTTCCTTTTTACTAAACAAGGTCCACAAAAAAAGAAAAAATCTTCTACGCTTCACCTCCCAACTAAGAAAAAATGACCTCCATAAGAAAAATGAACCTACTGAAAAAAACTCTTTTCCCACTTAAATATTCATATGCTTTTAAAACTGTTTTTTATTTTTAAGAGAAAAATAACGTTTTTGTGCTGCATATCAAACATGTGTATCCCGTCCACCTAAGAGAAATATCTTTTTGGAACCACAAAAAAACAGCACTACTTCCTCTTTCATGCTCCACTGAAAACACAACTGCGACTTTTCTAAAAAACACCATGATGAAGATTCCACAATAGCAATAAAGTTGTCCACGAAGTCCATGATGAGGAAATGTGATTTCCAGAAAATTTCAAGAAGGAAACAGTTTTAACTTTTTACTGACAGCCAACCAGGCCACATTTCCAAATTATCACAAACCAACAACCACGTACTAAATCAAAATGATATGCTTTTCACCACAAAACCCAACGACAATGTATTAAGAAAGAAATTAATTCGATTCCAAACAAAAATTTCTTTTGACATTCAATGCTTGTGATATTCAACTAATGACATGGAATACATGACATGGCATAAGATATGACTGATTAGCTGACAAAAGGGACAAGCAAGCTCACACACTGCTGATGCGGACACACACCCTGCTCAAACAGACACCCAGGCAGCTCTAGCAAGCATACAACCAGCTCAAACACCCAAGTAGACAGCTCAACCAAGAAGGCAAGCAGGTCAATCAAACCTCAAAATAAACTTTGACATCAATGACAAAAATTCCAACAAAAAGTGTGTGCTCAAGGAGTGAAAGAAACTTAGAACATAAAAATATTTCTCAAGGAAGCTAAAAGCACACGCTTTGCCTAGGAGAGGCATGATTCAACTTAAAAACCCCAAGGAATGTCCATTTAGGTATATATATATGATTTCAATCAAAATAGTATTGAACTCTTTTTATTATGAATATAAGTTTTATAAAGCTAAGATTAGCTAGATCAATCTCTACAATTTCTCTAATAATCAAAGTTGATAACTTCATTTTGCTGGTGGATGTTCCCTTAGCTTTAAGTTGTTCTCACTTAAAAATAATGGCTAAATAACAATAAAAAGCTCTTTTAAATATCTAACTACATTAAATAGCAAAAGTTGGAGTAATGACATATTAATTCAAATTAATGTTGAAGGTGTTTATCAATATCCTTTAATATGTTTTATTTTAATATATTTGTTTAATAAATCATTAATACCTTTAAGGTTAATATTTTTTATTAATGTCTTTGTTTGCTAAATTATTAGTATCTTTGTTAAAGGTTATAATCCTAACTATTAATGTTATAAGATGACAGAATGGAAAAAAACTTGATCAGCAAGATTTGTCTTTCACTTTCTTTTTCCTTCAAACTGCATACCCATTATTCTTTATGGGTGTTATGTATATGATATTATAACATGTCTATACATATATATGCCATATTAATGGCATGTCATATAGATAATGTAAATCAGTGCCAAGCCAATTATGAGTAACTCATTTTAGTTAGTTACAACTCAAATTTCCAATTTCCTATGGCTCAATACCCCAAATCTTAATGACCTCTTCAAGGCTAATCAATTTGAAGCCCCATTTTGTTCATTCCAACTCTCGTATGCTTGGAGTGTGCATTTTGGCCTAGGCCCTACACTTCTCCCAAAAGGACAAAATTGCCTCAAAACATCAGCAAAGCCAGCAAAAAGGGAGGGGGTTCCTATTGAAGACGGGGTGTGTGTGTGTAACACAACAATTATCATGCCCCATTAATTGAGGACCACACTTTCAGCATGTTTCTGATGCAGGGGCATCAGGAGCCTCATAAGCATGCATTATGTCACTCTTTGGTTTTAGGTTGTTTGAATGTAATAAGGTCATTTAAGACCATTTTGGAAAGTTTTAAGTTCATTGATCAAAAACTGTAAAAGTTGCACAAAGTTGTCAAGTTGCTCAAAAAAATTGTCAAGCAACTTTCCAAAAGTTGTCAAAAAGTTATTTTTGTTAACAAATTGGTTGGTTGAATGGTTGGAGCAATTGTGGAAGGATGCAAAATTTATAAATATGTCCCCCAACTTAAATGCCAAGGTTGGAGAAGGATTGAATGGAAAAAGACTTCTTCTGCACAGTTTTTACATTGTATTTCTATGTGTAAAAGTCTGATTTTTTAATTGTTACGGCCTTGTACGGACTGGTATGAGTCTGAAACTTATATGGATAGAAAGATAATTTTATTTCAGATGTTTTTTAATTGTTACCAGTTCTAAAGATAAGGTCGTTTGATTGTTGTAATAAGCCAATCTTCTTAGGAGCCCTGTTCAGAAACTAGGGTTTCCAGTTTTTGGAAAAACTCCATAACTTTTGTTTCCACCGTTGGATCTTGATGAGAAATTGAGGAAAAGTCTATATCTAATTTATCTTAAATTTCACTAAAGCAATTGGCTTAGTTATTTGTTTTGTTAAAGTTATTAATGACTGTTCTTTGCATTTCAAAGTGGGACAGTCTTAAAAACGTAGTATCATGAGGGTTTGTTGAATCAATCTTTTATTTTGGATGTTCTCAAGTTAAAACTTGTTTGAATATACTCCTAAGGTGTTGTAGAAGACATGTGATGCCTGCCCTTGGATGGGTTGAAACAAGATCAATCAAAAATGCTCTTCATGGGTCTAAAGAGAAGTTTGTCATTTGAGCAATTTGAAGGTCTTACAAGAATGTATTGTATTGCTATGATTTGAAGGTAGTTGTTGTCATTTCATCAAAATGCATTGTAAAAGGATTGAAAAGTCCAAGACCTCATGCTTTTGTTTGGTGAATGCTCATCAAGTTCCTTAAGCAAGTTCATTAAGAAAAACTAATCATGGTCCTAGATTGAAGCTATGCTTGTAATGAGTCAAGGTTGGTTGTGTGTGATGTCCCCTTCTTGTTGACATCAGATATTCAGTGAGAATTAGCCTATCATGCTGACCCTCGTAGGCTAATGAGGTTGGATAAAGGGTCTTTTGAGGGATGCTTCATCTTCAGTGTTCGGAGTGCTCTAGTTTGATCTTTGTTTGGCATCATTTGGACATCATTTTCTCTACTTACTATTTATAGTAAGTTTTGGGGTGTTTGAGAGGGATCCTTTCTATTTTTAGTAGGGGTGTATGGTCACATGGGGAAAAGTAGGGTGGACTCCCATTTCAGACGGCACTATGGAATGTTAAGTATTTTGGGAGATATTAATGTTTATGTGGCCAAATTAATAATAAATTATTTAATAAGGTGATTATAAAGTTATAACTTAACTTTATAACGTGAGGGTCTAGGCATCATGAGAGGGCGACCAAATTATTAATTAATTATGTGCACACAACCCAAGGTCAATATTTCATTTAATGATGCCAACTTAATGTTATAACATTTAATGTCATTAAAATGCTTTTTGGGAGAAATTCGAACTTCTTGAGGGAATATAAGTATGTGCAAAAGAAATCGAACATTATTATGATTGATGTTTTTACTTGTCATTTCTCTAGAGCATTGGAGTTCGTGCAAAACCAAGGGTTTCTGGAGTCTTTTGAGCTTATCAGCATTGGAGAGCGTTGCTTCTTCTCTGTAGCAGCGGTCAGAGGGTGTGAAATATTCACCTGATATTGCTTGATAGATTGGCTTCACACAGAGGTCAACATTGAGCTCATTTGCGTATAATATTACAGTATTTTTATCAGATTTGTGGGCAGATTGTTGGAGGGTTTATGAGCATTGATTGGGGTGTAAAATTCCCTAGCTAGGATTTGATTGCAGTTAGTTGTATAACCAGTATTAAACAGGAACTTGTTTATACAGCACGGTCAATGATGGGAATGAACATCTTTATACGATTTTAATTTGGAATCTTCCTTGTTTGTTCACGGCGTAGTGTTTTAAATTCCATTTTTTTGTAAGCACTGATAAACATAGCAAACTTGAACATTCATTATTCATAAACATTGATACCAGTTTATTAAATATTCCATCAAGGAGCAGGAAGGGAATATCTTTTTAAGATGCACCTGATAGTCGAACGGTGACTGCTGATGGTAGACTTCACTTAATGCTAAACTTGTAGTAGAATGCTATCCAAGGACCTCAAACACTTCCCATGCATAAGCCAAAATTTGATACTGCCGGATGCAAACGATTCACTAGAGCTTGTACTATCGGGACACCATATATGTCAATACTGATATACTGAGTTTCCCACGGTGTACGGGATGCTATCAAATACTTCTCTATTCCCCACGCGTTGTAGACAACCTCTACTCTGCGGTTCAACCTAACCAATTCCTTCGTGCACCGTCGGCTCTACACCACACTGCGGACATCACAGTTTTCATGTTACAACCCGATATCAGGTTACAGGGCACGGTTGGTGGTGCTCGTTGACGCCGTGTCTCGGAATTCAGGAGCACGGAATGTATGTTGACACCGAAAATATTCCTTCATACCTTTGTAGACTTGCGCGTAGGAACATGCTTCCCACAACTCACACCCAGGGATTTGCCGACGGAACTACACTTTGCTTTATTCGATAATGATTCTTCTTCAGAATCAAACAACTAGTAGGCCAGTTCAGTAACTGACGAAAGGCTAGTTAACTTCATGATGTGAATTAACACACACACACAGGAATCCCATCTTCTCTTCCAGGCATACTCGTTCAATCTCACGCCATGCTTTTATTCACCAAATAAGTTGGTTGTATTTCCCGTAGGAAACTAAATAATAGTTAAGAACTATTAAATAAATAATTACAGTGTTTATTATAGTGCTTTAATAATATTAATTATTTATATTAATGAATGGAATATTATATTAATATAAAATAATTAATATTGTTTCAAATATACTTTTGGCAACTTATTTATTAGGGGACATTACATGGGGAGTGGTTAGCATTGTTTCCAAGGCTGGACGGCCTGTGCTTTGTGACCCCAGCAGCAGCCGTACCTCATCTTCTAGGAAAGGTACGATTTTGGTGAAGGAGCCCACAATAAATTCCATGAAAATCACAAAAGGGGTGCAGGGTATAGGAGAAGGCTTGGCATCTTCAGAGGGAGTCATAGCAGCTGTTTGAAGAAGATTCCTACAGTCTTTTGCCCTTGCTTTTTCGACCAGCACTTATAAATAAGTATTTCTTCAATAAATGGTATGCCTTTCAATGTAAAGAATTCCTATGATGAACAAATTAAAGAGAATGAATGATATCAGCTATTTTTCCATAGAATTAATTAGTTTCCAGTTTCAGAAGTTTATGTAATTCAAATGCATTTGCTTTTTATGTATAATCCTCTCAAAACACAAAAAAAATTACAAAACAACAAAACCAAAAAAAACAGCATTGACAGTTCTAGCAGTTAGAGCCTGTTGGGTTCTTACATTGTGAATGTTTTTTTTGTTCTCTGCATCAGTTTCCAAGCCAAACTTTAACAGAATGGCCTTAAAAAGTTTCGGTCATAATAAACCACAGTGATCTATAAAGGTTTTCCTGGAAGAAGACTCTTGGTTGTCTTCCACTGGCAATTGATTTCAGCATTTTCAGTTTGAAAGACTCCATAGGGGAGGGTCTTTCCATCAGTTTGTAGCAGGTTCAGTATCAACACATTCAACTCAAATTGCTATTCAAGCTGATTTGTGACATATTGTGGTTGTATTTTCTTGTGAGTTGAATATAGTTTAACAATTATTATAGGCTTTTAATTGCAATCTTTGTTGATTGGATTGTTTATGGCTTTCTATGCAAATCTCCAATATTTTTTTGATTGGATCATGTGTTTGTTTTTAATTTAGTTGCAAGTCTTGCCTCATTCACAGGTTCCCAGTTTTCATGTTTAACTAAAACGCGTTGAGTGTTGATAAGCTGTTGCAGGTGTTTGATTTCAAGAGAGATTTCTCATATTGCATAGAACTGCTGATTAGCCTTGTGCTGATACCCAACGATACCCAAGGAGACAAAGACAGGTGTTAGCTTAAAGTCAGTATGTGTTGCATGTTGAAACTCAAAGATTTTTTAAAATTCTAGTGTTTCATTTTTTTTTAAAAGGGAGCTTCCCCTTGAATTTGTAGAAAGCTATGTCCATACACCTTGCATCATTTTGTGTTGTCACAAAAGGGACAAATTAAAATGGTAACATGTATGTACATTACTAGACTCCTCAAGGCAAGATGAAGTTGCAAGATGGAAAGGTGGTGTAGGCAACACTAGGTTGGATGTTTAGTCCTAAATGTATAGTTGGTGAATAATCAGATAACACAGTATTTCCTGCACGTACCAAGTGTTCATGGAACAGAACAATTTTACATCATAACATAAATGACAAATGATAATAATTAGACCAGAAAGTTATATCTTTATTCCAATGTCCAGAATTGTCCATACATAATCATCTCCCTGCCGAGGTTCCCACCAAACAATATAAAGACCCGACGGATGGTCAAGTTGCCAACCGTCACCAACTCCCAACTACCCGACGGGAACCTCTCGGCAACAACATAAACACACATAACATACTTATAACTATTATTCTTACTAACATACGTTTTTGCCCCTAACATTAGCCCCCCCAAAAATGTAGTCGTCTTCCAGACGACTCAAACAAGAGAAACTGAAAGGAAAAACATAGCTAAGATCGAGAAGAGGGAGGAGGCGTCCCTGTAGTGGTCGCGGTAGGAGGTTGCTGTCCGGCCTGGAGTTTCAGGTTCATTTTTGCCATTAACTGTCGTTCCCCGAGCTTTCTTTACCATGTGAGCAGCTTCCAGTAGCTTTTTATCTTTTTGTTCCAGCTGTGAAGTGAGCACCGCCACCTGGGTTGCTAATGCCTGTGCCTCCTTTTCCTGTATGTTGCAGCGGGCCTCACAGGTAGTCATCTTCATTTCCATCTCCTTCCTCAAGCTCCTCTCTACTGTGGCCAACTCTGCCTGCTTCTCACCCTCCTTTTCCAGGGTTGTTATGTACATCTGCTGAGCTTCTTTTTCCACCTGATGCTGCCGCAACTGTAAGTACACCTCTCGGAAGGCCCTCTCCATGCTGCGGAAGGTGGTGCCCAATGTGCCTGTACCTCCTATCAGGTGCCTATGGGTCCAATTCTGAATCATCTCGGGTGTACTATGGCTTGGACACCCCTGCTGCTCAAAGTGTTGTGTGAACTCATCCTTGCACCCCTCGGTCATGAAGTGACACAGCTGTGTAGCGTCGGCTGAATTGTCGGCCTCCATCTATCCAGTAAGCTGAGCCATGCTGCGTGCAACATCAGAGAGCCCCTGTAGCTCCTCTAGGAATCGTCCGAATGAGCCTGTTGCGTCATCCGGGTTAGGTGGTGTGATATGGAGTCCTGTGAGAGCTCCAGTCGGTCCACTGCTCTGCTTGTCCCTTCCTTGTCGTTCCTGATCAATGTATTTCTCTCCTGCCAGGTCTGGGACAGAGGTCTCTCTATCTATGGTCATGCTTGGCCCAATGGCCATGTTATGTGGTGCAGGGGAAGGGGGAAGGTGTAGGGTGAGTGCGAACTACCCTAGCCATCCATCCAGCGAGGCATCTATATCTTTATCTGTCAGAGTGTCCAAGGCTGCCTCTAAGTTAGCTAACACCGTACCGGTTCCTGCTGACACCGTACCGGTTCCTGCTGCCACCGTACCGGTTTCTGTTTCTGTTTCTGCTGCAAGTACGGCCAAGCTAATCTGTGGCAACGATACCCGTCGCTGTGCTGGCGGTTCCCCCTCTCCAATCTTCTGGAACAGTACCCCCACTGGTCGTACATCTCCCACTGGGCTAGCTACTGCAAGCGCCTCCTGAGGTACCAGGTGTGTCGAGGATAGTTTCGAGGGTGTAAATTTTACCCTTGTACTTTTCCATTGCGCCCGCAATCCTCCCTGTTGCTCCTCCCCTTCCTCTTCCTGCTACTGCCATGACTCTGTTTCCTCTTCCTCTTCTACAGCTGTGTGACCTGCCAGATGGAATCCCTCATCGCTGCTTTCCGTTTCTTCCACCTCCACCGAGTCCTCTGCGTTGCTAACCTCTTCAATCTCTACGGAAGTGTTCAGTTTCCTCCTCTTTCTTGTAGGGTGCGCTGTGTCGCCAAGGATGTCCAGGTGGATATAGTACTACATGGTGGGTTTACTTGGTTCTACCCTTCCTCTTGGTTCAAATGTCCCCCATTCCTCTGGTGGCACCTTTAGGCGTACGACGTCTAGGAACAAGCTAATAGCATGATGACACATTTAGAACATTTTGTGTTCTAGTCTCAGGAAGTCGTGGATGCGTTCTGCCAAGAGTTGCCCCCAATTGTACACCTTCCCGCATCTGATCCCGTCCATTAATCCTATCATCCATATAGCTATGTCAGAGGTGCGGCTGGCCCCTGTCAGGCGGCTTTTGACTAGGTCTATTAACATCCTCCATTCCCCAGGTGCGATAAAGGTACGCTTCATTCCTCTGCTGTCGGCCCAGGCGCTCTTCCACTACTCCTCTATGAGGTCGTCTCTGCACACCAAATCCATCAACCATTTCTTCTTTTCTCTGGTGAGTTTTTTGGTTGGCTTGGTAGCAGATGCTTCTTTCTCCGGTATGACAAATACTCGCCTGAAATCCTCAGGTTTGAATGAAACCCGTACTGTGTGCCCTTGGAACTGGATGACTGAGGCTCGTTTGTGCGGATTATAGCCCGATACCATGGTTCGCAGGACTGGCTCGAACTCTTTAATGTTGAATGTGGGCATCTGCACAGCGTGGTCGACCTGTGCCCTCTTGAGAGATACCTTCGTCACATGGTCTAGAGGGTTTTCCTCCCACCAGGTACGGCATTCACTACCAGTCACACTCTCGAATGCTACATTTGCTGCTGTGAGTCCCTCCGAATCCTTTGTTGCCTTCGGTTTGCTCTTGGTTTTCTTGCGACTAGCGGGCTCCGTGGCAGTCATGGCTGCACTGCAACTACCTTTTTCTATTCTGCTTCCCATACCCCTTCCTGGGTCGTTATTATAACTGTCTGACAGATTGTCTCGCCAGTTTGTACGGCCCATTGTATCACTCTCAGTTTCCCTACCGTGCGGCTTCTTCCTCGTGTTCTGCTAGACAGGCCCTTTGCCTTTTATACCTGCGTGCTGCTTGTTCCTGCCATACGGATATCTCTGTCTGCTTGGTTGGTGTCGTACGCCGTACGGAATTTGCCTTGTGGGAATTCTTCTGCGCGTGCTGGCGGGCCGTACACTGTACGGCAAAGGAATGTCGCTTCTTCGGGTTATGTCCGTACGGTAACGTCGTACGCCATACGGCACCTCAAGTTGGCACTTCCCTGGTTTTCTTAGGCCGTACTCGTACGGCAAACAATAAGCTCCACCTCGTGCTCCGTACTCCACAATCTCAGATGTCGTATACCGTACGCGTACGGTGTGTGTGTGTCGTACATCGTATGATGGTCTTTGCTCACACTCGTACGAACTTTAGACTTCGTACATGTACGGCAAATCTGCACTTTTCCTCCCCGCGTTTTGTACGTCGTTCAGTGACTCCAGTTCTCTGACTTGCTTGTACCCTGAATCCGTACGTCGTACAGTATGACATGTTGGCAACTCTCTGCAATCCGTACGCCGTACGGTGCAACCCCCTAGCGCTCGTGCCTTCTCGACTATGCAATCCGTACGTCATACGGAATTATCCACTCTTGTGCGTCTGTACACTTGTTATGTTATGTATATCCCGTCAGTACAGTATGCAATTGGTCTGTACGGTATACTACTTCCTTCCCTTCGCTCAGTCCTGTCTGGCTGCCAGGTTCATCTTCCTATGTTGTGTCTAATGAAGTCTCGTGGGGTTTTTTATAAGCCTTTTCTCTTTCCAGGGTTAGGGTTAGGTAAAAATGCCTTATTAACTTAACATAAAATAATTGTTTCCTCGGCAGTCTTACTTTTTCTCTATTGTTTTTACTTGTACTTGCCTGATATTTTAATTTTTTAATGCCTGCCGATTTGGACTTGCTTTTTTCCAGTACTTCTCCTCCTCGCCCTTCAAGACCCCTTGTTTTTTCAGTCATCTTACTTCTTTTATTTGGCACGGCTTTTTCAATATTAGCTTCCTTGCCGTTAATTTGCCCAGGTACCTTTTGGCCTGATTGTGCCCTCTAGTTGGCCTTCTGTGAGTCACTGGCCAGTTTATTGTGTTTGTTTTTTCTGTCAAAGAGCTTCCCTGTCTCCTTTGTTTCCTTCTTACTAGCCCTTTACTTTGCTTTTTCCTCCATTTCTTCCCTGGTTCATCGTTCCTCGCCTTGTCCTCCCATTTCTTGTTTGGTTCTTGTTCAGAGTCTCTATCCCCATTGTTCCTCCTTTTTACTCATGAGGCAGTGTTGGGCGTCCTCATTCTTATTTCTAAGTCGTGCAACCACGTACACACATGTGGTAGTCTTTTGTAGCATTCTTGTGCACAGCACGTCCCCACGTATTCCAGGTCCCATATCTTGTCCACCAGTGGGGCGGGTCCCACACCCTTGTGGCGGCCGTCAATGTACTGGTCCCTATATTGGTGGTACCATTTTACTCTTTCTCCGTCGATCTTCGGTGGTCCAGCCGGGTTGGGGATCACCCGATACAATGAGTTAGGTTCGGCCTCTACCTCGCCTGCTTCAGAAGCGATGACGAATAGGTCCTTTGTCTTCAGTACCATTTTTAAACATGGGCCTAGGGTTGCCCCATATTCTTCCAGGTTGAGCTCTTCCTCTAGGTTCACCGGCTCCACCCCTTTAAGTATGTTCTCAGCTTTCCTCCGGGCTTCTCCTTCTTTGTCAATGTCATATGCAACGTATCCCTCTCGAGCTCCTTCGTATGGGGCCCGTTTTTTCCAATATCCTGAGACTCGTACCCACACAGCTGGGTCTCTGAAATACGCATTCGTGAGATGTTTGTGAATCCTGGGAACCGCCACACCGTCCACCCTTTTTGGCACAAGTCGTTCTTCCATGGCCGACAAGGGCTTCGCCCAATCGTCATCCCTCCGATAAGGTTCTCCTTTTACCACCGGGTCTTCTTCAACCTCCTTGCTTTGGCCAATGGTCCAATGCCCTTTCGTGGCGTATCCTAACATGTTGATCCCAATCATAGGTTTATTTCTTTCCCTGTAGATTTTTAGCTTGGAACTGTTCACCGAGTCCCTGATCGGATTATTATCCAAAGTCGCGAGTTTTACTGCTCCGTTCCTACTAACCTCTTTGATTTTATAGGGTCCAAGCCAACGGACCTTGAACTTCCCCGATTGAAGTTCATTTCGACCGTTGTACTTTAAAACTAACTGTCCCGACCGGAAGTTGGGCTTCTACAAATGTTGGTCGTGCCAATGCTTCTACCGGCATTGTGCCACCTCAGTTGCCCATTGTGCCATCAGCCTTCGTTCATCCAGCTTTATCAAACCATCAAGCCTTGCTTTCATGCTTTCTGTGTTCCCTAGTCGATTTTCCACCGCCATGCAAAGGCTCGGCACGGTGTACTCCGCTGGTACCACTGCCTCCTGTCCGTACATGAGCTGAAACGGTTTATGCCCGGTAGTGACTTTGTATGTTGTACGGTAGGCCCATAGCACAGCTGGTAGTCTTTCCTCCCAATCTTCGTGTTCCACCCCACACGATTTGTAGATTATTGATACCAACACCTTGTTGGTTGCTTCTGCCTGACCATTAGCGCGGGGATAGTACAGACTGGATAGGTTATGGAATATTTTAAATTCCATGATCATGGTCTGGATTACTTGATTGACAAAGTGCACTCCTCTGTCACTGGTTATTTGGAGTGGTATCCCATACCTGGTGACAATCTGTTCGTACAGGAACCGTGTCGTACTCAGAGTCGTGTTACCCGGCAAGGCCCTAGCTTCTCCCCACTTGGTGAGATATTCTGTGGCAACTACAATATATTTGCACCGGTGTAGGTTACTTGGCTTGAGAGGTCCCACAAAGTCCAAACCCCATCGTTCGAATAGTTCCTGTGGCTGCGAAGGGAAGAGAGGCATGAAGTCCCTTTTGAGAGGTTTTCCTGCTCGTTGGCAAGTGTCGCATCCGATCACCCATTCTCGGGCGTCGGTGTGTAGGGTTGGCCACCATAGACCTGCCAGAAGCACTTTCCTGGCAGTTGCATCTGGTCCCATATGTCCGCCTACAAATCCGTCGTGTGCCTCCTTTAGTACACCGCAAATTTCCTCCTCCATGACACACCTCCTCAAGATTTGGTCAGGACCCATCTTATATAAAAGCCCATTGATTAGTTGGAAGGTTTTGCTCTTTAGTGCTAACTTTCTCCATTCCCCTGAAGGCATCTCGCTTGGGAATGTGGAGGTAGATAGGTACTGGCCTATCTTTTCATACCAAGTTGGTAGTATTGCAATTTGAAACAAGTGTGTGTCTGGAAAGTCTTCGTTTACTCCCTCGGTCGGTTCCCCTGATCTGATCCTTGATAGTTGGTCGGCTATTACATGGGACTTTCCTGGCCGTACGACAATGGTGAAGGTGATTTCCTGTAAGAACAGTAGCCATCGGCTTACCCTCCCTTGAATGATTGGTTTATTCACTAGGTACATTAGTGCCTGATGGTCCACATAAAATGTGAACGGCGTAGCCAACAAGTAGTGTCGGAACTTCTGTACTGCGTACACCATCCCCAGTGCCTCTCGCTCCGTTGTGCTATAGTTCCGTTCGGCCTTTGACAGAAGTCAGCTTGCAAAGACGACTAAGTGGTCTAGTCCTTGTGCCCCTACCTAGGCGAGGGTAGCGCCAATTGCAAAGTTGGAGGCGTCGACGTGTACGTGAAATTCCTTGTTCCAGTCTGGGTACACCAATATCAGTGCACTCACCAGCCGGTCCTTCAACTCTTTGAAGGCTTCTTCTTGCTCTGTGCCCCAGACAAACGGTTCTCCCTTCCTTGTCAACTTATCCAGGGGCTAGGACACCTGCGCAAAGCCTTTGATGAATCTCCAGTAGTAGCCGACATGGCCCAGGAATGATTTTACCCCTGTTACATTCGTTGGGCTCTCCATGTTGACAATTACTCCTATCTTGTCTGGGTCTGTCTTCCATCCTTCCTTACAGACGATGTGGCCTCGGAGTTTCCCTTGTGTTACCATAAACCTGCACTTCTTTGGATTCAGGGCTAACCTAGCCTTCCGACATCTATCCATACATTCCCCCAAAGCCTTCAAATGGGTGTCCCGATCACTAAAAATCGACCAATCATCCAGAAATGCCTTGAAATTCCCAATTGACATCTTGTTAAAAATGTGCAGAATTATTCGCTGGAAGGTCGCGGGCGCGTTGCATAGCCCGAAGGGCATGCGATTATAGGCGTACACTCCTTCCTCCACCACGAATGTGGTCTTCAGCTTATCCTCTTCCGCAATACTTATTTGATTGTACCCTGAGAATCCATCCAGAAATGTGTATATTTCGTGCCCGGCGACTTCTTCCAGAATACTATCAGTGAATGGGATCAAAAATGGGTAATTTATGGTTACTGCATTTAGGTACCTGAAATCCACACATATCCTTATCTGATCAGCCTCTTTTTTAAGGGAGATGACTATTGGGGAAATTGTTGACATGTCTGAAATCGCATTGCTGCAGACTCCATATGGCCAACGCAGAATAGAATAAGCAGCTGAGTATCCTATCCTCTCTTGAGATAAGGAAGTCCCTAATGCTGTTTTTGGTTTGATCAAAGGGGACGACCTCAAGGTTTTGATTGTCAGGTCTTGACTGCGGGACTACTCAGTGGTTTGATGTGTTTTTACTAGAAACACAAGGGGACTTACGATTTGCAACAAACTGGTCTTCTGTGATTCTCGAATTACGCAATAAAGAGCAAAAGGAAAGGGTTAGGAGACTAACAACACGGGTATGCGAGTAGACGGATTCAACATAACCAATTCCTGCTTGGACAGAATAGCTCACAACCTTGTTGGAACGGTACAATCTTCAAAGGGACTTGGAAGATTTTCAAACTGGAGACGCACGGCTAAGCACCCAATTTTGGCGCAGCTCAGACGAACACCTGCAATTGAACTAAGCACAATCAAAGGCTCAAGTTAACCACACAAAAGGATACACAATCAGTATATCCTCAGTGGTATGAGCCTGAATCTATCAAATACCTGCACACCCAAAATAGAAAGATCTATCTAAGATGCTGAGAGAAACCATGCAAACAGGATGAAAACAAGACAATAAACACCAATTCAATGTCTATATATTGATTTCAGCTGCCTATTACAACAATTTCTGCAACATCTCTATGCTACTGCTAAGATCTAACCTATTCTAACTCTTAAATCTAACCATCTAACAATCTCTAACTATCTAACCATTTAACTCTTTACAAAAGAAAGGCCTCTGCCTTTTATAGATATTACAATTTTGAATCGAAGGCTAGGATGGACTACATCCAAGGGCTGCAACTTGCTATCCAAAAGCTGGCAGCCTTAACCCATGCCCATTAAATTCTCACTCATCCAACCAGCAACTATCTCAACTACCTGCCACTATTTGGCTTTAATTCAGGTCTATCCAATCTTCTTGGTGGTTGGGAATAGTTATCCACAAAAATATCTTGCACGGGACCCATAGGCAATTAACAATAAAGCAGTTTCAGTTTTAAAACTGAATTTCTGGACTTAAATCTAGCTGTGTGCTTTTTCTCGAGAAGGCATAAACTTTGCAGCATTGAGAGTGTTCTTTGGTCTTTGGTCCCGGTGGTGGACTTCATCTTTGTTCAGCGGCACGGTTCCCAATGCTCGGTTGTTCTCGCACTCTTGCATCTTTTCTTTTCCAGTCTTCAGCGCCTGGCCTTGATTGCGATCATTCTTCGATTTGCGTTTCAGGTCTTTCTCCTGGTTCTCCAATGACATCCCGCGACCTGTGAACGATCAATTTCATTTTAATAAATCAATTTGAAAAATTAAATAATTTAATTTAACAAATATTAAATTTAATTATGACGTCTGGCTTGAGAAGCTCTTTGTGAGATGTATCTTGAAAATACTTCTCCCTTCTCTTCGAATGTGAAATCTAATCCTTGGTCTTGATAGTGTTTGGGCGATTTACTTCTACGTGATTTTACCTTTGGAGTCTTGGGCGTTTTTTGTGAACTGGAGATATTTCGGAGCATTTAACACCTTCTGCAATTAGCGTTTTTGCAACTTGGGAAAGTTTTCGGACCTTTAAACATGTTTCGCAACTTTTCAAAAAAAAACTTCGGACCATTAAACATGCGTTGCAAATTTATTTAAAAACTTCGGACCTTACCCACCTTTCCACAAACTTCAAGGTAAATTTCGGACGTTTAGCACTTTTTGCAAATTTATACAACTTTGAATTTCAGCCCCAGGGTCCAAAATTGGAGGACTTAAGTGAAATTCGGACCTCTGGGGGCTTTTTGCAACTTTTGAACCTTTTCATATTTTAGCCCCAAGGTCCGAAATTGGAGGACTTAAGTGAAATTCGGACCTCTAGGGGCTTTTGGCAACTTTTGAACCTTTTCACATTTTTGGCTTCTGGGTCCGAAATTGGGCATTTTTAAGTGAAATTCGGACCTAAACCCACCTTTTGCAACATTTCACATTTTCAACTTTTTGCCCCAGGGTCGGAAATTGGGCATTTTAAGTGAAATTTGAACCTAAACCCACTTTTTGCAACATTTCACATTTTCCACTTTTTGCCCCAGGGTCCGAAATTGGGCATTTTAGCAATTTTAAACATTTTCCTCAAGAAGTGCGAGCTTGGGCACTTGGGCGAGTTTGTCAAGATCTCACCAAAGGATCATTTTATGGAATATAACATTTAAGTTCTTATGCTTTAAGTTATATTCCATATATACTTTCAGGATGTTTGAGAGTGGTTTCGGACCTCCAGGAGTTATATTGCAAATTCTAGTTTTTGGAGGATTCCTTAGTTTTCCAGACTTAGTCAAATTTCAGGATCAGGACATTTCAAACTTAGCCAAATTTCAGGATCAGGACATTCCAGACTTAGCCAAATTTCAGGGCATGGACATTCCAGACTTAGCCAAATTTCAGGGCATTTGGAGATCAAGATGACATTCCAGACTCCATCACTCACCAACTTGACCCTTCATATCCCCTTCCTCTTCTGCAAAGACAAAAAGGCACAAACTGGGGGGTCCCTGTCCAAGACGGGGATGGGTGTGCGATTCGCACAACAGAAACCCAGTCACTTGTTTCCACTTTGAATATAATCCCTGCTTCTAGCATGTTATTGATCTCCTCATTTACTTTGGCTGCGTAGTTTTTGTTCATCTTTTACGGCCTCCTTCGTACCAGTTGGGCTCCTGGTACGAGGGTTATGCAATGCATGCATAGCTCTGGCAGTACCCCCTTCAAGTCTTTGCAAGTCCAGGCAAAGACATCTTTATATTCCAGAAATATCTTGAAGGCTACTGCCTTCAGCACAGAGTTCCAGTCATCTCCTACCAGTATCACCTGTGGTTCTACCTCACTGCCCAGATTAATCTTCTCCACACCCAGTTCCTCGTACTTGATGGGTTTATCCCGTTCAAACTGGTGGGCTGGCCTGTCATCCACTCTTGCCATTCCCTCTTGGTATCTACCGTACTCCGAGGGAAAGGATTGTTCTTTCGTCACGCCGCTTGATTCTCCTATCTCACATATTTGCAGCATGTGACACTCTGGGTGGAAGACCTCATAGTCCTCCATTTGCTACTGAAAGAGTCCCGCGAGTGAACTGGTTCCATCCTCAGAACACCCGTCCAGTTCCAACACTCCTTCCTCGTCGGGCTCTTTCCCTCCTCTGTCTCCTTCAAAATCCCACTCCCCTCGATTGGAATCTTCTGAGTCGAAGTCCTAAATGTATAGTTGGTGAATAATCAGATAACACAGTATTTCCTGCACGTACCAAGTATTCATGGAACAGAACAATTGTACATCATAACATAAATGACAAATGATAATAATTAGATCAGAAAGTTATATCTTTATTCCAATGTCCAGAATTGTCCATACATAATCATCTCCCTGCCGAGGTTCCCTTCCCACCAAACAATATAAAGACCCAACGGTTGGTCAAGTTGCCAACCATCACCAACTCCCAACTACCCGACAGGAACCTCTCGGCAACAACATAAACACACATAACATACTTATAACTATTATTCTTACTAACATACGTTTTTGCCCCTAACATTGGACAAGAACAAACTGCATAGGGTGAAATAGTTGTGCATGTCTATAACTGCTTAAGACACAACACAAACCAAAGATTGTTAAAAATAAGGCATGCAAGCTAAACGTGTGCTTTGGTACCAAAACAAACAAAGCAATGTTTTCAGTTTTTGTGAAATTTGAGATTGCTTAAGTTATTACAAGGATATGACATGGCATAACATGTAGGCAGAAATGATGAATGCAATTTCCTACAACAGAGTCAATTTTGTTGGACGTATAATTTCTTTCATCTTTCAACATCACCAAAGTTCCAAACAATTGTTCAATAATATCGTCGAATCTTCTCGACCTATTTTCTGAATTTTCTTTCTGTTGACTTGTGGTGATTTATAAGTGGAGATAAAAGGTACAAAAGTCCCATTGTTTGTAGAAAATTGATTATGAAACACTGTCAAGCATGAGAATTATTTTCCATGCTAGCTGGAGAACACTCCTAGCATTGATAGCAATTATGCAAGAGTTGTTCAGAAAGAGACAGAAAGAATACATCACTTGAACTGATTCTACTATTATGGGAAGACAATTAAGATTTATGCAGGCCAGAAAGTCTATTAAACTAATAGTCGGGATTAATTGCTGCAACGAGTCCCACAAAGACTTCTACTCCATGCATAATATGCTTGAATTCCTAGAAATCAAACTATTGAAGTTCTTTTTAGAATGCTTGAATCATTGTGTTACAATTAACGAGTGAGTGTATGGTAATATGGACTCTGCTAAATAACTGATTGTACTATATTATTACAATTAATCTGAGGATATTTCATAGGAGAAGACAGTAATGTCTGTTTAACTGCTGTTTAACTGTGCCAGGTTAGTTGTATTTTTTATTCCTGCCTATTGTTAACCATTGAATTCTTCTGCTTGTAGAGAGGAGGCACAGCTGCACGTGAATTTTGTAAATCTTATTTTCTCAGCAATTCTGCATTATATATGATAAGGTAATGATTATTGGACTTTTTTATTTATTATGTTAATGATTGCTCTTTGTTACCGTTTTTAGAAGGTTCTCTACACACTATTCAAATTATTTTGTGTTTTTAAACATTAGTCCCTTGGAAGATTAGACCTGCTAGTTTTCTCACACATATTAACATGTATTAAACCTTACATACTCTTATATCTATGCTTTATGTGGCAACGTCCCTTGCCTAAGGGACATTTTGAGAATGTAGGACGGCTAATAAATATCACTACCTGTCCACAATTTTTTGAGAATTTAAGTAAATGTTCTGGATACTGCAATTTTTTAACAAGAAACAGCAGGGTACTTTAGGGGACGACTAAGCAACAACCCCAACCTTGCTGGAAATGGCTATGGCATACCATTCCCAAAACTACTAGGGGATAGCCTTGACCATCATGGGAATGGTTAGCCATCCCCTATGGCACAGGCATTTTATAGTCACTTTTTTTAATAGAAAAAACATAAATTTGAAAAAAAAGGGCTTCCTTAGTATTAAGGTGGTTGCTATGATCAAAAGTAGTGTTTGCTGCATTCAATGGTTCTCACATCTGCATAGAGTGCAAGAAAAAATAAGCCATCTCTCTCAAATAGAATTTTGTTTAGTATCAACTAGCTCTCTAGTTCTCCATACTTTGAATTTATGCAGTCACCTAACGGTAACCTATGCTAATAGCTCATCTTGATACCAATCTAAGTGGAAAGCATATTTAAGAAAATATATCCTGCTTAAAAGAAAACATTACTTCTTTCCCCTGAAGACTTGCTTGAGAAGAATCTGTGAAGAAACAGGACTTTGTTTTGGAAAATATATTTTCTATTGAACTTTTGTAAGACCCACTGTTGTGGCATGAATTTCTTACGTAGATCAAGCTATTAGCATCAAGGGTATGATTTCACCGAGCAAAATTCAGTAAACCAACTTTCTGAAAAGTATTTTGCATTTAGGAATGTTTTAATATAAAGGTTTCAAACCTTCAACATAGATGACATACCGTTTCACAGCTTAACTTGCCAGTCTAGTGTTCTGCAGCAATGACTTGCTCAATGTATAAAATGCATATACCTGCACAAGGAAACTCGATTCCATGAATGATAAAGAACTAAAACAACTTTTAAACTTTCTTATATTTCAATATCCATCGCTTGCCATTCCCTAAAAAATGGCCTCCCAACTCCCAAAGACCTGTCCTGGAAACACGTCACCCTATCCCCTGCTGTCCCTATCTTGGAAACTTGGGGAGCATAGCTTATAATGCATGGGATAGATTTTTTTGCCACAAGAATATAAGTAACTAAGTTCCATCTATATATTTGTCAGCTATAAAATAGAGCACACTGCATATCCATATATTAGAGGAATCAAACATATGTATCCATATTCTAGATTAATTTTATAGTTTAATTTTTTATTCAATCCTTACTAACAAATCTTTATGCATATGGCTATGAAGAGTTGACAGCTTCAGACAGAGATTTTGAGCTCATCATTTAGACAGGCTATTGCTTTGCTAAAAGATTTATTAGGAAAATACATTATATAAATACATGATTGTAAAACATTTATCATGTCCTCTGTTAGGAGCTTTCAAGCAACTTGGATATTTATAAACAAATTCACTTGAATGGATATTTACAAATGCAACTTGCCACCTTGATAGTCAAAATGCTTGACATTACTTATCTGTTATCACATATTTTGTTTGGAACACTTTTAAAACTTTGATGTGATATTATTTATCTTTGGAAATGAGAAACCGGATTGGTCTAAAGATGATATCATTTTTCACTTTGTGTTTTCATGAATATATGTTATTGATCCATGTGCAACGTCAATCTGCTTAGACAACTCACAACACCCAGTAAATGCATTTACTAGTTAAAAATTAAAGATGGAAGCTTCATTGGTCTTAGCTATTATTGTGAGACCCATGTATATAAACTTTAGTATTATATTCAATAAAGAACTGATCAATAGTTGAAAACTTTATAATTAAAAGAAAATAATCACAAAAAGAAGAGAGCTCCACGCTATAGACTGGATACCAAGATAATTTATGTTTGTACTTCACAGCAAATAGAAGTTCTATAATTGGAAAATATTCACAACAAATAAAAGCTCTCTAATCGGAAAGTATCTTTTGAAATATGGGTCTGTTACTCTCTTAAATAGATGTCATAGGGAGGAAGCTTTCTTCCAATTGAACCGGACACAAGCTTATGCAAATTAAAGCTTTACATGTTATGTAAGGATGTTACATGACAATAACTCAAGTGACACCAAGTAAAGGTTATTCGCTAGTATCACCCATCAAACTTGACTTGGGGCACAAAATTGGATGATCGTATTAAACCGTAAGATCCAACCATATGATAATAGAAAATATACATAAATGTAACATAATAGAATATATTACACCACATGCAATATAGTGAGTATTGTTGTACCCTAATCATCATTATAGTCTAATATACTAAAATAACCTTGAAGTAAATCCAACACTAAACAGTTCTCCTTATGGAAGGTAGCACTCTAAATATTCCTACCAATTAGAGCCCAAGTACGTTCAAGTATCTTTCTCTATTTCTTTACAATAATACATTAATCTATTTATATCCTATCTTCTTATATTTTCCTAGAGCTAGTCTACATACTTAACCCACCTTAGACACGTATAATTGCAAATCTATCTTATATGAAAAGTAGCCTATTGGACCCATTACAAGATCTACTCATTTAGCCCATCCTTTTTAAACATGAGTTGTGTGCATGATAAGCTGGCCATTACATTATCCATTTACATTATCTATAAACCTTGGTATATAGTGTGCTATTTCTTAACATGTTTTCTTCCCAAACATTATTTTTTGATCAGAATTGATATCTAGTACCAATTAGTGCTTGGCAATCCAGATGAGGACTTCAAAAATGTTTTCGATTAAGGTAAATGGGAATTTTGAAATGGCTTAGACCCTTGTACAGCATGAAACATTAAGCATTACGCACAACTAGATAACAATGGACAACCAATGAACATATGACAACACTACAGTCCAATGATTTTTTCTTAACCACAATACAAGGATCTTTTTCACCTGAACTTCTTTTTAACAAGAAAAAAACAAAAGACCGCAAGTAGATCCCTCATCCAACCTCAAAGTTTTCAAAGAATATCCATCCTTGTACAATCTTCAAGAGATTTTCTCCTAAGTAGAAGTGCAAATCTGTTTCACACTTTCAGCCAACTTATTTGCACAAGTGAATTTAAGCATTTTTAACCAAAATTCAATTTTGGTCAAACACATGATCTAGCTAAGTTAGATAAATCCAAAACTTTTCCAACTAAACTTGTTCACTAAATGCCATATGTGTTAATGTTTATATCAGATTTGAATATAGGATCTTTTAAATCTTATTAATGCAATTTCCACTTCTTATATCAATATAAGGATTTCTTTGTATATCAATTAATTTAACATGAACTGTTGTACAATGATCAATTAAAACTGATATTAATCTTATTGCAATTTTACATGAAAATAGAATCAATTAATATATTAAATTTCCAACAGCAAATGGCCTGCAATATTCTGGGAGGCAGTCGATATTATTTCTGCATTGTAATTATTCTGTACATCCATAATACGATTGTCTCTCTCCTTATATAAGAAGAGAGACATGCCTTCGTAGAGGCATGCCTCTACGTGGATCATGTCTACGTAGAGACATGTCTCTCGACCGTGTAAGAACACGCCGATACGTAATGAAATGCAGTCGATAATTATTGGTAACCAATTTGCATTTGTTACATTGTTAATATGATTTGCTAAACGCACATAATCTGATCGATAGTAAATATCGATAAGCATATGATTAAATGTTATTTGATATAATCAAATTAATTATATGTGTATATTTAATAGTGTATAGTTATACATTATTAAATATATACATATGATTAATTCATAATCATATTTCAAGATTAATATTTAAGCAAGAATCTTATTAAATACATAATGCAAATAATGGATTAATACTTGTAGAGGATAGATATCAAATGCTTAAGGCCAATTAAGCATTTGATTTCATCGATTAGAATTATCTGACCGAAGCTACAAAACATTAACAATATCTAGCATCGATTCGAGGCTATATTACCAAAAAAAAAATTATTTGAAAAACTTGGTGTTTTAACAACTCTTACTCATGTAAATAATACTTTTTAAAAATATCTAAAAATACCCTTTTGTAGATTTGTAAGTGTAGTTTTCAAAAATGTATATTTTTAATAGTTTACTATTTAATTATTATATATATATTTTTTTGCATTTTTACATCGAGTGGGTTATCACCACCAAACTATAAAGTTGATTATCATGTCAAGAAAAAATACTCAAATTTATTAAAAATTTGAAAAAATATGATGCACTAGGTAAAATATTCTATGTCAAGATGGTATATTTTTTTTCTAGTTTAGGTAAATAATTAAGACAAAAGATTACATCCCAAGGAAATCGTTGTTTTTCAATACACGCACATCTTGAGATATATATATATATATATATGTCTTGATAAAGTGGCATTTTTCAGTTGACCTTGTTCACTCACTATTTTACTTGACCTTTTTCACTCACTACTATAACTTTTATAAAGAATATGCCCAACATTGACCCAAATTTTTTATTTTTTCACTAAAAAGTGACAGTTATGTTTTAAATTTTGAAATGATGTAAGCTAATGAATTGTGCATTTTTAGTGTATTTTATGTTTGTATTTTTTTTATGAAAAACTCAGAAAGCTATTTGAATATAATTTCTTATAAAATTAACACTATAATCAAGTTGCTTATAAAATGCTAAAAGAATGAGTTACATCAGATGATGCTCTTTATATAGCAAATTTATTTATTTTTCCTTTAATTTTTTGTGTATATTTATATCTTGAAACTTGAGTGGATTTATTTTTTCCCAATTGATATTCCTTCCTACACCAAGCCTCCTAGGGATCGCCAGTGATTTGTTTTGACGTGGGTAGACAAAAAGAGTTATGGAAATTCAGGAAAGTTGTTAGAATAATGATTTGCGAGTCTTTAACTTGTCGGCGTTTCATTGGATGAACCTAGGCAGTCAAACTCAAAATGATTGGCGCCTTATTGGTGAAGTTGGTTTAATTGTTTGGTGAAGATCTTCCTAGCTGGGCATGACCAATATTTTAGTTGGACATGTTAAATCAAGAGCAAATCGAGAATTTTCCCAACAATCAAAAACTAGTCTAAGGCTGGATTATTTTGATGATGTCAATTGAGAATATGAGTAGGGTGTTCCAATTCATGATATAAATAAGTTCGATTTACTAAGAAACTTTGTTAAGGAGCATGCGTTTGAGCGCAATGTTTGGTTTGAGCTTGTCACAATTCTCAAACCAACAATTAAAGGTGACCTATTCTATTATCTTCGGGATTATAATCCAATGCATGAAATAAATTATGAGAATAGAGAATTGATGCTTTGTACTTTGCAAAGTTGTTTTAATCAAAGGAAGCATTAGGAGAGCAATATTCAAGCATGCCTGCATATAAGAATATTTGACGCGAGTCTAATGTCCCCTCCTTAGCCAGTTTTGCTTCCAAGGTTAGTCTCTTTTAAGTCCTCGTAGACTAACAGTTTGGATAGAGGACTCAAGCAGGTTGGTCTTCAGAAAAATAGGTCAGGAGGTTTCCTTCTGGACTTACCAGAGCATTAAGCTTAATCACTCCAATTAAGTTGCATTGAATTTCATAACTTTTCTTTGGGATCACTGAAACGCACTTAGAGCTTTAAGTTATCATTTGTCTTAAGTGATTAATCTAGTAAGAGAGTGAATGGGGAAGAGATGGATAAAAGGTGTGGGCATAAAGCAAACCATATAACTCTAAGTTGGTTGTACCATTAGTGAGGAAATATTAAATAGGAAATAATCTCAAGTTAAAAGTCATAGTATAAATGGACATTAAGATGTTAGGGTTTCAACCCTAATTTGTGCGTCCCAAGGAGAGAAAAGAATAAGAGGGCTTGAGGAGTCATTTTGGAAGGCATGTTATGGAGAAATATTTCTGTTTTGCAGTGGGTTATTGGACCAGCCAAGAGAGCAGCTTGTGGGGATGATAACCTCCATGAAATTCAGCTACTTACAAGGCTGAAACTTCTCCCAAGGGTGGTAAGAGAGATTTCAGATTAGGGATCTCCATTATGCATCAAGGTTTAGGAATTTTTGCAGTAAAATTCGATTGAGCTACCTGCTTGTGTCGTCGTACCATTTCTCGGTAGAAGAAGCTCAAAAAATACCAATTTACTATCATCTTTCATTTAGTTTATTATCAACAACTTCATACCAATGTGTAGAAGACTTTACATCAGATTAGAGAAGCATTTGGATCAGTTGTTTTGAGTTTATTTGATGTTGGCTGAGTGAGGTGCTTGTGTGCCTAGCCGACCCCATTTGCAGCACTTTGGAGGGTCATTTCCAGCCCAAACTCGTTTCTAAGTTGCTATCCTTTAGCAGAATCACTTCACCAACACACACAATCAGTAAACAAGGGTTGCAGCAATCATTAAGAGTTCAATACACATAAATCAGACCTATAATACGCCATACCAGCTGAGGATTATGGCATTTCTAAACAGTCCCAACTCAAGGGCTAGTCACAGTGTATATTAGCCAACACAAGAGCCTATATCAGACCTTTATGTGGTAGCAGATTGGAGATGAAGAAGACTGATTTTTATTGTAATTTATTTTCTGAGTAAGCTTCTTGATTGTGTGCTCACTCTCAAATCAGCTTGTTAACTACCTTGATACAAGGAACTGCCCTTTATGTGTGTCTGCGATTGGAAAGACTCTTATTTGCAATAGCATCTTTGCCTTATGAACTAGTGAAATAGTTTACAGCAGCAATCTGATTGAAATTGTAAGCTTGGCTGTAATCTCTTAATAAGTTTCAGTTTGCTTCCTTACTTGCAAAGCTATTCAATTGTTCTCTCTCTTAAAACTACAAACTCAAATGAAAGCACATTTCTGCAACTTTTGTCCAATTTTGAAAGACCACCAAAAACCCAGGATAATAGTTTATTAAACTAAAATTAACAGGCAGGCTGCAGTGACAGTGTTCCACTTGGGGTGGGACGTTATAGTGGTATCAAAGCAGTTTTTAGCCAGCCTATTTCAATACAAATCAGAATTTAGTGTGAGTTCAGCTTATGAGTGAAAGAGAACAGATATTTCACCAGGGAGTCTAGGAGGTATTGGCAACCCTCATAGGTCCCAGAGGGAGAAAACATGTACTTAGGGGCAAAGTTTGATGACTCGGATTCGCCATGGACTCGGCAGCCCAAAAATTGGACTCGAACTCAAACTTGGCAAAAACTTGGGAAAGGACTCAGCAAGGACTCGGCAAAAAAAAACCGTAGTATTAGAGAAAAAAAAAAAAAAAGAAGATATTAGTGCATTTAGAGAACATAAGAGCCATAATTGAAACATTACACATGTCATATGATCTCCAAACACTCAATATTTGAAATTTCTTCAAAGTTTAAAATGTATAACAGCAGCATAAGTTTATAAATGTTTACAAAATTAAATATAATATGTTCAATTGTGAAAAACAACAAACTAAAGAGAAGACTACATCTTCCTCTTTGCTCTCCTAATATAGCTCAATTTTTCAGGCCTTGAGTCAGTAGTAGTAGCAGTAGGTGTTGAGGTATCTAAATGGTGAGATGATTCTTCTTCAAAATCAAACTCCTCATCTTCATCCTCCTCCATTTCATCCAATCCTGCTGCTTCTTCTTCTTGAGCTGCTCCTCCCTCTATTTTTGCTCGATCTTCTTCGGTAAGTAGGACATCATCACTATCATTTTGTTCATTGATAGTCCAATCACCATATGGATCAATTTCATCCAAGTCAATGGCCTCATGTGAAACACCCTCCATCTTTCTAGTGCGAAGGCAAAGGTTGTACCAAACGAAGATAAGATCATTGAGGTGTTTTTGTGTCAACCTATTTCTCTTCTTTGTGTGAATGCTCTCAGATAAACTCCAATTCCGTTCACACCCATAAGCACTACATGGCTGGGCCAAAACACCAATGGCTATCTTTTGAAGATTAAGCATGCCAGCACCATAAATCTACAAAAAAACAATTAGAAATATTAGAATTGAGAAAAAAATGTAACAATCAAGTTTCTAGTTTTTTTTTTGTAGTATTGAACTAAATTTTTTACCTGGTTGTTGTTTTCCTCTCTGCACTCTTGTAGATCTTGAACAATGAACATTTCCAAATTCATAAATAGATAGTCAAACTCAACAATGAACATTTCTAAATTCATAAATAAAGATATAGCAAATGTCAAATGTCACCTCTAACTCATCAAGAACATTGTCTCTCAACTCAGGATTAGGTGCCATCTTATCAATGCATGCAACAACACTTGCCATGACCTCTTCATCAGCCTTAAAAGAATTGGAGAAGTAGAATTTCGGGTTCAAGAAGTAGGCGAAGGCATGTATCAATTGGTGGAGTTGGTTTGTCCACCTACGATCAATGATGTGCCAAAGGATTTCACATTTTCTTGTATTTCCGCCATAGTAATGTGAAATGGCATCTTTGGCCCTATCCATGGCCTCATAAATGAAACCCATTGGCATGCTCTCTCCATCCACCATACAAAGAACCCTTACCAAAGGTTCTATCACCTAAATAAATGAAAACAAATTTTAAATTAGTACAAAATTAACTTCTAAAAAATACACCAAATAGATTGTCTTGTATAAAGTTTATGTTTGTGTTTGTTACTTACCCCAATCAACTCCTCTCCACTTTTGGTGAACCCTTCAAAAAAAACAATGCTTACAATCTTTCTCTGCTTCAGCTCTTTTGGAGTATGCAAACTTCAACCAAGTATTAGACACATACATTTGCTTAAGATGAGGAATGGCACCAAGAATGCTCTACAAAGTGACGAAGTGACTAGCAAATCATGTCACTCCAAGCCGCACAAGGTCCTTGCCATTTGCGTGTTTTCTCATCAAAGCAAGGACCCAAGTCCAATCTTCAACCACCCTTTTCACCCATCCAATCTTCAGAGTGTCCTCTAACAACAAGTCCAAGCATGTGTAGCACAAGGACTCCATGCAATTGTAAGATGCCTCTCCATAAGCTTTCTACCTGCAGCTACATATGCAGCTGCGTTGTTCGTGATAATTTGGACAACATTCTCAAGTCCAACTTCCTGGATCACCCCATCCAATAGATTACACAAAGTTTCTGCATTTTTTATTTCATTTGAGGCATCAATAGAGTTTAGGAATACCATTGCACCATTTGAAGTCACCAAGAAGTTGAGGAGAGTCCTATTTCGTCCATTCCATCCATCCGATAACATGCTGCATCCTTTTCTCCTCCAATATCTTTTTTGATCATCAACCAAAACTAGTGCATTTTTTACTGTTTGCTCTAGCAATGGCCCTCTAAAGTCTATACCTGTTGGGGCCTTAAACCCCTTACTTGCAATTGTAAATGCATTAACCAAACCTTCCCAATACAGATTGTTTTCCGCATTGAAAGGTAAATTATTGTAATACCAAAAGTTTGATGCTGCTATCCTTGCTTGCTCATGCTTCTCTCTATTCCATCTTGTACCTTCAAGTGAAGGTTGTGCTCCTAGAACAATGTGTGGAACAAAGTAATTAGGCTATTTTGTATGTGTACCTTTCTCATGTATGCTTGGTGTCTTGTATATATGCTTCATATCTTACATGCATTTATGTGTTTTCTGCATGACTATCATGGTGTGTATGCCTTCCTAATGTATGTCTTATGTCTTGAATATGCTTCACATCATGTTTGATGATTTTCAACAAGTTTGTTCCATGTGTGTTTTGAAAGCAATTTCATATTGGGAATCATCTTAAAACACTCCATGACCATCACTTGAGGACAAGCAATTTTGGGTGGAGTGGACTATAATGTCCTCATTTGAGATAGGATTTTATAATAAATAATAATAATATAATATAATTAAAATATAATTAAGTTAATGAATGGTCAAAAGGCATGGAATGAAGGGTTGTGAATCTCTCAAAAAAGAGATATAGGAGGGAGAAAAAATCATTTGAAAGGGGATAAGGAGGGAAAATTGGAATAAAGCATGGAATCCAAGGAAGGATTAATGGAGGAAGAAATAAATAGGAAGTAGATAAGGTTGTGTCTCTTCTAAAGGGTTGTACTATTTTAAAGGGTGGAAATTGTGATAGTTGTGTCTCTTGCCAAGGGGCAGGCATGATGAAGAGAGAAGATATAAAGGGGAGAAGGTTCATTTGAGGAAGAGAGGGAAGCGAGATCAATTTGGAGAATAATATATTATTCTCAAAGGCAGCAATGAAAATGGTGACTCAATTGTTATGAAAGGTGGTGCCTCAATTTCTATGAAAGGTGGTGACTCTTCCCCCAATAAGCATAAAGGAGAGATCGTTCCAGGCATTCAACGATCCCTCACTCACTCATCAATCATCTAATCAACAATCACTTAGTCATCATTTCACCAATAACTCAAATCATCCAATCAAAGGAATTCATTGAATCAATCATATAAATATCATTGAAGGATAGAGACTGAATGACTTTGCGATTATATATTCTTGTTGTGATATGGTTTGGTAACTACGTTTATATCTGCATTCTCCTAATTGATATATACTGCTGCTTGTGATTATTCAACATAGCATAGTGTTACTTTATACCTACTTTTTCATATTTATGACAAACAACATGCTGCTGATAAGATTGTTTATATATGTTCTGAATATATATCTGATTAAGGACATTCTGTAATTGACTGAATATATATGTATACCAAAAGGAACTAGACCCCCCCCCCCCTCGGGAGGTATATTATTGTTGGCATTTTACTTAGGATCCATTCCCCGACCCCATAGAATTTTAGGGCTATGGCCCTACTGGCGAATAGTAGGGCCATAGCCCTAAAATTATATGGGGTTGGGGAATAGATTCTATGCATAACATTCCAACAATAATATACCTCTCGGGGGGGGGGGAGTTCTAGTTCCTTATGGTATTTACACACACACACATATAGATATATATATTTGCTTGTAATCTGAATGCATTGTAGCCATCATAGATGAAAAACTCGGATTTTGCAATAACTCGGCAAGGCCAAAAAAATTTTAAAACTCGGGACTCGCCAAAACTCGGCAAAAAACTCGGCAAAACTCGGCAACTTTATCGAACATTTGAAAATACATTTTTTTTTTATATATAATTCAAAAACACACATTTACACCAAATTTGTATAACATATATGATTTCCATGATATATAAATCAAATTTTTTTGGTAATACATAGCAACAAATGCAAGTATCATAGCATAAACCAAAAACCAAGTGCAACATATGTATAAGAGTTCAATACATATCAACGTATCATAGTGACAGTCTCATAGAGTTATAGAGTCATAGACCACAAAACAAGAACCTCTGAAATTCTGATTACATATCAAGTTCAAAGTTTGGTATCAATGAAATTATGAAAATAAGAAATCATAAATTGCGTCTACGACTAAAGCTCAAAATAGATTGTGGCCGCTGGGTGGGTGGTGCTGAAGTAGTGGCAACATCCTCAACACTAACAGGTGCCTCTTCTGCATGATCAACCTCCTGCTCCTCCTCACGTGCTGCCACTTCCGCATCCCATTCCTCTCCTGCCCTCTCCAACTCACTCAGCTGCTCATTAGTAAGGAATGGATCCAAATCATTATCAACATCATCAGGAGAAGCAACCCATTCTGCTGCATATGGATCAATGTCATCCAAGTCAAGTGCTTCATGTGAATCTTGCCCTAGCACCTTCTTCTCATGTAATCGAATGTTGTACCGCACATAGACAAGATCATTCAAGCGTTGTTGAGTCAACCTATTGCGCTTTTTTGTGTGGATGTTCTCAAAAACACTCCAGTTGCGCTCACAACCAGAAGCACTACAAGGCTGTGATAATATGCGGATGGCAAGCTTTTGAAGATTAGGCGTTGTGGCACCATAATCTTCCCACCACAAATCTGCAAGGATACAAAATGTGATTTATAACTTGTAAAGATTTCAATAATCTTAAAGAGAGAAATAAATGGTAAAAATTAAACATATGTTTTTTTTTACCTGGTCGTAAGGTGGCTCTCCTACGTTTGCAATCAGGTGAAGAAAACAATTCCCCTAAGGCCTTCTTATAACTCTGCAACTCATCAAGTATCAGGTCTCGAAGGATCTCATCATCAACTAATCTCCGAATGCATGTGTCAAGGCCAATTCTAACCTCTGCATCTGCTTTGAAACTCGGAGAGTAAAAAAACTTGGGATTCAAGAAGTAGGCAGCAGCATGAATATGTTGGTGGAGTTGATGGTTCCACCTCCGATCAATTATGCGCCATATGGGTTCATACTTGGTCTTGTTTGACCCATACAAGTGTTGAATCGCCTCTTTGGCCTTATCCATGGCCTCATATAGATACCCCATGGAGTTATGATCCCCATCCACCATTCGTAGCACCCTCACCAACGGTTCCGACACCTAGATATAAAAAATCTAACAAAATCAGCAGATTGAAATATTAGAAAATTAAATAATAAATCATCAATTAAAGTTTCAAAACTTACATTGATGATCTCCTCCACCATCTTGGCAAAATTAGTATCAAAAATGGCAATCACAACCTTCTCTGCTTCAGGCTTTGTAGCATAAGGACTCCCCAACCATCTTTCACTCACGAACATCCGCTTCAGGTTGGGCAATGTAGCAAGTATGCTCTGCAAGGTGAGGAAATTGGTAGCAAAGCGTGTGACCCCCGACCGCACAAGATCCTTACCTTCAGTGTGTTCTCTCATAAGATTCAGGACCCATGTGTGATTGTAGATGTATTTGGTGATATTCCTTCCATCTTCAACCACTTTCTTTACCCAACTTAGTTTCCCTATGTCCTCAAGGAGCAAGTCAAGACAATGGGCAGCACAAGGGCTCCAAAATAATGTCGGATGTCTAGCCATTAGAAGTTTGCCGGCTGCCACATATGCAGCTGCATTATCAGTCACAACTTGGATGACATTCTGCACTCCCACATCCATCACCACTTCATCCAACATGTTGCACAAGGTCTCCGCATTCTTCACTTCATTGGAGGCATCAATTGATTTTAAAAATACTAACTGTCCTCCTGAAGCAACTAGAAAGTTGATGAGTGTCCCGTTCCTACCATCTGTCCATCCATCAGAAAGAATGGTGCAGCCATTCTTTTCCCAAATAGTCCTTTGCTCTTCCACTAATGCATGAGTGTTTTGGACCTCATCCTGCAATAACGGTCCACTTACCTCGTAACGGCTTGGGGATTTGAACCCCTTACCTGCCACAGTCAACGCGGTGACCAATTGGTCCCAAGATGGACTAGAAATAGCATTGAACGGAACATCGTTGTAGATAAAAAATCTAGCACACGCCACCTTGGCTTGTTGGTGAGCCTCTTTATTCCATGCAGTGCCAAGCAATCCAGGTTGTGCACCAGGAGTGTTACGTGGAATAAAGAAGTTTTCCATGTTGCTGTCCAAAGTTCCCTTTGCTCGTATCCGTGGCCCAAGGGAAGAACCAGATGTCCCCACATCTGTATGTGACCCCATGGAACTCAAATCTGCCCTTGGGGCTGCCATTGCCTCTGCTGTTCTCTTTTTTGTTGCCTTCCTTTGATCATATGCTTCAAGCGTTGCTATTGCATCTCTCGTAGCCTCTTCAGTACATTCCGTACAGCTTGTGGTATCTCGGCATTGAATTTTTGCAAGGTGATATTTGAACCTATTAATGCCACCTTTTACAATTTTTTTGCAATGGTTGCAAAAAACATCTCCTCGTTTTGGACCTGGTCTCCCATGTTTCCAACAAGGGTCTCTCTTTTTGCCACCAACTTTAACTGTAGAAGCTGAATCCATTTTCTTTCAAAAAGATGTGGAAAAGAACCTAGCAAAAGAGAGGCAACATTTAGAGATAAATAACATTGTTACCAAAAAAAATCACAAACATCCAAAAATTACAATGACTGTATAACTGTATTTTATTTACAGTCAAAATAGATGACTCTCTAAAATTAAAATTTTTAATTGGTTGTGTATTTTTTTAAGTTTTTAACTTCAAATTTAAATTTAAATGAAATACTTTAATACACATTGACATTACACAGTTGACAGTCATTTCAAATGACTATGAGTATTTCACAATTGACTGTGTAATACACAGTCATTAATTACAATGTACATTAATGATTAATGTATTACACAGTCATCAGTCATTTGAAAATGACTATGTATTACACAGTCATTTCAAAATTTCAAATGACCGTGTATTACACAGTCATCAGTCATTTGAAATTTTGAAATGACTGTAATGACTGTGTATTACACAGTCATTTCAAATGACTGATGACTGTGTAATACACAGTCATTTGAAAATGAATGTGTATTACACAGTCATTTGAAATGACTGTGACTGTGTAATGATGACTGTGTAATACACAGTCATTTGAAAATTTGAAATGACTGTGTATTACACAGTCATTTGAAAATTGAAATGACTGTGACTGTGTAATACACAGTCATTTGAAATGACTGTGACTGTGTAATGATGACTGTGTAATACACAGTCATTTGAAAATTTGAAATGACTGTGTATTACACAGTCATTTGAAAATTGAAATGACTGTGATTGTGTAATGATGACTGTGTAATACACAGTCATTTGAAAATTTGAAATGACTGTGTATTACACAGTCATTTGAAATGACTGTGACTGTGTAATACACAGTCATTTTCAAATGACTGTGTATTACACAGTCATTTCAAATGACTGATGACTGTGTAATACACAGTCATTTGAAATGACTGTAAATTGTAATTACTAATTACTAATGATTGTGTATTACACAGTCATTTGAAATGACTGTGACTGTGTAATACACAGTCATTTGAAATGACTAAGACTGTGTAATACACAGTCATTTTCAAATGACTGTGTATTACACAGTCTTAGTCATTCGAAATAAAACAATACAAAAAGATACCTGGTTGTGCGTGCAAATGCAAACAATACAGTCATTTCAAATGACTGTGTATTACACAGTCAAAATGACTGTGTATTCGAAATAAAACAATACAAAAAGATACCTGGTCGTGCGTGCAAATGCAAACAATACAGTCATTTTGACTGTGTAATACACAATCATTTCAAATGACTGTGTACTACACAGTCAAAATGACTGTGTATTCGAAATAAAACAATACAAAAAGATACCTGGTCGTGCGTGCAAATGCAAACAATACAGTCATTTTGACTGTGTAATACACAGTCATTTCAAATGATTGTGTATTACACAGTCAAAATGACTGTGTATTCGAAATGAAACAATACAAAAAGATACCTGGTCGTGCGTGCAAATGCAAACCCTATGCAAATCGCGTGGCGTTTTTTGCCTTCCGGAGTCGCGCGAGCCGCGAAATGGAATAAAGACTTCGGTTTTTTTTTTGCCTGCGACTTAAGTCGCGTTTTTCTCGCATTTTGTGCCGCGTTTCGGGCGGGTTTTGGCCATTAACGGCGATTATTTGCCAAAAAAATCGCGGCGAGTATATAAAAAAATCGCCCCGAGTATTTCCGCGATTAACTCGCGCGGGATTATGGATCGCGATTACTCGCGAGTTTTTGAATTGCTCGCCGAGTTTTTCATCTATGGTAGCCATGATAGAAGTGGAAAGATTACCAGCAGGGGAACAGCGTTGGGGTCACCTCCCAGGCACGCCACCTCATGGTTAATGACTAGAGAGTCCCATAGGCCAAAGTGGTATGAAGGGGGGTGGACTTTTTGGGCACCCTATGGTAAACCACCCTCATTATCATGGTGAATGTCTGATATTCAATCTTTGGAAGTAAGCTAGTGATGACAAGATTGAGGGGAACGGTGATAGGATACCTCACCAGGTATGCCACCTCATTTTGGCAAGGGCCAAATGAGGCCAAGGGGGATAAGGTCTGCCCTTGGACCTGGGTTAGAGGGTGTCTAGGACACCCTATCCAAGCTTCCCAATGATCAAATTTATGCTTTCAATATATGTATGTATGTGTGTGTGTGTGCTGATATTTACTTAATGATATTTTTTGTTTTGATGAGTTATAATTATGGAACAATCTCTAACGTGTTTGCGGGACTTCCACCAAACTTAGAGGTACTCTCTAAACCCATCCTTGACTAGAACTTGCAATCTAGGGCAGAATCTAGACATTTAGAATTTAGGGACATTACAGTTTTCAACCCTAACTAGGGCGTCCCAAGGAGATAAAAGAATAAGAAGGCTTGAGGAGTCATTTTGAAAGGCATGTTATGAAGAAATATTTCTATTTTGCAATGGGTTCTTGGACCATCCAAGAGAGCAACTTGTGGGGACGATAACCTCCATGAGATTCTACTACTTGTAGGGGCGAAACATCTCCCAAGAGTGGCAAGAGAGATTTCAGATCTGGGATCTTCATTGTGCATCAAGGTTTAGGAGTTTTTGCAGCAATATCTGAGTGAGCTACTTGCTTGTATGGCCGTACCAAGCGAATCCCACAATACTGGGTTACACTTTTTGGTACAACCTGATTTTTTTTGAAATCATAAATTTTATAGAAAATATTAAATATAATGATTTAAGCTTTAAGAGGTCCCATTTGAAGTAATTAATTGAAGAGAGTTAGATCAAAGTCTCTTAGCAAAGTTTTAAAACTCGAACTCGGCAAACCAAAAACTTGGACTCGGACTCGGACTCGCGAAAGACTCGGCAACAAAAAAACTGTAGTTTTACAAAAAAACGTAAAGAAATTAATGCATTTAGAGAACATAAGAGCCATAATTGAAACATTACACATGTCATATGATCTCCAAACACTCAATATTTGAAATTTCATCATTCATACTTCATAGTACATACTCATAGTTTCAAACTTTAAAATGTATGATAGAAGCATAAGTTTATAAATGTTTACAAAATTACATATAATGATAGGTCTAAATCCTGGGGGAGAGAGGAGAGACTGAGATAGAGAGTGGTAGAGAGAGGGGATAGAGGAAGAGTGATAGGGAGATAGGTCTAAAATTCGAGGCAGATAAAGTGAGTGAGATAGAGAGGACAAGAGAATGCTAATAGAAGCCTACTGATTACTGAAATTTGACTGTCTAAAAATTTAAAAGATCTTCTAAAACCGAAAATTTGCATTATAATTCCTAGAGATCTAAAACCACTCTCAAACATCCTGCCAATATATACATGAGATATAACTTAAAGTATAAGAAAGTAAAAAGACATATTGAAATGCCACTTATTAAGAAAGTAAAAAGACATATTGAAATGCCACTTATACTTAAATGTTATATATCATGTATATGTTCTGATGAAGGGAATGAAACTGACTTGAAAAAAAAGATTTAGATAATTTTTTGGCTTGTTTTTTGGGTTGCACGAGTCCAGTCAAAAGACTCGCGAGTCAATTAGAAAGACTCGCCAGGACTCGCCTCGCGAGTCCATGGTGAGTCAACTCGTGGCGCCACTGGACTCGTGAGTCCGTGGCGAGTCCACGAGTCTTAAAACTATGGCTCTTAGATCAAAATTTGTTGGATAGAACCTCTCTACTTCTAAATCATAATTACAATGGAGTCTCCTTCGCACCTATTAAAATGCTGATAAAAACCCACTTTTACATTGGCTTGTGGGCAGTCAAATGAATTCATTTAGAATTTTTTGTTCTTTTAAGTATTTAGTCCTTGTTATAAGCTTTCCAAATAGTATAACTTATAATATATTTAATTTCATTAATATATTTATGTTTTATTTTTTATGAATGTAGGTTTTTCATCAAACATTAAGGATTGTGTTTCACACATGCAAAAACTGAAAAATAGAGAAAAACAAATTGTAAAAAATATTTTTTCCTTAGGTATTGATATCCTCATTTCAACACAAAAATAAGGAGTTAATTCAAATGCATACACAAAAAGTTATGCATTATTGAATACACCTTTGTCCAAATTACAATTACTCTAACTTCAAAAATTAACTAAAAAAATTATATGTAACAAAAAATTATGAAAAACTATCCATCCACTGGATATTGGTGTGACAATTCTAAATTTTAAAAATTAGAATTTCCTTCTTTCTATAAAAAATGTTATACATTACAAAATATATGTAACTTCTAAAAAATGTTGATTACTGTAAATATTGAGTTATTAAAAGCTACATAACAATATGGATATCTAATTTCTAATTATTTAAAAAAATATATATTTAGAATTTTTATGAAAAATCTCACAAATTAGTAGTTTACTTCATCTTCAAATTCTTAATGGTCTAGCTACTATAGGTTTTAGAAAGTAAAGATCTGATGCAAAATGCTTATTTCAATGTCAAGTTTGGCCAAAAAGTGTAACCCAGTATTATGGGATCACCCACCATTTTTAGGTAGAAGAAGCTCAAAAAATACCGATTTAGTATCATCTTTTGTTTAGTTTATTATTAGCAACTTCATACCAGTGTGTAGAAGACTTTACAACAGAATGGAGAGGCATTTGGATCAGTTGTTTGGAGTTTATTTGATGCTGGTTGAGTGAGGTGCTCGTGTGCCTAGCCGACCCCATTTGCAGCTCTTTGGAGGGTCATTTCCAGCCCAAACTCCATTCTAAGTTGCTATCCTCTAGCAAAATCGCTTCACCAACACACACAATCAGTAAGCAAGGGTTGCAACAATCATTAAGAGTTGAATACGCATAAATCAGACCTATAGCAGGCAGTACCAGCTGAGGATTGTGGAGTTTCTAAACATCCCCAACTCAAGGGCTAGTCACAATGTATATTAGCCAACATAAGAGCCCATATCAGACCTTTATGTGGTAGTAGATCGGAGAAGAAGAGGATTGATTTTTATACTACTGTAATTTATTTTCTGAGTAAGCTTCTTGGTTGTGTGTTCACTCTCAAATCAGCTTGTTAACTACATTAATACAAGGAACTACTAGGTATGTGTGTTTGTGATTTGAAAGACTCTTATTTGTAATAGCGTCTTTGTCTCATGAACTAGTGAAATAGTTTACAGCAGCAGTCTGATTGAAATTGTAAGCTTGGCAGTAATCTCTTAATAAATTTCAGTTTGCTTCCTTACTTGCGAAGCTTTTCAATTGTTCTTTCTCTCAAAACTACAAACTCAAATCAATACACATTTTTGCAACTTTTGTCTAGTTCTGAAAGACCACCAAAAACATAGGATAATATAGTTTATGAAACTAAAATTATCAAGCAGGTTGCAGTGACAGTGTTCCACCTGGGATGGGACATTACATTGGGAGTTCTGTTGGTAATTGATAAGCCACTTTTGTATGATGGATATAGAGACACTTCTTAGTTTAAGAAGCACAATCAGTGACAATATCAGGATATGGGACATAGGGATTGGTATGATTGGTAGGTTGTTATCCAATGTTACTAAGAATGACATGTTTGTAGTTTTTAGCAGTACCAAACCCTGTAACAATGACATGTTTGTAGTTTTTAGCGGTACCAAACCTTGCAAATAGATCTTGGTTCATCTAGATGGCTATTACTCTGGGTTACAAGTGATGAAAATAAAAGGAGTTTACAATGGTATTCCAGGTTTACTTAAGAGTAGTGCAATGAAAGCATGGTGTGGTATTCATAAGATTGATTTGGGATCTCAGTATTGGTCTTGGTGTATAGGTACATATTGCTTGGGGATGAGCAATATTTTGAAAGGGAGAATTGTAATCTCTCTGATTTCGGCCCAAGCATTTAGAGAGAGGGAATAATTTATTTAATTAAATTATCTTGCTCATTAATATTTTTACGAAACTTTTATTTAACTAATCATATTTATAACTCAAATTTTTTAATTGGTTGGTGCCAAACGTAAAAGAAAGGTAAAGTATTTTAAGTCACTTTATGAACAAAAGAAATTAATTTTAAATTAGTGATTTTATAATTCTATTTTCCAGAGTTTTGTATATGGTTATAAACTGAGGTGGAGGAAAAATGATTCATTCTCGATATTGCTTATTTCTCTTTTGGAGATTTGTGGCTGTGGTCAGATTTCTCACTGAAGGGATGAAAGCCCCAATGGTTTTTCTAACAAACAAAAACTCAGAAGGTAGTTCACTTCCAGCCAGGGATCAACGGTGGATGAAGATTTGGAGTTTGAGCACGAAAATCCTTAGATTCTATGGGAGGAATTCTATACAAATGTTTCCATTGTGTTGAATGTTTGCAAACAAGGGTTTGGAGCTTATCGATTCATTGTTCTGGAGATTGAAGGTTTCTGATACAAATTTATAGCATTTTCTTGGGGCCCCTAGTCAAGTCATCCACATGATATCCATATCCTATCATAACCAATCTACCTATTGACTCGACAGTTAGAGAAAACAGGATTATTTCCCAACTAAACTAAATGGGAGCCAGTTGGGCGGCAACAAATCTTGAATGGCTTTGTTGGTAGGTGTCCATCCACTCCAGCCCAGACATGTAGTGTGAAACATGTTAAATATTTTATTTGTATTGTATTAAACAGGCATCTCTTGTTCTCAAGCATGGATCTATGTATGAGATATACTGTGCTGTTGTCATTTTCTCTCTTCTTGACATTATGTATTTTGATGATATCTTTTTGGTTATATCATGGTTAAACTGTGACATAACTGATTCACTGAAGATTCGTCTTGTGTTTATACTATTTTGTCAAATTTTATTGGTCACAAGTCATTGTTTAATGTTTATCTATCTTCCCATCTAATTGAGAGGAAACACTTAAGGATATTTGGAGATATTGCACTTTGGATTTTGATAAAGTAATTGAATGTTATTATGACCCTTCACCAATTTATTTTTCAAATATTCTTTTCTTCCAAAGAATTTTGAACTCATAGTGCAAATAATTTGACAGAGATATGCGACTTCAATTTGGGAGCCTGCTGGCAGATATTGGTTTTATCAAGCTTCCAAAGGTTAGTTCACTTGCATTTTTTAGGCACAGATTGAAGTGGCAATATATATCTACCATCTCACATTTTTTTTGTCCCTCTTTATGTGCCTCTGCACTGAGTTTTATATTGTTTAATAGTATTTGTTATGCAAAATCATTTTTTATCTATGCAGTGATATTAAAGCTGAATTGTTTAATGATCACACAGATATACTCTGTTCATGTGTAGTGGTTTTAAACAGTGTTGATGTTCCTACGGTATTTGAGTGTCTAGGTTGGGCTGAAAACTCGAGACATGCACTCTTATGGATATCAACATTGTTTTTCTGTTTTGTTTCTATTGTTCCTGATAAAGAAAAGAAGAAATCTGTTTTATCAAAGTTGTTTTTTATGAAATAATGAATTTGGTTAACCAAATTTTATATTGATTGAGTATCCTGAAAATTTTTTTGGCTGCTCTCATGCCTGTCGTGCAGACATTTATTCCATCCACTGGTATTAGGTAATTGAACATGCCTGTTACTTTTTTGTAACATAACTATCCCTAGGATACGGTTCAAGCTGTGAAACTTTTCGCTTTTATTATAAAATATTTAGTTCCTAAAATGATAATGGGAACACTCTGTTTCTTCACATGGTATTTATTTGATGTTCAATTTTAAAACCATAAGACTAGAATAAATATGAAAAGATAACAGGAATTCAGGATTGGGACAAGGAAACCTTCATTAAAAATCTTTTCTTTCTATTGAAATTTCTACAACATCTCATTGCATGAAAGGTTTTGCTCTTGAAAATAAAATGATGCCAAGTGCCACCACAAATTCACAAATTTCAGTTCTGAAGGTTTAATGCAGCCAACTGAGTTGGAATACCAAGGGATGTGTTTCTGTTTATGTACATTATTGTTCAATGATGGCATGTTTCTCATATAATGACATCTAATCAACTTAATATTTTGGGAACAGGTGGATTGCAAAAAGAACGACGAGATTTACAAATTGCTTGATGATTTATCACAACCTTTCAACATTTATGCTCAACATTCTGCAATAGTAAAGGTAGAAAGTCTTAATATGGATTAGAAACATTTCCTCTGTATATGTGTTAGCATGTATTATTGACTGGTCACAGAATAATAAGGTGTTTTAGATGAATTATTGTAAGATAAGTTATCTCAAATATAGCAAGGAGAGTTTCAAATATTGCAATCACTAGAATATGAGATCAGATATGAAGTGTATATACTCTTGTACTGGATAAAAGTGTCCTCCATATGTTATAAATTGTTATGTTTTGAATTTTCTAACATTTAGCATATAGACATATTCTTACATATGGGTGCTTCTAGTTCTTACAATAAATCTGTCCATGTACATTCTTCAGTGTCGAATACAAATTTTATTCTAACTTTTGTGAACCTTTGAGGCTAGACACTGTTGTCTAGTCAATGTTACAAAACCTTCCTTCACCAAATTCATGTTTGTCAAAATCTATATCCCAATAATCTTCAGCAAAGATTGTTACCTGTGATATACAATACAAGGAATTGCTTACTAATCATTGGTTTTGAATAATTTTTAAAGAAAACATATTTATCTAACAAATATCTGATAAGAGTTTGTTATCTCTTATAAGAAAAATCAAGTGCTCATGGTTCACGAACACTTGTTGCTGATCCAAATATTGTATGGAAATGGTTGTTCCTGGTTTGTGGCGGCAGTCACAAGTTATTTTCCAGAATGTGGCATTTTAATATCTCTTTGAAGACAATACAAACTGAAACAGCATGCATAAAACTTTATTCAAATTAGAAAGAAAAACTCCTTTGTAACAAAAATCTAAAACTAAACCCTAAAATTCAAGCAAATGACCGCTAGCTTTCTACAATATGTACAATTTGTATCTCTGGATATCGAGCACATATTGCAAACAAACTTAAGAAATTACCTATCTTCACATGGCTAATCAGAAGTTATGCACCTGGACAAGAGATTTATATAAGTTTTGATCTATGCAGATGACCTTAATTTATGAGTTATGACAACTAGCACATACTCAATCCTTTTGGCTAAAAGCTGAGACCAAAAAGATTGAGTACAACAAAAGAATTGAATTGGATTGAAAACAAGAAATAGCACCCCAATAATTTGAATAATGGAAATTGCATACAAAGCTATAACACCAATGTTATGAAAGCTTCAATACAAATTCTGCTACAATTGTTAATTTCCATTCAATATACCAAATCAACACATAAGACAACAAAAGAGGTGTAATGTCCCCAATTTTTAAGGTGACATTTAATTAAATTGATTTTAAATTGGTATCGGGAAATGATTGAACTGTCCATGGCAATTTGGTGTTGAATTGCTTTATAGAGGTTGGCGATTAAAACGGCCACCTTGTAATTGAATAAGCCCAATATAACTTATTGCTGGCTCTTCTCCAATATTGCTGATAATTGTAAACTATCAGCAGATATAATTATTCTCTCCTTTATAATATCAGCTCCATCTATAAATTCTGCAGATGACATAAACTCAAATAATATATCGCTGGGCAAGTAGAATAAAATAATCAGTCAAATAAAGAATGAGCCAAATGATTATATCGCTTGAATCCTTATTACTCCGGACAAGGGTTCCAAACTCTCAATGGCACAAATAATTGATATAGTCTTCTACTCACCCAATGCTCATGATTTGGAAGTAACTTCAATATTAATCTTATCAAACTAAATCGATGATATGGCCCTACGGCAGATCTTAACTTATCATCTCAGGTAATGAAGGGCCAAATAAAGAATCAGCTTCCACAAGAGTTACACCAAACTTCAACAAACAGCCACTATTATTTTGGAATAAAATATTATTTATTTCTAACAGATACAAAGTACCTCTGATCTGCAATAGCTTTTACTCCTGCAAATTTGTCTTCAGAAGAAGACTTCACAAATTTGGCACAAATGTAAACTCCATCACAAATCTGTCTCTTTGGAAGAGCTAGGTTTTTGCCTAGTCCTTTTGTAATGCCCCGCCAGGAAACCCCGGAGGGATAAAGCTAAAACACAAGAATAGAGTGCAAATATTTTTTCCAAACAAAGCCATATTTGGGCAAAGAATCATTCCTCACAAATCTATTCCACCAATCTGCCAAACTTAAACTAATTTCCAATATGAAACTTAATCTAGGAACATTCAATGGGGATTTAACAAAGTTTATTGAGTACAACCAAAATTTTAATCTGGAGATCTGGTAAGAAAGCAAGGAGGTTATGAATTGGAGGTTTAATTACCACTCCTCCATTTTCCCCAAAATATATGGGATTAACAACAAACACGACCAGATTTCATACAAAAAAAAAAAAAAAACTCTATTACACAAGGAAACCAAGAGATAACCAAGAATCCTACCTGATTCAGCAATCCTGGAAAAGATTTGATGAAGAGCCCAACCTGCAAGCTCAAGAAATCCTTCTTTTCCCAAAATGCCCAAATTTCTCCAAAAATATTTTTCCCAAAAATAAACCTCTCCAAAATATTTTTCAACCCTAAGTTAAATGGGGAAAAGTTTGACCAAAATTCATTTTGTTGATTTAAAATATTTTTTTAAATAAAATCCAAAAATCATTCTTTTCAACAAATCAAATATACTAAACTTGTTTTTCTAATAAAAATTGATTTTCTCAAATAATTGAAATTAACCTTTCTATTTCCAAAATGCCAAAGAGGTTAAATTATTTCTATTTCGAATAAAATTTAATCTTCCCTTTCAAAAAAGCATAAACTGAATAAATTCATCATTTAAAATTAACCGTTTAAATCGAACTTGCTATAAACAGGAATTGAGCAATTCAAATTAATGATTAATCGCACAAAGGGGACCTATTTAATTTAGTCCCTTAATTACTAATGCATAAACACACATTAAATAAAATTAAACACTAAGGATTAAATACTCAATTTTACCACACGCAAAGCACGCAACCCAAGAAAGCCAAACAAACAAACGACCCGCATACCCAACCAAAAGGAAAACTGACGGGCGACTGACAACACTCACTTGAGCACTTACAAGGGTAAAACGAGGGTCTTATGACCACCTAATCCAATCTCTAAGGACCAATGAGGAACACTCAAACCTGCGAATCCAGGTGGGGACGAACCTCATACCTATGCGGTATTGTACCTGCAATCTCCTACAAACATGAGTCACACATGCATACATATATATATTTAATAAAAGAGTTGGCCCGAGATTAATAACACGAATCAGGAGAACAAATAAACTTACATAAGAATTGATGCGAAAACCACATTAACAGGTACGCACAATAATCAAAACATCTAACTATAAAATTATAACATGGTAAACTAACCAAAGTCAAACCGAGATTAGAATCTGATTAGGGCAGGGGTACTACATCCTCCCCTCCTAGGTTCCGACTTACTCCTAGAAGTCGTAAGGTTAGATGGAAAACATGTCGCACGCATTAGCCCTGAAACTCACTTAACAAATATCAAATTGCACATATGAATCCTTTTCACAAATAAATGAAACAATATTGCTAAATCCTCTACGAATGCCATTATCCATTGGTAAGATACACCCAAATCCATACATTTCTTATAACATTCTAGGAATTATCTATAATCATAGTAGAGAAACAAGAATTTTCTTCCCTTCATCACACCAAATCAAAGCATAAAAAGAGGTAAACAACAATTACCATACTCATCTACCAAATTTGACAAGAAAATAGGCCATCATGATCAATTTCTTTTACCAATCCATCCTCATCATAAAATTTTATTGTATAAAACTAGCTTCAAATATCAAATTCTAGAACCAAGTTAACTTTCATGAAATAAGAGCAACATATAAACTCAATTGTTTACACTTGCCAGGCATATAAAAATCTTTCCAATGACTATGTCCCATAACATAGTGACAAGATAACACAATTTACTCCATGATTACATATAATAATCATCCACATAACCAGAATGCACAACTCAAAAGGCCACATGTGAGCATATCTAATGCTCGGTCATAGATAACATGCACGATCAGCATCTCTATGCCTGATCTCAAAACAAATAACATGATCATAAATATCCAACATCTCACTCAAGAGCTCAATGGTGCTAGGGCACACCATAGCGGTGCTACCTTCCATACCAGACCTTCGTGAACATCCCTTGTTGAGTAAGGTGGTTAACCTCCAAGAGATAGTCACCACACATAGGTAGGTAGTGGATCCTAGCTGCATCACAGCCTCACATACCCCCATCCTCAAGGTTCCCTACGTCTACTTCCTTGTACACGCTCAACCAAGACCGTCTCATACGTCCTTGGAGAGGAATTCACATTTCAACACAAGACCAGCATACGAATACAATAAGGATAAACCAGTTTAGCCACCAAAGTACAGATGAATAAAGATAATAAACCATCAATTTCAACAGTTAGGCAAGAAAATAATCGGGAATTTGCAACACCAAATCAAGTAAGCAAAAGATCGCAAGATCGTGGCTCAACCTTCAAAGTCAGAATAGAATAAATTGCTGGTCCACAAAGAAATAAATAAGAATATTACAACTGCACATAACATCACTATGTGACTAGCATCTAGCCACCAACGAGGAAGGAAGGAACAATCGTCTAGCTATTGCATTAGCTCATCATGTGGTGCGGCCTAGTCACACAACCCCACGGCATGGCAATATGCACCTCGACATCACCCCGCATCACGTCGTCACGCGGCATGGCAATACACCAAGTGGAGAAGACACGCAATGGACGTATCCCGCATGGTAGTGTACCTCGCGGAAAAAGGCACGCGCAGGTCACGTCCCGCATAGCGACGTATCTCTCAGGATACTCGTCGTAAGCCAGAGGTATAGATGGCTAAGGTCCACCCACATGTCTACCAACACCTACCAACTGGCAGCTCATGTGGACAAAACTTGTCTTTCATGAAATCAAGGCAAAAGATCCTCCAAAATACACCATCACTATGCTCAAGAACTGCCATCAATATGCTCAAATAAAAGAGAGGAATAGCACACATAAACCTTATAAATTGGTTCATCAAAAAGAGAAAGTATTAAGTACACCTTTAATATAGCTTCATTATATAACTATATTTTTCCTCGAAATAGAGAAGCTAAAGTCGCTTCGCGCCAACATTACTCATACACCGATCCATACTATTCAAGGAACGGTGACTTCTAATACTACCCCTAAACATACTGAATTACCAACAACCTGCGGTTTGGTACTCAGTAGGGTAACAAATAAGCAGCATCACATAAACAGTATGGTTTCCCATACTCATAAGTAAACATATCCTCCATGGTTGATTACTTCACCATCCCATGGGCACATATAGCAAGCACGGGTTTCTCACAATACACAAAGAAAGCACCAGTACTGGTTTAGTCACATTCACGAGGAGTACTTTTTAGTACACTATCATCTACTCAAGGAAGGTTTTGACTATGCTTCCCACATGAATAACTGAATAAAATTTATTCTAGATACAAGTACTGAAATTATTTACAATTCAAAATTACGTAAGGAAATAACGTCATTCCTATATCTTTCACTAATTCCACTAACCATTCATATTCACATTACTAGACATGCAAATTTTCTTTCCGAAGCTTAAGACTTCCATCTTTCAATAAGAAGCCAAAATGCAAAAATACAATTTCATATGCTTCATATACATTCTATTTAAATCAATGCATTCTCTAGTATCATTCTAAAAATCTTATAATCTAGGCAAAGAGGAGGGAAAGAGAGTTTGATAGACAAACTATTTCATACGTATGCACAAAATTAACAAGATCACACAACATTATAAAATTTCACACTATAAGCCTATCCTCTTAACTGGACGGTTTTCATTTCACTACCGTTTAGAAGAATGCCAATTGGTCTACATGACATCTCCAATATTATGGTTGCAACCGAATGTTCTAGTTTTCCAAACAACAGAGATCAAGACAGACAATCTTTTCGATAATACAAGACCTCTTGCGAACCCTCACTACTCTTAATAAATACGAAACATATCATAATCCGCAACCTTTCATCATAAATCAAAGTACGACAAGAAAGTAAACGAGGAACTATCAACTAAATAATACATATTTATGCATGCACATCAAACAAGCTTTTCATTTGCACTTTATATTCATGCCAAGACAATTATATATATCCAAAAGCAAGTTCAATATAGCATTGTTAAAATAGGTCCTCTATTGAATCGGTATTATGAAACAACAAACACAACCAGATTTCTAAAAAAAAAAACCAAACGAACTCTATTACACAAGGAAACCAAGAGATAACCAAGAATCCTACCTGATTCAACAATCCTAGAAAAGATTTGATGAAGAGCCCAACCTGCAGGCTCAAGAAATGCTTATTTCCCCAAAATGCCCAAATTTCTCCAAAAAAATCCTTATCCAAAAATATTTTTCCCAAAAATAACTCCAAAAATAATCCTCTTCAAAATATTTTTCAACCCTAGGTTAAATGGGGGAAAGTTTGACCAAAATTCATTTTTTTGATTTAAAATATTTTTTTTAAATAAAATCCAAAAATCATTCTTTTCAACAATCAAATATACTTAACTTGCTTTTCTAAATAAAAATTGATTTTCTCAAATAATTGAAATTAACTTTTCTATTTCCAAAATTCCAAAGAGGTTAAATTATTTCTATTTCAAATAAAATTTAATCTTCCCTTTCAAAAAAGCATTAACTGAATAAATTCATCATTTAAAATTAACCGTTTAAATCGAACTTGCTATAAACAAGAATTGAGCAATTCTAATTAATGATTAATCGCACAAAGGGGACCTATTTAATTTAGTCCCTTAATTACTAATGCGTAAACACACATTAAATAAAATTAAATACTCGATTTTACCACACGCAAAGCACGCAACCCAAGAAAGCCAAACAAACAGACGACCCGCATACCCAACCAAAGGGAAAACTGACGAGCGACTGACGACACTCACTTGAGCATGACAAGGGTAAAACGAGGGTCTTATGACCACCTAATCCAATCTCTAAGGACCAATGAGGAACACTCAAACTTGCGAATCCAGGTGGAGACGAACCTCGTACCTATGCGGTACTATACCTGCAATCTCCTGCAACCATGAGTCACACATGCATACATATATATATTTAATAAAAGTGTTAGCCTGAGATTAATAACACAAATCAGGAGAACAAATAAACTTACATAAGAATTGATGCGAAAACCACATTAACAGGTACACAATAATCAAAACATCTGACTATAACATTATGACATGGTAAACTAACCAAGGTCAAACCGAGATTAGAATCTGATTAGGGCAGGGGTACTACACCTTGTATCCCACTCCTGAAGGTTCCTATCTCCAAAAGTTATAAAACGTTTATCAAACTCAAGCATGCCCTTGCTACAACCCTAGGACCTCCATATGAAGCCCTCTAGGAAACATCTAGAAGATCAAGCCAACTGGAGAACTTTATTAAATAAAGTGACCTTATATTAATATTTTAATTAAATTAATTAATATTAAGTCATCGTATGAATATTTTGTTTATATTTTGATAACTTAATAAAAATCAATTTAATAAAATGTTGCCTTAAAAATTGGGGACATTACAAGAGGTTTGAATAGTAATCTCAACAAGAAGCATGCATAAACTTGTAATTTCATAACAATATAAGTGCAAAAAGCACAGATTTATGTCCTTACAATTTTTTGCATGCAATAAATAAATAAGAATCATATTTTAGTTACTATGCAGTAGAATGTCACAAAGTAGATCTCTCAGAAGGATAATCTCATAATAGTGATCTTCCAATAGTAGCTAAGTTACCAAGTTCTGTTCTAGCCCAAGTCTTGGTACAGGTACAGTTCGGGTATGGTTTGGGTTTTTTGTGGGTCCTTCGGGACCCACAAATAACTTAGGCAGCCAGGAAGTACCAAGGGCCGTACCCAAGCATAGTTTCATAAATTAAAACCTCAATTTCACTCTCATAACTTTGTGACAGCATTTTTTATTAGAATACACCAGCAAGCAAGCAAATGAATATAATTTCAGTTGCATTTGTGAGCTATACCTATGAACATGAGGTCAGTAAACTTTATATCAGCATTACTGAGATCGATTTCAGTTGATTTACATTATGCATATGTAGCAGTTGTTTGCTGATGTTTTGTAAAATCACTTTCCTTGTGTTGTTAATGATTTGACATTTTGTCAAATGTTTGAAAAATGAAATTAAACCACCTTCTACACTTGACACAGTTAGTGGTAGCGGCAATCCAATTGATTGTGGTTCAAATGAAATTGAACCAAATGTTGGTGTGAACACAATATACTACCTTACTAGTTTTGTTTTTTGTCGTATTCACACTTGCATACTAATTTTATTTGTTCATTTACTTTTTGTATCTATAAGAACCCCTGCTGGTTCTGACTTAAATTTTCAGTTTTAAACACTTAGGAATTTTGTCAAACAGTTGGCAAACAATCTCTTTCCAGCTGGTAAATGTTTTTTTGTTTGGTTTCCTCATTTAAGAATGATGATAAGATGCATAAAATTACTAAATTTGCCAAATTACTTACTAAGGTAATTCTCTGACTTTCTCGAACTATATGATGGCTGGAAATGATATGCGGCTATATGAATGAACATCTACAGCTAAGAGGTATTTTTACAAACATTTAGCATGCAATCTTAAAGACTCCGAGTGACTGAAAATGAAATGCATGTACAGCTACAGACATATGACATGATATCAAACAATCGATATGCGAACTCCCCAACTCTATTAAGACTGAAACTCATGCAAATATGAATCCACAACTATTAGGCATTTTGTCAAACACATGCCATGCAACCTTTTAACTTCAACTTGATATTTAGTACTGAAATTCTGATTTGCATACAACTGATTACAATGCTCAACAATCTGATTACAATGATTTGACATTCAAGAACATTAATGGCAGTGATTATACTTCAGACCTGGAAGTAGTGAATTGATTGAAATGTTTGCAGCAGATAGAACAGACCTTCAAATACCCACGTGGCTGCCAATGGAGGTTGCTAACAGCAATTGATCGGCTTCTAAAGATTGTGCCTCCAATAATCTGAAAATCGCTCTTGAAACCCCTGATGGTAAACTTCAAAAACTTCACTGATTAAGCTCAATGGTGGACTTAGAAGGTTTGGGTTTGCGTCCAACCTTTAGCTTCCTAGGATTTTCGTCCTTAGAAACTAACCAGCCACTGACTTTCAGCAACAAGAAGAAATGGCTTCCATGAAATAATCTCATAACATACTCTTGAAGGAAGACAAGGTCTGTTTATAAAGACTCCTCAAACTCCAAATCAATCTCCACGCTCAAAGTGGGATAAATCCTCCTTTACTTTTAATCCCTCCTTAAGGCTTGATTTCCCATAAAAGACATATTAATAACATTTAAAATGTTATTTCATTAAGACTTAGGGAAAACATTTAATATTTCATTAAGATTTGCATTCATAATTAATTCTTCCAATGATGACTTGACCCACAACTTAAGTGAAATTATAAAGTTAAATTATAACTTTATAATAAACCATTTAATGATTTAATATTAATTTGGCCACTAAAATCTTCATAACTCCCAAAATACTCAACATTTTGATTTGTCGTCTGAAACGCAAGTTCATCCTGTTTTTCCCCATGTGACCAAATGCACTTTTTAAAAATAGAAAGGTCCCCTCTCTATGAGCTTCTGGCTTACTATAAATAGTAAGTATGGCAAATGTATAGCAAATGGAGACCAAATGACACGAAAGGAAAGCCAACCCAAAGCATACTGAATCCTGGAGTAGATGCCAACTGAATGAGACCCTTTGTCCAACCTCATTAGCCTACGAGGGTCAGAATGATAGGCTAATCGTTGAAAAATAGGAACAAGCTAAAAAGGGGACATTACAGTATCTTAGGGTGTCATCTTGTCATTATAACAAGGATTTTGTCATTGTGTATTGCACTTGTTTCGTTTATGCATCGAATTAATTCTTTGGCTTCAAAACATTTTTGTTGCTTGTCTCTTGTGTTGGAAGGTTGTTTTGGTTGTAGATGATTGACAAACACTCCTTGTTTTTTTAACATTGTATTCTATTCCAAATTCAATAACATGGGTGGGTACTAGATCTATTTCTTTGTCTATTACAATGAAAAACCCTCATTTACAATGATTCAACTTGTAAACCTATGTAGAAACTATAGCTTCTATCGCGTTGACTGAAATCCTTGATTTTTTTCTTTTTGACCAAGGAGAATGGATTTTGCTTTTCTTGTGAATGACAAAGCCTTGAAAACCCTCACCCATGGCTACCTTGGCATGCTTTGGATTATTAGGTACGCTTCTCCTTGATAAATCCACCTTGTTTCCACACCCAATCCTTGACTAAGCCAATTTTCCTTTCAGCCAGAACTTTTTTCAGCATTCACCACATTTTGGTGCACCTTTTACATGGCTAAACCATTCCAATTGTGTGCTCAACACTTGTTTTTCCTTGGTTGTGCTTTTATGCTAGATAAGCTATCCTCTAGCAAAGTTTTTAATGGACTGAACCAAGACAAAATTGCACTTAACACTTCAACTTTGTTATGAATTTACCTTGGTGTGGTGCATGTGTCTTTTAGCCGCTTTTATCACTTGGCACACTTATGTCACTAATTAGCCACCTTTGTGGTGAAGATTTATGTTGGCTCAACTACCCAAAAAGTGTTCTTAACTTGTGGCAATTCGACTCAAATGCTTGAGGCATAGATTTAGTCCACCTGCCCTCCCTTTTGGTAGAGTTTCACATTGGTTGGGCCAAGAAAATTTGTGTGACAAGCATTTGGATGATTTTACTTAAATGAAATGGAATGGATTTCCAATGGTTCAGAGGATTTCCAATGGTTCAGCCCATCTAAAGGTATGTCAATGTATTCCTACTTGCTAGGAGTTTTTTCTGGCTCGTGCCAATTTGTCCTCACTTAGGCATGGTTTTCATAGGGTTAGATCATAAGAACCCCTGCTGGTTCTGACTTAAATTTTCAGTTTTAAACACTTAGGAATTTTGTCAAACAGTTGGCAAACAATCTCTTTCCAGCTGGTAAATGTTTTTTTGTTTGGTTTCCTCATTTAAGAATGATGATAAGATGCATAAAATTACTAAATTTGCCAAATTACTTACTAAGGTAATTCTCTGACTTTCTCGAACTATATGATGGCTGGAAATGATATGCGGCTATATGAATGAACATCTACAGCTAAGAGGTATTTTTACAAACATTTAGCATGCAATCTTAAAGACTCCGAGTGACTGAAAATGAAATGCATGTACAGCTACAGACATATGACATGATATCAAACAATCGATATGCGAACTCCCCAACTCTATTAAGACTGAAACTCATGCAAATATGAATCCACAACTATTAGGCATTTTGTCAAACACATGCCATGCAACCTTTTAACTTCAACTTGATATTTAGTACTGAAATTCTGATTTGCATACAACTGATTACAATGCTCAACAATCTGATTACAATGATTTGACATTCAAGAACATTAATGGCAGTGATTATACTTCAGACCTGGAAGTAGTGAATTGATTGAAATGTTTGCAGCAGATAGAACAGACCTTCAAATACCCACGTGGCTGCCAATGGAGGTTGCTAACAGCAATTGATCGGCTTCTAAAGATTGTGCCTCCAATAATCTGAAAATCGCTCTTGAAACCCCTGATGGTAAACTTCAAAAACTTCACTGATTAAGCTCAATGGTGGACTTAGAAGGTTTGGGTTTGCGTCCAACCTTTAGCTTCCTAGGATTTTCGTCCTTAGAAACTAACCAGCCACTGACTTTCAGCAACAAGAAGAAATGGCTTCCATGAAATAATCTCATAACATACTCTTGAAGGAAGACAAGGTCTGTTTATAAAGACTCCTCAAACTCCAAATCAATCTCCACGCTCAAAGTGGGATAAATCCTCCTTTACTTTTAATCCCTCCTTAAGGCTTGATTTCCCATAAAAGACATATTAATAACATTTAAAATGTTATTTCATTAAGACTTAGGGAAAACATTTAATATTTCATTAAGATTTGCATTCATAATTAATTCTTCCAATGATGACTTGACCCACAACTTAAGTGAAATTATAAAGTTAAATTATAACTTTATAATAAACCATTTAATGATTTAATATTAATTTGGCCACTAAAATCTTCATAACTCCCAAAATACTCAACATTTTGATTTGTCGTCTGAAACGCAAGTTCATCCTGTTTTTCCCCATGTGACCAAATGCACTTTTTAAAAATAGAAAGGTCCCCTCTCTATGAGCTTCTGGCTTACTATAAATAGTAAGTATGGCAAATGTATAGCAAATGGAGACCAAATGACACGAAAGGAAAGCCAACCCAAAGCATACTGAATCCTGGAGTAGATGCCAACTGAATGAGACCCTTTGTCCAACCTCATTAGCCTACGAGGGTCAGAATGATAGGCTAATCGTTGAAAAATAGGAACAAGCTAAAAAGGGGACATTACAGTATCTTAGGGTGTCATCTTGTCATTATAACAAGGATTTTGTCATTGTGTATTGCACTTGTTTCGTTTATGCATCGAATTAATTCTTTGGCTTCAAAACATTTTTGTTGCTTGTCTCTTGTGTTGGAAGGTTGTTTTGGTTGTAGATGATTGACAAACACTCCTTGTTTTTTTAACATTGTATTCTATTCCAAATTCAATAACATGGGTGGGTACTAGATCTATTTCTTTGTCTATTACAATGAAAAACCCTCATTTACAATGATTCAACTTGTAAACCTATGTAGAAACTATAGCTTCTATCGCGTTGACTGAAATCCTTGATTTTTTTCTTTTTGACCAAGGAGAATGGATTTTGCTTTTCTTGTGAATGACAAAGCCTTGAAAACCCTCACCCATGGCTACCTTGGCATGCTTTGGATTATTAGGTACGCTTCTCCTTGATAAATCCACCTTGTTTCCACACCCAATCCTTGACTAAGCCAATTTTCCTTTCAGCCAGAACTTTTTTCAGCATTCACCACATTTTGGTGCACCTTTTACATGGCTAAACCATTCCAATTGTGTGCTCAACACTTGTTTTTCCTTGGTTGTGCTTTTATGCTAGATAAGCTATCCTCTAGCAAAGTTTTTAATGGACTGAACCAAGACAAAATTGCACTTAACACTTCAACTTTGTTATGAATTTACCTTGGTGTGGTGCATGTGTCTTTTAGCCGCTTTTATCACTTGGCACACTTATGTCACTAATTAGCCACCTTTGTGGTGAAGATTTATGTTGGCTCAACTACCCAAAAAGTGTTCTTAACTTGTGGCAATTCGACTCAAATGCTTGAGGCATAGATTTAGTCCACCTGCCCTCCCTTTTGGTAGAGTTTCACATTGGTTGGGCCAAGAAAATTTGTGTGACAAGCATTTGGATGATTTTACTTAAATGAAATGGAATGGATTTCCAATGGTTCAGAGGATTTCCAATGGTTCAGCCCATCTAAAGGTATGTCAATGTATTCCTACTTGCTAGGAGTTTTTTCTGGCTCGTGCCAATTTGTCCTCACTTAGGCATGGTTTTCATAGGGTTAGATCATAAGAACCCCTGCTGGTTCTGACTTAAATTTTCAGTTTTAAACACTTAGGAATTTTGTCAAACAGTTGGCAAACAATCTCTTTCCAGCTGGTAAATGTTTTTTTGTTTGGTTTCCTCATTTAAGAATGATGATAAGATGCATAAAATTACTAAATTTGCCAAATTACTTACTAAGGTAATTCTCTGACTTTCTCGAACTATATGATGGCTGGAAATGATATGCGGCTATATGAATGAACATCTACAGCTAAGAGGTATTTTTACAAACATTTAGCATGCAATCTTAAAGACTCCGAGTGACTGAAAATGAAATGCATGTACAGCTACAGACATATGACATGATATCAAACAATCGATATGCGAACTCCCCAACTCTATTAAGACTGAAACTCATGCAAATATGAATCCACAACTATTAGGCATTTTGTCAAACACATGCCATGCAACCTTTTAACTTCAACTTGATATTTAGTACTGAAATTCTGATTTGCATACAACTGATTACAATGCTCAACAATCTGATTACAATGATTTGACATTCAAGAACATTAATGGCAGTGATTATACTTCAGACCTGGAAGTAGTGAATTGATTGAAATGTTTGCAGCAGATAGAACAGACCTTCAAATACCCACGTGGCTGCCAATGGAGGTTGCTAACAGCAATTGATCGGCTTCTAAAGATTGTGCCTCCAATAATCTGAAAATCGCTCTTGAAACCCCTGATGGTAAACTTCAAAAACTTCACTGATTAAGCTCAATGGTGGACTTAGAAGGTTTGGGTTTGCGTCCAACCTTTAGCTTCCTAGGATTTTCGTCCTTAGAAACTAACCAGCCACTGACTTTCAGCAACAAGAAGAAATGGCTTCCATGAAATAATCTCATAACATACTCTTGAAGGAAGACAAGGTCTGTTTATAAAGACTCCTCAAACTCCAAATCAATCTCCACGCTCAAAGTGGGATAAATCCTCCTTTACTTTTAATCCCTCCTTAAGGCTTGATTTCCCATAAAAGACATATTAATAACATTTAAAATGTTATTTCATTAAGACTTAGGGAAAACATTTAATATTTCATTAAGATTTGCATTCATAATTAATTCTTCCAATGATGACTTGACCCACAACTTAAGTGAAATTATAAAGTTAAATTATAACTTTATAATAAACCATTTAATGATTTAATATTAATTTGGCCACTAAAATCTTCATAACTCCCAAAATACTCAACATTTTGATTTGTCGTCTGAAACGCAAGTTCATCCTGTTTTTCCCCATGTGACCAAATGCACTTTTTAAAAATAGAAAGGTCCCCTCTCTATGAGCTTCTGGCTTACTATAAATAGTAAGTATGGCAAATGTATAGCAAATGGAGACCAAATGACACGAAAGGAAAGCCAACCCAAAGCATACTGAATCCTGGAGTAGATGCCAACTGAATGAGACCCTTTGTCCAACCTCATTAGCCTACGAGGGTCAGAATGATAGGCTAATCGTTGAAAAATAGGAACAAGCTAAAAAGGGGACATTACAGTATCTTAGGGTGTCATCTTGTCATTATAACAAGGATTTTGTCATTGTGTATTGCACTTGTTTCGTTTATGCATCGAATTAATTCTTTGGCTTCAAAACATTTTTGTTGCTTGTCTCTTGTGTTGGAAGGTTGTTTTGGTTGTAGATGATTGACAAACACTCCTTGTTTTTTTAACATTGTATTCTATTCCAAATTCAATAACATGGGTGGGTACTAGATCTATTTCTTTGTCTATTACAATGAAAAACCCTCATTTACAATGATTCAACTTGTAAACCTATGTAGAAACTATAGCTTCTATCGCGTTGACTGAAATCCTTGATTTTTTTCTTTTTGACCAAGGAGAATGGATTTTGCTTTTCTTGTGAATGACAAAGCCTTGAAAACCCTCACCCATGGCTACCTTGGCATGCTTTGGATTATTAGGTACGCTTCTCCTTGATAAATCCACCTTGTTTCCACACCCAATCCTTGACTAAGCCAATTTTCCTTTCAGCCAGAACTTTTTTCAGCATTCACCACATTTTGGTGCACCTTTTACATGGCTAAACCATTCCAATTGTGTGCTCAACACTTGTTTTTCCTTGGTTGTGCTTTTATGCTAGATAAGCTATCCTCTAGCAAAGTTTTTAATGGACTGAACCAAGACAAAATTGCACTTAACACTTCAACTTTGTTATGAATTTACCTTGGTGTGGTGCATGTGTCTTTTAGCCGCTTTTATCACTTGGCACACTTATGTCACTAATTAGCCACCTTTGTGGTGAAGATTTATGTTGGCTCAACTACCCAAAAAGTGTTCTTAACTTGTGGCAATTCGACTCAAATGCTTGAGGCATAGATTTAGTCCACCTGCCCTCCCTTTTGGTAGAGTTTCACATTGGTTGGGCCAAGAAAATTTGTGTGACAAGCATTTGGATGATTTTACTTAAATGAAATGGAATGGATTTCCAATGGTTCAGAGGATTTCCAATGGTTCAGCCCATCTAAAGGTATGTCAATGTATTCCTACTTGCTAGGAGTTTTTTCTGGCTCGTGCCAATTTGTCCTCACTTAGGCATGGTTTTCATAGGGTTAGATCATAAGAACCCCTGCTGGTTCTGACTTAAATTTTCAGTTTTAAACACTTAGGAATTTTGTCAAACAGTTGGCAAACAATCTCTTTCCAGCTGGTAAATGTTTTTTTGTTTGGTTTCCTCATTTAAGAATGATGATAAGATGCATAAAATTACTAAATTTGCCAAATTACTTACTAAGGTAATTCTCTGACTTTCTCGAACTATATGATGGCTGGAAATGATATGCGGCTATATGAATGAACATCTACAGCTAAGAGGTATTTTTACAAACATTTAGCATGCAATCTTAAAGACTCCGAGTGACTGAAAATGAAATGCATGTACAGCTACAGACATATGACATGATATCAAACAATCGATATGCGAACTCCCCAACTCTATTAAGACTGAAACTCATGCAAATATGAATCCACAACTATTAGGCATTTTGTCAAACACATGCCATGCAACCTTTTAACTTCAACTTGATATTTAGTACTGAAATTCTGATTTGCATACAACTGATTACAATGCTCAACAATCTGATTACAATGATTTGACATTCAAGAACATTAATGGCAGTGATTATACTTCAGACCTGGAAGTAGTGAATTGATTGAAATGTTTGCAGCAGATAGAACAGACCTTCAAATACCCACGTGGCTGCCAATGGAGGTTGCTAACAGCAATTGATCGGCTTCTAAAGATTGTGCCTCCAATAATCTGAAAATCGCTCTTGAAACCCCTGATGGTAAACTTCAAAAACTTCACTGATTAAGCTCAATGGTGGACTTAGAAGGTTTGGGTTTGCGTCCAACCTTTAGCTTCCTAGGATTTTCGTCCTTAGAAACTAACCAGCCACTGACTTTCAGCAACAAGAAGAAATGGCTTCCATGAAATAATCTCATAACATACTCTTGAAGGAAGACAAGGTCTGTTTATAAAGACTCCTCAAACTCCAAATCAATCTCCACGCTCAAAGTGGGATAAATCCTCCTTTACTTTTAATCCCTCCTTAAGGCTTGATTTCCCATAAAAGACATATTAATAACATTTAAAATGTTATTTCATTAAGACTTAGGGAAAACATTTAATATTTCATTAAGATTTGCATTCATAATTAATTCTTCCAATGATGACTTGACCCACAACTTAAGTGAAATTATAAAGTTAAATTATAACTTTATAATAAACCATTTAATGATTTAATATTAATTTGGCCACTAAAATCTTCATAACTCCCAAAATACTCAACATTTTGATTTGTCGTCTGAAACGCAAGTTCATCCTGTTTTTCCCCATGTGACCAAATGCACTTTTTAAAAATAGAAAGGTCCCCTCTCTATGAGCTTCTGGCTTACTATAAATAGTAAGTATGGCAAATGTATAGCAAATGGAGACCAAATGACACGAAAGGAAAGCCAACCCAAAGCATACTGAATCCTGGAGTAGATGCCAACTGAATGAGACCCTTTGTCCAACCTCATTAGCCTACGAGGGTCAGAATGATAGGCTAATCGTTGAAAAATAGGAACAAGCTAAAAAGGGGACATTACAGTATCTTAGGGTGTCATCTTGTCATTATAACAAGGATTTTGTCATTGTGTATTGCACTTGTTTCGTTTATGCATCGAATTAATTCTTTGGCTTCAAAACATTTTTGTTGCTTGTCTCTTGTGTTGGAAGGTTGTTTTGGTTGTAGATGATTGACAAACACTCCTTGTTTTTTTAACATTGTATTCTATTCCAAATTCAATAACATGGGTGGGTACTAGATCTATTTCTTTGTCTATTACAATGAAAAACCCTCATTTACAATGATTCAACTTGTAAACCTATGTAGAAACTATAGCTTCTATCGCGTTGACTGAAATCCTTGATTTTTTTCTTTTTGACCAAGGAGAATGGATTTTGCTTTTCTTGTGAATGACAAAGCCTTGAAAACCCTCACCCATGGCTACCTTGGCATGCTTTGGATTATTAGGTACGCTTCTCCTTGATAAATCCACCTTGTTTCCACACCCAATCCTTGACTAAGCCAATTTTCCTTTCAGCCAGAACTTTTTTCAGCATTCACCACATTTTGGTGCACCTTTTACATGGCTAAACCATTCCAATTGTGTGCTCAACACTTGTTTTTCCTTGGTTGTGCTTTTATGCTAGATAAGCTATCCTCTAGCAAAGTTTTTAATGGACTGAACCAAGACAAAATTGCACTTAACACTTCAACTTTGTTATGAATTTACCTTGGTGTGGTGCATGTGTCTTTTAGCCGCTTTTATCACTTGGCACACTTATGTCACTAATTAGCCACCTTTGTGGTGAAGATTTATGTTGGCTCAACTACCCAAAAAGTGTTCTTAACTTGTGGCAATTCGACTCAAATGCTTGAGGCATAGATTTAGTCCACCTGCCCTCCCTTTTGGTAGAGTTTCACATTGGTTGGGCCAAGAAAATTTGTGTGACAAGCATTTGGATGATTTTACTTAAATGAAATGGAATGGATTTCCAATGGTTCAGAGGATTTCCAATGGTTCAGCCCATCTAAAGGTATGTCAATGTATTCCTACTTGCTAGGAGTTTTTTCTGGCTCGTGCCAATTTGTCCTCACTTAGGCATGGTTTTCATAGGGTTAGATCATAAGAACCCCTGCTGGTTCTGACTTAAATTTTCAGTTTTAAACACTTAGGAATTTTGTCAAACAGTTGGCAAACAATCTCTTTCCAGCTGGTAAATGTTTTTTTGTTTGGTTTCCTCATTTAAGAATGATGATAAGATGCATAAAATTACTAAATTTGCCAAATTACTTACTAAGGTAATTCTCTGACTTTCTCGAACTATATGATGGCTGGAAATGATATGCGGCTATATGAATGAACATCTACAGCTAAGAGGTATTTTTACAAACATTTAGCATGCAATCTTAAAGACTCCGAGTGACTGAAAATGAAATGCATGTACAGCTACAGACATATGACATGATATCAAACAATCGATATGCGAACTCCCCAACTCTATTAAGACTGAAACTCATGCAAATATGAATCCACAACTATTAGGCATTTTGTCAAACACATGCCATGCAACCTTTTAACTTCAACTTGATATTTAGTACTGAAATTCTGATTTGCATACAACTGATTACAATGCTCAACAATCTGATTACAATGATTTGACATTCAAGAACATTAATGGCAGTGATTATACTTCAGACCTGGAAGTAGTGAATTGATTGAAATGTTTGCAGCAGATAGAACAGACCTTCAAATACCCACGTGGCTGCCAATGGAGGTTGCTAACAGCAATTGATCGGCTTCTAAAGATTGTGCCTCCAATAATCTGAAAATCGCTCTTGAAACCCCTGATGGTAAACTTCAAAAACTTCACTGATTAAGCTCAATGGTGGACTTAGAAGGTTTGGGTTTGCGTCCAACCTTTAGCTTCCTAGGATTTTCGTCCTTAGAAACTAACCAGCCACTGACTTTCAGCAACAAGAAGAAATGGCTTCCATGAAATAATCTCATAACATACTCTTGAAGGAAGACAAGGTCTGTTTATAAAGACTCCTCAAACTCCAAATCAATCTCCACGCTCAAAGTGGGATAAATCCTCCTTTACTTTTAATCCCTCCTTAAGGCTTGATTTCCCATAAAAGACATATTAATAACATTTAAAATGTTATTTCATTAAGACTTAGGGAAAACATTTAATATTTCATTAAGATTTGCATTCATAATTAATTCTTCCAATGATGACTTGACCCACAACTTAAGTGAAATTATAAAGTTAAATTATAACTTTATAATAAACCATTTAATGATTTAATATTAATTTGGCCACTAAAATCTTCATAACTCCCAAAATACTCAACATTTTGATTTGTCGTCTGAAACGCAAGTTCATCCTGTTTTTCCCCATGTGACCAAATGCACTTTTTAAAAATAGAAAGGTCCCCTCTCTATGAGCTTCTGGCTTACTATAAATAGTAAGTATGGCAAATGTATAGCAAATGGAGACCAAATGACACGAAAGGAAAGCCAACCCAAAGCATACTGAATCCTGGAGTAGATGCCAACTGAATGAGACCCTTTGTCCAACCTCATTAGCCTACGAGGGTCAGAATGATAGGCTAATCGTTGAAAAATAGGAACAAGCTAAAAAGGGGACATTACAGTATCTTAGGGTGTCATCTTGTCATTATAACAAGGATTTTGTCATTGTGTATTGCACTTGTTTCGTTTATGCATCGAATTAATTCTTTGGCTTCAAAACATTTTTGTTGCTTGTCTCTTGTGTTGGAAGGTTGTTTTGGTTGTAGATGATTGACAAACACTCCTTGTTTTTTTAACATTGTATTCTATTCCAAATTCAATAACATGGGTGGGTACTAGATCTATTTCTTTGTCTATTACAATGAAAAACCCTCATTTACAATGATTCAACTTGTAAACCTATGTAGAAACTATAGCTTCTATCGCGTTGACTGAAATCCTTGATTTTTTTCTTTTTGACCAAGGAGAATGGATTTTGCTTTTCTTGTGAATGACAAAGCCTTGAAAACCCTCACCCATGGCTACCTTGGCATGCTTTGGATTATTAGGTACGCTTCTCCTTGATAAATCCACCTTGTTTCCACACCCAATCCTTGACTAAGCCAATTTTCCTTTCAGCCAGAACTTTTTTCAGCATTCACCACATTTTGGTGCACCTTTTACATGGCTAAACCATTCCAATTGTGTGCTCAACACTTGTTTTTCCTTGGTTGTGCTTTTATGCTAGATAAGCTATCCTCTAGCAAAGTTTTTAATGGACTGAACCAAGACAAAATTGCACTTAACACTTCAACTTTGTTATGAATTTACCTTGGTGTGGTGCATGTGTCTTTTAGCCGCTTTTATCACTTGGCACACTTATGTCACTAATTAGCCACCTTTGTGGTGAAGATTTATGTTGGCTCAACTACCCAAAAAGTGTTCTTAACTTGTGGCAATTCGACTCAAATGCTTGAGGCATAGATTTAGTCCACCTGCCCTCCCTTTTGGTAGAGTTTCACATTGGTTGGGCCAAGAAAATTTGTGTGACAAGCATTTGGATGATTTTACTTAAATGAAATGGAATGGATTTCCAATGGTTCAGAGGATTTCCAATGGTTCAGCCCATCTAAAGGTATGTCAATGTATTCCTACTTGCTAGGAGTTTTTTCTGGCTCGTGCCAATTTGTCCTCACTTAGGCATGGTTTTCATAGGGTTAGATCATAAGAACCCCTGCTGGTTCTGACTTAAATTTTCAGTTTTAAACACTTAGGAATTTTGTCAAACAGTTGGCAAACAATCTCTTTCCAGCTGGTAAATGTTTTTTTGTTTGGTTTCCTCATTTAAGAATGATGATAAGATGCATAAAATTACTAAATTTGCCAAATTACTTACTAAGGTAATTCTCTGACTTTCTCGAACTATATGATGGCTGGAAATGATATGCGGCTATATGAATGAACATCTACAGCTAAGAGGTATTTTTACAAACATTTAGCATGCAATCTTAAAGACTCCGAGTGACTGAAAATGAAATGCATGTACAGCTACAGACATATGACATGATATCAAACAATCGATATGCGAACTCCCCAACTCTATTAAGACTGAAACTCATGCAAATATGAATCCACAACTATTAGGCATTTTGTCAAACACATGCCATGCAACCTTTTAACTTCAACTTGATATTTAGTACTGAAATTCTGATTTGCATACAACTGATTACAATGCTCAACAATCTGATTACAATGATTTGACATTCAAGAACATTAATGGCAGTGATTATACTTCAGACCTGGAAGTAGTGAATTGATTGAAATGTTTGCAGCAGATAGAACAGACCTTCAAATACCCACGTGGCTGCCAATGGAGGTTGCTAACAGCAATTGATCGGCTTCTAAAGATTGTGCCTCCAATAATCTGAAAATCGCTCTTGAAACCCCTGATGGTAAACTTCAAAAACTTCACTGATTAAGCTCAATGGTGGACTTAGAAGGTTTGGGTTTGCGTCCAACCTTTAGCTTCCTAGGATTTTCGTCCTTAGAAACTAACCAGCCACTGACTTTCAGCAACAAGAAGAAATGGCTTCCATGAAATAATCTCATAACATACTCTTGAAGGAAGACAAGGTCTGTTTATAAAGACTCCTCAAACTCCAAATCAATCTCCACGCTCAAAGTGGGATAAATCCTCCTTTACTTTTAATCCCTCCTTAAGGCTTGATTTCCCATAAAAGACATATTAATAACATTTAAAATGTTATTTCATTAAGACTTAGGGAAAACATTTAATATTTCATTAAGATTTGCATTCATAATTAATTCTTCCAATGATGACTTGACCCACAACTTAAGTGAAATTATAAAGTTAAATTATAACTTTATAATAAACCATTTAATGATTTAATATTAATTTGGCCACTAAAATCTTCATAACTCCCAAAATACTCAACATTTTGATTTGTCGTCTGAAACGCAAGTTCATCCTGTTTTTCCCCATGTGACCAAATGCACTTTTTAAAAATAGAAAGGTCCCCTCTCTATGAGCTTCTGGCTTACTATAAATAGTAAGTATGGCAAATGTATAGCAAATGGAGACCAAATGACACGAAAGGAAAGCCAACCCAAAGCATACTGAATCCTGGAGTAGATGCCAACTGAATGAGACCCTTTGTCCAACCTCATTAGCCTACGAGGGTCAGAATGATAGGCTAATCGTTGAAAAATAGGAACAAGCTAAAAAGGGGACATTACAGTATCTTAGGGTGTCATCTTGTCATTATAACAAGGATTTTGTCATTGTGTATTGCACTTGTTTCGTTTATGCATCGAATTAATTCTTTGGCTTCAAAACATTTTTGTTGCTTGTCTCTTGTGTTGGAAGGTTGTTTTGGTTGTAGATGATTGACAAACACTCCTTGTTTTTTTAACATTGTATTCTATTCCAAATTCAATAACATGGGTGGGTACTAGATCTATTTCTTTGTCTATTACAATGAAAAACCCTCATTTACAATGATTCAACTTGTAAACCTATGTAGAAACTATAGCTTCTATCGCGTTGACTGAAATCCTTGATTTTTTTCTTTTTGACCAAGGAGAATGGATTTTGCTTTTCTTGTGAATGACAAAGCCTTGAAAACCCTCACCCATGGCTACCTTGGCATGCTTTGGATTATTAGGTACGCTTCTCCTTGATAAATCCACCTTGTTTCCACACCCAATCCTTGACTAAGCCAATTTTCCTTTCAGCCAGAACTTTTTTCAGCATTCACCACATTTTGGTGCACCTTTTACATGGCTAAACCATTCCAATTGTGTGCTCAACACTTGTTTTTCCTTGGTTGTGCTTTTATGCTAGATAAGCTATCCTCTAGCAAAGTTTTTAATGGACTGAACCAAGACAAAATTGCACTTAACACTTCAACTTTGTTATGAATTTACCTTGGTGTGGTGCATGTGTCTTTTAGCCGCTTTTATCACTTGGCACACTTATGTCACTAATTAGCCACCTTTGTGGTGAAGATTTATGTTGGCTCAACTACCCAAAAAGTGTTCTTAACTTGTGGCAATTCGACTCAAATGCTTGAGGCATAGATTTAGTCCACCTGCCCTCCCTTTTGGTAGAGTTTCACATTGGTTGGGCCAAGAAAATTTGTGTGACAAGCATTTGGATGATTTTACTTAAATGAAATGGCATGGATTTCCAATGTTTCAGAGGATTTCCAATGGTTCAGCCCATCTAAAGGTATGTCAATGTATTCCTACTTGCTAGGAGGAGTTTTTTCTGGCTCGTGCCAATTTGTCCTCACTTAGGCATGGTTTTCATAGGGTTTGATCATCCTAAAAGTGCACCTAATATGTAGTTGGAGGAATTTTGTGTTATCTTTCCCAATTAGCCACTACTTTTGCAAATTTTCTATATGGATTGGCCATTCAAATTGTGCACCAACTGGAAAATTTATTCTACTTATTCCTCCTGCCTTGTCTTGATTTGTTGAAGGTCAAGTTCCTTTGAATGAATTCACAATTTGTTGGCTGAAACTTCTGTTATCATTTCTCTTTGGGCATAACCGAAGGAATTATGAATTCATCTCAGCATCCATCTTTGTCTCCTCCTTTGTTTTCATGTTTGTGAGCCTCATTTTCTAACAAAATCATTATATTGGAAAGATTTGTAACAAGATCTCTTTGACAAATTTGACTAGACGAACAAAATTGACTTATACCGAATGTACTATTAAGCATTAACTGACAGTCATCTTACAAAAAATGACCTAGGAATGGAGTTTGGTAGGGGTGCTTACAATAATTAAAGTAAAACACTTGTGGCAAAGGATAGTTTATTGTGTAACAAACAAATCAAAGATAAAAATACCCTTATGCTGCAGTAAAAATGGGAAAGTAAATTCCAACTTCCAAAATCTTCTTTTTAACTTTGCATTGACATTAACTTGTGATTGCACCAGTTTCTTGTCTTGATCTTTATCTATGGCTTTTAGGGATTTCTTCTTTCCTTATTTCCCTTTTGATCATATATATTGGTTCAGCATTCAATTGCTAAGATTTACCTGCCATAGATTTACTAACTCTTGTTTTATGTTTTAATATCTTTATATTTTTAGGTTGAGTCATTTTTGAGCTACGAGGGCTCTTTTCTATTCTAATTCTTATCTGTTATATCTGGATGCAATTTTTACTCATTGACTCAATTTGATCACTTGTGACATTGATATACTTTCTTTGTTTTTGTCTAACATTGTGGTTATTATTGTCATTTGCAGTCAACATTGTGTGCAGGATTATATCCCAATGTTGTTGCAATGGAAGAAGGTCGCATAAAATTAGGTCATACTAGTGATAGTGCTCGACCTATTTTGGCTCCAAGCAAACGACCACGTTGGTTTGATGGACGACATGAAGTTTTTATCCACCCTAGTTCTATAAACCACATGACATCTGAGTTTCGTTATCCTTTCATGGTGTTCCTTGAGAAGGTGCAATCCTTTCTTGAAGTTCAGTTATTTGACATTATATGCAATCAACTTGAAAAAACTATGCACTAGAATGAGATAATGGCTTCAATACTGTAACTGTCATAGTTGAAATTGAACAATATTGTTTTTTAACAATTCATAATGTGGGCTGATCAATATTTGGAACCTTTACTAATCAGATTGCAGAAACCTGTAAAGTTATAATGTCCTTTAAATTAGTGATAAATAGAGTTTTACGGTAAGATTTTCTCCACATCGTGTTTTTGATAATTTGGAAAAGGACAAGCTTGCATCTACTATAACAGATAATGTTTAACTTTACAAAAATCTTGAATTGTAGGAATGTTATTTTAATAATCGTAGGCATTACATTGTTATTTCAATGGTCATGGAGTAATGTCTTTTTGGAATACAAAATAGATACTAGTATCCAAAGGGAACTTCTACATATGTACTGCAAAATTTAATGCATTGAAATATTTATTAAAATCCATTAGTCATAGAAACTTATGAGACTACATTTCAGTTTACCTTGTGGAAGTTTCCACAGGGATATGAAGATGTCCCATTATTAGGGGATGTCTTGGGAACACTAGGACAGGTATGTAAGGTCCCCTCCCAATCCCCACTTTCATTAAAATTATGGATTTTCCCCGGATGTCCTCTTTTCAGATAGTAGTTTGTTAATGGCCTGCCTTCCCAACATCTCTGATGTCCCAGGGACATCAGATCACTCCACAGCCATCATAAAACAGTCAAGGAAGCCCAAAAAAAGGTCTAATACAACCCAAGAAAAGAGTTCTCAAATTGTGGAATAGATTCCCCCTTCCCTCACAAAAGGAAACATGGACATTAGCTATTCGTTGTGGATTTGAGTATATTAAAAAGTTTGACTTTCTGAAGTCTGATTTGGCATTAGAGTTTTTTTTAGAAAGTATAATATGCACATATTGGTAATTTTGCATTGCAATAAAATCATGATAAAATGAAATATTATGTCAATGCTTATGTGGTGATGTTTGTGGATTATAAAATTTAATATTCCGTGGATGGTATTGTCAAACACATTCATAGTCACGTTTAAACCTGTATTACATATAGACTCTAGAGTAAGGCCATATATGAAGTCTGCCAAATTTACTTGGAAGTATATATATATAAGCATGTGTGGGCATGTTAATGTTGAATTGCTCACCATTCAAAATTGAAGTTTTGGCCCTTTTGCATAGGAATGCTGCAATCACTCCAATTAAATGATAACTATGATACTAGGGCTTTTCTATTGGAAAGTTACATCAAAGTTCAGTTTCCTTAGAAGATCCTTCCACCTTTTGTATAAATCTAACATGAAAAAAATTCTCAAAAGCACTAGTTAAGTCTAAGAATAAAATTATAAATCAAGCTGAAAATTAATTGTTTAACTTGAGGATCAAATTGTCTAGATATGTCTTAAATCCCAGACTTACAACCACATCATTTCAAATGCAAAAACCTTACTTTTGCATACTGTATATACTTACTAAAATTTTGGATTCTTTTCAACTACTTTAAGCTATCTCTAATTTCCAGTTTTAAAAATCTGTTTTAATATTTTTTGAATACTCGTCCCCAAAATCCAAGAAATGTTTGACTGTCTCCACAAGTGACTATCCTAGAAACTCTAAGAAACATTGCCATATTTGTATTATGTAGTATAATCCTAAGAGAAGTGGCCCATCCAATTTGTCTTTTAATATATGAACTATGTTCTTGGAAATGTGCATAATTGGTGTGTGGCTTGGATCTAATGGGAGTGGGAGCACACATGGGATAGCCAAGGCACACCTCTACCACCTTAAGTATTCTGTGTTGCATAGGTGTGCCTTGGCCATTTTGACACATGCCCAGATGCTCCCAACCTTGGGGGTTTTAGGCAGCTTGTAAGAATCATATAGCCAATGATTCCTTGATGCCATGAGTCTTATTGTTCTCAAAAAGCATAGTTACTTGAGTCAGACTCGGTGAGCATGACTTGTACTCAGACTTTGGACTCAACGAAGACTTGGTAAAGACTCTACAATTTGAAAAAACCAAGAAATTTAGAGATTTTTAAGGATTTAAAACTTGTTTCATGCATGCTTTATTAAATAAACCTTAAAGACACAATAATATCATCAAATAGATGCTAATTTGATCACATACACAAGTACACATTGATCACATAAGTATAAATGCAAATTGTAGCTGAAGTAAATAGCACACTTATATATATATATATATATATATATATATATAGTCAAATGTATACAAAACTCAGAATATGAAATCAATGACGTCAAATGTTCCAAACAAATATCAAAACAATAACTACAAGTCTATGGCTCAGAGGAGCTTGCATCCTTCCTACGAAGGTGTCTAAGGTAGGTCCTGGATGATGCAACAGCCATAATCTTTGCCTGGGACTATGTTCCATCCACACCAACATTAGTTTTGTGTGTGTCTGCTCATGCTTTATCCTCCTCTACCATGGCTACAGCCCCAGCCTCTCTATTTGCCTAATCAACCCAATCAAGGTCCTCATCACTAAAGATAGGATCCTCCACTCAGATTGTGGATCAACCTCCTCTAGCGTGATGGGGCTGGAGTCAATGCTCAAAATCTGTTCGTTGCTAAGATGAATATTGTAATGAACATAGACTAGATCATTTAACCTCTCCACGAATAGTCTATTACACTTCTTGGAGTGTATGTGCTCAAACATACTCCAATTGTGCTTACAACCTAAAGCATCGCATGGTTGGCTAAATAAATCCTCTGAAGATTTGGTGCATTAGCACCAAACGTTACCCACCATCTATCTAAGATGAGAAAAGGAAAAAAAACAATCTCATTATCTAACTTTATGTTTCGACAGTTAATAATAATATAAAAAGAGGAAAGATTTATTACATTTTTAAACTATGATTATGCCCTTAAATATATTTTTAGCTGGCTGCAATGTCATCTAACTTTCTTTGCACATTAGACAAGAAAAGAGCTCTCCTTGTGCATGTGTAAAGGTCTCTATCTTGTGTACTATTTGTCTGGTAAAACCAAGTGATATTCGCTCTGTCATTGAGTAGAGCCTATTCAGAACCTCCTCATCTGTCTTGAATTCAGGATGGTATTAATGCCAAATTGAGGAAATAAGCAATTGCATGGAGATGCCTATGAAGCTGGAGGTGCCATCTCCTATCAATGATCTCCCAAATGGGACAATACTTACCCTCAACTACCTCATAGATGGATCTAATGGCCTCCTCGGTCCTATCTATGCCCTCATATATGTAGTCCATTTTGGGCTTCTCCCCATCAACAACTCGCTTGAGAACTACAAAGGGCTTAGTGAACTACAATTATTATGAAAATGAATTTAAAATAAATCAAACAAAAATAAGCAAATAAATGAAAACTATGAATAAAAAATAAATCATAATGCAAAATTAAATTTTACCTTCACAATCTCTCTAGCAAGTACCCAAAAGCCGAGCTCATCAAAAATGCAATTTGCCACATCAATCCCTGTCATGGTCATAGCATAGGATGAGGAAGACCACTTCTCACTAACAAATATACGCCTCAAAACTGCCTTTGACTAAATCAAGGATTGTAATATGATGAAATTAGTAGTAAATCTAGTTATGCCAAGACGAGCCAACTCCTTTTGCCCTGTGTATTGCCTCATTAGGCTAAGGACCCATATGTGATTGTAAAGAAATTTACAAATATTTTTTGGCCGAATCTACACATGTTTGATCCATGGAAGCTTGCCAAGATCCTCCAATATGAGGTCAAGGCAATGGGCAACACATGGAGTCCAAAATAATGTTGGGTGCCTCTTCGTCAATAGTCCACCTGCAGCAAAATAATTTTCTACATTATTTGTCACCACTTGCACCACATTCTCCTCGCCCACCTCAACTAGGACTTCCTCTAAAGCCTCACAAAGGTATGCGGCATGTTTTTGCATGTCTTCAAGCATCAATTGATCTGACAAACATAGTGCCACCTAAAAAAGAAACAAAATCTATTATTCAATAATGCATAAATTAAAAATATTAATCTCTAAATCAAAGCATTGAAGGAAGTACAATCACCTGAGGAAGAAACAAGAAAATTCAGCAGTGTCATATTTCTTCTATTGGTCCAACCATTGTTCACGATGGTGCAACCCTTCTTCCTCCATATTAACCGCTGCTCCTCTATTGTGGTTTTTACATCAGCCACCTTTTGTGTCAAAATTTGGCCCTTTAAGTCATCTTCATTTGGCGCTTTGAACCCTGCCCCACAAATAGTTATGGCATCAACCACATTTTGCCAAAAAGGAAACCTAACACATCACAAATAAATTAAATAGGTATTGTAAAATGGAGAGTTTAATTTTTAATTCAACATATTTCAAACTATAAATTTTAAAACAATCAAACAAAAAAGAATTATCTAGCTGCATGGAATGGAATGGTGCAATAGTACCAAAAGTCTCCAATTGCACATCTAACTGCGTCATGTGCATCCTTGTTCCAACCCATGCTCTCAAGAAACGGTTGGAACTGGGGGTAGTGGTAGAAAAAATGAATCCATCCTAGATTTCCAATTTCTAGGACCAAGGCTAACACTCCCACTACCACTGACACTAGCACTAGCACTAGCACTATGATGAAATGGAGGCATGGAAGAAACCTCTTCAATACCACCAATGCTTTCCATCTCCTCCCTTATCCTCTTTTTCATTTTTTTTTTGAATTTCAAATGTGTCTAATTGCACTTGCACCCCACGAACAACCTCAGGTGGTGCCTTTGGGCAACCCACAACCTCATGGATGGGTATGTATGCAAGATGGTAGTTCAATCTATTAATGCCTCCATGATAAATTGTTTTGCAAAATGTACATTTCACCTCTCCTTTTTTACCTTCGGAAATATTTCAGCATGTTTCCAACATGGGTCCTTTCTTATTGGGGTTCTAGACATTGTGAAAAAAAATGATTTGAAAAGGTCAAAGATGCTACAATAACAGAAAAATACAAAAAAAAGTGAACATTTGTGAATTGTCATTTATAATTATTAAATACAAAAAATGTGTAGTTTGTTCCAAAAAAAATGTAGGGTTTGTTCAAAAAACAAATCAAACACATCTAGGGTTGTTTCTTTCATCTAGTAAAATAAAATAGAAAAAAGTATTGAAATATCAAAGAAACAACGCAATTTTTGGTAAAAAAACACAAAAAAAATGAAGCTTACCTCTTAAATCAAACTTGAAAGAAAATTAAAACTCCTTCCAATGATCGGTAGACACCCCTTGATGCACCAAATGTAAGTATGAAGCTGCCCAAATGGGATTCATTGATAGATTTTTGTTCTACCTCCTTGCTAGTTGCCCTACAATGCACTCTAACTTTTGCTCATAGCTCTCTTTTCTCTTATTTTGCCAACAAAATGAAATGACAATGCTTTTAGGGTATAGGAGCTAATATAAGCAAAAATAAAAGCAACTTGTACACTTTTCTTTTATTGTATTTTTTTTCAAGTTTTAACCTGCTTGACACCAACTGAGTCCAAGTGACAGGACTCGCCCAGACTCGGCAAGTCTGGTTAGTCTAGCAGACTCGGCGAGTTTGTCCTGCACTCGGCCAATCCCAAGTCCAAGCCCTTAGGACTCACCAAGCTTGACTCGGCTTGCAACTCACCAAGTTTAAGTGAGTTTGTGCAAGTCTTGTAACTTTGCTCCAAAGTGTTGTGCAAGTTCTCCCTTTTTGTTGAAACTATGCCAGATGCCTTGTTGATACCAAATGCCTCCTTGTAATTACATGTGATGCGCGATTTTGAACAAGTACCTCCAATGAACTCCATAGAAATTTGGTTGTGATCCTTTTGTCATGTCCCCTCTTTAGCTCTGTCTAGCATAGACTTGTGAGTTAGCCTATTATGGAGTCTTCTAGGCTGGCAATGGTGGATAGAGACTCAGTCAGGATATTCAATGTTTGGATTTGGTGTTTCTGGCAGTAGTAGACCAGTTTGGAGCAGTTCCTTGATTTTAGGAGGCAATTCCTACATTTTAGGAGGCAGTTCCTACTTTTAGGAGGTTGTGACAATGTCCAGGGTTGGGGTTCCATGAGACCATTCCTTGGTTTCAGTTTAAGGAGATTTGGGTATGTTTCCTAGTTTCTAGGATCATCCCTAGATTTTAGGGATTAGACAGCCGGTTGATCCATGATTTCTGACATCAGTCACAGATAGGTGACAGGTTCAGTTTCAGGCTTTTGGTGTGTTTCGAGCTTTCTGTAGCTATTTGGGTTATATTTTTAATATATTTAAATATTTCCTAAGTTAGCATTTTAATATTTTAAATAAGGCTATGTCTATAGCCATTTTAGAGTAATAAGGGGTTTTTGGCTTCATCTGGATTCGTATGCCCATGTGTTATAGCTCATTGGAAAGGTCTTGAACTTTTCCAAATGATTTTCACTTGCCAGGGTCCTTTTGGCGCTTGAAGTTATTTTATATTGAAAAAGTGGTGTTTTCTCTATACTTGGGCGCCCAATATTGGGAAATATGACTTTATATTAAAGCGCACTTTTCATATATCTTTAGGGTTCGATTTGGAAGGAAAGAGATATAAGGAGAAGGGAACCTAATTTCTCATTATCTTTTACATATTGAAAACTTGGAGCAATTCTTCAATCTGGGACGCAAACCCCATGATTGGTACTGGCTAAGACATAGCCCTTAGCTATTGATTGGCAATGGATTCTTTTGGCATTGGCATTATTGGTCAGAGTGTATGCGCTATTCCTTGTGGAGATTCAGATTGCTTGGTGAGGGTTTCAGCAGGGTGGTTGAATTTCCCAGCTGGGGCGTGATTGTTTCAGCTTGATGCCACCATTACAGTAGGTACACTATACGCTGGAAGTGGTGAAGACTTTCATTCAGCCATAGCTGGTGTTCTTGGTTTGTGTTCATCATCTACCCTTCAGTTGGTGCCATTATTGGATGTAAGCACATCCCCAGTGCATAGGGAATAATCTGGATATTATAAATCAGAAATCTGCCTGGTACGATTTGTATCAATTCTGATTTAATTGAATGTTCTTACTCGTTTCAGTTTCCTTCCTTATTTGTTGTTCTTTATTCATTACTTGCCTATATATTCAAAAAAATACAAAAAAATACAAAAAGAAACCAAACATTTTGCAACTTCTCTCTATTCTGTAAGACCATCAGCAAAAATCACAGGAAAATATAGTTTATTATTTTAAAAATTACAGCAGATCAGCAAGGGGATCCATCAGGGATCTTTCACCTTCTGAGGAAAGGGTATAGGGTTCAAAGGATTGCATTCAATAAAGGTGTGAAGAGCAAAAAACATTGCAAAAAATTTGCTATCCTGATTATATATATTATTATAATTAAATAATTATTTATAATAAATATATAATTTTATATAGGTAAAAAAAATACATGATAGTGAGAGTTGTAGGCCTGAAAAGACATGGAGCTATTGCAGGTCTGCTGTACATTAATTGTAGCTCATAGCAACTATGGAAAACCATCCAGACACCCTCCACTCCTGCATAGATCACTTCCAAAGTTTGCTAAGCAGTCTCACACTCACCCAACACTACCAAACAGCCTCAAAATGCAAGAAATGACAGCTTACAAGTCTGATATACCTCTGTTGCAGCGCTGATATACTCACTATTCACCCTCAAATATCACGCCAATGCATGGAACCTTCTTCAAACTGATATTTAGAATACAATACTCTAAAGATCACTTCAAACCAACCTTAAACATGAGAAAACCAAAGACAAATGAATCTGATTGAAATTTCAATCATTTAGATCACTGAAACAGGGCGCTGGAAATAGGGGCAGCAAGCATAGAATTATTCCCAACTCCTCAAAAATCCATTTTGTCCATCACCAATGGATCTGAAAATGTTAGCAAGGATCATGTCACCACCAAAGGGAGTGATATAGTCCCCAAAAAGTAGGCACTTTAGCATGGACACTCCATGCCAACCTTTAGGAAGCTTGTACGGCTAGCAAGGATTCAATGTGAGGCCTCAAATGCCGATAACACTGTCCAATGTGAACTATACAGTCTGCAAGGAGCCACCAAAGCAACCAAACAGTAATATAATCATACCCCAAAAAACCCTTATACCTGCTCTAAAACTGTACAGCCTGTATGAGTTATTTTGAATGGTTAAGCATAGGAAATATGGTATGGCTAGTTGTGAAGGAATTTCTCAATTACCCAACTCAAAAAATCTCTTGCAACTGATAGAAAGACTCCAAAATATGCAATCTAAAACACATCAGAAACCTTCATGTTTAGAAACCCAAAAACTAGAAATTCCAATCTACAAACTATTGATTCTATAATGTTCCCATTAAATAAAATATTGTTTCATGAGCTTTTGGCCAATTTTTGAGTTTTTTGTAAACCTCTAGGTGTGCTGGGGACAACTCCAAACTTCTTGGAGGATGCAAGTTCAATATTTTAGGATTTCTATTTGTGGCTTTGAGCTGAATTGGTGTTATGGATTGTAGTGAAACTTTGAGAAGCATTTTTGGGCTCTTGGGGTGTTGTCTGTATTTTTGTATTCACAAAAATAGACAATCCCTTTAAAAAATTTGTTTTAAAAAAAAATGAAAATTTTACTCTAAGGCACACTTCCCGAGCTAAAATTTTGCTTCGCCCTTCGACTGGCTTAATCCTCAGTCCATCCTCGATGCATGTTTCAGATTTCATCGGATTCTGAATTCGTTTGATTTGTTTTTCCTTCAATTTTGGGTTTTTCCTTCCTGATTGCAGGTGGGAAATTTTCCTTGGATTGCAAATTTTATTTTTCTCTTGTTTTAGTGTTGTAGGGAAATTTTAAGTCAATTACAAGTGCACTTTATGTATTTTTCAAACTTGTAACTTTTTATTTTCCCATTGTTGCTTTTTGTCTTTTAAGTCATTGTAGGAACTTTTTGGACATATTACAAGTTAATTTAAAATTATAAGTCAAAAAGAACTTGTAATTGCTTTTAAAAGTTCCTACTTAAGTGATTTTAACATGTAATAGGGATTTTATTTCTTTATTACAAGTTTTAAAGTTACTTTTTAGATGTAGTAGGGATTTTATTTCCCTATTACATGTTTTTATGTTTTTAGTCACTTGTAAAGGGAATTTTATTTCCCTATGACAAGTTCTTTTTTGAGTTGTCATTAAAACTTGTAAAGGGGATTTCATTTCCCCCCTACGAGCTATTTTGACTTGTTCTTTTCTCTCACAAACCCGATTTTCCTAAGAAATGAAAAGTGAAACAAATTAAAACTTGTAAAAGGGTTTCTTAAACCCGATTACATGTCTTTGCAAGGCATTTTCCTCAAGAACCCGACCTGCCTCTTCTCTTTAGAGTTCGATTTTGCCACAATTTCTAACCGATTTTGGTGGAGGAATCCATGGCATAAGGAGGCGTTTTGAATTCAAGGCAGATTTCATGTTTTTGGAAACACGTTATAGCTTTTTTGGTTGCCATTTCATTGATCTTTGACTGCGTTTTTCTCTCCATGAGCCGTTTTTGAATGCCACGTTTTGTAGTTGGAACTTAGGCATTTTTGCTTATATTTCTCCTACATGGGTTTTCCATGAGGATTTGACCTATTCTTTCTCCTTTTTGAAAGAATGGGTCAAATCTACTATCACCTTCTACTGTGCCAAGCTCTTGTTCAATGTCTGATCTACTGTCATCTTCTACTCCAAAGAAGATGAAATACAAATATGACAAGTACCAAAATGAGATCTCCCCTTCTCAAGTTTCCTCTTCCATGGAGCATATCAAAGATACGGAAATAGGACATGTTGACATGTCAAAGTTTGTTAAAAGGGTGGAGGATCCAAAGGATAGTAACATGCAGCGCCTGTTGGATAGTCATATCCATCATGCTTCTTCTTTTTCAGTGGCTGCCCTAGAACCTGAGTTTGTTCTTGCTTGTGCTCACCATTTTGATAAAGAGACAAGAAATATCAGAAATGATGATGGGGAGGCGATAATCCGTCTTGATGCAAATACTATTGAGAAAGTTTTCATAATACCAGCAGCACGTGTGTAGCACGTGTGTATATGGAGATTTCCAAAGATAGCGCAGCTGAATATTATGTTTCAAGGGAAAAGGATTGCAAACGCCACATTAACAAGTGGATCCATGAGCCACAAGCCGCTTTCACAAGGTGGGCTAAGTTATACCGTTGCAACTTCAAATGGGAAATTGGAGACATCATCACTCTCCTCAGGAGGATGTTGGGTCTAGAGCATTCTAATGTTTTTGAACCCTGGATGTATTAGTTTATCATGTTTATAAGGCAGTCCCATCACATCTCATGGGGTGAAATCATCAGTGATGCTTTGTGTGAACAACTTGCAGCAGTCCCTACCACCATGACGTTCTACATGAACTCATATTTGGTGTATCTAGCAGCATCACTTAGACACTTCCCTGGTCTTTCTACCGAGGGTGATCGCTTGCTTATACCTGTATGGGATTACTATGATCAGCTGCCTTTGAGACCCAGTAGATTGCATTATAGGAGGGTTCAGGATGCATTCTTTGGTTATTTTATGTGTCAATTTGACAAGGCACTAAAGAATAGAAGAGTATCAGATGAGGCATGGGAAAGAGTGAATGAATATGGCAGCTTATCCCTTCAATTCCCTACTTTCACTGATAAGATTATTCTTATGGAGTTGGGAAGAAAGATCATGGTTGTTCATGCACATCAATCTGTCAGGCATAAGGTTGGGATGGGGATTTCTACAACTAACCCATTGAAGATTGGCCGGTACTCCCTCATTACATCCACCAAAGCCAAAGCCATGGAGACCGAAATGTAGGAGATAAAACTCAAAAGGTTCAAGTCGAGTAGATTTCAACTACTGGGGTATGAAGGAGAGAATCAAAAAGTCCTTCTACATGTGCATTGCATAGAGGATATTTGGGTGGATCTCTGTACAAAGAAAGAAGTCTGTAAGATGGATTATTGCAGGCTCACCCTTGAGCAAATTGTTGATCTGAACCTGGTAGACATTCTGCAAGGAATGATTGATGATGGAAATGTACTCGATTCAAAGTACGTGAAAAGAGAGTTGATGAAGCACCACTTCCATCAATTTATTGGTCACATAAGGAGGGTACTTCCATTCTTAACAGATTTCAGCCTATCTTAGCTAACACTAATGCTTGGCTCAAAAATAACGGTGTGAGACTCATTAAGATCAAGGTTGGAAAAGAAGATGATTCTACAGGACCTCTCGGACAGAAGTCTGAAATCCAGATAGATAACAAGGAAGGTGCATCATCTTCGAGCACAAGAATCAAGTTGCAGGTTAGTCGGGCGATGGTACTTCCTCGTTAGGAAGTGACAATTCAAGGAAAGGAAAAATCCCAGCTCCATGTTCATGTGATAAGGGCACCACCGATAGATGTATAGGAAGATTAAATCTTCCTCTCTTGACTATGAGAAAACACACACAATCTGCCTTATTGAGAAAAAGCAATGCTTGGGGGAGACGATAGATGTTCATCTATGGTTGGGAGGGCAATGGCATTGCCCGTGGTTAAACGAGATTTTAAAAAAAAACGAGGAAGGGTCAAATGCCTCAACCCATCCTCTAATGTGTCCATAAGTCCCTTAGAAAAAAAGACAACCAACCTTCTTTGTATAATATTAGGAACATTCATCAAGAGCCTCTGAAATTTTGATATGTAAGTGTCTAGAGAACCGTACTTTTTCAGCCATGCAAGATCCCTAAAGCACAATTCAATATCCGTTTTATGAAACCTCTCAATGAGTTTGTTGGTGAACTCATCGTAAGTGATAATCAGGTTGTGACCCAAGGTAACTAGACCATGATACCACCACTTGTGAGCTATGCCATCCAAACGCAAAGTAGCATACTTAATTGTCTCTTCCTTTGACATAGGTCTAAGAGCCAAGTAGCTATCTAGCGTTTGAAACCAAGCTCTAGTTGTGCATTTGTCACTTCCGTCAAAGTGAGCTAGAGTTACCTTAACCAAGGCTTGTTGTAAACCCCTCTATAGTGCTGATCCTCTCTACTCCACTCTATGATCTCCCCTCTTCTTCCACTGATTCAAATGATCATTAAGCATAAATGGATCTTAATCTTCTCTTGGAGAAATATCATAGTCGGCATGAGACATTGTCTCACCTTATCAATCAATGGGAGTTGAGCATCCTAAATTACTAGGGCCTCCTCACTACATACAAAAGTGGGCTGCAGGGGCCTAGGAAGGGATCTAAACATTGCTGCAACTATGTGTTTGTTATTCTTTTGCTGGCTCCCTAGTATGCATGGTATTCTAAACCCCCTGTGGCATGTCTTGGTTGAACTTGGCAAGCATTTGAGACATCATGTCTAGCATTGCATCAAACTTTCTTTCAGCTTGGGTGTTAGGACCTACTGAACCAGCCTTCTCCTTGTTATTATAAGCCAAAATATTCAAATCTTCACCTTAGATGTCAATATCTATCAACAACACTCAAACATTTCCCATAGGATTAAACACCAAAATTGGAAAAAGAGGTAGCCGCAAAACCATTGACAAACCACTAGCATCAACTTCAATGCAACCTACACTTGTACGATCTACAGGAAGGGGCGATTTGATCTAGAAAACAATTATCAGCTAAAACCATCACAAAACATCTTGCAAGGGCTCGCCTAGCCTTGAAGATTCATTTGGTGCAATAACCAAAATAACGAAACCAACCCACCAACACCAGCATCCAAAATAGAGGGTACACCCAACCTTAGAGGGATGTACCACCAACACTAAATCACCTACACTATGCTCAAAACAACACCCAAAAAAATCAGGAACAATCACCAATATCTACTAAGAGCTCACAAAGCAATTCACCTGAAGATCTTCACTTTGTGAAAACCCAGAATCCAAATCTCTATGAAATTTGTATTTTATGTGTGCAAACACCAAACTAGCTAGGGTGGGTCTTTCACCATCGAAACCAGCAAATACTGATGAGGGTTTTCGTCCTCAATCATCTTCTAGAAGTACTCTATTCGTGTGCAACTTTGAATGAGAGAATGAGAGCCAAAAATCTCTTGATATAGACCTGGAGGGAAATAGGGCATTATCAAATTTCAAATATTTTATTTTCCCTCAAAAAGGCTCCTATAATATTTTAAAACTTAAGTTCCCATGTTACATCTCCTTGGGCATCCAACTTAGAGAACAACTTCACTTTGTAATATTTAATGCTAAAGTAAATATTAAAACATGACTTCATTATTTTAGTGCAAATGTGAAAATAATACCGACCACCTTGCAGAAAACCCACTTAGACACCAAAAACAGAAACCGATTGTGCCAAGACAAAACAAATGTTGAGGAGAGATGCTTAGTGCTAAAACGAGCACTTGCTATAAATACCAATGTTCTCCAAGAACTATGGAGAACAACCCAGAAAGCTCAAAATGCTACAACATTTGTGACCACCATGGAAACACCAATTGAACACCAACTCAACTTTCGAAAACCAAGAAAATTGTAAATTGAGATCTCCAAGGGAAAAGGAGTCCCCTAACCATCATTAAATAGCCTAAGGGAACTTAGGAGTAGGCTAACGGGAAACACAATATAACTAGGTCCAAGAAGGGGACATCACAGATGGGTTTCAGATCTTTAGGAGTTACAAAGCAAATTCTAGTTTTGGAGGAACTTAAAAGTTTTCATCCAGACAAATTTCAGTTATCAACAAGTCTTCAATGTGAAGTCAATTCTTTTATGATAGCTGATATATCTTTCCACTATTCATGTTTGGGCAACTTTTGAAGTGATTTTGGAGTTCTACAAGTCAAGTTGCAGCTCGGGTGTGTGTTAGATGTGTGTCGGTGAGATTTTCTAGTAGCTTCCTTGCTGTTCAGACCTGTAGCAGTGTGTTTTCGGTGCATTTTCAGACTTGCATCAACCTTCCTATTCATGTAACCAAGGTATCACATTGTCATTTAATAGCTGGATCGTTGTGTCATGTTATTTGTTACTATTGTGGGGTGTTAAAGCAATTCTTATTTAAATTAGCACTTGTTATCAACATGTTAATCTTCTTAATTTGATGATTATCATACCAATGTACTAATCATGTATGCTTCAGATGGTCTTACCACTGAAAGTTATTATTTCATGCATTCTATTGTAACATTGGATGTTAGTACCACCAGGGTGCTTTGAGATTTGATGATTTACTTATCCCACTGAATTAGTGGTTTACTATAATCACTCAGCAGTGGATAAGTGGAAGACACTTGTTTTTAACATTTCAATTTGTATAAGCTTTCCCATTGGATAAGTGGATGTGCCCATAAGCTTTCCTTCTTAATAAGTGCATGTGCCCTTACACTCACCGTTGAATTAAGTAGAAGATGCTTATTTACATTTCTTGTAATGTATATGCACCCTATTGATTATTTTGTCATTGATGTCAAAGGTTTTTTGTAAAGAGAATTGGAATGAAATACTAGTCAAGCTGCTAATTATTCATCAGATTTTCATCAACTACTTGGTTGTATGTTTGAGCTACTTGGCTACCTGGTTGAGCTACTTGGTTGTGTGCTTGAGCTAATTGGCTACTTGCCTGAGCTACTTGGTTGTGTGCTTGAGTTACTTGGCTACCTGGTTGAGCTACTTGGTTGTGTACTTGAGCTACTTGGCTACTTGGTTGTGTACTTGAGCTACTTGGCTACCTGGTTGAGCTACTTGGTTGTGTCCTTAAGCTACTTGGCCACCTAGTTGAGCTACTTGATTGTGTGATCAAGCTACTTGGTTGTGTGCTTGAGCTACTGGGATGCGTGGTTGAGCTAGTTGGTTGTGTGCTTGAGCTGCTTGGGTGTCTGCTTAAGCTGGTTGCCTATCCACTTCACCTACCTGCCTATCTATTACCTTGTACTTTGTCAATGTATCTACCATGTCACCTTTTTAAAGGTTGACTCTTCAAACAGCCAATAGAAAAAGAGAGGCATGTTTATCTTATTATGGGCTGTGTTTGTCTTGAATACGGCGGCTATTCTAGAAATGGAAAGGCAAGGCATCCATTTGGCCATATATAGATAGGGGCGCCAGAAGTTATTTTTGGCATTTTTATTAAAAAAGATTCCTTTGGTGTGACAGCATAAGAAAGTGGGGCAGCTTCTAGCCTTAGTAACACCTTTTGCACTTATGTTTCAAACAAAATTTGTTTTTTTGAGAATGCATTGATGATTACATGTTCACGTGAAAGAAGTTTCTCGTTGGCTTAAAGACTTTTGTAACTTTTTTTTTCTGCTGTCAGAGATTCTTGAGATCATGAATATTATATGTTTTTTTAACTATCGTTTTCCTCCTTCGTGGATGCTATTATTGGCATAGATTTCTGGCACAACTATCATCGTGGAGCCTATTATTGGCGTTGACGGATAGTGGCGGGATATATATTTTTTCTTGTCTCATGGTTTGTTTGCGCTGTTAATATTTGTTCTTTTGAGTTGGGAGTGCTCACAAAGTATGTAACTTGATATACATGCATCATGCAAACTGGTGAAAATAAGGAGGTGAAAAAAATATCTCTTGTTTAGTCTGCTGCAAGTTTATTTTTGATACCTTAACGGCTGTGAAAACGGGAGTGTGTCATGTCCCCTCCTTGATCGTTATATATATCCTAAATGAAGTAATTATTATTATTAATTAATATAATAATAACAACGAACTTCTATTTGAAGTTAATTTATTTATTAAATATATTATTTAATTAATATTTATTACTAATAATATTCCTGAAATATTCAAATTAATATTAGCTCTTACTTGGCATCAAAATACAATTGGAGGTTCTAAATCAATTATCACAGGTATAAGGGATCAACAGCTCATCACAATCACCTTGAAATAATATTGCCTACGATGTATATATCTTCCGTTACACTGTAAAATGTAAGTACTTAGGCACTGTGGTAAAAAGACTTTGTGGATGTGGACATAAGTGAAAGATTGAAGCCATCCAAGAACCATGGAGAATACGTAGCTGGCAAAGATAAATGGTAGGAGTCATTATAAATAAGACATCGAAATATTAATGTTTGACTGAATCGTAATCAAGAGTCACTAATTAAATTGGGGGATAAGAGGATGTGATACCATAGTTATCTCCTATCAAAGAAGTCAACATAATGAAGAGAATTGACAGCTCATGAAGAGGATCGATATAATGACCGTAAGTCTGCATTGCTTATCAGACCGATCTCATAATAAGGTTAGACATTATCAAGCGGAGACATGATATAATAGGCAGATCAATGACGATAATTACTACTACCCAAGGATATCGATCAGTCATCAATAATAGTTGTTAGCCCTTATGAATAGCAACGTATAAATATATTGCTACATATCGGTAGATAATATCTAATATGAGGACATGATTAAGATTAATGCTAACCCATCATTAATCGCAACAGTATGATGAGTCATTAAGAACAGCGATTATGCTAATTGATAGAAAATAACTTAATTAGATATGAAGACAAACCGCTGGGTATGGATGGTGTCCACATCGCATATGAAGAGGTGCCATCCTATGGTTTTGCAAGGTATAAATGGGAGATCAAACACTGTCCAACAAGGGGAGAAAGGGAGAAAGGAGGAAGCAGCGGGTGGTCTAAGGAAAGCTGCGAACAGCAAAAGGAACTGCAGAGTGGAAGTTGCTACAGTGGGTGCAGATAGGTAAGGGATGTCACAAGTGTAGATAATTACGATAATTACTACTACCCAAGGATATCGATCAGTCATCAATAATAGTTGTTAGCCCTTATGAATAGCAACGTATAAATATATTGCTACATATCGGTAGATAATATCTAATATGAGGACATGATTAAGATTAATGCTAACCCATCATTAATCGCAACAGTATGATGAGTCATTAAGAACAGCGATTATGCTAATTGATAGAAAATAACTTAATTAGATATGAAGACAAACCGCTGGGTATGGATGGTGTCCACATCGCATATGAAGAGGTGCCATCCTATGGTTTTGCAAGGTATAAATGGGAGATCAAACACTGTCCAACAAGGGGAGAAAGGGAGAAAGGAGGAAGCAGCGGGTGGTCTAAGGAAAGCTGCGAACAGCAAAAGGAACTGCAGAGTGGAAGTTGCTACAGTGGGTGCAGATAGGTAAGGGATGTCACAAGTGTAGATGTAAATGAATATAGTTAATAAATATTTTAATATATATATTAATGAATATTAATAATAAATATTTAAATATATATATTAATGAATATTAATAATGAATATTTTAATATATATTTTAATGAATATTGTAATATATATATCAATGAATATTTTAATACATATATTAATGAATATTTTATTACATATGTTAATGAATGGTTCTTAGATGTTAATAAATACACCTCAATGAATAGTTAGGAATATATGTTAATAAATAAATATGAATTTTGGATAATGGATATTTTGCTGAATATATGTTAGGGAATACATGTTAACTTAGGAATATGTAAATGTGGATTATGGAACGGAAAATATTAATAAATTGTAAAATGTAATATAAATGTGATTACATGATGGAGGCTATAGGGAGGAAACTCCCTTAGTCTAATGGAGGCATTATGATAATCCCTGGTAGGCAGTATATATACTGAATATCTATATGCATATATATGGCTTGGTTGACTAAGTTCATCCAAGAAGAGACGGATCTGGCCGGTCCCCTCTGATGGACTTGGATGATGAGATGCATCATCCAAGGCAAGGAATTGACATATGGTCTTCCTTGGATGGCTTGGGTGTAAGAAATTACACTCAAGACAGGAATCGAATTAACCTTCGATTTCCTGGATGGCTTGGGTGTAAGTAGTTACATCCAAGACAGGAATTGAAGTAACCTTTGATTTCCTGGATGGCTTGGAACCAAGATGGGTTCCAAGAAAGCAAGCTTCACAGCTACCTAAGGACATATCTCCGTATGGCATTCGTATCCTTTTTATTAGATAAGAATTGTGATTAGTGTTAATGAAGTATTTTAAAAGTTAAATTGCAAGTTAGATTAGTTATATATATATATATATTTGTTGTATTCTAACAATCTGTTTGCAGGAAAGTGATCTCTAACTAGTAGGGACATTACAGAGTGTTGTGTATTTGTTGATACGATGTTTGAAGTGCTGAGTGGATTTTGATTTTTTTGAAGTCTTGCATTTGAATTGATGCTAAACTGGAGTCAGTGCTTCAATTGGACAGAGTTGGTGCTTCTAAGAGGGTTGGTGCTCTCGGTGAGTTGGTGCTCACTTGTGTAATCTAGGTCAGTGCCCATTTTTGTTAATGAAAGCTATTGTGTGTTGAGACATGGACCAGCTAGGACTCAAACCTAGGACCTTCTAACGCTGCTGAAGTGCTCTACCACTAAGCTACTGGCCCCTCTTGGACCAGTCCATCATCGGTCCAGGTGTGGCTTATTTCCAACACCAACATCCCCCCTTAAGCCACACCTCTCGTGTGCTTGGGGCTGCTTAGGGCTCCTAGCCTTAACCTGGCTCTGATACCATGTTGAGACATGGACCAGCTAGGACTTGAACCTAGGACCTTCCAATGCTGCTGAAGTGCTCTACCACTGAGCTATTGGCCCCTCTTGGACTAGTCCATCGTCGGTCTAGGTGTGGCTAATTTCCAACACCAACATTGTGTGCCTTTGTTTTTTACCCGGAATGGTTTGCCATGTGAAATTTGGTGTTTGCATCTTGATGTTTGCTCCCTCTATGTTTTATGTCTTTTAAAAATTTAAAATACAGATTCACTCACTCCTGCCCCGCCAACCCCCCCTCCATCCCCCTCTCAGTATTTTCTGTGTCTAATGCTTTTCTTTCAACATTGCATTTCAATTGATTGTAATCCTAAAAACCGTTTGCTCTCACCTTGCCCATACCAAGATCTGGGTGATCAAAAATTGGAAAGGATTCTGCATTGCATCTTATTTTTAGTTAGGAGTTATATTTTTCAAAAAACAAAATCTAGGGTGGATATTACATAGTAATACTATATGAAGACTAAGGGGGGCAAGTCAGCAGTAAAATACAGGGATTAGCAAGCATCTTGTTACAAAATTCTGCCTAGAAAAAAAACAAAGTAAAACATTGAAGGGTACAGAGAAAGCTGTATATCTAAATTTGTATGGCGATAGTCATCACTAAGAATTCAGCATGATTAGGTTGCAGAAACCTTCACTCCTTCCTTATTTTTGATGTTCTTGCCTTCCTTTTGGATGTTCCTGCAAACCAAGTCTGCGAAATTGGCATCTTGGTGAGGTTGTTGGTTCGTGAAATTGCTAGCCATTGTATGTTTCCTGGCTGCTTTTTGCACGACACTTCTTTCTTTCAAGAGTGAGGATTGCTTCAACAATGTACCACTTTATTTCTTATCTTGTTATGGTCGTGCTGTCAAATATTTCAGACAATCAACGTAATTTTCATTATTTTTCTGGAGATGAATATTGTGCAATCATATTGTTGGTGAAAGCAATTGACCAACATTTTTGAGAGGCTTTAATGCATCTCTTTATTTTTTCTTGTGGCCTCAACATCCTTTGCAACTTTGAAGATGGCACCTTTGGTGTTGGCAAGGACAAGTTACAGCTGTCCGTTGGAATTAACATTGGCATGGAGATTGACAGGAAAGTTAAGGTTCGGATTGTAAAGAGGATTTACAAGTAGGCATGTTTGGAGGGGGATTATTGGACTCCTGGCATCTGGTGTTCTCATATACTCCAGGACTTTCATGAAAGACCATTGCACGTTGTTTGATATGGGAATTGGTAGCCTAAGGATGCCCCACAGGAATGCAAGACATGACTTTACACTTTTTGTAGTAGAATTTTGGAAGAGATCGAGAAGAGGGAATTTGTATAGGCCTTATAAAATCTCCATCACTTTTACAGACATTGAAAGTAGTGGAATTCTGCTGGAAAGAAGAAAAAGTATTACCTGAGCCATGAAACAATCTTTCAATTAATGAGGTTATGGGTTTCCTCTAACCCATTTATGGTGTAAATCTGTGCTAGAATTTGCATATTTTGCTATACTTATGATGGATTGCATCTTGCTTCTTTTGAGTTTCTTTCTTGCTAGGAAGCTGATACACAATTTCAAAGAGCTGGCATCCGCAACAATTTTGAGAAAGGAAGAGAGTATATCTTCATCATAAATCTAAACATATCTGTATATTCTTTTATTATTTGTGTTTGTTATTATCTATAACTATCTTCTGGCCATATCATTTAAAAAATTCATTCATTTTTTAATGTTAGCATTAGGAACAGATCTCCCTAGAAGCCAGTTACTTTTTTTAAATGTCTGCATTACCTTTTACTTACTGTTTGTAAATGAAGAAGGAAACTATTTCCTTGTTTTAACATGAAAGTGAGACCTTATAAATAATTATAGCTCAATCACTTTAAAAGTTAAATTTAGAGCCAAAAAGTGTTTATCATGCTTCATCATATAAATTTGTATGAACACTAGAAGATTGTTACATCTTTTTCAGAGTTATGGATATTCTTTACAAGTGATGCTTTATATATGAAGGAAATGCAGTAAAGAGTAAAAATAAAGTATTCTAAAGTACTTGTATTCTTTGTTTGTGAATAGGTGGAAACCACAAAAATATTTTTGCGGGATACAACGATCATCTCACCATATGCACTTCTTTTGTTTGGTGGCCCAATAAATATACAACATCAGGTTTGGCCTTTTACCCTGAATGAGGAGATCAAACCCATACTCATCTTGGCCTTCTATTTCTTCTATGAAACAGAAGTGTAGGAACATTTGTCATATTCATAATGTGCTGTCAGAAATATTATAACATGAACATGGTTTGACTATTTTTCACATACTTTTTAATGATTCCTTTTTCATGTTCAAATGAACCAGAAAAAGGAAATCATATCACTTTCATGAATTAGTAATTTCTCAACATCATATGGTAATATATCAACATTGTATGGCTTCCAGAAGATTTTGAATGAAGACTGGCATTGAGACAGAGAATGGGGTGCATATATTTATCGTTTATTTATGGCAATAAAATAATGCAAGAGATTGTCCGGATTAGAGATAGGAACACACAACAAAGGATTTAGAAAGGAGGCTCAAGGGCCGATGTTATATACCTCTTATAGAATTTTGTAATTATCATTAATTCAACATGGCAAAGAAAAGTTTTGGTTACACCACACATCACTTTATGCGGAAATACTACCCATGCATGGTACATCAAACATTTCTTTACAAATAATCACCACAAGGACAAAAAGAATTAATAATGTTTTGTGAAGAGACATGTTTATTGCACATCAGCTTCATATCTCCCTTCTCTTTGTAAGTATATTTACGTACAAGAAGATGTATTAGTCATCCAGCTTCATTTAACATTCAATAGCTATAGTTGTTCTCATGGACTTCAACAGATATATATCAACAAATATAAATCAGGTTTTATCAGAAAAGCATCTGAGAGCATTATATTTTTTACTTCCAGAACTAATTCATGACAGCAAATTGAACTTCACTGTCTATAATTATTGAATACAATTGAATGAATCTGATTAAGTTATGTGTTGTCCATTCAAATGTAAGAACTAAGAAGCAAGGGAAAAAAACATAAAACAGAAAATGACTATCTTCTTCCTAGTTTTGAATCACCCTTAGAGGGAGAGAGAGAGACTATATCCCTGAGTTTTATCTGATTTATTGAGTGAAAGATCATGTCCCTGAGTTTTAGAATTGTTATCAATTTTTTCACCTATGTGATCCAATTCAAAATTTGAAAACCACCAGTAGATCTAACCAAGGGCTGCTTTTTTCAGTGTTCGTGAGGTGTGGCTCTGATATGTGATGGAAATTTGGGGAGAGTTATACAAGCCAAACAGAAAAAAACTATACATAAAATACCATTGCTTCTCTAAATTTTGTTCAATAATTTTTACATATTTTTAAAAGTTACGTCTCCTATATTATAGGAAACCTCCTATAACAACACCCTTTACACAGATGAGTTATTTTAACCAAAGAAGCAATAATATGTGATCAGCCACGATTAATTGCAACTAATCGCAAATCGGCGGCAGTGATGATTTTTTTCCCTTGAATCAAGTGGAAAAATTGTTGACCAATGGTCAACTATTTTTCCACGATTAATCGCCATTAAACCACAAAAAAACACAGATTAAAATGCGAAAAAAATTGCATCGGGCCGGAAACCCTGTTGTGACCTTTTCACACATCGCCCCATTGCAAATGGGGACCCCCTATTTTTGCTTTTTAGGGTTTTGCCTTGGCGTCGCAACTGCTAATCACCAGTCTTTTTACAATGAGGAGTTAGAGTTTTTGAGAAGTCATCTAGGTCAAATAGGGAAATCATGCTCAAAACAGTGTTTGGACACCATCAAAGCACTCAGAAGCCTGAAGGACGAAAGACGCAATTGCTTAGGGTCAGTTCTAACACCTTCCTATTTTTGTGGGATTCTGAATTTTTCGCTTTTTGCATTTTTATCTTTTTTTAGTTTTGGCACTTTGGGACCAATCCGAGAAGCAGCTTTTTTGGCCTACTTTTTTCTTTTTCCAGCTCTTTCGAAAGTTGACCTAGGATTGAGTCCCTTTGGTCATGGCAACAGCGTTCCTATCTTCAGAATCAAAATTTTGTGTCTTCAAGTACAAAAAGCAAGGGAAAATCTCCAGGCAAGGTATTGTTCCAGATATTCTAGACAAACATAAATTCATCCAAGTATTCATGTCTCAAGCCAGTTCAAAGTGTGCCACCATTGGAGTTGGCAAGGTTCGAGAAATATCCAACCTATCATCAAGACCGCCATGCCATGAAGTCAAGATGGCTATCCAAGCATCAAGTTTGCCTTGGAAGGAATGGAGAGGAGATGGCAAGGGATATGCATAGTCCGCTATGCTTCAGCATGCAAAAGGAAACTCTGCCCTAGCACATGCACAATGACTTGACAATTATGAAGTCCATCAAGAAGAAATCAAGGTGAGCATGGTATGAAGATGGCACAAGAAAGTTGAAATCCGCCATGGCATGTTGAGCTCAAAGTCCGCCCAAGGTAGGGAATGGCATGAGGTTAAGAAAGTCCGCCCAGCTATGTAAGAAAGTGGCAAGACATCTACAATGTCCACCCCAAGCTTGGCGAAGCAATGATAAAGTCCGCCAAGGAAAGAATCAAGGAAAATGGCATAAGCATCTCAGAGTCCGCCATGCACATTGTTCAAGCAACTGTCAGGTCCACCTAGCAGCAAAGAAGGTCAAAACATGGCCAAACAAAGGCCAATTCTGCCCGAAGTTAAATTGAAAATGTCCAACAGCACATGAAGTCTACCCAGCTAGTAAAGGAAGTGGCATGAAGTTGCTAAACCCCACCCAAGCATGGCCTGCTGATGCTAAAGTCCACCCAGCACTTGGTTGAAATTTCTTGACAAGCATGAAGTCCACCTAAGTTTGGCTGGCCAAGTGTAAAGGCCTCCCAGCACATGAGAGAGTTAAAAATGGCATGTTCCAAGGAGAAGTAAGAAAGAGAAGTAAGTTGTCTTGAAAACTATGAACTCTGCCAAGGTTAAAATGAAATATCCTAGCACATCATCAAGTCTACCAAGGAGAAGCATGGCATGGGAAAGGTAAAGTCCACAAAAGAAAAGCACAATTTGGCCTATCATGTGACCAAGTCCCCCTTGACACTTTGAGAAAAATGGCATAACACATGACAAAGTCCACCATAAGTGAAGGTTTGGTCAAGTTTGGAAAGTCGGAAAAGTTTATCCAATGCTTGGAGAAAATTTCAAAAATTCATCCAACACTTAGAATTAATTATTTTTCAAAGATTTATTCAACACTTGAAAATTTTTGAACACATGAATTTCTAAAGACTCTTTGCCAACACATTCACCTACCCAAGGAAAGGAATTTCCAAAATTGGACCCAAGTGTTGGAATTTGCCAAGAGAAAATAAAAAAAATGGTTGTGTGGAATTTTCCACAACTAAAGAGTCAAATTTTGACTAAGTGTTGGAAAGGAAACAGGAAGAATAAAGAGGAGCAAAGAGGAAAAGTAAAATCCTTGTCCAAGGATGGAGTCTGTCCTACTTAACAGAATTGAAGACAAATCCACAAGCAAAGTTCATTCAAACATAGAGATGGCCTAAATCTTGGTAGGTGTTGGAGGGTTCGCATGAAAGTGTCACAAAATGAAATTGAATAGCCAAAATTTGGCTAAGTATGGAAAATACTTCACAGAGAAAATTCTGGATTCCTCCATTGTGGCGAAGGCACAAAAGAATTCTTCTCCAAATTCAAGGCACTTGAAAGAATTTCAAGGCATCAAGAAAGAAAAGTCTTCAAACTTGCCAAAAATATAGAAAGAAATTTCGGACTTCTTGGAGGATTTCATTGAGGCAATCAAGGCAACTTCTTGAAGGATTTCATCTCCTGAAGAATTAAAGACAAGCTCCCAACTAGAACCAGATGGTGACAAGAAGAGTATCCCAAATAGATATCCATACTTAGACAATTTCTTGACACAAATTGGAGAATTCAAAGGAATAATAGGAATCCAAGATCAAAGCTAGGAGGAAGCAAGCACAAAGGACAGAGTTGTTTTGCCGATTAATTCCCCAAATGATGAAATCCTTCAAGAAGTTGCCTTGATTGCCACCAGATGGTGACAAGAAGAGTATTCCAAATAGATATCCATACTTAGACAATTTCTTGACACAAATTGGAGAATTCAAAGGAATAATAGGAATCCAAGATCAAAGCTAGGAGGAAGCAAGCACAAAGGACAGAGTTGTTTTGCCGATTAATTCCCCAAATGATTAATGCTACTATGGTTTTGACATCTCAAATCCCTACAAACACTAATATGATCAAACACTACAATATTATATTAATCTACACATGATATTCTAATGAACCATAACAAATGTGCTAACACACCTAATGAACCTACAGGAATGATGTAATATTCCCAACAATATGTGAACTATGATGGATAGTCCATCCAATAGTTCATTGCTAACAAATTTATGGAAGAAAAAATCTAATTCCGAACTTGTCAAATAGTAAAATCAACTAGAAGAATGTAAATGAGAGATACTACTATGCACAATTAAGGAGACAAAGGATTTACCTTAGAGAAATCCATGTGTGTGAGAAAACTCTAGAAAAATGCAAACTGCAAGTTACTTAAAATCCACAATTTCCATGGCCAACACAAAGCTCAGAGAGTTTCAACCCCTAAGACATCTAATTATAATATAGGTGTCATGTCCCCTCCTAGATCGTTATACATAGAAAGAGAGAGAGACCCCAAATGAATTAATAATTACCAACGAAGGAATATTTGGAAGTTATTTATTTATTAAATATTATTATAACTAATAAATATTCCTTAAAGGATAAGGATGGGAAAAAGAATACGTACAACGTAATCCTATGCTTTTTCTCCAACGAACAAGAAAAGTATTTAGACTAATTGACATTAATTGGACATACATCGCTAGTGGTCCGCAATTGTGTGGAGTCTCTAAAAGAGACAAAATTGCAACACAATTGTGAATGTAATCAGAAGACCATTATGATAGATGGGTTCAAGGGTGGTGTTTAGCATGAACCACCATTGAAGAACACTAATCGTATAGTCAACGATCATGATTAAGGACATATCGTGCACTCTAATAGAATTTGCACCGAATGTAAAAATACTTAATAATGTTAATGCACGGATTAATTGAATTAGGTTAAGGTAAATAAATAATTAAAATAATAATATAAATAAATGAAAAATATATTTAAGTTATTGCTATTTAATAATTAATATATTTAAATGGAATGGTACAACATATTTAATATTTATATTTAAAATGAAATAAAATGTAATATTTAATATATTTAATATTTAATATATTTAATATTTAATATATTTAATATTTAACATATGTAAAAGGAAACCATATTTAATAAGCATGACTAAGGTAGTGGTTACTCCCGCACGAAGTGGTGCGTGGGTAACTGCAGCCTAGGCTGCGATTATCCCCACACCCCTTCATGCGGAAGGGGCCCGTGGAGGGGCATACCCCCTCACGGGTTATATTAAGAACAACAGCAGGGGTTAAAAAGGAGGCAAGGAGGAGGGCGGACAAGGGAAAAGGTAAGGGAGAGCAGACTGCGGAGGTAAGTAAGATACAAGGTTTATTTATTAAATAATATAAGTGATACAAGGTTTTATTTATTAAATAATATAAGTATATTATTTAATATGTAATATCATTAGTGTAGTAATGTGTGAAACTCATTAATATGAGCTACTGAGTAATGTGTGAGGTTCGTTAATAGGTGATGTTAATTGTAATCTACACACACATATATATATATATATATATATATTCAATCAGAACAAGGAGTAACATAATGATTATAAATATAGATATTGATTATAATAGATAGGTAATGAAAGAAGTTAAGGTTAATGAATGTAATTAATGTATAGGTAATGTTTATGATAATGAATACTTTAATGAACATATTAATGAATGGTTTTCAGATATTAAGGAATAAGTATAAACCCTATGTTAATGAATTTGTACTAACCTACGTTAATGAATATACGTATCAAAGAATAGTAGGGATATAAATTAATAAATGTAATGTTCATTAATATTAATTAATGTGTAATGTTCATACATATGGGTAATGTGTAATATTCATTAATATGTTGATATTAATCGTAGTCTAGTGAATGTATATATATTAATTAATGTGTAGTATTCACTAGTCATTAAACATAGGTAAAAGATATAATTTGTTAATTGTTGTATTCATAAGTTTGCGTATTAAGAAAGATTAAGAATACAAAGGTATGTTAAGAAATGTAATGCATATGTAAAAGATGGAAGATTATATATATATCTATGTTAATTAAGAATACATTAAGAATTCATGTTAACACAAGGGATAGTCTATGAACTGAAACTATTATGCAAATGTATGGCTTGGTTGACTAAAACTCAACCAAGGAGAGAAGGATCTGGTCACCTCCCCTTGAGGACTTGGATGATGGCGACATCACCCAAGACAAGGAAAGGCAAGGCTCTTCCTTGGCTGGCTTGGGTATAAGAGGTTATACCCGAGACAGGACTCAAGGTCGGGCCGATCCCCTTTGAGGACTTGGATGATGAAGGCATCACCCAAGGCAAGGAAAGACAAGGGTCTTCCTTGGAGGGCTTGGGTGTAAGAGGTTACACCCAAGACAGGATTCGAACTCATCTTCGATTTCCTGGAGGGCTTGGAACCAAGGGGTTCCAAGAGGGCGAGCTTCACGGCCGCCTAAGGACATCTTGGAACCAAGGGGTTCCAAGAAGGCAAGCCGCACAGCCGCCTAAGGACATACTTTGTATGACATTCGTATCCTTTTAATTAGATAAAAATTATGATGATGTTAAATAAGCATTGAAGTTAGATTATAATTCAGATTACTTATATATACATATATGTTTGTCATGTTCTAACAATCTTTTTTGCAGGTTAATGATCTCTAAATAGTAGGGACATTACAATAGGTCTCTAACAAATCTAATCAGTCTACTATGACTAACTACTCACTAAAGAATCTTGAAGCCCCCAATTGACTTCAACTCAATCCCTTCATGAACTTCTTCAATTCTAAGTAAATGATTCCTCTAGATGTTTTATCTAATTATAAATAGATATCCAAATGCAAGGTCGGGTATAGGTTCAAGGTTTAGGTTCATGTTAAAATAAATAAATATGCTAGTAATTTGCAAACAAATATCTAGGTTACTGAATCGGCTCATATACAAGCTGATTATGGGCACAAAACATCCTAGAATCATATCCCAATTTGAATCGCTTATAAATTCAACCAAGGTATGTATTTTTCTTGCTTGAAATATTTTTTAGGATTAATAATCGTATCTGGCCATTTCCAACAACTTTTTTTATGGGTTTTTTGTTGGTGTTGGAAATAAGCCACACCCGAACCGACGATGGACTGGTCCAAGAGGGGCCAGTAGCTCAATGGTAGAGCACTCCAGCAGCATTGGAAGGTCCTAGGTTCAAGTCCTAGCTGATCCATGTCTCAACATGGTATCAGAGCCAGGTCCAGGCTAGGAGCCCTAAGCACACAAGAGGTGTGGATATTTTCCTTGACTTAGAATAATTTCATTAGATCTTTGCCACACTTCTAACCCTAGAAAGTAATGCATTAGACCTAGATCCTTCATTTCAAATTCAGTAGTTAATTCTTTCTTACACCTAATGATGAGACTATCTTCACCAGTTAGAAATAAATCATCAACATTGTCATGTCCCCTTTTGGATCGTTATACATATACGGAGAGAAAGAGAGAGAGGCCCTAAAAGAAGAAATTATTATTTTATATAATGATTACCAACAAAGGAATATTTGAAATTTATTTATTTATTAAATATTATTATTTAATTAACATTTATTAATAGTTATAATATTCCTTAAACGATAAGGATGGGTTAAAAGAATACATACAAAGTAATCACATGTTTTTCCTCCAACAAACAAGAATAGTATTTAGACTAATTGACATTAACATTTATTCGGACATTACATCGCTAGTGGACCTCAATTTTGTGGAGTCTCTAAAAGAGACAAAATTGCGAATGTAATCGAAAGACCAGTATTATATATAGGTTCAAGGATTGTGCTTAGCAAGAACCACCATTTAAGAAACTAATCGTATAGTCAACGATCATGATTAAAGACATATAGGGCACTCTTAAGAGAATTCACACCGGATGTAAAAATACTTAATAATGTTAATGTATGGATTAATTGAATTAGGCTAGTGTAAAGAAATGGTTAAAATTAAGTAATCTATGAAAAAATAAGGAAATATATTTAATTCATTTTAATAAAAGAAATGATATTTAATAATTAATATATTCAAATGAAATGTTATTTAATATTTAAATATATTTAAAATGAAATTAAAGGTAATATTTAAATAAGGAAATATATTTAATTCATTTTAATAAAGGAAATGTTATTTAGTAATTAATATATTTAAATGAAATAATTCTTAACATTTAATATATTTAAAAAGAAATGATATTCAATAATTAATATATTTAAATGAAATGTTATTTAATATTTAAATATATCTAAAATGAAATTAAAGGTAATATTTAATACAAACCATGCATGACTTACAAATGAACCCATGGACTCCTAAATAGGCTGGTTACTTCCGCATGAAGTGGTGCGTGGGTAACTGCAGCCTAAGCTGCGATTACCCCCGCACCCCTTCATGCGGAAGGGGACAGTGAGGGGGACACAACCCCTCACAGGATATAATAAGGAAATACAGAAAGAGGGCAGCAATAATTATGTTGTTTGGAAATTACTTACAAGTATAGATATGAGATGTTAAGACTGCTAATAATATATAGTATAATGCTATGAGTGCAAATTAAGACTATTAATATGATATATGAGGAAAACGGGAGAAGTGTCTTCTACTGCAGACGAAAGATAAGGAACAGGTGGTTTATTGTATTAAATAACATACGTATATTAGTTAATGTGTTTTTATTAATATGTAACGTCATTATTATTAATGTGTAATACTCATTAATATTAGTTAATGGGTAATGTGTAATGTTAATTAATAAGTGATGTTAATTGTAGTCTAGTGTATATATATGTCTTAATCAATGTATAGTATTCATTGGTCATAATGTGTAATGCTAATGAATAAGTGATGTTAATTGCAGTCTAGTGTATATATATGTATTCATTAATGTATAGTATTCACTAATCACTAAAAATAGGTAAAAGATATAATTTGTTAATTATTGTATACATAAGTTTGCATATTAAGAAAGATTATGAATACAAAGGTATTTTAAGAAATGTAATGCATATGTAAAAGATGGAAAATTATATATATCTATGTTAATTAAGAATACATTAAGAATTCATGTTAACACAAGGGATAGTTTATGAATTGAAATTGCTATGCAAATGTATGGCTTGGTTGACTAAAACTCAACCAAGAAGAGAAGGATCTGGTCAATTCCCCTTGAGGACTTGGATGATGGAGGCATCACCCAAGACAAGGAAAGGCAAGGGTCTTCCTTGGTTGGCTTGGGTATAAGAGGACAGGACTCAAGGTCGGGCCAATCCCCTCTGAGGACTTGGATGATGAAGGCATCACCCAAGGCAAGGAATAGACAAGGGTCTTCCTTGGAGGGCTTGGGTATAAGAGGTTACACCCAAGACAGGATTCGAACTCATCTTCGATTTCCTGGAGGGCTTGGGACCAAGGGGTTCCAAGAAGGCCGGCCTCACGGCCGCCTAAGGACATACTTACGTATGGTATTGTATCCTTTTTATTAGATGGAAATTATGATTATGTTAATTAAGCATTGAAGTTAGATTATAATTTAGATTACTTATATATATATATGTTTGTTGTGTTCTAACAATCTGTTTTGCAAGTTAATGATCTCTAATTAGTAGGGACATTACAAACATATAAAACCAGAATTAGCATTTCACCATTAAATGCTTTAAAGTAAATGTTAGGATCAGCATCATTCTTATAAAATCCTAAACTAAACTAAGTACTTATCAATTCTTTCATACCAAGCTCTAGGAGCTTGCTTGAGGCCGTAGAGAGCTTTCTTCAATCTGCACACATGAGTCTCTCTATTATGAATCTCATAACCTTCAGGTTGTTCAATATAGACTTCTTCCTCAATAACACCATTAAGGAAGGTAGTCTTTACATCCATTTGATGTAATTTCCAACTTTTGGCTGCAACAATAGCTATAATAGTTCTAATAGAAGTATATCTAGCAACAGGAGCAAATGTTTCTTCATAATCTATGCCTTTCTTTTGAGAAAAACCACGAGCTACAAATCTAGCTTTATATTTCTCTATACTACCATCAGCAGCATGTTTAATTTTAAACAACCATTTGGAAGAAACAATAGACTTACCTTTAGGTCTAGGCACAACATCCCAGACATCATTCTTGATGATGGATTGATACTCTTCGTCCATAGCTAACTTCCATGCTTGCTGGTTCATAGCTTCTTCTATGTTGGATGGTTCAACCTCAATGATGTTGCACATCATTGCAACATAGTTAGGGAGGTTCTGAGGTCTCTTACTTTCTCTGAAAGTGCCACTAGGAGCTGCAAACTTTTCTGCATCTTGAATTGTGCTTCTAACCCAAAGGGGTCTTTTCTTGCTAACTGCAATATCTCTAGGTCCATCAGTTGGAACTAGAGACTCAGGAGGATCAGCATGCTTAATAGGTTCAGGAGGCTCAATAGGCTCCCTCTAAATCTTAGGGTTAGTATCAATATCCATATCTTGATTATCATTAACTTCTTTATCATTATCAATAAGAGAACCTTTAGATTTCTTGAAAGCAATATTTTCTTCAAAGGTGACATCCCTACTTACCTCAATGTACCTTTGACCAAGAATGTAGATGCGAAATGCCTTGGAAGATTCACTATATCCAACAAGGATACCCTTCTTCCCAGAAGGCTCTAACTTAGTCATCTTTTCCTTTGGCACATGAACATAGACAGGACTTCCAAAGATCCTTAGGTGGCTAATATCTGGTTTGACTCCTGTGAAAGCTTCCTCGGGAGTTATGTTCTTCAGGACACGGTGAGGACATCTATTCTGAATGTACACAGCAGTCTTGGATGCTTCAGCCCACAAGAAGATCTGCAGGTCTTGATCGTGAATCATAGCTTTGGCAGCTTCAACAATGGTTTTATTCTTTCGTTCAGCTACACCATTTTGCTGAGGATTGTAGGGAATGCAGAACTCCCTCTTAATTCCTGTTTCTGCACAAAAGTCATTGAAGCTACTTGAGGTGCATTCACCTCCATTGTCAGATCTTAACACTTTAATCCTTTTACCAGACATATTTTCAGCTAGAGCTTTAAATTCTTTAAACCTGCTTAACACTTCATCAGATTCTTTAGATTTTACAAAGTAAAGCCAAGTCTTTCTAGAAAAATCATCTATAAATGTAACATAGTATAGAAATCCACTAGGTGAAGGAACAGACATAGGTCCACATAGATCAGAATGAACAAGTGCTAGTTTTTCTTTCGCTCTACTTTCACTTTTATGATATGGACTTTTAGTGTTCTTACCTAATGCACAACCTTTGCAAGCATCATCATGAGATTGATTAAGTTTAGGCATACCTTTAACCATCCTTTCAAGTGAAGGAAGTACCTGATAGTGAAGATGATCGAGCCTTCTATGCCATAGCTCGCTAGATTCAGGAGCTTCATGAATGAGTGCTCGAATGGGGTTAGCTGAAAGCTTATACAAACTATCATATCTATTTCCAATAACACAAGCAAATTTAATACTAGATTTCTTAGGCCATGCAAGTACTTTACTCTCAGAAAATGCTATTTGATAACCTTTATCTTCTAGGGCAGAAATAGAAATTAAATTCCTCTTAATTTTCAGGGACAAATAAAATATCACTTAAAATATCACTAAGATGCAAGGACATACCAGATTCTAAATTTAAAGAAGTACTACCAAAGCCTCTTACCGAATACTGTGCATCATCACCAATTACCACATGAAGATTGGACTCTTTCTCCATCAAGTCTGAGAGATGCTCTCGATATCCCGTGATGTGTCAAGATGCACCACTGTCGATCAACCAAGTGTTGCTATCGGTTGGCACATTGTTGGACAAAGGAAAAATGAAGAGATAGTCTTCATTATCCTCTGAGTTTGTAACTTCATTCAAGTTGGCCTCCCCTTGTATGGGCAAATTCTGATATTCTTTGGCATAATGTCCAAACTTGTCGCACTGGAAGCAACGGACACGTGAAAGGTCCCTTGGCTTCTTCCTTGAATCGAAAGCTGGAGGTCTGAAGTCTCTATCTCTTTTGAAGTTGTTCTTCTTCCAATGGCCTCCCTTCCTTCTAACATGTTGAGATGCAAGCACATGTTGATCTCCTCCATGAGAGCCTTTATGCATATCTTTGGCAGCTAGTCGTGACTCCTCTTGAATGTAATCTGAGCGGAGGCGATCGAAGGAAGGGAATTCAGCTCTTCCACCTATGCTTTGAATGAAGGGATCCCAAGAGTCAGGAAGACCATTCAATGCAATCATGACAATATATTTGTCCACAACCTCGCTTCCAATGGCACTGAGTTGGTCCTTCAATTCTGAAATCTTCATGAAGGACATGACTGAATCTCCTTTGCACATTCTGACTTGAAGAAGTTGCTGCCTCAATGTGAGTGTCTGACTGATGTTGTTGATCTCATATATCCCTTCTAGATGTTTGAACATCTCTCGGGCTGTCTTCAATTTGGAGATGACTGGAACAAGATAATCCTTCACGGAATCAATAAGGAACTTCTTTGCTTTGAGGGCATTCTTCTTGAATTGCTTTAGCTCTTCCGGATCCGAATGTTCAGTCAGATCCATATCTTCCACAAACTGTAACAGCTCTAATTCTTCAAGAGCAAGGAGGACACAAACCTTCCATGATGTGAAATTGAGGGCACCTTCAAGTCTATCCTCTACTTTCAGACCTGTAACCATCTTGCAAAACTAAAACAGCAAACTGAAAGTGAAGGGCAACTAATAATCTGATTATTCGAATGAACCTAAAGCTCTGATACCATGTTAAATTTAGGCAATCAGATGTTAATCTAACTAATTAAATTATAATCAGACTGAGAATAAGCAGAAATAGCAATAAACCACACGACACAAGACACAAATACCCTAGGAAAACCTCCCTCTTGGAGGAAAAACCCAGCATCAAAGATTCAGATCAGATCCTTTATTTATAAGCAGATTACATGAACAGTATATATCAGATTACTTATCTGATTGTAGTGCCAATCTAGGGTAGATTCAAACCAAGTATATGCAGCTGTAGTATATTTTTAGAGAGAGTAGAATATCGACATCACTTGGAGAAGGAGATCGCTGAAATATAGGACACCACTTTGCCCAGCAAGCTGTCCAATGGATTCGCTCAATGATCAAATAGACTTGCAGCAGTATGAAGACTTAGATCGCTTTCTATCCTTCCAAGTTCGCTGACTAAATTCGCATAAGGCTAATGGCTTATGGTATGTTTTCTTGATGAAGATAATATTATGTTTGAAGTGTGAAATGAATCTTGTTTATATACAAGATTCATGTTCAAGTTTTCCCCAAGTCAGCTTTAACAAAATTGCTGCCATTTTACATATTTTAAGTGCCCTTTTTGGCGCCCAATTTGGGGCCTACATAAATTGCAAGTTATACCACATTTCATTTTGGGCCCAGCCCTATTAGACATGTAATCGCTTAACCTTATTACAATATGATTAATATTTTAATTGCCACTAGGCATCATTAAAATATAATCCGAACTTAGCTATCCATTTTCAACATTTTTTTCTCCTACGTTGCAAGCTCACCATAGTGCATGCATCTAATTGTGCAAGAACTTGTGCACACAAATGTTAATTAGGACAACAATCTCCTTCATGAAGGGTCATCTTGCTCCTCCACTTTGTTGGTGTTTGTTTTATCATCAACTAAACATTAGATTAAGATACCCAAAAGGTATTTTATTCTCTCCTGAAAAACCACTACTGATTCCAAGGTCTATATGTGCGAACAAGCGACTTTAGTGGAATAGCTACTTGGGTAGTGTATGCTGAAAATCTCAAGGGGAACTTACGTTTATAAATGTCTTTCAAGCTTCTGGACTTAGATAGATTTATCAATTTCAGGCTCTCTCTTTTTTTGGATTTTCGAGATTTAGACTTTCAAAAAGGAAAAAAGGGATAAGGTTAAGAAAGCTGATCTAAACTTATGAATTTGGGAGACGGTATTAACTAGGCGTTCTCAGGAAACCACACTTCGCTTCGCCACACTAAGGACAACTACACAAAGCAGGTGCAATCTTTAATGGGTTGTGTGTATGATCGAAGTTTTGGCATGCACAGGGGATAGGCTCAAACTAACTTTGCACAGTGAAATGGAAATCATCCATTCACCAAAAGTATGAGCGGAGATGCACCGTTAATTAATACTTATCAATTCCTTCATTCAATTCTAACAACTTTGAAAGTAAATTTAAATTAACTTCTAACTAATGTGTTGAGGAAATTGAAACCATGCTAATCACTCAAACAACAGAGATTACAAAGCCTTAAGAGAAAGCACACATGCAATGTATTATTTGAAAATGACCTTCACGCAACAAGATATCAAAAACCTCACACTCTCCAAATGAGAGGAGGTAACCATATATAGTTTCTCGGAAAATAGTGATTGGCTGAGATCAAATAGTGATCAAGGGCCTAGATTGAAAGTTACAAACCCTAATTAGGGTTTCCCAAAACTCTAACAGTTAGAATGAACAAGAAGAAGACAAGTGGCACAGCTGCTATTCTCACTAAGGTGAGTGTCCAGTTTCCCCTTTTGCAGATTCAATGTATCTGGACACAATAAGTCGCACTTCCTTTATGGTCGCACTTGGCAAATTGCTGATTTGGAAGTTGACCATATCCACGTCATCAGTACAGGTGGCGAGAGTATCTTCCCAGCCGAGTGCTTGTGTCAGGAAATCTTCGTCTATGCGCATGAAGCTCGAGACTTTGGAGAGATTCTCCTTGAGAACTGGCCCTGTAACTTCGAAGAAGTTTCCTTGAACTTTGACCCACAAATTCTCTGCACGCAGATGCTTCTCTCGCACCTCATCCCATTGCAATATCTCAGCTACCACAAGGAAAACCTTGTCTTGAATATCTCTGACGGTTTTTTCAATTTCAACACACTTATCCTCGAATTTTCTCAGAGATTCAGCCCTTGTAACCAAGGCAAAGTACCAAGTGCTGAAATCATACCGGTCACCAGGCTGGATGACTTTTCTATTTACAAGATCTTGCTGAGAAAGTCCTCTGATTACCTTTAGATATAGAATAATCTTCTTTTGAATATCCTCAATAATGTCTCAAATTCTACTCAATAAGGAAGATGTGGATTCATGTGTTGCTATTAGGTTCTCAATGAGTATGTCAGCACGTTCTGAGGCATCCGTAGTCCATTCTTTCACTTCTTTGAAGGTTGCCTTCATGTCTTCATAATCCTTTAACGACTCTTGTGGAAGAGGTATGGGCGGAGGAACATGTACCTCCTCTCGATCTAAAGTTTTCGTCAAATGTTGAACATATCTCTTCCATTGTTGATTCTCTTCCTCAACCTTCATTCTTTTTTCCCTCTCCTTGGCTAGTCTTGCCTTGAGGACGTTGCAAGAATCATCAAAGTCTTGGATCTCCTAAGCCTGAGTAGGCTTACCCAACTCTACTGTAGTGATCTCATAATCTTTCGGAGCAACTTTGTCTCAAGTTTTACCTTCTTTAGGTAGAGCTACTTGCACTATCCTGAATCCTGCACTATCTCTTTGAATTAAAGAGAATCTCTTGGCTGGTTTGGGCGGTCTTATCTCAATCGGTTTACTCACCATAGCCAAGAATGTTGTTGTGTTCTCCTCTAAATGATGCTCTTTGGGAGCCTGAGCCTATATTCTTTCCCTTAGCCAATCTGGAATGGTTAACTACTCCATGCCACTTTCATCAAACTTATCCTCTATTTCCTTTGGTCCTGTAACTATACCATCTAGGAATTCCCTTGGAAACTTAGGTTCTTTAATTTCGACATTCCTAGCAGAATTTGGCTCGTTGGCTGGTTCTTTCATTACCTCTTCTACTAAAGGGGAAGGAGCTCTTACTCCTATATCAATATCCATCCTCTGTTCATCGGTTGTAGTCTTGACTGGAGCAACGGATGCAACACTTAAGGTCAAATGACCCTCATCAGATTTATACTTTTTGCTTGCATCCCCCACTACTTTCTTTCCTTTACCCCTCAAAGAATTTCCAGTGGGTTCTTTCCTTTTTCTAGATCCAACACTTGACGAAACACCATGGTTTGAAGAAATTGATTCATTGGTCCCCATGAGATCATATGTGAGATCGATACCTTTGGATTTAAGATCCTTTGTCTTCTCATTTGCCGACCATTTCGAATATTCAATCACTAGTCTCATAAGGTCGCTCAAATCCGACCTTTCAGAATCTGACCAATTAACCAAGGCAAGGGGTTCATTTCTCAGTTTGTCAAAGTGAGGTTGCTCAAACTCGGGATCATCTTCAAGCTGATCTACTACTCTAAATACTTCTGTTGCTCTAATCAAATTCAGGGGAAGTCTAGACCACAATCTCTTTCTGACTTCAAAACTATCAGCTACATCAGCCCAATATTCTTCGAGATCCGGTCTATGCTCGAATATATCTCCATCAACCTTTTTCATCTGGTGAAAAGGTCAAAATGTGTTCTAGCCTTATACTAGAAGAATGGGTACCAAGCAAGCTCCTTTTCAACACTAGCAACAGCCTATGACGATGGACATGTTTCCAATCCATTTCCAATAGTGAGAGAAGATGTCCCTGTGTTCTTTTGTTTCTCTCTCTGAACAATCATATAACTTTCCAGAATCCTTGAATTCTCAAATAAGTAAACTTAGGATACTGGATGTACCAATGCCCGAATCTGCTAACAAAATCTTTAGAATCCTGAGAGAGCCTTTGATGCAGACCACCTTGGAGTGTCCTAGTAATGTGCATTAAGAATGCATCGTTGACTCTTTTGAAGTGAAATTTTTCCTCTAAGTGCAACTGCGGGTAGCAATCATAAACAACAAACTGATTTTCTTTATTTCCCACTTCTCCTCTACAAGTGAGTCCTCTGTATCTGTAGGTTCGAGCAAGAGAGTACACCAAATAGGAACTCATATAGAATGTCCTGTTTCTCTCTAAATTCTTCAGTTGGTCGTCAAGATTATCACTTATAATCCTTGCCCAAGCAATCATCTTCACTCTGGTATTTATCTCATTGATGAAGTAGTACATCCAAGGTTCAAATGGCGCGCCTTGTGGACTACTCATGACCCTGTTTAACAGAACTATCCTTGAAGTATGCTCTTATAAGATCCTTGGGTAACTTGGAAGCACCTTTCCTTGGCTTTTTCCAACCATTGATGGTTGATGTTGGCCTCATATTCTTCAATGTTATCCTGATACAGCTGTGTTGCTTCTTCCTTGGTCATGTAAACAGGGTTATGATATTCAGGGATGCGGAAAGATTCCCTAATAGCAACATCGCTAACATTCGCCAAGACTCTCCCATCAGGTGCTATGATCTCTCGGCTTATAGAATTATAGTGTTTAGAGCATTCTACTACCAACTCAACACACTACATCGCTGGAAGGAAACCAGCAGCCTGCACAATTCCATTTCTCATCATCTTTCTAGCAGTTGTTGTAGGCATCAAGTTGTCTAGGCCATACATTCGCTTCTTGAACTCCCTCAGGTTGATATGTCCTAGGTTTGTGTCTCCGACCAGCTTCCACTTAGACCTCATCTTGGATTCTGAAGGGGAATCTTTATCCACCTGAAACTTCATCCTGGCTGTGAGATACCTGCAAAACAAACAAACTTTAGTTAAATTCTATACTTCCAAGCGTAGTTTGTGAGTTTAGTGGCCAAGTAGTCTATGGTTTTTCACTTTTCTCAACACTTAACCTTGAAGATTGGGTTTCCAACACTTGATATTCCGAACACTCAACCTTGAATATTGGGTTTCCAACACTTGATATTCCAAAAATTTTAAGGAAATCCCTTGAAAATATTGTAACTTAAGGAGCTTATAGTCTGATTTAACTTCAAAATCAGAATTAAGTTCATTCAAACTCCTTAAAATTTACTCTAACTTGTTTGAAGGGCAGAAAATGAGAAAGAAAGGAAGGGAAATCTATTAAATTTATTCTTTCTCCTTAATCTTTGAAGAAAACTGGGTTTGAAACCCAATGCCCTGCCCTCAAAACTAATTTTCACCTTTTGAAAAATAAAGAAAAATGAGAGAGGAAGCTGTTTGGAGAAGAGAATCAGATGTTAATCTCAAAAAATTAATTAATATGCCCTCCAAACTATCAAATCTCTTCCAAATCTGTGTTGAAACTTGTGAAAATGGTTGAAAAACTCAGGAATAAGCTTAAGATCTCCTCCAAAAAAAAAACTTTCAACCTGCTAAACAACTCTTTCAACCTACTCTCAACACTAGAAACTCGAACTCTTGTGTGTAAAAATGAAGGAAAGAATGTCTTATTTGTATTGAAGTTGGATTTCATAATTAGAAACATGCAGATCCTCTTCCAATTCATGTTTCCAGTTCGATTTCAGTCTTAGATACTCGTGGAGAAAGTTTCTAATTTAATTTTGAGTTGCAATGTCATCATCCTTGAGTTCGAATTCTTTTGAATGCAACTTTCTATTTTGAATTCCAGTTTCAAAATCAACTCAATCTGCAAGATTCGTCTCTCAAGAAAATTTCTATTTTCATTTCTCAGTTCGCATTCTCCAATGTTTAGTCCTAAATGTATAGTTGGTGAATAATCAAATAACACAGTATTCCCTACACGTACCAAGTATTCATGGAACAGAACAATTGCATATCATAACATAAATGACAAATGGTGATAATTAGACCAGAAAGTTATATCTTTATTCCAATGTCCCGAATTCTCCATACATTTTCTCCCTGCCGAGGTTCCAACCAAACAATATATAGACCCGACGGTTGGCCAAGTTGCCAACCGTCACCAACTCCCAACTACTCGACGGGAACCTCTTAGCAACAGCAAAACATAAACACACATAACACACTTATAATTATTATTCGTACTAACATACGTTTTTACCCCTAACATCCAAGATCTTGCTGACATAACTTGGAATGTTCTAATTTTCAAACTTAGTCAACAATCTTTGACTTGTTTTAACCTCAATCACAAGTAGGGCGGACTTTTGGAGTTGGAGTTTTCCACAATTTTACCATGCTAGGGCAGACTTTTCTTGTGTTGGGCACCAACTTCATCTTTCTTCCTAATACCCCTAAGGCGGACTTTGTTAATTGCATGTACCAAGGTGAGGGCGGACTTTCTTGTTACCATGACCATACTCGCATACCTCTAGGCAGACTTTCTTTACCTTATGCCCTTGGTCTTCAAATCTTTCTCAAGGTGGACTTTGTGAGTCTTGATACCTTTAGCACATGAGGGCAGACTTCTTGCCTTATGCACTTGGCCTTCAAAAGTAGGGCGGACTTTTGTGAGTCTCCATCATGGGCGGACCTTTTCATGTTCATGCCACTTTGCTTGCTTCTTATCTTAACCTTTCATTGCAAGGCAGACTTTGACTTGACTATGATCTTAGGAGGGCGGGCTTTTGCTTCCTCCAAACACCTTCAACTTTGACAAGGCGGACTTCTTTGGACTTCCTCTCCATCACCTTGGGTGGACTTTGTTAAACTTGATACCTTTAGCACATGAAGAGTAGGGCGGACTTTACTTATCTTTCTCCATAGGGCAGACTTTAAGACTTTCTCCATAGGGCGGACTTTCTCAAGTTCATGACCTTCTCCATCATCTTGGGGCGGACCTTGTAGAGCTTGATCCGTTGGAGGGCAGACTTTTGGAGTTCACCTTGGGCGGACTTTTTGTGAGTCTCCTTCATGGGCGGACTTTCTAGGAACCATGGATGGCAGACTTTTCATGGCTTCCTTGCACCATCTCCATCATCTATAAGGCGGACTTTTGTTGGACTTTTACTTGTCTTATCTCCAAGTAGGAAGGTGTACTTCAAGCCTTTCACTCCCTTAGGCGGACTTTGGAGGAGTTGATTATACTTTGCCTCAAGACGAACTTTTGAGTAGACTTATCTCAACTCATCACCATGGCGGACTTTCTTGACTTTCTCCATAGGGCGGACTTTTTAGCTCATGCTCCAAGGCAATCAACTTAGACAAGGCGGACTTTTGGAGTTAGGCACCCTTTCTTATCACCTTGGGCGGACTTCCTGGAATTCACACACCACTTTGCTTGGGCGAACTTTTAAGTGTTGCTCTTGCATGTGGCGGACTTCATCTTACTTAGGTGTTGCTAATTGCAAAGCAGGGCGGACTTTGAGATGACCATGACCATGCTTTTGTACCTTGAGGGCGAACTTTTGGAGTTCCTGTGACAACATTTTACACCATTAGCCAGACTTAGAGACATATTTGGAAAACTTCAAAATTTGATAACTTGTTCAATTTTAGCCAGATTAACGTGATATTTGAAACCCATACTCAGGTAACCCATCTGAAGCGTCATGACCCCTAAAATATAGGAACTTAGCTTTTTAGGTCAAAACTTGAAAATCTTTGATCACGATCGATGCAGGTCGATGGTACCAGTGTAAACCCTAGGTCCCCACTCTGAAAAGCAAAAAGCAGAGATCCATAAAAAATAGGGAAAACTTTCTAAAAATAGCCATACCGGGGATCGGGCTAAAAATGCCAAAACGAAACTTCCTAAAAATTAGGAAAAAGCAAAAAATCAAACTTTCCAAAAATAGAAAGTTGTCTGAATTCGTTCAAATCAATTGCGTTCTTCGTCCTTTGGCCTTTCTAGGCACTTTGACGGTGTCTAGACTTTGTTATCAGTTGGCTTGCAAAAACTGACTTTCAATCCTTAAGACTCAAACCGTTAAAAACCTGAAAAAACTGAGCAGAACTGAAGCAGAAGGCCACGGGGCACTAACAAAAACCCTAGAAAGCAGGAAAGGAGGGGGTCCCTATTCTCAATGGGGTGATGTGTGAAAAGGGTCACAACACACTTGTACTACGTACATTTGGTATGATGATCCATGCTTCTTGTCGATTGATCAAGGAGGCTAAGTGAAATTATATTTAACATTATAGTTTGTAAAACTTTACCCACTTTATTAGTTCTTGCCTAAGGGCAGGATTCTAATGCATCTGTTGCATCCAACTTTTTAATTAGTTCATCCAATTATTGTATAGACTTAAAAATTTGAGCAAGAATTCTATGGTCTATAATTACTTTTTTCATTTAATAATTTAAAAAATGACATTTTTTTTTCTCTCTATTGGTTCATGTTAGGAATAGTCATTGCAAAAATCAAATTATTGGTTATTTCTTTTATAAATTGTCAGTTTAATTAATGACTTGAATAACCTATAAATAATTTATACATCATCATAAATATACATTATTGACTTTAACATTATGTTGTCTCCTTGAATGACATATCTGATGTCATTCATATATATCCAATTAAATATACATTTTTTTTAAATCTTAGATACTACGTAATTTCAAAAATACCTACCTACTTTATGTATTGTCTATGTAACAATTATCATAATTTTTACTTACAATTGATCATATTTAACGTTTTGATTGTTTTTAAATACTTTTTTTATTTTTTTATGTATCAATAATTTGTATAATATAAAATACATTATTATTGTATAACAATAAATAGATGCAAATATCTTAAATCTATGTATAATGACTCTAATTAATAACATTTTTTTACTAATTATACTTGATTTACTATAAAAATTGTTTTTACGTTGAAGACTATATGGAATCAGCAAGCTAATTATTGAAATACATGGTTGTGAATTGTAAAGAAGGGCACAGGATGCTACAAATAAGCTCGATTGTTTGTGTTTTCTAATTTTAACATGACTGTTTGCACACACTTATGAACCTATCCAAACACACTTGCAAAAAAAAAGCATTCAAGTAGACCAAATTGATTGAAAATAATATGGGCAAAAATTCTATGCTCAAGCTCTTTATTGCTACAAACATTTGCCTTACTACATATCACCAAAAAAAGGGAGCTAGAATGTGTAGAGAAAATCATTTACTATATCATTAACTATAGCTACCAATAAGCCATGTGACTATCAAAACGAACAATTAGCTAGATGAATAACGATGTACACTATTTCTCTATGCTTCAACTAATCTAACTACAAACATCAACTACTCTACCTAACAATAACTACTATAACACTTATATAGGCAAGAACTTGACGCAATGCATCTCTTGTTTTAGACCTCTTTATTACAAATTTTTTATATCATTTTTAATTTATTAAAGTTTTATTAAATTTAATAACATTTTCAACAATTATTAATCTTACAATTATTATTAATACAATTTACTATTTATTCAATTTAATTTATTGGCATATAAAATTTTAGTAGAATATATATTATTTATTTTAATTATTTTAAAATTTGTTATAAATATAATTTTGTTATAATGTATGACTTATATTACTAGTATTATATGTATATAATAAATATCATATATTGTCAATAGTTTAATAGTAAATTATTAATATTGTATATAATAAATAATATACATTAATATTTTCTATATAATTATTTATGATTTTATATAGGTGTTTTTGCACGGACATCCCCAACCCCTTTCAAAATAATTGTCATACCAACGTATCATACCCGCGTACCCATACGTGTACTTGTACTCGTATCCAATTTAGCAATCTAGAAAAATATACACAAAGGGTTGTGTTCGTATGAAAAATACTAAGTGGCCAATTCGGGTATGGGTACAAATATAGAATCGGGTACAAATTCGTAGGTATGGCAAAAAAAAAAATCTTTAGGTACGAGTACGAGTACATCCGTGTGTGTATATATATTGTGTGTGTGTTTGTGTTCAAACATCAAAAATTATAAAATATAAACTCACTCCCATTATTATAATGATACAGTCCATACAAGGTAACTTTCCCATACATATTCCATAATTGCCAATAAATATTCATAATATCGTAAATGTAATATCATATTCATTGCAAAAATGATAATATTCAACTTTCTAAGTCTCAAAATGTAATGACACAAAGAAAATTCAAATTATAAGCCATCTAGGATTTAATATTCATCTTCATCTGAAGCATCAGGCCCAAACCCAAGGTCATCATTTGAACCACAATCCTTTGGATCGCCACTCCCACTTGCTACATCTCTGTCAAGTTCCATAGCTGCCTCATCTATAGAGACTTGGGCAAGCTATGCAACTATAGCATCTAAATCAGCACACCTAGGGGCTAGATCCCAATTCCTTGTCACACCCACATTATGTTCAGGTTTCTTATGTGACAATAGACAAAGGTTGGAGTGTATGCAGACAAAATCCTTTGTTTTTTTTTCACCCAAACAATTACGCTTGACCGAGTGGATGAAGGAGTATGTACTCCAATTGCGCTCAGCTGAAGAAGAACTTGGCAACTTGCAACCTGTTAAAACATAATTATAAATTTTTAAATTATAGAATAAAATATTTAAATATGATAGCATCAAATGGAATTGGAAAACAATAAAAATAAAAAATAAAAATATATATACTCTGGAGAGAATTTTAATTGCAAGAGGCTGCAAGAAAATGGAGCCTTGACCATGTACATACCACCACTCATCAGCATCCATCTCATAACTAGCTTGAAGAGCTACAACATCATGATATTTTGTAGATATGAAAGGGCCAAACTCATTCAAAACAATATTTCTTGTCTCATTTGAATACATGTTTTTAAATGCAGCCTTATATCCAATAGCAACCTCTACATCTCTATATGGTGGCAACCTCCTTGGCAATGCAAGCATCTCTATGCTATAAAAAATTGGCATCAAAGCAAATGGTGAGATATGTAAGGGGGTTGTCATCTTGTTCCAATGTTCAACAACAATTTGCTGCACAACTTTCAAAAATGTTTTTGTTGGGTCACGTTCCTTGGCCTCTATTAGTGCTTTTAACTTTTCCCCCATGCAATCCATGCCATCATAAATTTCACCTAAACATTGACAATAAGTATCAGCATACCTAATCATGGTCATGATAGGCTCAATGAAATTCAAGACATATTCCACATGATCTCACCAATTATCATCAAGTTTCAATGCTCTTACTTTTGGGCTCTTTCTATGCTTGACTGCTTCCATACACTTCACAAGGCGTTGATGACCATAGCACTCAAAGCCTCTCACACCTTCACAAGTCGTCTTAAGATGAGTGCATGAGATGCAAATCATGTTTCGGCAACCTAACATGTCATAAAATATTACACATCATATATCAACTATAAAAAATTAAAAATTAAAAATTAAAAAATAAAATTTAAATTACCTTCAACAACTCCAACTCGGAGAAGGTCCTAAATATGGCTCATGACACATGATGATTAGTCACAAACAATTGAATCTCCTCGCCCTCTGTGTAAATTTGTTTCACCCAATCAATTTGTGTGCCAATCTTTTGCATGATTAAATTGAGTGAGTGGATTGTACATGGTGTCCGAAAAATGTGACCACGTGGCCTTCGCTATAGACCCAACTACCCTACAATTTTTAGCATTGTTCGTTACAACTTGGACAACATTTTGAACCCCCATCATGTTAATGGATTGTATGAGGGTATTGGCAATGAAACCTGCATCTTCCACTTGCCACTCACAATCCAACTCTTTCAAAAACATCGTCCCTTTAGGGGACATTGCTATAACATCGATCAATGGCCTATTTTTGCAATCTATCCACCCATCAAAAATGATGGACACACCTGTTTCCGGCCATGCATCTTTGATGACTCTCACTTGTGTCTCTATGGAAGCTTTCTCCTTTGCCAATAAGGTGGTTTGCACCCTTTCATGCCTGGAACAAACATAATCAAAGGGTGTATTGCAAAGAGTATGCACCATGTCCCAAAAATAAGGTGATCTAACAATGTTGAAAGGAAGCCCTTTGCCATAAATGCAACAAGCAACGCTCTAATCTACAACCTCTCTAATTTCATTTTTGAAGGCACTAACCAATGGGCCTCTTTTTCATGTAACCACAACATTCTCTAGTTCATAAGGTGGTGGCATTGGCATGAAAGGATGTGGGTCGGTCAGTCTTGTGGAGCCACTACTACTAGGAGGCCTCTTTGAGCTTGCCTTGGCAAGAGGATGATTAGTCTTTGGTTTGTTGCTTCTCCTTGTTGTCTTCCTCGTGTTCTCTAATATATTCCATAATTAGAGCTTTTGGCAGCCCTTTGCCATTTGCCCCCTTACAAAATTTTATTCCACTTCCAGGGATGGTGCAAAAGTGATATTTTACTCGATAGTATGAGCTGGTATACTCTACATTGCTTGATCATTGTTGTTTAATATCAAATTGGTGAATCAACATCAATGTTAAAAGGACTCTATTGAATTCAGGCCTGGGGAACTAAACTAGACTTGCACTTGCACTTCTAGCCATTATGTATGAATAATGCACCTAAAATAAAAAATGGAATACTCAACATTATTGAAAAAATTCAGCATTATAAACCCCTATTATGCATAAAAGTGTAAAAAAATATTCAAAACTTCTTAAAAGTTTTAAAATATCTTGCAAAAATTCTTGAGAACTTGAAAAAAATCAAGATTTACTCACCTTTGATGGCTAAATCTTCCTTCTCCAACTATTCCTATGCCTTTGATGTGTGTCTCACACCTCCGTAGCCTTCACCTCTGAAGAAAAAAGGGCAATATTAGGGTTTTGAAAAAATTAAAATGTTAAGAAAAAAAAATTAAGTAAAAGAATGTTTTTTAAACCGTGGGCCCCATTTTTGGGCACCCACGAGCTTGGGTTCCCTCGAGTACATCTTGGTTCATCCCAAGTGCACCCCAGGCAACCAAGCCCCCTAGGGGTATGTAGCTAGACTCACAGGGAATAGCTGGACCTAAGCCTAGAACCATATTCGGCCCCGATTTCGGCCACAAATATGCAGAGCCCAGAAACTTAGGAAAAATATATAAAAATACAAGTCCTTTGCAAAAAATATATACAAAATTGACAACACAACTGATAGCGATAAAAGTAATTGATAGTTCAATGTCAAATATCAAAAGAATATTTAGGCAATATAGGAGCAACCAATATTGGAGACACTTATGTAATTGAGAGGGTTATCATGACTATGTACTTACTATAGACAATTTGAACGAGGATTCTCATGGTTAGCAACATGTTTGCCCAAGCTTATAGATAAGGGGCTATTGCATGGAGTGAGGCAGCTCAAATTGCCTTTTCAAGGATTAAGCAAGTTAGCTTTAGCTATCCTAGATTTTTCAATTCCCTTTGTAGTGGTGTGTGATGGTTTAGGAGAAAAGATTGTAGTAGTATTCATGCAAAACAATAAGTATTTTGCTTATAAGAGGCTAAACTTCAAATTTTCGATACAGCTGTTTTCTATCTATGATAAGGAGTTGGTGGTGGTGATGCATGCTTGATCTTCAACTTGTATTTAGTGCATGGAAAAGCTTTTGTTAAAACTGACCACAATAATCGCAAGTACATATGGCATGGAACCATTTGAGCACTAGGCAACAAAAGTAGGTGAGCAAGATTTAGGCTTACAATTTTGTGATGAGTACAGTTAGAGTAATTCAGCAGCCAACTTATCACCCATGTATATGTGTTGTCATGCTATATCTAGGATGGCTCCAAATGGTAAACATAGATTGTTGGTTGAGTATGCCAAATATCCTTTTACATTGTGTTTGTTGGATGGTACATAGGATATGGATGAGCAAGATTTGAAGCACATGATACAACATGGGTTGGTTCTATAGAAGAGTTGTATCGATGTGCCACCGGATTCACTTGAAATGAAAAATATCCATATCAGCCCATAGCACACCCATAATAGGACATCAAGGTTTCTATAAGATATAGTGGACTATTCATGAGAAGCTTTCTTAGAAGGGCCTCAAATATGGTGTGACAAACTATGTGAGGGAGTGTGATGTATGTCATTAGAGGAGTGTGGAGACAAATTATCTAGTAGGCTTGTTACAACTTCAAATCAAGTATGATGATAGCAATATGTCTCCCAAGTTTAAGGGAGAGGGGGATGGGAGGATAGGTTTCAAGGATGGCAACAAAAATTCCAGACTTTGTGGATGGTAGTTAAAATTTACATTTGCATTTAAAGATACGAATATATAAAGCATACCTGAAAACAATAGATTAAACTAAAAGAAGCTGAAATTCCAAATTTTAAGCACAATAACAACTCACTATTATTATAATTCATTTTATAGACCAATATTCACAAACATAACATGAAATAGGATTTATATGTTGACTTGGTGGTCAGCACCTCCTTCGGGGTTCACGACATGGCTTAACCACCTCCCATGGATCTGGGTAAGTCTGCCGTTTGTAGCGGGCGTTGATAGCTCGAGCTTTTGGCACAATGGCAAACATACCGACATTATATTCACAAATGTCAAGAAAGATATATGTTGATTCATGCATAGTCAAAAAAAATTATAGATTCAGAGCAGTTCCATTGCAAAATTTATATGGCACTGTGAAGTTAACATTTTAAACTTTCAAGGCTTGAGTAGTTGGAGTTTGGTATCAACTGCTGCTTTTTTTAAACGACCTAATTTTCGAAAGTTAGACACAAGGAGTACAGGTTTACTATGTAATGTATTTTATTTTCATGTCTTAAATGTCTCAGGAATATTGACTTATAATGATTGACTTCATGTTCTCAAAGTTTTGATTATTGCATGTATGGGCTTCATGTTTATGAAATTTAATTTAGTACCTCAATGCAAATACTATCTTGCATTTATAAATCACACTGAATGGCTTTCAAAGTGCTAATCTAGTTGTTTGTTCCAGACTGGAACTGTCGTTGTAGATGGCTGGCTAAGAATGAATGCACCAGCCCAAACAGCAGTTCTTTTCAAGGAGCTACGCCACACACTTTGTTCAATATTGCAAGAATTGATTCAGAAGCCAAAGGTATTGCATCTGAATTTTATATCATGCATTAAATAGTTATACGATGTATGTTAATTTGCTTCTTTTCTTCAAGATGATCTTGTTTTTGAGCATGTGTCTTTTATGTGTGTGACATTTTCATCATATACAAAAGTAAAGTGCATAAAATTATTTTCTGTTGAAGCATAAATAGGTAATGTTTTAAATAAGCAACATATAAATTCTCCAGATAAAAGCTAGCCTTATATAAGTTTATGTTTAGCTTTGTAAGCCAACAGCTACTCTGTAAAATTGTCCTTATAATCTTGAGAGCCACATCAATCTTAAGAAAGTTTTTTCAAACCAATTATGTATGCATTTTATAATCATCTTCAGATGCCACTCAGAGTCTCGTTTCATTTCTTCCTTTTTTGTGGGCCTTTAGCTCTCCTAAAATGTGCATCCTCTAACCAAGCCAATAATATAATCTTCTTCAAATATGGTTTGTTAGTACCCATTCAAAAATTGGGTCAAAAGTCAATGTTCTAGCCATTGATCATGATTATCTGTCCTGTCCAGCTGTTCAAGTTATTCTTTGATAGTCCTTTTCTCACTAAAAGTGTTTATAGGATCCTTATAGGAAATATAGCTAATGAGGAAATCAATCTCAGGAGCTCCAGCATAGAAAGTGCAAGAAATTGACAAAAGCTTTTTTAGTTCGTAGAAAAGAGCAATAGTGGGAGCAGGATCCAAAAGAGGTAAAAAAGGAGCAGAAAAAAAATAGAAATGGTGTTAAATAGATGGATTGTGGTTGATGTCAAACAAATCTCTTTCAATTCATATAGTAAAAAGGTCATCTTTTCAGCATGAAATTGTCAATGAAAAAATCCAATTTTAGGTTGGAGTTTCAAATCAGTACAAAATTCATCCAATTTTTATAACAAGTTTATTTTTAGCAAGAGAAAATCCATCTAATCTTCATTTTTATCCAAAAGAGACAGAATGGTGAAAAACTTTTAAATTTATAATATCCAATTTATAGCAGGTGCCAGATCTTGTCCTTTTATTTTCCATGAAACTAGGCTAGTTTAACCTACTTTCCATTTGTTGTGTTTCATGTTACTGGTGGTTTTTTTTGAGCTGTTATCTAGTGGTTATTCATCTTCCCACAATATACAAGTAGCTTTTTACCTTGCTTTCCCATAGTAGAAAATACATTTGACATATAGCTAAAGTAGACAGTTTAAATCTTTTCAATCCCTAATGAGAGTAGCATCTATGTCAGATCCCTAGTACTTTGTTGAACCTATCTTTCTTTTGATCAAATTTTCAACTTAAATGGTTCCTTGCCCATCTCTTTTATTTCTTCTGATATAAGGATCGCTGTTAATGCACCGGCACTGTTTGGCTTTATGACAAGCAGATATGTTGATTATTATGCTTGTCTGATATCATGTCATCTATAGCATACATATTTTGCAAACTCTGCGAGTGCTCTCCCAGTTGCCAAGTACTTTATTTTTGGCTGGGTGAGTTTTTACAAATGTAAGAAAAATGCAGGTAAAAATGCTTGCGTGGGTAAAACACTGGTTAAAACACGTTTTTCACACATTGTTCTTGGTACAAAACCATGCATTTTGTCTTTCAAGGTGTCAATTTTTTATTTAATACATTTTGTAATTAAATTTTGCAAAAAAAAAGTTTCTTTAAAATATTTTCATTTTTAGTACATTCTAAGTTGCTGAAATTTTTGCCAAGTCAAAAAAATTTTGGGCTTGCCGAGTACTCTCCAAGTCCGAGGCTGTGAACTATGATGCATACATTTCTTTTATATGTTTGCATGGTTGAGTAATCAAATCCATCGGCAGAATGAATCCCAGAGAGGTTAACCCCCAGTTTAGTAATTTATCAAGGCCTTTATAAATGACAAATCATTATTTTCTCCCACTGCCTAGAAAGACTTATATTTATTCTCTATTCCATTTGTAACTTCAGCATGGGAATAATCAAAAGGCGGATTAATTAATTATCCGTCTGCAGTTATCTCAAGAGATACCAGTTTCTGCTTTGTGTACATCTTAAATTAGTCTTTGGTATCCATTTCCAGGAACGAGTGGCAGTAGCAGAAAGGGAAGTCATTCATTCTATTGTACAGTTACTTAGTGATGAAGAGAAGCCACAATTATAGCCTCCTTATCTGTTCTCGAGATTTGAAGACTGGAAGTTGAAAAGTAGTCCATGCCATTGTACAATGTAGCTCTCATCTGTTTATTTTCTATGCAATGATGTACTATATAATTTGATAATTTGCGTAGCTTTTGCACCATAAAATTCATCCACGCATTTCTAGAGTGAGGTAGAAAAGCGTGGCACACATTTTGGCGGGAGGAAGAAACCAGAAAATGCTTCATGATGCAACATAACTTAGCGTGGTACACATTAAATTATCTTTGACAGGGGGAAGAAACCAGAAAATGCTCGACGATGCAACACAATTTGTATTAGCATGCTTATTCATATTATTTCTTTAGATTGGGAGTGTTTCATGTCCAATATTATTAGAAAATATGATGATTTTATTTTAGTCCGTGTCGGTTTACGGAAGCTATTGAGTATTTATCGAGATTTATAAAGGTACATTGCACTATTTACAGGAACAGAACAAATTGAATGTGATGGAAAATTTTCCATTTAAGAGCAATTCAGTCGTGTACAAAAGCGAGCTGAATTTATAAAATGAGTAGTAATCAATCAAGACTTTGTTCTCATATGAATGAAATGTTTTGTGATCAATGTATGGACATAATGACATGAATATGAAATGTTGTGGTTTTTCCTTTCAATGGTTCCATTTCCCCTTTCATAAGTTGGTTGCCAAGTGATGAGCATGCAATATTACAATCATTCCTCTCAAAACAAGTCACTGATAACGTGCCAAGTCCTTGCCTGTGTATTAGTACAGCTAAATGTTGGTATTATTTAATGTCTTGCATAATTTTATTGGTGGCAGCTTATATGGCTAATTTCAAATAGACTTGTAGATGCAATGGACATAGATAATGAAGAAAATATAAAAAAGAAAATTTAAGGAAATAAGATCTTTAACTAGCACTTACACCAAAAGGAAGTGCAAAGGTTACACCCATAGTAAGATATAAATGTAGGAAGTAAAAATTGTTTTTATTAATAAAAACTAAATAGAAGTGAATGGTTAATCCATACATGTATGTCTAGTCCATCAGTTTTATATATACTAAAACACAAAATTCAATTTCATTTATAAGTGATGGTTATTTGTCACATAAACAATTTGACATTAAACTTAATCACTCTTTCAAAGGCAATTCAAGATTCTTTATTTTTTCCTAAATTGCTTTCTAGAAAATAAGATAATTCTAGTATTCATTCAAATAACCTCTAAGTAAATAAAAATATAACAAATCTTAACTACTTTCAAAACAAAATAGAATAATTGTCAATGTAAATAAAAAAATATTTTAAGAAAAAAAAAATTAAATAAATCTTAAAAATTATTAAATAATCTTAAGATAAACTCAAATATATGTCAATATTTATTGTGACAAAAGTATATGGGCCCTTGGCTCTACAATACTACCTAATTGTGACAAAAGTATATGGGCCTTTGGCTCTACAATACTACCTAATTGTGTTTTTCTCCACAACAAAAGAAATATATTTCTACAATAATAGTTAGGGTTAAAGTGCAATAGTTATAATATATAATTTTATCTAATAAATGACATAAACATACTATAATACAAAAGTTATAATAAACTAAGTATAAAAATATAATAATAATATTAGTATCTATTATAGAATTTATATATTTTAAAACAAAACATATAAAAATATAATTTGATCAATTAATATTATCATGACAAAAAAAAAAATTTAAATAATTTCAACACTTTCTTATAAATTATTAATTAAAAGAATTTGTAGCCTTCAAAACAAATATTACAAATATTGATTATAATTAGGTTTAATAATATAATATTAAAATAAAAATATTATAATAAATTATGATATCAAAATAACCTCTTAACCTAACCCTACTCTTAATCTTATGTCAAAATCAATCCTAAGCCTTAACCCTATCCCTAACTCTATATATAATAGTAACAATATTTCAAACTCTAATAGTTAAAAATAATTGTAACTCCCACCTACATTAGTTCTTTAGATTATATTAAAAATTATTTATAATATAATATAATAATAAATAATTTTAAATGCAAGTATATTAGCTTTACTATAATCTGTATACCTAACTTTATCATTATTATAAACATCAATATAGTAATAGTATTTGTATATAATATAATGGTAATATCATAGTTGAACCGTGATAGCAATATCATAATTTGACTTCTTGTGGAAAATACCTCCTGTTAATATAAGATAATAAAAACAATACAATTAATATAATTAATAATATTTGTTCTATGTAAACTTAATATTATATTCAAAATTAAAATTATATTTATCTATGTATAATACATTTTCTATCTCTTGTTACTAAAATTAAAATAATATTATCTATTTATTATATATATATATATATATATATATATATATATATATATATATATATAATCTTTAAAAACTAATTTAAGCAATACATAGTACAACTCTCAACATTAAATGATATTTTCATGATTTAGAATATATAAAAATTAAGTGGGTCATGTAATTTATTAGCATTAAACTCACAACATTAAATGATATTTTCATGATTTAGAATATATAAAAATTAAGTGGGTCATGTAGTTTATTAGCATTAAATGGAAATATTTATTTGAGCATTGCAAACACCCACCTTATTTATTTTTTATTAACTGATATTATCATTCATATTTCGATAAAATGTGATAACAGAAAGCCGAAAAAAATGTGACAGCTGCTTATTAAAAAAAATTACTTTTATCACTGCCATCCCAAGGTTAACGCGGTTTGTATTTTTTATTTGTTTACCATTGTAAAAATAACACCATTGAAAAGGAACTGCCAAAAATTTTCAATGCCCGCGTGAGAAATCTGCAGCGGGAGAACTGTGGATTCGCGTGGATCTTGCGGGAGTTCCTCCTACAATATAGCCTATCGGCTAAATATTATGAAGGTCCACAGAAATATTAGAAAATAAATTGAGAATATTGTAATGTTTAAGAACTTTGATGGAAGGTATTGAATTTTTGTTTGTTTATAAAGGTACTTTACACTATTTACAAGAATGGAACAAATTGAATATGATGGAAAAAGAGAGATCATTTGTGAGAAAAATACAAGTGTAGAAAACTGCAAGGAAAAACAATAGTACATAACACGTAGATTTTACATGGAAAAATCTGGTAAAAATATATCAGTAAAAAACTATAGGTAAAATATTTTTCGTATTGATTTTCAAGAATTTATAGTTACAACAATCTCAAAAATTGTACAGCAAAACATGACTTCTAGCAGCATTGTGCCTCTCAGCAGGACGCCTTACGATGTGTCGCCTAACGGCGTACTAGATGAGAATCCATGATGATTCGACCACATCTAGATGAATATCCAAGATGACTCAATCACATCTAGATGAGAATCCAATTTGGACTTCACATTCCAACATCATTTACGTACAAAAAAACTGCAAGAATAAAATGAGTTGTAATCAATGAGACTTTGTTCTTATATGAAAGAAATGTTCAATGTCGTGAAATGTCATATTTCTTAACAAAGGTTACATTGCCCCTTTCATAAGTTAATTGCCAAGTCATGAGCATGCAGTATTATAATCATTCCTCTTGGAACAAGAGTCACGTGATATCATGACGAGTCAGTGCCTATGTCTTTAATAGCACATCTAATTGTTGGTATTATTCAATGTTTTACATAATTGTTGGTCAATGATATAGTGGACATAGTTAATGTGAAATATAGTAAAAAGCAAAATTAAACAAAATGTGAATTTTAAATATTCTAAAGATCTATAGAAAGATTAGAAACTATTTAGGATTATAGTAATGATAGAGAATTTGATGAAAAGAACTTTAGCCAATGTGTTAGTTTATAGCAATTTAGTGAGAATATCATTTTAATTGTGGACAAAAATTAATCTTTTGTTAAGTATGGCAATTACAATTTTCAAAAGTTGCATAATATAATAGAGATTAGATCAAGTTACAAGAATTTTAAAAGAACCAAAGGGGATCTACTATCTTTAAGATCAATCACACTTCAACAAGTTAAACATACAAAACTTATAGAGACATAACAAATGCCCCTCAAAGCAATGACATTTTAGTTGGATACTATACAAAAATCTTGAGATTTTAGAAAAGAAAAAAATGATTATATACATATGTATCAACATATATATAGAGAGAATTTATTTTGAACAGAGCATATGAAGCTAATTCTGAATATGTATATATTATATACATATATATAACAAGATAATCATTACTCACTCCTGTTATGGAAATGTATGGTTGTAACTTCACCTTTAGTTAGATGTTTTAATTATACTAATGAAATCTTTGCCTGATTATTATTATGTAAATAATGGATTGACATGCTAAAGTTGTATCCTGTATATCAAGATTGGGTTATTTATTTCTTTTTGTGAGATATTTAAAGATCGAACTTTACAATTATACTTCTTTATGTCTATTTTTGTTATTAATATATTTTTTATTTATTTATTTTTCTGAGATATTTAAATATCAAACTTTACAATTATATTTCTTTATGTCTATTTTTGTTATCAATATATTTTGAGTCAAGGTTAGTAATAGTCATTTCTAATCAACTGAATATATTTTGAGTCAAGTTTAGTAATCGTCATTTCTAATCAAGTGACCAAATTCTTATAATGATTTTTTGCATATTGTTTGCATAATTTCAGATAAAATGAAGACTTTGTAGTGATAATTGAAGCAATTCAAAGAATTTTTTAACGAATGGTGAGTATTAGTTGGAGCTAAAAAAGAATATGTTGACAAGTAATGGAACAATGATGGTGTAAAGATTTTGACACTCAAAAATAAAGTAATCAAAATGAAACATTTTAAATAATCTAGTCAATAATGAGTCATGCCTAGTCAAAAGTTTTAAAAGGACTAAAGAAATTAGTGATTTGGAGTAAACTATGCCATGGCATTAGTAAGTGAATTGCTCCAAAACAAAATAAATAGTTTGGAACCCTTTCTAAAAACTTTGTGATGTAAAGGGTTGAAACCCTCTAAAACCATTCATGCAAATCAATTCAAAATATTCTCCCAACCAAAACACATACAAAATACAAAATATCAGGAAACTGCTTCTCGTTAATCTTATTCAAATGTTTAGGAAATGAACAAATTACATAGTAATCTACAAATGCATTGCATGGCAGCTCAATAGGCTTCAAGTAACACTCCAAAATTAGATATAATTGATAAAATCGGTCACAACAACTAGAAAAAAATACAAGAAAAAACACCTCTTCCCCTCATGCATCCTACTACAAAACTGGCTTCTTAACCTTCAACTTGCAACAATTACAGGACTCAACATGGCTTCATGTCTTAAGCCTAAAATCTACCCATAATCATATTTTTCCATCTTCAAATTCGTCATCTCTTCAAAGACAAAATTCTTTTTCCCTCAAACTTCCCAAAAATCTAAAAAATGGAAATCCTAAAATGAATGTTGAAACTTGTCTTTTAACCACCATAGTCAATAAACCTGAGGCTTATTAACCCCCAAAAAGTCACACCCTATGATGGTGAAAAATGGGATCGAGTAAACTAGGACTTAATCCTACTTTCCTCCATACATTGGAATACGAAAGCTCCTAAGGAAGTGATTCACTTTGAATAACTCTTGTACAAAAGAGTCAAGGAATACTCTTAGGGTTTCTATTCCTTTGCTACTATGAAAGGGAATGAGCTAAATATGACCAAATGATAAACTAAGCTAAGGAGATGAATAAAAATGACCATGTAAACTGAAATTACAAAGAAATACAGAACTGAGATTGAGATATAAACTCCAAAACGGGAAATGAAACTCAAATTTGCACCTATCACTGAAAACTGAGTCTAATTGAGTCGAACCAGGGCATTGGGCACCTTGGTCCCTGTCATTGTGCTGATGTGAGATTATGAATCTACAAACTGAGTTCCTGGGATGCAGAACTGCCAAAAACATAGAGGACCGGGGTGTTGGGTGCCTTGGTCTTGGACCAGGGCGTTGGGCGCCCTCGTCTCAGAAAATTAAGACCTTCCTCTAGATCTAGACCTGTACCTACAAATTTTGGTTTTTCGAAAGTCCACGGCTCCACCGGATCTCTATACATGCGCCTGCAACTTGAAAAATGGTGTATGGGTGGCTATATTGGGTTTTGCCTTAGTCAAACCCCTTGTTTTGGTGATTTCCACCTCCACAAATAGCTAATAATGTATTAAAAAGTGTGTGTGCCCTATAATCTCATGTGTTTTATCCTTGATTAATTCATATTATCTATTTGCTTTTACTTTTATTTGGCTGGCTTTAGTTAGTTAACTTTCTTTTCATCATTTCTCCTCTTCATCATCTCTTCCTCTAAAATTGTGCCATTAATTGCATCCTACATACAATCCACATATATCATCATATAATCATATAGTCATTACCATCCATTACTCTCTCTCTCTCTCTCTCTCTCTCTCTCTCTCTCTCTCTCTCTCTCTCTCTCTCTCACACACACACACACACACACACACACACACACACACTGTATCCATTTATACATGCATACCCACATTGACACACTTTAAAATAATTAATTCATTTCATTTCCTATTTGTTGGTCCAAGCATCTAAACTAAATCCACATATCATGCCTCATACATATCATATTTTCCATCATTATAAACATATGCATGTGTCATCATGCACATCTATCATGGTCATAAACAACTATCCTATGTAAGGAGTTGAGTTGGTTGGCAGCTATTCAAGAAATCATTGCCATCCTAGTTAAGGATCTCACAAGACCTTGTTACACCATGTCATGAGTCTCGAGGGGATATATTGGACACTTTCCAACAATCTCCCCCTAAGTGTTACTTGATGGAATTCAAACCCATGACCCCACTATGATACCAATTGAAAAGCACACAAATATATTGCAAGGGGGTTTGAATTGTATATTGCATCTTTTTCCCAAATTCAAATTTAATCAATCAAAATAACACCATTTACTCAATATCAATAATTATACACATGTTTCAGAAGTTACAATGTCAAATGTTTTCAAAATGAACTCAATAAAAAATTTATCATGATGGAATGCAAAAATCTCATTGTAGACGTATAAATCTGACCACTTTCCTAAATGAATATTTAATATTCATTTTAACCCCATTCCTCTAGTTAATTAAATTAAATTATTCACATTCATCTATTTAATTAAATGAATTACTCAATTTATTTAATTAAGTTCACCTAAACCTTTTCTAAGTTTTTAATTAAATAAATCACTTTATTTAATTAATTCCCCTTTCTCCCTTTTTAATTAAATTTACATTTAATTAAATTGATCCTTGCAAATAAATAAATCTAATTTATTTATTTAAATCCTCCACTTGTATTTATGCAAGTTGCATCTATTTTGTTGAAATTTTATTTTAATTAAAATCCTCCTCCATCCACTTGCATTTTCCTACATCTCCCACTTGCCTCTTAACCCCCTTCTAAATTCTTCTAATCCTTTCCAATTAGCCTAATTCATCTTCTAATTATTTTCACATTCCTAAGCAAAGAGAAGTCACTTCTCAAAGCCTCCAAAGTCTTCTAAAAACATTAAAGCCTTTACGTCTTCAACAAGCTAACTTGTTGAGTTCCCCCAAATTTGGAAGGACTCTTACAAATTTGTCCCCAAAGTCTTCATAACCATTAATGGTTAACTCACCCTTCTTGCATGGTTAGAGACTTTTTCTCTAACTCAACCCTCATCTAACCCAAGGGTCGCATCAAGCATTCATGGCTTTACCCTTGGTTATCTTATTAACCATTGCACAAGAGTTTACCCCTTGGATAAAAGATTTATCCAATGGATGACCCTAACCTAACCTTAACCTTACCTCCTAAGGTAACCTTCATGTCTTCTCAAGCATTTAATGCTTCTTACATCTCCTCTCAAGCAACCTCTTGTTGACAATTGTCACCATTTCATGGGTGAGAATTGTAAACATGGATTGACTAACTTTCAATCCTGGCCCTTGTTAAGATTATCCAATCTTGACCATCCATTGCCCTAATTTTCCTATAAATAGAGCTCTTAGTCTCTCATTTGGATATAGAAGTTTTATGCATCAAACTTATAGTCATTTTACTAATGATATAGCCAAGTCTTTGTGCATCAAACTTGTAGTCTTTTTTTACTAAGCATATAGCCTCTCTTTGTTAAATCATAATAGCATTTAGAAGCATTTTAATATCATAGCATATCCATGTGAGACTAGTATATCATGTTAGGATAAGTTTACTAATCCTTTTTCATAGCATCATCTTCATACTAGCTTAAATCATCATAATTTCAATATCAAACATGTATTAGGAATGCATTCATGCTTATAAATCAAACATCACTCATTCTTGGAGTTGTCATTCCTAAGACACTTTGCTTAATGATCTGAGAGCAAGAGTGAGACCCTAGGAATCGTGTGAGATAGAGAACAATGGGACACCCCTTGGGAAGTTGAACTATCTCAATATAGTTCCTATAACTTGCACCAAGAGTCTCATTGGTGTGTGGGTCCTTTGAAACTGACTTTTGCATTTTTGTCGCCCTCATTTCCCGCATACATTTCTGATGCCCACCGTGGGGCTCATCCCCATAAATCATATCGTTTTTTATGCAGGACAAATATTACAAGCATGTGGGAATGTTGTTTTAGCACGTTGGGAACTTTCATTAGCACATTCGGGACAAACAGTAGCGCTTTCGAAATACTGTTTAGCGCATCAGACCCTTTTCCTAGCGCATTACAGCTCTCTATTAGCGCATAACAATTCAGTTTCTTTCCTGCACGATTGGACAACAGTATAGCGCATTCAATAATCAGTGTAGCGCTTAGGAAACTTTGTGTAGCACATCCATAACTTTCTATAGTGCATATGTGCAGAAGTCCAGCGCATGACTCTGACAAAAGGAAAAACATAATTTGTAACCGAAGTAAAAGTTAGGCTCGTATAAGCTCACCTAGGACTTAATTTTTTTCACTAACTTTTATGTTTATTGCAGGTTACTAATCTTTGTTTGCAGGTTGAAGGAGTTTTATTTAGGCATTTAACTATTTTTGTTTCTAACTTTTTCAAGTTAGTTTAAAAATAATCACATTTAGTTACAAAGGGTAAAAAGAATCACATTTTCATTTAGTTCTAGTTAAAAAGAACCTCATTTTCCCTTTGGTTCTTAAAACAAAATCTCATTTTTGTTTTGGCAAAAAAGGTTAAAAAGAACAACAAACTCGCTTTCAGTTACGAAGGGTAAAAAGAATCATATTTTCATTTGGTGTTGGTTTAAAAAGAACTTCATCATTCCTTTGGTGCATAAAACGAACTCACTTTCATTTTTGCAAAGGATAAAAAGAATCTCACTTTTATTGCTTTTGTACAAAGCAAAGGAATTTTTAAAAGGATTGATTTCACAATTTTCCTTTTGTTGACCAACATCACGATTTACTTTGTTGACTAGGTTTGTTTTCAAAAGATTTTTGAAATACACACTTTGCTATGAAGAGTTAAAAAGAACACCATGCTTGTTGGAGCAACATCTCCAAATAGAAGTTAGAAAATCATTGTCTTAAAGGATAAAAATAACCTTGTTTGCCTTGTTTCGAAAGTGGAAGGTATATGGTCTCCCCTTAATTGAGTGACCAAAAAGACAAACCACTCTTACGCTTTCTTTACTTCAAGCATTTAAATCATTTAGCAGGCCTGCCCTCCCGAGTTGCCCTTAGGGCGCCATTAATGGTCGATGAGAGGGGAACGACCTAAGTGGGAAACGGCTTTATCGCCAAGTGTTCTAACCCACTATAATCAAATGTGGAGGTTGACGAAAGTCCCCTTCAACGGTTTTGCTCAGCGATTAGCCTTCCCCCAGTATCTTTAAGATACGTAAATCCTTTGTTCTAAAGGTTGGGAAGCCTCCCAAGGAAGTTTATCACTGAAGACCGAACGGAAGCCTAATTAAGAACCTTAGCACTAGAAAATTTGAGCCGGGTTAGTTACCAGACATTTTCAACATCATAGTGCAAAGGTGGGGAAGAATCCACCCCCAAGATTACTCACCATATATCTCCCAAGATAACTACTCAATTGTGAAGCAATTCACTTTGAGTTAATTTCTGGCAAAAGGCAAAAAAATGGGCGCCCTTTAGGGGGTGACATGGTTGTTTGAGTCGACAGAGTATCGAGACTAGTGGGCTATGATGTTGTTGATGACCGTTGAATAAAGAGTCTACTTGATTTGTCTTATTTATTATCCAAACCAGTGAAAACATCAGAGATTTGAATACATCCTCACAGAACATACACTACTTGTTTAGCATAGGCAAAATTGTTATCTCTTCTATGTGTCGTGTTTTCAAGTTATTTTTCAGAAAATTATCCATCAAAATCACAAGTGTTAGTTTTCAAAACAGCAGAAACAAAAAAATCAGGTGAGTTAGCGCATAGGAGCAACATCCTAGCGCGTAGAGAACATTCTATAGCACATTTTAACCAAACCTTAGCGCTTTCATCAATCAATTTAGCGCATAACCAATATCATACTGGTGAAATTTTCAATAGCGCTTTTTAGTATCAATCGAGCGCATTCAAACATCATCTTAGCGCATTCAAGACATATCATAGCGCTTTCAGTTCAAACCATAGCGCGTAATCAGGACATATTGGCGCATAACCTATCTAGAATAGTCAGTTTCCAACAGTCTAAGCTAGTGCATAGGAGAGGCAGCATAGGGCATAGAGAGCGTTCTAGAGCGCATCCCAAACATTCGTTAACGCATCAAGTCTCTGTCTTAGCGCATGATCAAAATTAGGGAAAAACAAAGAGCAAATCCAGCACCTTGGGAAAATTTTATCAAAAGTTTTGAATACCCTTTCAGGTCCTTAGCAAACTCAGCAGCAAAACTTCAAATCCGATCATCAGTGAGAAAATTTCCAAAATCAACAAAGCATTCTTAGAACAAGTTTTTCGAATCATAAACTAGTTTAAGATAAGACTTCATCCAACAAAATCAGGAGTATCAGAAACAATGATCAAAGTTTCACCATCCAACGGATTCTATCAAAACAACATACCTAGTTTAATCCTTAAGTTGTCAATTTGTCAAATCAAGTTTCCATATCGGGAGACTTTTATCCATATCATTTGACACACTTTGTCATGGAGGCGATTCTAACTAAACCTCTACTTGATAAAGTAAGACTTGAGTATTCAAACGAAGTATCCAAATCCAACATCAACGTCAACCTTTGATCATTTGTGTATGACCACTCCTCATATTTTGAGAAGAACAAGTCTTCATCACAAAACTAAGTTGAAGAAGAGACAACCTAGTTCTAAGGCACTTGCGAAAAGGAATAAATTTCTCTATATCAATCGTCAACTCTTTGCATCACATTGTGCATTCTTTCATCACATGCGATTTTATATCCAAGGCAAAACAAACGAGTTTGACAAAGAACCTTTGAGAAGTAGAGCTTACATTCAGAAAGCAGCGTTCAACCAACGCCTAAGTCATGGAGGAAGGATTAACCCCGCTTTGTTCCCACGGTTCTGTATAACATATAACGAAGCTCGACCTAAGCCACCAACACCACCAAGAACTCCCATAGAAGAGGAAGAGTTCATCACGATATAAATTTACTAAAGGCTTGTTGTCACTCAATTTCAGAGAAACAAACAAAAGGAATCAGAACTAGAATCGAGTATGGGTCATATATTATCTAATCCTTTTGATGAGTATACAAACATGGGCGAAACAGAGATCATCGAGGAATTTCTCCAAGAGTGTCAAGAAAACACAGCCTTTCAAAAACTCATGGAAAAATTTATTGAAGCAGACAAAGAAAAATATCTACTCATGCTAACTAGCAAAGGAGTTAAAATTCCTAAAGATTTTGATACCGAAAACTTAAGGAATATAGATGAAAGAATTTCAAGAACAAGGACTCAAAATTATGTGTATCAAGAACAACAAAGAGAAGAAGAGACACATGACCCGGAAAACATACACGAGCAAGACAGCACCCATGAACAAGATCATACCCGCAATCCGGACAATCTTAATGAAAGAGGGAAAACTCTCCCTCGAAGGACAAATGCGCCCATGGTTGCTCTAACACAAAAAATCCAAATGTTGCAAAGACAAATGCAGGACATGCAACAAGGAACTACAGTGTGATATTCTTTGGAAGAAATATGTCCTTATCCTTTTGACAGGAGATTGAACATGGTACCTTTTCCCCCAAATTCAGATATACCAAAGTATGACAAATACAATGGTAAAAGTGATCCCCATGATCATGTTCAGGAATTTTGTACCATGAGCCTAGAGTTTGCTCACGATGACACTTAATGAGATTATTCCCAAGAAGTTTGGGAGGGCAAACAATGGAGTGGTTGTCTAAACTTACACCTCCCATCCGATCATTTGATGAGTTGGTAAACAAATTTATCACACAATACTCCTATAACAATCAACACGCAATCACCATGTTGGATGTGTGTAACACCAAACAAAAGAGCAATGAAACATTCTTGGTGTTTCTTCAATTGTGGAGACGCATTGTTTCAAGATATCCTCGAGACGTACCTGAGAAGGAAAAGATGGAAATATTCATCAATAATCTAAATAGTGAGGTGAGTTATCAACTCAAACTCCAATGCATACCATCTTTTGCCAAATTAATAGAAAACGGAATCCAAGTAGAAGAAACCTGCATCAAGAAAGGAACATTGAAGTTATTTACGGAAGGTGTTAGTTCATGAAACACAAACCCCTTTAACAATCAAAACAACAATAAACATTTTAGACAAATCTAGATTTTGGACAAGGAACAAAAACATTGTTAATGATGGGGTAGTTGATGCCAACAATGTGAAGTCTAAACAACCGGTATTGGCTTTATCAGATAACCCACCATCCAACAAAGATCAAAAAAGTGTTAAGCAAGGCATTAACACATCCACAGAATGCCAATCAAGGAAATTCAACATCAAACACCAACAAAAACTACCAAGGCAACAACACTAACCAAGGCAACAACATTAACAGAGGGAATAATGCAAACCAGAGAGGCAACACCAACACCTTCCCATATCGACGCATCTACACACCCTTAGGGCAAACCTTAGAATCAGCATTTCGAGAACTATTGGCAAACAAGATCATCACATTACCAACCACGAACAACTTTAAACCCCAAATCAAACCACCTTGGTGGAATGACTCGCATTTTTGTGATTTTCATCGAAACAAAGGATATCACACAAATGATTGCATGAGGCTAAAGAACATTGTTCTAACATGATCGATAGAGGCGATTTAACAATTGATAGTCACAAAATGAATGGTGACCATGAGGCCTTCAAAAATACTCTTCCAAATTACAACAAGGGAGGAGCTTCATCATCAAACGATACCAAAGGATCTCATATAAATCACTTATACGAGAATACCATCAATCACATATCGACAGATGACAACCAAGTAAATGTCATAAAAATCAAGGACAAACAAGAATATGAGTTGATAAATGTGACAACCAGAGCATAAAAATACGTCTTGAAAGGGAACACATCAACATCAGCAACTCTCTCCAAGGCTCAATACAACTTGGTTGATCAACTGAGGAGAACTCTTCCTCAGATATCCATACTTGAGTTTCTCAAACTCTCGCCAAAACACAAAGTTATCTTGGAGAAAGCACTGGTGAAAACAAACATTCCTAAAGATCTGGACATTAATCGATCCCAAGCCATGGTGGCTCATATGATAGGACCGCATATCCTTTTCTAAACATGATGATGTCTCCTTGAATCATCTGCATAACACCCTGCTCTATATCGAAGTCTAAGTTTATAAACACCAAGTGAAAAGAGTGTTAATAGATGGAGGAGTTGGTCTCAATATCTGTACTTTAAAGCTTATTCGTGCATTAGGCTTATCTGAGCATTCTATTGATCCAAACAAGAATATCACCATCAAAGCCTATGATGATGAAGAAAGGTCATCCAAAGGAACAGTAATACTACCTATTTAGGTAGGACCCATACAAAAGGACAATATGTGCCAAGTATTGGACATAGACTTAACATACAATATTCTATTGGGTCATCCATGGATACATGAAATGCAAGCAGTGCCTTCTACATACCATCAATGTAGCAAGTTTTCATACAATGGACAGTAAATTTCCATATCAGCAGATAATAACCCTTTTCAGCATTGTAATGCTATGGGGGCAGCTCAAGACAGCCTGGTTCCACACAACAGGGAGGCCCAAGCTTCCTCGGTACCCAATCATCATCAAGAAGAACTCAAGTCTTTATTCATAGACTTTAAGCAAAAAATGAAAATCAAGGACCAAGGCATGGGGGGGTACTCTTTTGGACCCTTATTTTTATCAAAATTGCCAACATCGCCAAAATCTTATGGGCAACCTTCTGCATCAACACATCAAGCAACACAGCCCATCACCAAGTTTGATGGTAAATTTTTCCAATTGGACACACTGGCTAATGAATCAGAAGAGAAAGACATCCTTAGTTGGCTATATAAGGATGAAGAAGAAGTCAGAGCTGCTACCATAGACATGGTCGTACCAACAGAACAATATGGAAATGGGTTCCGAATCATGCAACAGATGGAATACAGTGGAAAAGGACCTATTGGCAAGTGCCAAGAAGGCATTATAGAACCCCTGCAACCTCCTTCACAATTTGCAAAAGATAAAACAAGACCTGGATATGTACAATAGGTACCTCCTCACCAGAAGCAAAATAACTATCAGAAACCTCAGTGGAGAGAAAAGAAGAAATATAATGAAAACTCATGGCAAGAAGCACTACACCCAGCAGTAGGAACAATAAGGAACGAGCAACAATATCAAGACCACAAGAGACGACAAGAAGAACTGGCCATTCAAAGGGAAGAAGCTTCTTATAAAAAAGTGCATCATGTGCAAGAACCTGATCAAACTAAGGTAGAGCCACCACTCGAGGAAATTACTACTCACCGAAGAGAGAAAGTGTATGAAAAAATGCAAAGAGTACAAGCAGGCTCAGATTTTGAATCAGAAAAAACTACAAAACTGGAATAATTGTCAGAGATATTTTTTCACCATACAACATACATGTTAGAAGCAGCGAGATAATCTGGGACAATGATTTTGAAATAGATTCTAATGAATATGAGTGGGGTACCTATTCAAATGTTACTGAAGATATTGAGGTAGATACCATCCACTCATACACATCCCTTTCTCAGGAAGAACAAGGCTCAAAATCTTGACCACTTGAATTTGGACCACGGCATATCTACGAGGCTAGTGGGAACGAGCAGCGACAATACGAACAAGGATACATCGAAGATAATACCATCGAAGACCTTGACAATATCATAGACCTAACCAGCATCCCAAACAACTATAAAAATGACTCTATCATGACACTTACCGCGACCGATCTCAACCCACCGAATGACTCCTTACCGCTCGTATATCCCGATCTCATAGACTAGGAAGAACCTGAACACCATGATCTACCAGTATTCCCAAATGATGAATTCATTGTCCAGTACCTTTGTTCAGTCAATCCAGAAACATGTTCTACCAGCGAACAAAATAACGATATCTTCAATCAGGGGAGTTCCAAGTCTTTCAGTCACAAAAATGAAAGAAAAAAAGGATCTAATGGTGAAAACCAATCAATGGCAGTATTAGATCCCAAAAAAGTAAAAATAAAGGATGCCTCTGAGGGTGAAAACCTTTTTGAGGCACCTAAAGATGGGAGACTTGACACTCTTCCAGAGCATTATCAAGAAAGGTCACCAATATTGATTGAGCCAACTCAATCAATAAACATCAGTACTGAGGCAGCAGTCAAAACCATACACCTAGTAGAATCACTCACTGAAGAGGAACAACCAAATTTTATCAAATTCTTTAAAGAAAAGTAAATCAATTTTGCTTGGTCATATGCTGATATCCGGAATAGACCCGAACCTAAGCATGCATCATTTATCCATCGCTCCAGGAGCTAAGCCAGTCAAGCAGAAATTAAGAAAAATGAATCTGCATGTAGCATTATTGGTCAAAGCAGAACTAAAGAAGTTATTAGATGTCGGATTCATCCAACCTATAGACTATGCTAAATGGATTTCAAACATTGTACCAGTTTCAAAACCTAACAAAAGCATCAGAATATGTACAAATTTTAGAGATGTCAACAAAGCATGCCCAAAGGATGACTTTCCTTTACTAAGCATTGACATAATCATAGATCTAACAGCAGATCATGCAATGTTATCATTAATGGGCGGTTTCTTTGGCTATAATCATATCAGGATAGCCCCGGAGGATCAAGATAAAAATTGCATTCACCTATCCCTGGGGAACATATTGTTGGAACGTCATGCCTTTCAGCTTGACAAATGCGGGGGCAACTTATCAAAGAGCCATGACGACAATCTTCCACGATATGATGCATACCTTCATGGAGGATTATGTGGATGATAAACTGGCTAAATCATTCACCCGAGCAGAACATCTGGGCATATTAGATAAAATCTTTCAAAGACTGAAACAATTCAAGGTCAGATTAAACCCTAAGAAGTGTGTCTTTGGGGTCACATCAGGAAAACTATTAGGCTACATTGTGTCAAAAAAAGGCATTGAAGTAGATCCAACAAAAGTACAGGCCATCATGGAAATGCCACCTCCCAAGAACATTAGCCAACTCAGATCTCTACAAGGACGACTGCAATCCATCAGGCAATTTATAGCCCAACTAGCAGATAAATGTCTCCCATTCAATCATTTGCTCCACAAGAATATACCTTTCAGATGGGAAGACAAGTGTGCGGAATCATTTTACCAACTCAAGCAATATCTGATGAATCCGCCAGTTTTAGTACCACCAATAGCAGGCAAGCCGCTCATTCTTTACATATCAATAACAAAAGTATCATTGGGGGAACCGCTAGCACAAGAAGATCTGGAAGGCAAGGAACAAGCTATATATTACATCAGCAAAACATTGAATGGATATGAGCTAAATTATACATTCATTGAGAAGGCTTGCCTGGCAGTGGTATTTGCCTCTCAAAATTTCTGCCACTACATGCTAGCCCATACAATCAAGCTAGTAGCAAAAATTGATCCTCTCAAGTATTTACTCAACAAAGTAGCTCTTACAGGACGATTGGCTAAATGGGTCATGATTCTTAGTGAGTTTGATATCCAGTACACAAAACATCGGGATATCAAAGGACAGGTAATTGCAGATCAACTAGCTGAAGCACCACTACCCGATAAACAACCACTGCAGGTGGAATTTCTAGACATGGATGTCCTTACTGTCACACCCAAGAAATGGACCTTATACTTTGATGGATCCTATACCCAACATGGATCAAGTGTCGACATCTTGTCTGTCACTCCAGAAGGGTACACCATTCCAAAATCTTATAGACTGGTGTTTCCCTGCACCAACAACATCGCTGAGTATGAAGCCCTAGTAACAGGAATCAAAATGGATGTGGAATGGAAAATAACAGAATTGAGAGTCTATGGGGATTCCCAACTAGTTATCAATCAGATCAACAATGAATATCAGACAAAGGATGATAAGTTGTTGTCGTACAAGAGAATGGTGGATGATTTCAAATAGTACTTTGTACACATCACCTTTGAACAAATACCAAGGTTGGACAACAGAGAAGCCGATGCAATGGCCACTATCGCTTCATTACTTTAAATTCTAGAGAAACAGAGTCATTACGAGTTTCTGGTAGAGCAATTGTTTTCCCCAACCTATGATAATTTCTCATCCCAGGTCATCTATGCCCTAACCAATTCAGAATCCCCTCTATACGGGACAATCTATGATTACCTTAAGAACAATACTCTCCCACTCAACCCATCTCGCAACCAAAAATGTAGCTTCATCCGACAAGTCGCCTGCTATACCTTAACCGCTAACACACTTTACCGTCGAGGTCTAGATGGTACTCTTCTTCGATGTCTCAATCATAACGAATCTAACTCTGCCTTACACGAGCTTCATGAGGGTATCTATGATCTGCATTCAAGTGGTCCTACTCTCACCAAGAAACTTCTGAGAATGGGATATTATTGGCTGACAATGGAGAAAGAGTCCTATCAATTTGCAAAGAAATATCCTAAGTGCCAAATTCATGGCAATCATATCCATGCACCAGCACAGGAGCTACAACCTCTTACAACATCTTGGCCTTTCTGTCAATGGGGACTTGATTTAGTAGGTAAAATTCATCCTTCTTCTTCAAATGGACACAAGTTCATTATCACTGCAACAGAATATTTCACAAAGTGGATTGAAGCAGTCCCGATGAGCACTGTAACTGGAAAATAGATCACCTCATTTATTCTCAATTATCTCATTTGCAGATATGGCATTCCCAGTTCCATCATCACAGACAATGGACATCCTTTCAAAAATCAAGATGTACGAGAGCTATGTGAACGATTCAAAATCCAACATCGCTTCTCCACACCATACTACCCATAGAGGAATGGTCAAGCAGAAGCATCAAATAAAATAATTTTGAAAATCCTCAAGAAAACGGTAAATGATGCGGGCAAAGATTGGCATGTACAACTCAATCTGGCACTTTGGGCATACAGGACTAGTATTTGGATGCATACAGGGGCTGCACCATATTCATTGGTGTATGGATCAGAAGCAATTTTACCTCTTGAGGTAGAAATCCCATCTCTCTAAGTATCTTTGAAGGGCCTCATACCAGACGAGGAATATAGAGTAAACAGGTTGCATGAACTAGAGCTTCTGAATGAAAAATGACAACATGCCTATGACCATCTCTAAGCATACCAGCAACGAATGTGTAGAAGCTATAATCACAGAGTCATCCCTAGGGCTTTCAAATTCAGTGATCTTGTACTAAAGGAAAATCCAAGAAATCAACAAGATCGAGAAAAGAAGGGGAAGTTTGAACCTTATTGGTTGGGTCTCTTTGTCATCATATCAGCCTACGGATCAGGTGCCTATCAACTAACAACTTCAAAAGGGGACGTGCTCAACAAACCAACCAATAGAATCCATCTAAATAAATTATACACTTGAGTCATTCAATGCACGGAAAAAGCAAAAACTTTATTAAAAAAAATACAAAAAAGTGCAATAAAACAAGTAGTGAAAACCTGGCAACAAGCGCTATTTGTGAGAGAACGGCTCCTCTACCTATCATTACTCATATCCTTGATCCACCCAGTCTTAGCTAATGGCCATCGCCCAACACTTATTCACGCAGCATTATCCCGGACATACTTAGCATAGTCATTGTCCTTGATTATCCAAAAACAATTCTCCATATCATATCCCACCATGGTTTGGTGATCAACGTGTATATCCACATCGATAGATATATGTGACTAGGGGCAGCATTCCTCTCACTTTAACCATTCTGACAGCAAACAGCAAGGATCGCAGCATACTCGGAACAATGTCAACAATTGCTCATCAAGCTAGAAAACAAGACCATTATCCAACTAAAAACTTTAACACACACATGATGGATGCTTTTCTGAATTATGATTTGTTTACATATAGCATAAGGTTTTGACTATTTTGTATCTTAATTTTTTGAATTATTAGATCTCCTGAGCTATTCAAGGATGCATTGAGCTAGAGAAGCAATGAAGGAATCCAATATTTTTCTTTAGTTTTCTGTCTGTGAGGCGATCATTCGTACGGTGCAAATTTGCCTTGAGACATGATTGGAAACATATCATTGAAGGCATTTTCCACTTTGCACATACAAATGGTTAACTCTTGTCCGTTTTACGTAAGCAACACTCAGGTCGTCTTGGTTCAATTATACCTCGACGCTTGTGTCATCTTGCAATATCAAAATCCAGGTAAGTTATACTCAGGTCGTTATGGTTCAATTATACCATGATGCTTGTAATAACTTCCAACATATCAAAAGCTCAATGATGACAAATAAAACAGAGCACAAACAAGTGGCTACACAAGAATGACAATGACAAAATCAAATCATTTTGCATTTAGTTGCATATCATTTTAAACTTGCATTTAGTTGCATATCATTTTAAACTTGCATTTAGTTGCATATCATTTTTAAATCTTGCATTAGTATCACATCATCAACATTATCATACATATCATTTTCAAGATACATCTCACATTATCACCATTATCATACATCTCATAAATCAAAATAATCAACGCTACATCATCACATTTTCGCTCATCTCATCATAAATCATACATTCACATCATAATCAAAATCAAGAGCATTATTATCTAAAGCATAAAATCATCATCATAGAATCATCATATCAATGCATATCATAAATCATCATCAATAACACATCACATGTGGATCAGATAAAATCAGTGCTATATATATATATCCAAAATGGTTGAAATGTACAAGGGATATCATGTCTATCAATATACAACAAGGTGATCAAAAACAACAAAGACTAGACTCTCATGTATGACTATCTCCTGAGGCTGACGATCTAGCAGTAGATGTCCCAGCTCCTGGATCTCCACCAGGTGGATCACGTCGGGCAGGCCCCGTAACACCTCTACTCTCTATCCTCATATGACTGCGGTCGGATTGACTGGATGCCACTATAGCATAGCTAGGATCTCTATGATCTCTAGGGACCACCTCCTCGTATAGACGCCTATAATACTCAGCCTCCTTGGCCAAGTATTGTATCTCTCTCAGTGTGTCCCGCATCGGAGTACTAGTCGTTTCTCTCTCCAACCTATCCACAAGATCCTCTCCCCGACCCCGACGCTCTCTCTTCGTATCCTGCTTTGCCATAATTTGCGTAATCTGGTGTTGTTGTGCTAACACTTGTACCTGCAGCTCCTACACTGTGACCTGTATCGCTTTGATTTATGAATCATGTCGATGGGTGGGTACCCTAATTTGAACAGGTACCTTTGTTGTGACCCCACCTACACCTATCTCTCTAAGGCGTCGGTGGAGGTAAAATATCAGATCTCCTCCTCTGGGCAGGTCGCCTATCATCCTCCATACCACCCACCGTAGCTAGCAAAGCCTCTAACCTGCCAACCCCACCAGTACTAAGAACAAGTCTACCTCCTCTATCTAACCCACCTGCTCAACCGCCTCCTCCTCCTCCACCTCCTCCTCCTCCTCCTCCTCCTCCTCCTCCACCTCCTTCACCTCCCTCTCCCACCTCCTCTCCCTCCTCATCTCTCCGTCTGACTCCCCCTCACCTTTGTGGCTCCTCATCCTCATCGTCATCAAACGAAGGCAACATCTCTGTCGGATCCAATATACGTGCCACTGCATGTGCCACAAAGTACGTTGAGAACTCCTCTGTCATACTTGCATCCACAACCCCAGCCCCATAATCCCAAATCTGCCCTGCCAGCGTCATATACTCCTCAACTACTGCTACACTATCCAAAGTGGATCCCCACTCTGGCACATCTTTTCACCGACGAGCATATAAACAAGCTCCTTGTGGTATCCCCCGTTGCCTCTCATATTTCCGCTGAACACGGTTGTGCAAGAATCGCTCAATGATAAAGGGCATCCGCCCGATCAGATACCTCGACATATACACATAGGGCATCTCTAGCCCGTCCTCTGCCCACACCTCGCAATCCATATATGGTCTCCAAATAACCGTATCAATAGCATCCAGTACCCTCCGCCAATGCTCTAGTTTTCCTAGCTTACGCTGGACAACTACACATGTATACCCATACACATATGCCCGACCAACTGGCCTATCCCTATATGCAAGCGATCTCAATATAGGAATGTGCTTCCAGGCCCACACCTGTAGCAATGTCACCCCAGCTGATAAACTACTATATCCTAGATATACCACCTGGTGAAGCTCTCTGTATAGATGGGCTAACATACAAGACCCCCATGCAAACCTATGCCCCTGCATCACCATGTCCTCCAGCACCAATCCCCATCCCATAGCTAGTCCCTTTGACCTACGGACGGGACACAGAAATCCACCAATGAAACCTGTTAATACCGATGGTAGCAGAGCATAGCCAAAATCCATGAACTCCTGCCATGGAATCTCATAACCACTTATCTGATCATCCTGGAAGATGTGATGAAGAGCCTCTATCCCTCTCTCCTCTGTCTACTCATACGGAAACAAGGCCCCAACCACAGGAATCCATATAATCCGGTAACAGTCCTCTGGTGTGACTGTCATCTCGCCTATAGCCAAATGGAAGGTGTTTGTATCACTGTGCCACCTCTCTGCCAAAGTTGTCAACAAACCCCGGTTAATGATATATCGAGGCATGTCTAGTAAAGAGGACAACCCACATCTCTCAATCGCATCTCTTTCATCCTGTGATAAGCGAGGAATCAATGACCATGGTCTCGAAAATTGCTCTCGAGACTGAAGCACGCCAAGCTCTGCCTGCAAAACAACAAGTGTCCATCATCAGTTCCCAAATCTATCTGATATATCCAATCAAAGAAAAATCAACTTGAAACAATGAAACATCTCAAGAACACATCATACACATATTCACATCAATCTGTGAATAAATCAAAATCAAGTCCCATATCGCAAACAATCAAATCAAGACCCATATCGAGAATCAAAGACCCATATCGCAAGCAATCAAATCAAGACCCATATTGAGAATCAAAGACCCATATCGCAAGAAATCAAATCAAGACCCATATCGAGAATCAAAGACCCATATCGCAAGCATCAAATCAAGACCCATATCAAGAAATCAATTAAAGAACCATATCAAAAATTAGGAACCATATCGAAAATCAAGAATCAGGAACCATATCGAAAATCAGGAATCATATCGGCAATCAAAACTCGGGAACCATATTGAAAATCGGGACTCATATCGAAAAATAAACTCATATCGAAAATCAGGAACCATATCGAAAACAACATCAAGATCCATATCAAACTCAAAATCAGGATCCATATCAAAAAACAATCAACTTGGCACTCCATATAGAAAGCAATTCATATTGACAACAGCAGACTCAGATCATCCTACACCAGCATATTAGAATCAGACATCATCACAAAGCAGGAAAAATATTGGATCAGGACCCATAACCGAATAATCAGCCAACACATATCGACATCTGCACCATCTATCTAATCTATTCGACTCGCGACGCATTCTTCGCAATCCTTTTTCATCAACTTTGGACCCTACGCGCTAAATCAGGGCTCCTAAGCGCTAAGCTGCCACTTATGCGCTATCCTTTTTCATTAATACACTAGAAATTATACTCTATGTGCTAACTGGTACTCCTCATGCGCTACCCTGTAACCCTATGCGCTAACCTACGGTACGCGCTACCTAACCTGCTCCATGCACCTTTCTACAGACCCTATGAGCTAGAACGCTCTACGCGCTAACCTATCTTCCAACCACGCTACCAAATGCTACTCAAACGCTAACCTACCTAGGTTAACCCTATGCGCTAACATGTCTATCGTATGCGCTACGCGACTTAACCTACGCGCTAACTTGGCAAACATCGACCCAAAATTTCAAAAACGTGATCAAAATGAACAAAATCAATCAACAACACATAGAGATTTCGACCACTTATTGGTGGGCCATAGGCGGCGAGCCTCCGATATCATCGGATGTGCTCAAATCGACATGAAGCATATGGAATCGACATCTTAGTCAGAGCTCAGCTATCACAATCACCAGGAGACAAATGTTTAAATGATTTTTCCAAATCACTTTTTACCTTTTAATAGGGTAAAATCAAAAAGGTTAATAGGTGGACATGTATTTTCCTCATTTTTTCATTTTTTTAACCTTATCAACATCATTTTCGGGAGATGAATCAATCATGTGCATTCAACGCAAAAAAAATCTCATATTACAATCAATTCAAAAATGCTCATCAAATCGACAAATTTCTAGTAAATCATTGATTCATCTCCCGAGGGGGCATCATCAATATCGTTCATCAAATTTGGGGCATCATATCGACATTTCGACACACAACATCATATCGATCAAATTTTAACATCATATCCGGCAAATTTTGTTTGAATCAACATGTGTACACACCTCACTTCAAAGAGGGGCAAAATGTAGACGTATAAATCTGACCACTTTCCTAAATGAATATTTAATATTCATTTTAACCCCATTCCTCTATTTAATTAAATTAAATTCTTCACATTCATCTATTTAATTAAATGAATTACTCAATTTATTTAATTAAGTTCACCTAAACCTTTTATAAGCTTTTAATTAAATAAATTATTTTATTTAATTAATTCCCCTTTCTCCCTTTTTAATTAAATTTACATTTAATTAAATTGATCCTTGCAAATAAATAAATCTAATTTTTTTATTTAAATCATCCACTTGTATTTATGCAAGTTGCATCTATTTTGTTGAAATAAATTTATTTTATTTTAATTAAAATCCTCCTCCATCCACTTGCATTTTCCTACATCTCCCACTTGCCTCTTAACCTCCTTCTAAATTCTTCTAATCCCTTCCAATTAGCCTAATTCATCTCCTAAGTATTGTCACATTCCTAAGCAAAGAGAAGTCACTTCTCGAAGCCTCCAAAGTCTTCTAAAAACATTAAAGCCTTTATGTCTTCAACAAGCTAACTTGTTGAGTTCCCCCAAATTTGGAAGGACTCTTACAAATTTGTCCCCAAAGTCTTCATAACCATTAATGGTTAACTCACCCTTCTTGCATGGTCAGAGACATTTTCTCTAACTCAACCCTCATCTAACCCAAAGGTCTCATCAAGCATTCATGGCTTTACCCTTGATTATCTTATTAACCATTACACAAGAGTTTACCCCTTGGATAAAAGCTTTATCCAATGGATGACCCTAACCTAGCCTTAACCTTACCTCCTAAGGTAACCTTCATGTCTTCTCAAGCATTTAATGCTTCTTACATCTCCTCTCAAGCAACCTCTTGTTGACAATTGTCACCATTTCATGGGTGAGAATTGTAAACATGGATTGATTAACTTTCAATCCTAGCCCTTGTTGAGATTATCCAATCTTGACCATCCATTGCCCTATTTTTCCTATAAATAGAGCTTTCATTCTCTCATTTGGATATAGAAGTTTTATGCATCAAACTTATAGCCATTTTGCTATTGATATATCCAAGTCTTTGTGCATCAAACTTGTAGTTTTTTTAACTAAACATTTAGCCTCTCTTTGTTAAATCGTGATAGCATTTAGAAGCATTTTAATATCATAGCATATCCATGTGAAACTAGTATATCATGTTAGGATAAGTTTACTGATCCTTTTTCATACTAGCTTAAATCATCATAGTTTCAATATCAAACATGTATTAGGAATGCATTCATGCTTATAAATCAAACATCACTCGTTCTTGGAGTTGTCATCCCTAAGCCACTTTGCTCAGTGATCTGAGAGCAAGAGTGAGACCCTGGGAATCCTGTGAGATAGAGAACAATGAGACACCCCTTGGGAAGTTGAATTATCGCAATATAATTCCTATAACTTGCACCAAGAGTCTCATTGGTGTGTGGGTCCTTTGAAACTGACTTTTGCATTTTTGTCGCCCTCATTTCCCACATACACTCATCACTATGGAACCAACTCCATTCACCTAATCTTGGTACATAAAACTGAAAAGGGAAATCACAAATAAATAGAGAAATAATTTGTTGGATTCCTCCTCCTCTTAATAAAATTAAGCTCAATTTTGATAGAACCTCACAAATAAATCCAAAGGTCTCATTAGATTGTCAAATGAAACAAACAATTAGGCTGAGGCTCGGGCATTACTAGGTCTCAAAATGGCTAAAGAAATGCTTGCAAAAACCTTCAATTCACCAAGTTGGTCTCGTCATTATATCCTGAATCTGGTGTTTTCTTCACTGAAGTTTTTTCAATCCTATTAATGAGTTAGAAGCTAATAAAGTAGCCGATGGATTGGAAATTTTGGGTTGTAGCTTATCTAGGGAGGAAATGTAGTTCTCGTATCGGATTCCGTATACCTTCCCTTAGCTTCAAAGATGAATCAACTTGGAGCAAAGCTCCTGAATTTTGTTCTACTCTAAAAGTGTGTTGTTTGTGCAGGTCTTGACTTGTTTTCACTTCCAAGGTTGTACACCAAAAATTTGTAAAGAGGGAGTGTTGATACAATGTATGGGGGATTTTTTAACAAGGCAAGGCTCGAGGCAATTGAACTATAAAATGCGGTTTGCTCCATGCACAAAGCAAGTGCTCAAAATACATGTCCAATCGTAGCTCAAATGTTTTATATGAATTTTATCATATATGATTTTGTCTTATTTATCTTTAATAATTCCTTCAAAAATTCTTAAGCGCTACCTTCCTTATTCACTTTGCCAGTAAAATGTGATCAGCTAGTTTTGATAAAAAATAAATCTAGATAACTATAATGTAGTTAATTATTCCTTCAGCGATTAGCGATTATTTGTGATTATTCTCATTGCTCTTTCTTATCTAATTTTCTAAAATTTTAGCTTTAGCTATTTCTTGTTGTCAGTTCTTCTTCTAATTTACCTCAAATAGACTTCTTTTCATTTTGGCAAGGTGAGCATAATCTATTTTCTCATAAGTATCAAACTTTCTATCTACACTTTGATGATCGCATTCTTCTTCCTTACAGTAGTCATTTTGTTCTATGTTATATATGTGATGTATCGTTGTAGTTTTACCAAGCAATTCTTTTCAATGAGGATGTTAATCTTTTCTTTTTTTTGTCATGCAAAAGACATTCTAACAGTTTTTACCAATAATAGAAATAGGTAAGCTATGCATTTCGTGTAGATTTTGTTTAATGTTGATAGGTATGCTCATTGTCGAATCATCTTCAATGATGGAAAGAATTATTTGATATTGTTATCTTGTGTGCCTCTCACATTGTTATGGTTACCACATTTTGAGTCTTGTTTATCACATAATTCTAAAATTGCTAGTAAAGAGACCAAGCCATTTTTATTGCACATGGAATTACCATTGTGTTCTATATGTAAATTCAAATATCTTTGTGTTGGCATCGGAACCTTTGTGCAATTTTTTATTTGAAGCATGTGTAGTACCTGTAACTTGGTCCATTGTGGTTTCTACATTTTGCTCCAATTACTACTCATCAGTATCAAATGTAGCCATCATATTATCATCAACATTTTCTCAACTTGCATCATCATCATTATCATCCGTATTGTTAGAACTTATCTCGTCAATATTATGTGCTTTGTCAAACACAAACTTTTATGCCCATTTGTCTTTAATCATTGTGATATTAATTTCCTTTGCCATCAATGATAACCCATCTTGTTTTGACATCAAAGACAATAATGATCTCACATTTAACATTAATGACAATATGTTCAACAATCCTTCTTGACATAAATGACAACATATCTAATTGTCTATATACCCTTGACATCAATGACAATATTTTCAACAATTTCCCCCTTTGTCATTGATGGCAACATAATTCTCTCTTATTTTTTTAACTCTCTCCCATTCTATATATTTTCTCCTTTGACATCAATGGAAATGAGATATTTATGAAACTTCTATCCACAAATGGATCATGGGAAACATCTAATTTTATTCTCTAATGCTCACATCCAATGTAATAGGAATATGCTTCTCTGTCTATTGGAGATTCTCTAATGCTCCCCCTTGCTCTACTATTACTCTTTCTCTAACTCTTCACCCTTTTTTCTAAGTTGTTTGGGTGACATGCTTCCTCTATAGTTATCCAAGAGAATTCAGAACCTCTCCTTGAATTCAACAGATTACAAACTTGTTTAGCTATCCCATTACTCTTTTATGCATCTTCAACTCTTCAATCTCCACGGTTGCTAAATTCAAAGGTCGTCCCTTTTTAATTTCTTTGTGATATTCTTCTCACCTTAACAAGTTGTTGTTTTTTTTACACAACCAAATGATTATTTTTTGCTTTTTGACATCCCTTGCATGAGAACTTCTTCTTGAAATCAATATCATCGTCTCCCAATTCTCCAAATATTCAATCTCATGGAGACACTTGTAAATGCTAGCTTCATGTGCATGAGTTAAGGTTATGCAATATTTCATCATTTAGGATCTTGAACATATCCAACAATTATGTAGATACCAATTCATTACTTTCCCTTGAAACTAATCTATTGCACAAGTGGATTAGGTTTTCTTCTAGTTTTGTGATTAATTAATCTTTTGAGTTATCTTCTCCACGGGGCTAAAAGATAATGCCATACTTAGCTCCTTGAAATTATGCTTCTCCTTATGAACTAGAAGATATCTCCTATGCATGTAATGAAGTTTGCACTTGCATAGGTTTTTCCTTCTCATGCTTTAGCTTCCTCTTCCAAACTTTAATGGGCTTTTTATTATGCTTTCCAAGTGTATTTATCTTCTTGTTTTGTCTTGAAGGTTCCATAAAATGACTTTTGCAATAGCATGCTATATGTCCATAGTTTTTGCATTTGTAGCATATAACCTTATAATTCACTAGAGGAACATATGTGTTGTGGTTTATTCTTGTCCACCCATAATATTTTTATCCATAATTATATCTTGCATATGCTCTACAATATCTTGCCCTATGTCCAAAATGATTAGATGAGTAGTAATAGTCATAGAAGTACTCTTGAACTTGTCAATATGAGTGTGTCTCAAGGGATGGGATCTTTTGAATTTATTATATGAATGAGTGCTTGATTTATGTGGGGATTTATTCTTCTTCTTGTTTTCTCCTTTGATGGTATTTTTAAGAGTATTAGCATAACTCTCTACCTTTCCTTACCTATCTCTTTGTTGATGACTCTTTGGACTCTTCCTCATTTGGCTTTTGGTTTTCCTTTATAACCATGTCCTGATTTATTTTATGATGACCTCTAGCCATTAATAATGTCATCTAGTATTTCAGTGCTCTTTTCAAACTTGAGGCTTGTGTTTAATTTGGCGGTTGTCTTCTCTAATTCCTTCCACATGGAAACAATTTCACACTTTATCCTTTCACAATTTTCTTTCTTTCATGTCAATTAGTTTTTTTACCTCTTCTTGAATTATTTTCTATTCTTCAATTTGAAACTTTAAATTGATAAAAAAAATTATTAGCTTCATCAATTTGAACATTCAAATCAATGGTCACTTATTCAGATTCTCCAAGTATTAAGGATGTCATAGAAGGTTGTCAAACCATGTCAAGTATCTTGAGGGGATACATTGGACACGATCCAACATCCTAACTGTAATTGTGCAACAAACAATTAATAACTATGCATCATAAATCCACATTCATACAGAACTTCATAAATCAATATGCATCGATCATTGCATGTATATATTACAATAACATATATCATGATAAAACTATCTCATCATCTATACATCAAAAAATAGAATATACATTATCTCCATAGAGCATTGAAATATACCTACATTTACACATGATTTTGGTGTCTAAAAATTTTATCTATAGAAGCGCAACATGAAAGATATTCTTGTTGAATTGGATTATTGGTGTAAGGATTACCTTATGTGTACTTACTGTAACTCTTAAGAGAGTCTATTTTTGTAATGATTTGTGTGGCCTTGCTTAAATGTGATGCATCTTGGATTATGTTGGTAAATGGTATGGGCACTTTATCATCCCTTATCTTTCTCTTTAACCATATGTTGAAAGCTTGAAGGCTATTGTTCAAAAATTTATATTTCTAGTATATAAATGATTTAATTAAATTATAAGTTATAGAACTATATTACATGATTAATGTTCAAATGGTGTTGTGAATCCAAATGGTTGAGTCTTAGACTTAATGGGTTCCTAGATGGTAAATGTGGTTTATTATACTATATTGAAATTCAACTAAATTAAGATTTGGATGTAATATTGTTGTTTGAAAAATAATAGCAAATGGCATCATACAATGAGTAAAATTAGTGAACAAGAAGAGATGTTGGACTTACCTTTGAATCAATGAATTTTAATAATGTATTGCTTTGATCTTGATGAGGAAACAATAGAGTGGAGTAAGAGCTTCATGAAATGTCCAAAAAAAATCTTGAATGAGATGGAAAACCAATCATACATGTGTATGAGTGGGGATAACACAAACTAAAGTAAAAGGTGAACTCTGAATATGTATAGATAGTTACACGCAATTAATCTCTATTCTTGGTGATAAGAAAATGGTTGAAGATAAATTAGGTGGACTAGTAAGAGGTTACATTTAATTTTTATGTCTTTATTTCCTATGATGATGAGTTTGAATTTATATAATAATTTGGGTACTAATAAACTATTTTATTGAATTAACCATAGCAACATTAGTAAGCAAAGTGATTATCATGATGTACTAACTATGCAATCACTTTGTACATATAAATGTGGTAACCAATTTGCAAGGTTTAGTGCCAGTGGGAGATAAGGGATATTCACTAAAACCCTATCAAGTACTTCCATTGTTGAATTTATCAATTGTGATGTGATGTGTTAAAAGAGTTCCAAGTGTTGTGTTTATTGCCTTTTGATATTCTAAAGTCTAGTTACTTGAAATTGCTCGTTTTTATTTATTTTTTAAACTCTTGTACTTGGAAGGGGGATTTTTAGTTTTGCTGATTTTTGGTACATTTAAAAATGCTTTAAAGTAAATATTTTTGTGTTATTTATATGGTTTCAATGACCGAAAGTTTATGTACCCAAGGGTTAAGCATATAGTGGGACCTTTATTTCATCTTTATTTTAACTTATGGTTGAGTTTTAGACTTGTTTTAGCGGCCTTTTTAGTTGATGACAAAAATTAAGTGTTGAGAGATGTGATGGGTGATGTGTCATCATCCCATTCCATCCTCCAAAGTTTGTTGAGGATTGATTGGAGATAGATAACTCCCTCCTATGACTCACCCATCTGGGTGGACACTTGGAGTTTCTTGGGGGGGGGGGGAATCTCCCAACCTTCATGACTCATTAAAGAGATGAGGATGCTTAGAAAAGATAGAATGTGAAAATGACAAATGTCACCTTCACATATTTAAAGGATGTTAGGGGTTGTTTTCTATTTATTTTCTTAGGGTGCGATTAGAAAGGGATTCTGGCATTTTTTTAATCTCTTTCATTCTTTTTATCTATCTTGTTACTTGGATAAGGATGCTCAATAGGGAGTACAGGAGAGAAATACTATGTAATTGGAGAGGGAAGGAGAGATGGGCATTTAAGGTAATTTAACATGGAGAAAGAAGGATGCTTACTCTATAATTATTATGGCAAGGTTAGTCATCCTAACTCTAATTTCTCCTGAATGTTTATGGGTACTTTTCATTGGAAAAATTTATTTGTTGAGAATGTGGTTTGAAATATTCTTGTGAATTCTTGATTTAGTGCTTCCATTAGGTGATTGTGAGTCTATTAGGTTTTTGGTTAATTCATACTTTGATAAATATTTTGAGTTTTCATATATGCATGTGCTTCTATTTCTTAAAATGGTTATGAAATGTGGAAGATCTATGCATCTTGGGTTTCGATGTATCTTTGTGCATGGGGGATGGATAGAGCCATGTAATGGCTTGATGATGCCATGTTTAGATGTGTGGAGAGCATTTCCTCCCTCATTGACAAGTTATTATAAACCTCTAAAAGTGATTATGGAGATGGAAAATGTTATCTATAGTCTATTATCTACCTGGCTAAAGCACATGCATTGTAATCGAAAGTGGATTTGGGGTTGAAACCTCTTTGGGGAAAAGAAGAAATGATATATTCATTTGCTTTGTAATACTCATGAATAGTGTATTTGCATTAAATAGAAATGTAAAGAATATTTTGATTGTGACTAATATAAAATTTTAGCTTGTATTGGAGATTTTTTCACATAAAATAAAAAGGTTGATTTCCTTAAAGCTTATAAGAATTGAAAAAAATTTCCAATTGACAATATATGATATTTGATTAACACTTCGTCTTCTTCTTTAGAAGAGTAATTTTAATAAACAAGTATTCAAGTATGTAATAGCTTTCAAGTGAAATGCCTGAAACTTTATATTCCCTAATGGAAATTAGCTATAGTAAGAATATATACATACATAATATGTGTGTGTGTGTGAATGTGCTTGTGCGCGTGTGTGTTTATATATATGAGAGTTAGAATTAAATAAAAGAATAAAATATAAGATATTATATTATATGTTATTATGCAGCTAATTGAAATAATATTACCAACCAAAATATCAAAATTCTTGTGACTATATTTTTTATACATACTTTATATGTAGAATATGTATGTATGTATGTATTATTGCAATAAATTGTATTCTATATTAAAATATTTATTTAAATATACTATTTATTACATTCTAATTTTTATAAGATTAATAAATGTAGATTTGATTTTTTTTAAATACATACATCTTATTTTATAAATTAAAATTAAAATAAAAAATAAATAAATTCCTTATTGCTTTGGGCGGCCCATTTACGGGGGAGTCATGCCCCATTTTATGGAGGTTGCACTCCATATGGGACATGAGTCCAATGAAGAGGGCTTGCCTCCTAAAGTTTAAACAAAAAAATTAAGTTTAAAAAAAAGATTTATATGATATTTATTTATTTTTATTAAAAAATATTTTATTTATTAACTTATTTATTTTAAAGAAACAAAAAAGGTTAACAGCAACAAAGAAGAAACTAAAAAAATTATTTTAAACAGCAAAACTTTCTTTAATAGTAGAGTATATTTTGAGTTTTTATAACATTTTTATGTTGGTTTCTTGTGGATTTTCTTTCATCTACAAATTTCACGCATATGTGATTATTAATAGGAGAAAAATAATAACAAAATATGGAATAATCTAATTTTATGGCCCTAATAAAGAATGATTTCTATGAATTTACTTCCACCCTATTAGGTGTTTGAGGAGATTGTTGGAGATTGTTGTGAGTATGTTACAAATATGTGCTTAAGTGATATCTGAGAGATGTGTTGTCATTGATGTCAACATATTTCTCTGTCTGTGATAGTGATGCAGTGAAGTTTAGTGAGTTGGTTTGCTCAACATGTTGATGATCAGAGTTTACAGATTAAAGGGTTTGTAGAGGGTTATGTATAGATGATTCAGTGCAATTTTCAGAGGTTTGCATGAATATTTGAGTGAGTTATGGTTAGCTATGTTGTGGTTGGTTTTTTTGTTGTTCAATGATGTTAGAGTGTCAATATTTTGATCTGCATTGCTCTGTATTGTAATATCTTGATCTGCGGATTTCAAGGAATGTTTGGGATGTTGATGTGTGTCTTCAATTCAAGTGGTTCATGGTTTGGAGCTCCACAAGTTATTTTTCAAGTTTGACAGGCATTGCAGTTAGTGTTCTTGAAATTCAGTATGATGATGATACGATTCTAGTAATTTGTGTTGTTGTGGATGTTGTGGTGGTAATTCATGATGCTTGTGGATGTTTATAGATTGTGTGCCTTTTGTGTTGGTGGTCAGCATTGATCGTTGTGCACGTAATTGATTATTTTCTCCGATGTGTTGGTGTTCTTCATGTTTTGGCCAACATGATGCTTTTAGCGTGTTGAAAATGTTCGATGCATAATTCTTGGAGGTGTTTCTCATTCGAGGTGTGTGATATGGATCTGTGTTATGTCTTAGCCGACATTGCTTGGTCCACATGTGATATTGTAGCATGTGAGGTTATATTTTAGTAATTAGGTGGTGAGTGTTGAGTCGACCTTGATGATCCTCACAAGGTTGATGTCATGTATAAATAAATGTAACATCTTTGTATTTGTAAGTGTGTATGGATAAGAATCGAAAATGAATGTGCCTAAATGTATACATCTTTCGGAGGTAGAGAAGAAGTGTGAGAAGAAATTGTTATGTGCTTAACCGGAACTGTAACCAGGCATTAGGAGATGCTATTCCATCAATTCATGATTTTTTGGATGTGATCTGAATATGTTTGTAAGACAATGAGTCTTCCCTAGGTTGTATCCCTTTATTGTTTTTGAGTAGTGAGCTCTAGGCAGTGTGTCTGAATGCATGTGGATTCCCCATTGTAATATTCCATATACTTCTAGCAGAGTATCATCATATTGTGGGTATATTCCCGCCATGGTTTTTCCCTTGGCCCGATTTTCCACGTCAAAATCTTGGTGTTATGTGTGTTCTTCATGTGTTGTTGATTTATGCTTTCATGGTTAATTATTAGATCTATGATTAGGTTTAATTTGTGTAAATTTTTGAGACAGCCGATTCACCCCCCCCCCTCTCAATTATCTATCTGGAATCAGAGCTATTTCATCACACCCTTCACAAAACAAACTAAAACCCCAATAACTGCAAAACAATAACCAATATTTATAATGGAGAAGATTTAGAACTAAGGTTATAAATGAGAAGTAAATTTAATCAATAAACAAAAAAACTATATGTACAAATAGTTTCAAACAAAGAAACATCCTCAAATATCATAACAAACCCTTGCCCAATATAAATTGCTTCACTCCCTTCCTCTTGCCAAGCTTACCCTACCAAATGAGTTGATATTTATGATAAAGAAGGCCATTTTTCTATTGTTTGCTTAAGGATTAAGGTTTCTCCAAGATGCCTTAAGATCCAATGGTCTAAATGATTTGATCCAAGGGTGTTGTTTTGTTGCTCAACTCATTAAGAATTAATCTAATGTTAAATTCAATTGAACTTGTATAATTAGTTATCTAAGTCATGGTGGGTTTCCATGTGACTAGGGACCCTCACTTAAGTGGTTTTGAAACAACTAAATTTGAATTCTCTTAAATTTACATAAAGTATTCATATATAATTTTTATCTAACTAGTCATATTGTTTAATTACTAACATCAGTATAATTGTTAAATAAATACACTGTGGAGGAATATAATCTTTTCTTTTTTTTATAAACTATTTATTACATCAAGATGTGTTCTACAATAGTATAATGAAGGAAAGAGCCTGTGTCAATAAAAATACTATATGATTTATTTTGATGTCCTCATTGACAATCATGTTTTTGATATTAAAAGAAGCCAAAACAACGGGGCTGACCCAGATACAGAAAAAAGAAAAACAGTGGCAAGCCAACTGTCAACAAAGCAGCAGCAAAATCACAGCCCCCTAAACTTTTCCTCTATCAAAAACTTTAATCATTCTATGCATATTAACCAAGTAAATAAAAGTATGCCACACAGGGCAACGGATAGTTAAGTTCAAGCACAACCAGAAACTAAAACTATAAGCCGATAGGCCACTAGAGTCGAACAAAAAACCAGAGATCCAAGCCATAGAAGATAGCTATTTCTTTTTTCCATGGCTCATGTTGTGGAGGAGCTTCCTAGCCCATTCCTTGGTGAGGAATTTGAAGAGGTCCCTGTAGTCTTCATCCTCCTTTCCTTTGAATTTGATTGTGCTTTCTTGCAGAAAATAGAGAGTGATCGCCGAGCAGTGCATAACATTCAGAGCAAACCTGGAGACGTCCTGCAGCTTGTTCTCAATGGCCTCCATTATGTTGGTGATTTCCTGCAAGTTTTCAAACATACCCTCCACTTTCTTACCCAATTCTGCTAGATTGTTGTCCTCTTCCTCCTTTATGCTACTCACTTCCTCCACCACCATCATCTTATCAAACTTGAGAGTAGGGGATGGAGAGTTGGTCTGGGATTTGGGGCCAGCCTCAGGACTCATGGAATTTTTTGGACACTCAGAAGCGTGGGTAGAGCTGACAAAGTGGGGGTCAAGGTGGACTAAAATGGGGCCACATTGTTAAAAGGGATGGAATTCCTAGTTTCATGGGATGAGGAGGGGTCCCTTAAGCATTTATTAGGGGGTTTGGAGGCCAATCTCATAGAGCGGCGGGGAGTGTTAGCCTCATCTGTAATCTCCACATCAGAGCCAATTTCCTGAATTCTAACTTTCTTAGGGGTTTTAGCATCCTTCAAATGGTACTTTTTATTCTTCTTACTATAGGAGCCAATTTTAGCCAATCGAGGAGGGCTTATGTCAGGTTTATTAGCAGCAATGGCTAGGGGTTGGTTTTTAGGCACATTCTGGACAAAAATTGTGCGGGGGGGGAAAAGGGCCAGGTGGAAATTGTAGAGGTGGACGATAAGGCCTTGGTGCAGAATAGGAAAGTCCTTGCCTTTTTTATTAGCCTCCGCAATATCTTTAACATTAGAGTCCAAAGAGTGTAGCAAAAAAAAAGGAATGGAAATAAGATATTTATTCCTAAGATGGTTAAGGAAAGGAAGGTGATAATAGTAGAAGACCCCATACCATCCTTCAAGGGTTAAATATTTCATTATCATGTAGCATACCTCGTCCCAAGGCAGTGGAATCTCTTCTCGGTTGAAGTCGCTCGCCCTCTTCACAAGGTTCTCCCCCTCACGGAAAAATTGGTTCAGGCTAGTGGTATCCGAAATGCGGCTTTGTTTCTTCCATTTCCTCCCCTCCATGGATAGACCCGTCACCTGAGCGATCACCTCTTCATTTATTTCAAAGGAAATACCACCCATGGTGACCCTTCTATCCTCCCAGGAGGGACGAACTTCTTAGACGATCTCTCGTCGTCTCCTTTCAGGCTTTCCATAAATTTATCAATCTCGCCTTTTGAGAAGATAAACCACACCGTCGGCCTAGCTTTAAATTCATCTATTTTGTCAGGTTTCAATCTTAGTCTATCACCCCCCATGGTATTTTCCTCTAGCTTAGCAGAGAAAATGAGAAACAGGGCAGCAAAGAAATAGGGTCGAACCAAAGCAAAGGCAGAGTCGAGAAAAAAACTTAGCCAGCTCTGGGATAAAATCATGCAATAAACATTGTGATTATTGTAAGTAGTATCTAAACAGATTTCACCATCATGAAATCTATTACACTCGTGTGAACCATCAATCCAACTAATGTGATTTGGCCGAGCCTAGTTGTTGCCTTTATCGTCGCCAATAATATTCGTCTAGATGATAATTAGAAAATTGCCTTCCCCGATATCAGTCCTACATCGATAAATATCATCATTATCTAACCCCCCTTGTAGTTGATGACAAGGCCATATGAAGCTACATGGCAAACCTAATCCATGATGAGCGGGTTTCCCCTCCAAATTCAAAATTTGAAAATTGGTTCTCTTCATCTGATGATAGTTATACGGGTTCATCATTAGACTTGGTTTTTTTTTCTTTCTCCAAGATCTCCTTGGTGATCATTGATAGCAGATCAGTGTTCCTCCAGCATCGTAACTAATTTTGCAGCCTACCCACCGCAGACATAGAGTCAACAGTCACATTCCCTTCTCTGAAGATGTGTCGGATGGTGAAACAGTCAAGGTTAGCCAAAAGCATTCTAGCATCCCTCAAAATAAAATCCACTTTCCAACCAGCAACAGATCTACTAATGACAACTTCCACAATAACTTGCGAGTCACCTTCAATTTCCAGATGTTTAATACCAATAGTATTAGAAAATCTCAAACCCCAAAGGAGAGCCAATCCCTCAACTTGAGTGACAGTATGGTTCTTTAGGCTGCCGGCATAGGCTACAACAGTATTCCCCTGGTGGTCACAGATGACTCCACCTCTCGCTTGGCAGGTATTTTGGGCAAACCCATCAAAATTCAGTTTGTGCCAAGAGGGGTTTGGGGCTAACCATTTGGTCTTTTTTCTGGTTATCTTTGCACTGTTGTTGAAGACTTTAAACTCTAGGGGGAGCTTCCATAGTTCAGAAAAAAAAATATCAGTCAGGTTAGGAGGATTGGGGGGTTTTCCACCTAGTCATTGATATATTATCCATAAGCATTTTGAAGAAATTGTAGAAACTTTATCCGAGGTGGTTTCAACATCTCTAAAGATTTTGTTGTTTCTTTCTTTCCAAACACCTCAGCAAACATGGGGAGGTATTTGCCTCCATTGTTGAAGAATCAGGGTGTGGTGGGAGGGAGGTGTCCATCCAGTGATAAAGTGATGAATGTTATTCTGAAAAACCCATTGCATACCACATTTTTCAAGGGTAATGGTACACAAGTGTCCAACAAAGGGGCAGTGGATGAAAAGATGGTCAATAGTTCCTCCTCAGCTTTACATAAAATGCATCTGTTGGGAAGTTGGAATCCCCTCCTTTTCAGATTGTCATGAGTCAATATTTTTCATGCATAAGGGATCACTAAAAGAAGTTAAGTTTTGGAATCAGCTGTGAGTTCCATATTTCCCTCCAACATTCAACATCACCAGTGGGTCTCAGGAGTTGTCTATAAGCAGACTTGACTGAGAACTCCTCCGACTGGGTCCCCTTCCATATGAATTTGTCCTCCTGGGGAGCTAAGGGAATTCTACACTCTAGCATAAGATCATGCAAATCAAGGGCAGTAGGTAACAGGTTAGGTCGATTAGAAAAGATCGGGGCCATGCTCTTCCATCCTCCTCTTCCCGGCACCATGTAATCACCAAAGTGCTCCTTTAGGGAATACATTATTTGGCAGAATCAAGATTCAGCCAGAGGTTTGTCATCCAACCAAGAGTCTTCCCAAAACCTAATCTTCATGTCATTCCCAATCTACCACTTCAGTCCTTCTCTGATAACCGGCCTAAGTTTCAAGATGTTGTTCCATAATTTTGACCCATGAGGTAGGTCACTAGCACTCAAATTACAACAGAACTACTCCCTTTCCAAATACTTAGCCCTGATAATGTTACACCAGTCCGCCTCACCTTTAGCTAGGGTCCATCCCACTTTAGCAATTAAAGCCTTATTCAAGGCATTTATCCTTCTGATACCAAGACCTCCCATGGATTTGGGTAAGAAAACAGTGTCCCAATTGACTAGAGAGAGGCGTTTATTTTCCTCCATGCCTGTCCAAAGAAAATTTATTTGGATCTTCTCACGATTTTCCCCCATAGCACCATATATTTTGAATAAGGAAAGGAAGTACACCAGGATGCTCTGGAGGGAAGCAGCAAGGAGTTGGAGCTTACCCACACTACTAAGGAATTTTCCCTTCCAATTAGCAAGTTTCTTCTGTATTCACTCAAGGATAGTATTCAACCTTTTTGACAGTGAGGGGGAGACCCAGGTAAGTCCCAGGAAGAGCAATAGACTTACACCCCAGGATAGAGAGGATTTTAAGTTGAAGATCGACAAAGGTGTTGAAGAAGAAGAGATTACTTTTATCATAGTTGATACATTGCCCTGAGGCAAAGGCATAATCCGCCAGTAAATTCTTCCACAATTTAGCCTCAATCATTGAGGATATACCAAATAGAAAGGTATCATCGACAAATTGTTGGATCACTGAGGGGGGAATAATAGAAGTCGCTTTGAATCCTTGCAGTCTACCATTGATCATCATATCAACCACATTCCTACTCAAGACTTCAGCAATCATAATTAAAAGATAGGGGGACATGGGGTCTCCCTGACGAATACCTTTTCCAGCTTTAAAGCCACCCCTAGGGGAACAATTGATCAAGACCGAGAACTGAACAGTAGAAACACATTCCCGTATCATGTCAACAACCTTCTAGTTGAAGCCCAATTTTGAGAGAGTTTTAAATAGGAAGCACCGGTTAACTTTATCATAAGCTTTTGAAATGTTGAGCTTGAAAGTCATACCTAGGATTCTGCTCCTATCCATAGAGTTGATTATTTCATGGGTAGCAATGGCCGCATCCAAGATTTGACGACTAGGGACAAAACCTTTCTAGGAGGGACTGATAAACTTAGCTAGAAGGGGCTTAATTCTATTCACTAAGACCTTAGAGATTATCTTGTAGATAGAATTGTAAAGGCTTATGGGTTGAAATTCCTTCATGCAATTAGGGTTTAGAGACTTGGGGACAAGAACAATGTAGGTGCTGTTTAGTTTTTTCAGTAATTTTCCAGTCCAAAAGAAGTCCTTCACCGCTTTAGTAGCATCAAAACTAACAATGTTCCAATAATCTTGAAAGAATGTTGGGGGGAAGTCATTCAGGCATGGAGTCTTGAAAGCACCCATCGTAAAGATTGCTAAGCAAACCTCCTCCGAGGAAATAGGAGCAAGGAGCTGATAGTTATCCTCCTCCCCAATGGCATTAGGGAGCTTACTCAAAAGCATGTTCTAGAGGGACTCGTTATCTCTTCCAAATTTAGTACACAGGCGGATGAAGAAGTCGATGGAAGTTTGACCAATTAGGGATTCTCCAATGATCTCCTTACCAGAGTTGTCCTTTAGACATTTGATAAAGTTTCTCCCTTTGTGAATTCTCGTTGAGCGGTGGAAGAAAGCCAAGTTTCTGTCACCCTCTTTTAGCCACTAAATTCTGGATCTTTGTTTCTGGTATATTTCCTCCTTAGAAAGGATTTCCTTCCAACTCTTATGGTAGTCTTCTTCTTCAACAAGAAGAGAATGAGGGGGGTCACCTGCAGCCATACTACTTTGGACTTGTACAAGTCTAGAGCACAACTCCTTTTTCTTTTTGAAGACATCACCAAAGGTTGCCTTATTCCAACCTTTCACTTCCCTATAGATGAGGTTCGGCTTCTCAGCAATTATGAACATTACAGTCCCTTGGATCAGGGTGGCCCACTAGCCCTTGACCAGATCTCTGAAATCTAGGTGGGAGGTCCACATTATCTCATAGTGGCAAGGGGGGGATCCCAGGAGGGGTCTATCATTCCAATGGAGGAGGAGGAGGGGGCTATGATCTGATGCAGTCCTTGGGAGGGTCTTTAGGTAGGAGTTGTGACCAATATCCCAGTTGGTAGAGATAAGAAATCTATCCAATCTGACTTGAATTAGATGATTGTCTTTCCTATTATTTGACCAAGTGTAGGGGACACCCTAAGGATCGAAATCAAAGAGGCTAGTAACATTAATAAATTAGAAAGATATCCCATGCTATCAAAAAAATCCACAAGACCTCCACATTTCTCAGAGGGGTAGAGAGGGGTGTTGAAGTCTCCTGCCAACATGTAATGAGAATTTTGGTCAGCAAGGGGGTAAAAGTACAAAGTTCTGTCACACTTTTATAAAGGAAATGGTCAATGTTGATTCAAAATTTTTAAGTAAATCAATAGAAACTAAAATATAAACTTTGAATTTTGAAATGATGTAAACTAATAAAATTTATATTCTTTTGTCTATTTTATGTTTGTAATTTTAACAAAATTTTAAAAAATTATTTGAATGTAGTTTTTTATAAAGTAAACACTATAATTTAGTTGCTAATAAAATGCTGAAAATGAAGTTACACAAGCCACCACACTTTAATTAGTACATGTAACTTTTTTTCATCAATGTTTTTGTGTATATTGATAACTTGAAACTTTAGTGCATGGATATATTTTTTACTATTTTTTATAAATATATATTTTTCAATAAATTTGCAAAGTTGCGCGTACTGAAATATAACTCTTTCAAATTCCCACCAGCTTTTTTCTTAATTATTTATCCAAATTAAAAAATAATTATATCATCTTGACATAGATTCCTTTCTCTACTGCATCATATTTTTTCAAAAAAATTAAATAAATTTTAGTATTTTTTCTTGACAAGATAATCAACCATATATTTTAGTGTTGATGACCTACTTTTTATAAAAATAAAATATAAAATATAAAAACTAATTAAAATATTAAATATATATATTTTGGAAAACTCACTTATAGATCTATAAAAGAGTATTATTACATTTCAAAAAAAATATTATTTATAAGAGTAGAAGTTGTTGAAACATCGAGTTTTTTTATTTTTTATTTTTTTTGGCAATTAGACCCAAAGTGGTATAAAATATATATTTAGTAGACACTTCCAATTGGAAAAGTTGTGGTCCATATATAAATTAGCTATAATTAATCTTTATATACCATATGTTTGACTAAAATTATTTTTTAGTTAGAATTACTTAAATTCACTTGTGTTGATAAGTTAGCCTGAAACGTGACACAGTTTTGTGCTTTTACCCAGGATGAGCTCATAAATTTCCTCCCACACCAGACGCCTTCCCACTTTGGAATTGGAGGCATATATATTGAACAAGTGCCAGTAGTGATCACCATATTGAAAAGTAATCGCTAGGAAGTTTTGAGTGCTAACATAGATCTTTCCTTGGACTTTGAAGGGGTCCTAGAGGGTAGCAATTCCCCCAAACGCCCCCAACGCCTCCACATACAAAAAGGCAGCCCCCGGCCAAAGTTTACCAGCAATGGTTTCAAAAGTTTGGTAGGAAATTTTAACCTCCTGAAGAAGACAAATATCAAGTTTCATTTCCAAGATATATTGTTTTATAGAAAATTGCTTCTAGGGACTGTTAAGACCCCTTATGTTCCAGGAGAGGAACTTCATTTCTTATTCATGTTGATTCCATCAAGGGTCAGTTGTCTGCCCCTTGCAATATCTCTTGACATAAATTTATGTCTCAACACCCTCTCTGTTGCTCTTCCAACTTTACTCTCAGTACCCACATTTGCCTTCTTAGCTTTGGTTTTCTTCTTCAGGGTCAGCTAGTCCTCATTATCCATCTGGGGAGAACAAGGTGGTGATAACTTCACACAAGAAGTTGGTAGGGGGGATTTAGCCACTCCTTTTGATGTCTCTGCCTTGCTAGGGGGACAGAGAGGGGTTGTGATTAACAACTTGTTTTCACCCAGAGGGGTCATAACACCACAAGGGTTGGAGGAGGGTTGTGGGGTTGTGGGGATAGATATAGAAAGAGGCTTGGGGGAGAGGTATCCATCATCGGTAGCCAAGGAGGGGGAGGTAGGGGGACCAAGGGATAGTCGTAAACTTACCACTAGGGGAATTTCACCCTCTTCCAGAGGCACAACTCGACTAGATTTCTTCACTGGATCTACAAGGGTTTTTAAAATGTCAAGGATCTTGTTAGTGTGGGGGTAATCATCAAAGATCTCACTCACATTAGGCAGTCCCAAAGGAGCTAAGGAAGAGGGAGCACTTGGGTTGATGGGTTCATCTACAATAGCCTTTTCTTTCAGCTTGGGTTCTGCAGGCGTCGGGGTCTTACACTCTAGATACGTGCAGCCTTGTTTAGCACATTTCTGACAAAAAAGAGTAGCATTTTTATAGACAATGGCCTAGGACCATTTTCACCACTTTGAGTTTAGAGAAACAAAGTTGGGGAGTGCTTTTTTAATAGCAACATTGACACAGAAAAAAGCATAAACCAACCTGGATTTAGCAAGAGTGACCAAGTCTATTGTAACATAGCTGCCGAACGAGTTCCCAATCCAACGAAAGATTTGTTCATCCTAGAATTCTAGCGGGAGGCTAGGGAGTCTAACCCAAACAAGATCCGTGTGATTGAGTTTAACTGAGGGGTCAAAATCAGGCTTCCATTTAGCAAGAGTTAGAATGTGTTTTCCATAAGCCCAAGAGCCTGAGAGGACAAAGATCAGGTCTTCCTCCGCAGTAAACTTGGAAAGGAAGAGACCTCCTGGCATTGCTGAGATGTCAACACTTCCCTTTAGTTTCCATCTTGCCTTAGCCCAATGCCTAACCATTTCAATAGATGGTCTGAAGGAGAAGAAGCATCCAACTATCGTCAGGTGAAGGGATGAAGTGATTTTATTCATGAGACTATCTAGGAGCTTGATCTCTATTCCTTCATCAGTTTGGGTAAAGTTAGCCAAAGTCGCTTCCAAAGTCGTATGAGTGGACCCAAGAAGGGCACTTTTCTTGTTGGATTTAGAATCTTTCTTACCAATCTCCACATTCTTTTGCCCAGAGGCATTTTCCGACCTAGGGGGTGTATTCTTTTTGTTTGCTTCTGGGTTATCCAATCATTTATCTTCATCATTCAGGCCAGAATCCGTCTATACCAAAGATGAAGAGCTAGAAGGAATATCGATCTTGGCAGTCTTTCTGTATGACCCACATCCATCATGTTAGAAATGAAGTGTCAATTTTATTTTTTTAATAGTAGATGATGCAAATGAAGCAAGTGATTAGTGGTGGTGTTTTCTTTATGTTGGCATAATTCATGTGTTTTTTTTATGAGTTCATAGAAGAATGGTAACTTAAATAAGAGTCAAATACTAATGTGTTTTGTTTATTCATCATAAAGATTGATGAATGCACCATTTGGTGAATGTTGTTTGTTTCATTTTACCATTCTTCTCATTGATGTTTTCATGGTATTTCTTCAAGCGATGATCAATGGTGTGTGGAAGAATTTTTAACATTTCAAGGAAATGTTGAGGTGACGATGCTCTATGGCTCCACCTGCTTTGGTAGGGAACCCTTATTTGTTTTGTAGACTTCTAATCTCAATGCCAAAAATGACAATGGCTATGTGGTGGTGTATACACACAATGAAAGCACCGAAGAGTTGTGCTTTGTTTTTATGGACGTGTCATCTCCAACATTAGATATTGTGGCCTCTATCAATCTAGTTGGTAGAGTTACTTACACGTTCAATGGCCTCTTCATCAATGAATAGCACCTCTCCTCCACACATTCCTAATGGCGGTTTTATTTTTCAATTCTATTGTAATTATGTTAGGTATCAATGTCCTTTCATCATCCCTAACACCATTACAAGCTTGACCATTACTTGGAAAGGGGTTTGAAATAGAGGATGTGTATAGTGATAAAAATAAATTTCAAATCAGAGTGTGAGAGGAACCAAAAATGAAATGATTAACATAAAAAGTTAATTTAATGACATTTGGAATGTCCTATGCATTCTAGCTTATTATATGATTATGGGCTTGTGATAGTATCTTTAACAATATCTTTAGTGGGATTTGTTTTATTTTAGATATATTTTATGATGGAAAATCTAAATATTTATATGCATAATATCAACCTGAGGCCTTTTGTTTTAACATATATGGTAGTTGAAACCATTGCCACGTCTATGAGAAGTCCCATTCAAAATAGCATGACATTTATTTAAGAACTTTGAAATTCTTCTTTTAAACCTTTTTAATGTATTCATTGTACACATTAAAATAAAATTATTAGCTATAAATCTCACATTCTTGTTCAATATGTATGTTAAAGAGTTGTGGAAGGTCAATTAGGAAAAAATGGTCTTTTATTTTATAAACTTGTGCAATACATAGGTCAATTGATAGGTTATTTAAAAAATGTTATTATTTTTGCAACAAAGGTCTCAATGAAGAAGTGATAACTTCAAATCAACTATGCATCCACTTACAGGGATCCGAACATGACTAAACAAAACTGCTAAAGTGGAAATATAATTATGCTCCATTACCAACATGTTCATGTTATGTTTGCAATATGAAAAAAGGGAGAGATAAGAAGAGAAAGAGGAACAGATAAAGGGGAAGAGTGAGAGATGGAGATGGGATAGGATATATAAATGAAGAGGAAGATAGACAAGGAGAGAGAGAGAGAGAGAGAGAGAGGGGGGGGGGGGGGTAAATATATAGAGAAGGGGATAGACATAAAGATAGAGATAGAGATCTCAAGATATATATATATATATATATATATATATATATATATAGAGAGAGAGAGAGAGAGAGAGAGTAGAGATATAAGAGTGGAGAAAGATGAAGCAACAAGATAGATGTAGAGGGAGGGATGAAAGAATTATGGAGAGATAAAGATGGAGAGGCAAAGATTATATGTAGGGAGAGCAAGAGTGAGAGCAAGAGAGATAGAGTAGAGATAAAGATAGAGAGAGAGGGAGAGAGAGAGAGAGAGACAAATAGATAGAGAGGTAGAGAAAGATAGAGAGATAAATTTATAGGGAGAGATAAAAATACAAAGAGATAAGAAGATAGTAAGGAAGAGATAGAGGGATATAGAGGAAGAGTAAGATGGAGAGATAGAGAGATATAGATAGTAAGATAGAGTGGTAGAGACATATATATTTAAGGAGATATACAGGGGGGGAGACGGAGAGACGGATAAAGAAACAAACAAATAGAGAGAAGTGGAGATAGATAAATAGAGATGGAGAGGAGGGAGAGAAAGGGAGAAAGATAAGTAGAGTAATATAGGGAGAGGGAGAGGGAGAGAGAGAGAGAGAGAGGGGGGGGGGGGGGGAGGGGGAGGGGGGGAGGGAGGTGTAATGTTAAGGAATAGGGTGCACTAGTATAAGTATGCAAACTATGAATTAAACCCATTCACATCAACATACATTAAGGAAATAACCAATTGGCCTAACTTTAGACCTATGATGAAGTTGGTCACAATGATTGATTGATTAATTTGTTGAGATGTAGATGTAATGGGATAATATAGAATGATTAAATGTAAGAACTAGGGCTAAAGATACAAAATTGAGAGTAATCAACATAAACAAAAATCTATAGATCAAATATGCAAACTCTAAGTACAAATTTGAAATGAGAGTCAGAGAGGAACGTATGTCTACAATTTGAGATTAGAAATGTTGGACTATGGGGCTAGGTGACCTAGTATTGAAGGTGTTAGATGAGGAAACGGATAATAGTTCCAGGATCAGTAATGTCTCTCAGAATATCCTCCTAAAATCTTGTTGAAAAAGTGTCAAACATTGTTCAATGATTGTCATTGTCCAAGGTTTTCTGCTTCTTCAAAATTTGGTTCTCTTTGTCTTAGACTGCACTTTTTAGATCTATATTTCTTCTCTATTGAACCTATAACCTGCACATACAAGAGAGGGAAATGGTGTTGGGTTGATAGGGGTTTGCCTAGGTCAAATCCCAAGTTTAGAATTATCCTAGTGATGAATAAATAGAAAAGAGAGCTTATCCTTGCAAAGCAAAGGCTAGATCTAGAAATAAATGCAAAATCGAAATGGTATGTATACCTTCATTCATGAATATCCCTCGTCCTAAATTCTTCACGGTTGATGTAGTTATGTAGAACTCATGCATTTCTTCGTACGAACTTGATCATGGATGCCATCTTGAATGCTTTAAAATCTGAATACTTGACCTCTCCTTCATTGTCTTAATGATTTTTGAATGCTTTCTCAATTGGAATTGAATTAATCATGAGGAATTGTAATTGAGAGATGTTTCAAATGAGGGGATAAAGCTTCCTTTTATATCTATCCTCACAAAACATATTGAAAATTATGAAGAAGGCCGACATCGAAAATCATTTCTTGCTCAAATTTTTCTAACCATTGAAGGATTCAAATTTGCATCATTTTAGTCTAGACTATGGTACTAGGCACCCTATTCCAGTCCATCTAGGTTGTGAAAAGTTCAAGAAGCAAGAGGAAAAGCCATAGATCACAAATTTGGCATTGGTGTGAGCAAAACCAAGCATAATCAAGGGATAGAAGGCAAAAATATTAAAGTAAGACCCAAATGAGTATGAAATTGTATGACGGTACAATTTATGGCATTGCATATAGCCCCCACTATAGAAGGAGTATGAAATTGCACGAGCATACTCTGTCAAGTGTAGAATAGCATCGAAAAGTGAGACATTAAAGAGATAAGAAACACCAAGCCCCCAAGGACTTAGGATCTTATTGATCTAAAACATCAAGATAAAAGGAGAAATACATGGAGAAAGAGGTGAAAGACAGAGAATATGTCTTCTAGGTATATTAAGGAACTGCTTACTATGAGTCATGTTAGGACAAACAAAGATTACAATGTCAAAACTCAGTTTGCTAAATAATCTAAAAAAACCTCAACTACAAAATGGGTGTTTCAACGTGCACCGAGCATAAAGATTACAAAAAAAAACCCTATCTTGCAAATTAATTTAATTATATCATGGTCTATGATCAAAGTATACAAACCAAACCTCAGTGGTGTGTGTAGAAAGTGTAACAAAAAGTGGAGTGTAGGCCCCCACATTAAAGTGATTGTGTAAGTCTTACCGAGAGCAATTTCTTTAAGGTAGTATACATACATCCAAAAGACAAACATGTCACAACAATAAAATGCCCCCAAGCGTAGGAAAATTAAAGGTATCAATTCACAAGACACTAAAGAGAGCACATAAGGGATCCACTATCTGGGGTCAATATGTGCATCAAATAAATCATGTATATCAAGTATGATTGTATTGAATTGACCACATCTCGTAAAGGTTGTGGAACTATGAGCACATTAAATTAACAACATGAGTCTTTTTGGGTCAACATGGAAGAGACAAAAAAGAGAGATCTAAATGATTTGTATCATTCTATAATAGACAATACAAAAGTGCATTAATGAAAATATCATAATTATGATACAACATGTATACGACATATAGAAGAATTGAGATGAAAATACAGGAATGTCACAACAAATTTGGTCCCTTTGTTTCCTTTCACAAACAAATAAATAAGGCTTATCCAAAGAGATCTTAACAAAACACAAATACATGCCAAGCATCACATCACAGGGAACATATTGCATGCAAGCAAACACATAAAAGAATCTATGCATAAGTGAACCTAGTCTAGAAAATCACCCACTTCCCAGTCTTTCTTAACATCATTTAGAGATGGTGAATAAGATACAAGAGGAGACATGACAATTATGGTATATGGAGCTACCTTGAGTGCCAAACAAGGACCATGCCCTAATGATGAATCACTATGTGTGTCACTGGGAGCTAAGATTAAAGTTTTTAAAAATCTCAAAGATAACTTGAGATTAATCTCAATAACTTCATACATATCATAAAAATATTAGTATCTACATTATTATTATCAACTCCCACTCTCATGCGTGGAGGAGATGAAGAAGAAGAATCATTTTGCAAGGAAATTTCAATTTTTTATGAAGATGATTAAGATAAAGTTCCTCTCTGGGATTAGGAAAAGATTAGGCAAATGAGACCAAGTCAAAATTTGACTACTTAGGGGAGGAAACACTTTGGGAAGCAAGCTAATGAGCATTGGCACAACATATTCATCGATATTCTCTCACACTACGATTTCTCTTGTTATGACTCGAAACTTGGGAAGGTTGGAGATAACTCAACATAAGCTTCTTTTCTTCCCTTGTAGAAGGAGTAATGGAAGAAGCCTCACTAGGTTGAGAGATACAAGATGTTGGGTCCTTATCTCTTTCACCTTTATAAGATTTAGGAGGTGGAATTGCAATATATATATAGGAGGAATAGAGTAGGAAGAAGTCTAGGTCTAGGATGCAAAGATAGAATATCCATATCCATAGGTGAAGAATCATTACACTTACTCAAGGTTGATATCCTTTCAAATTTTAACTTTTGATAAGATAAGAAGAGTTCATCTTGATGAGGTTATAAAGGTTGAGGTTTCTAAGGCTAAAATAAATTAAGGGTGAAGTTTCCAAATTTTTCTAAGGGTTGATAAAGACTATGATTGATTGTCATAATATGCTCGTTATGAGGGAACTTAAAATACTTATGGATGGTAGAAGGTATAGCTTCCATAGACTCAAGAAAAGGGTGTCCCAACTTCACACAAAATCGATCTAAGGTAGGGATAATGAAAAAGGTAACGTCTAAAAACTTAGTAGCAACCTCAATAAAAAGGGTGATGGAACCTCTAGTGGGACAAGTGAAACCATCATGCACCTTAATCACAACATTGGATTTATCATATGTATCTTGACATAATTGTGGTGTATAGATATTTTCTTCCACGATAACATTCACCATACATATTGGATCAATGAGAACTCCATGTGAGATATTTCATTTAAACTTCACAATAATGTATAATGGTCCATGAGGTGTGTTAATGATATCTCTTGACTCAAAGGTGATAGAAGGGTCACACTTAGGCTTAGGTTGCTCAATAAAGTTCACAACATTGTTGTTGGCTTCACCATACATATCACTAGCATTTATAAATCTTGGGTCCTTAGGTTCAACAACATTAGTAGAATGGGAAAATAAGAGATTGGTAAAGATTCACAAGTTTTCATTAAGAGGTGTCATAGATTTATTTCCTTTATCATTCACACCATCCACTAATATTGTATTATAATAAATAAGATCTTGCATTCCATGGTTTAATCTATACCACTTCTTAGTATCATGGTCAGTTTGACGATGGTAAAATTAATTAATTAAAAAATAATATTATTTAATTAACGTACATGATAGAAGAACATTAGAATAATTAAATAATACAAATAATTAATTATTTGTGCAAGAGAATGTTAATTAAATAATAAAAATTAATTAATGGTAGAAGTTGTTAAAAATAATTAAATAATTTTATTTTTTTTAATTAGTTAAGAGGAAAGTGAGTAAAATGTCGTTTGCAGGCATTGGGACAATTTTCGGTGTCTACATTTTGCCCATGTTTGAGACAATATGATCTAACTATTGTTTCAAATAAAAAATATGAAAATTTTAGGTTATATTGTGCCCCAACATACATAGGAGATAGCAAGCTAATATGGTGCCCCCTTGGGAAATCAAACAAAAAATCTTGATATTGAGTCTCATTTATCAACAATGTGCTATTGAGTCCCTAGGTATGTTCAGTGCAAAAAATGGGTATCATAGGTACATTTAATGGGGTTTGGAAGTCAAAATTTAATATGGCCAATACAAATTGTGTAGGGGAGAATCCCACTTAGGTATTATTTGGCCTATAAATACCCCCTACAAGCTCTAAATTCCTCTTTTGTGTTTGATTGATTTTGAAAATTGGGAGGAGAAAAGGAGGCCCTAGGAGTGGAGAAACAAAGTTATGGCTGGAATTCCAAAGCGTGATCATCAAGCCTACCGAGTGTGGACCTACATATGACCTATAGACAACCCACAATCATAAGTCCCCCAATATGTACCCCTATCAAACTTTTTAATTTTGTCATCTTTTTGTAGATTTAAGGCCCCAAAGTTAGGGCTTCAGTTGTGGTGCAGAATGTTGCACCGCAACTACATTGATTTTGATGCAACTACTTGTAAATCACTGCAACTCCTTGATTTAGCAACACAGCTAGTTTAAAGCGATGCGATTGAGAAAAATTGCATTGCAATTGACTGTTTTAACACACTTGATTTTATCTGCTAGGCAATTGTATCTTTCAACACATGTGTTTGATTAAGCATCACAACTATTTGAATTTGGATTTAGTTAAAAATGTTGCATTGCACTTGTCACTTTTGGACTGCAATTACTTGGTAAATTAGAAAAATGACCTTGTATACATGAGATGAATCATCCTATTAGGTCAATTAGGTTGAGTGATGGATTATCATTAATTGTGTGTCTAAATTCATGTAGGTTGAGTTGCATCCAATCTATACTCAAGAGTTTCGACCTAGTTGTTTTTCATTGCAACATCATTTTACTTTTTAGGAGCAAGACACATTGTACACATTATTTGTATACCATGTTACCTTTATCCTTAAAATTGGGGCAAACAAAGGTTTGATTACAACATTAGTAGATCGATGATACTCTAAGACCTATTCACTCCATTTGCCTATTAGAGAGGCAATTATTACTCTAGAGGATGTGTAGTGCATTCTTTGCATCCTTATTCATGGTTAGAGAGTATCATATGAGCCTATTGCAAGATGTGCTACCTTGATTTGTTGTGTTGATGGAAATGACCCAGGTATTGAGGATTATGAGATTTGTTGGGACACCTTAGCTGATAGTTATGAGCAATAGATTGTGGTGGCATGTTTAGTTGTAGCAGGCATGCTTGTGTTGGATTAACGCACTCATGGTTTTTCATTTGGTTGGGGATGAGTCCTAGAGGGTGTTATGTGTTATGGGAGATTTTATGCTTTGGGCCCCTATGCCCTAGTGATGTTGTACTATTAGTTACATGGTGTTTCCTATAAGGACAGATGCTTTATTTGTTGTGGATTTATTTTACTACAAGTTTTAGCCTGGGATCACATTGCAGTTTATCAGCTGATTGCAACCAAGACTCTCAAAGGTGACTTCCCATGCATTTATAAATATACAAGACCACTCACACAACCTTGTCTTGGTCATGTGTTATATTGGAGGCATGCTTTGGACACTCTTGTTGACTTTTCTTGGAGATCATATCATCGTATGGGGCCTTGGGATGATGATAGGGACCATCTCCCCCATTATCGACAAACAAATTTAATTGGGTGTACAGTATAGGTTCAACATATTAATGATAGGTTTTGGGTGCCTTTTCAAAACCCATTTGTCCAGCTAAGCTTTGTGGGTTTATTCTTTGGTTGTTGGACTCTATTTTGCGGTTTGAAGCTATTGTTGGCTTCTTCTTGGTGGTTATGGGAGTCACTTCAAAACCCATTTCAAAGGTTAGGGGAGCCTTTCAAAAACCCCTTGTTTTTCTATTTTCTGTGAGGTCCGGTTGTGGGAGCCTTATAAAACCCACAAGCAGGCTGGATGCTAGAAATATTCAAGGGCCCAGTGTGGCCAGCTGTTGTTTTTGGTTAAGGATTGATGTTGTTGTTGGTAGCCTGAATATTTTGTTACGAGTTAAGGGAGCCTGGAAAAACCCTTCTCTGTTGGTTTTCGGGGCTAGTTCAAAACCCATGATGAAGAATAGGGGAGCCTTTCAAAACCCCATGTGTCCAAATTGTAATTGTATGTCTATTTGTTGCAATCTGGTGTCTTTGAAGGTAATGGGTGCTTGGAATCACCCATGGTATCAGTTGAAGGTTAAGGGAGCCTTAGTAAAACCCTTGTGTATGTGATTGAGGATGGTTTTTTCCATCCTTGGTTGGGTTTGGGCTGCTGGTATTTTATTTCAATTATTCGTTTGTGGCAGGATTGGTTTATGGGTTCCAGATCCTAGTAAAATCTGAGGGTTTCGGGTCCCTTCAAAACCTGTTGTAAGTGGTTTCGGGTCCCCTCAAAACCTATTTTTCCATAATCAAAAACATATTAATGATAGGTAGCTATTAAAGCATGTACTGAGATAGTTTGGAGAGGGTTAAGATGATGCTCATGGAGAGGCACAATTTGCACAATCATCTTAGGAGGTTGGACATAAGGGGCCTATCATCAGCCCTCAAGTTGCATACCAAGAGGATGATGAATTACAACCTATACACTGGGGAGCAAGTCCAAATGTAGTAAATGTTAGGATGACCCCTACCCATGATGCTTGGTGGGATACACATTGTCCAGTACCGTTGACAAATTTGACCATACCAATCCCTAGGGAGCTATAGGGTCAGGGGAAGAGAGGGGGGCCAAGGGCCCAAGGATGAGATTGAGGTGGTGATGGAGATGAGGATGATGAAGGTGATGGCAGAAGCAGTAGAGGTGATAAGGTTGGTTTGGTTGTCCAAGGTGGTCAAGATGGTGGTGGTTGGGGAGGTAGAGATAGTAATGGTCAGAGAGTACCATAAGTTGTCTCCATAAAGGTATAAGAGGTGCAAATACCATAGGTGCAAGTACTTCAAATCCAAATTGTACGAGTATGAGAATACCCTATTGGAGATGAGGTTCTTGAGGACATTTAGATGGGGAATTATTGGGATCTATAGGATGTGCCTACACGTGGTGAGGATGTGGGTATAGATAAGGGTGATTGATTTAATCTTTAGGCACAAATTATATCATTACAGGATCAGCTTGTCATAGCCCATGGATAGATTACTTAGTTGACTGCTAAGAGCGATATTGTTGTTATGAGAGCTCATAAGGCAAATCATGCTTTTGTTAGGTTGATTGAGTCCATGGATATGCCAGCGATAATTTTTTCTCAACAATTACTAGATGTAGCTTGTGAAATTCAATACTGGAGAGGGTTATATGAGGATGTTGTGCCTTCTAATAGGAGGTTCCCAGTTATACATTCAACCACATGACACATTCTCATAGGTCTACTAGCAATGGTGGTGTTGACGAATGTTTGAGGCCACCTAGGTCTCCTTTTAGTGCAATATCACAACATGGTGATTTAGGTCCTTCTAAGCGTCATGTAGAGAGGCATGCTCATTTACAGGATAGGGGTAGTACTAGTTGATTTTTTTCATTGTTAGATACTTTTTCATTTTGATCAAGCCCATGAGTTCCATTTTTTATAGTGATTCTAATGTTGTACATTGACACAATTTTTTGATATATATATGAGATGCATTATTTGGCAGCAACGATGTGTAGAGAGCCATGCTCATTCAGAGGAGCAATATTGGTTGATTTTTTTCATTATCAAACACTTTTTCATTTTGACTAAGCTTGTGAACACCATTTTTACAGTGATTTTGCTTTTGTACATTAACATGATTATTTTGATATGTATGTATGTATGTATGTATGTATGTATGTATGTATGTATGTATGTATGTATGATTATTTTGATATGTATGTATGTATGTATGTATGTATGTATGTATGTATGTATGTATGTATGTATGTATGTATGTATGTATGTATGTATGTATCTGTAGACACCTAAAACTGGCACAACTAATTAAATGGATTTTATTCATTTAATCATCATTAAATCACCTATTAATTAAATTAAGATTTAATTAATATCCCTATTATTCTAATTAGCTTATTAATCAAATTAAAGATTTGATTAAAACCCTTTCTAAAAACATAATCCATTAATTAAACTAAGGTTTGATTAAATACCCTTAGCCATTTAATTAAATAAATCTTGTTTATTTAATTAAAATCCTCTTTTCCATTTAATTAAATTTACATTTAATTAAATTCCCACCCCCAAGGTTTATTTAATTAAAATCCTCTTTTCCATTTAATTAAATTTACATTTAATTCTCACCCCCACCCCCACCCCCCCACTTGCAAAATCCTACAAATACAAGTTGCATCCTCTTTTGGCTAAATTAAATATTTTTAATTTACTAAAATTCCTATTTTCCCTCGCTCACTTGAAAAATCCTACATATCCCACTTGCCTCCTTATCATCCTTCTAGAACCTATCTAATCCCTTCATTGTCCTAATTAATCCATTTTGTTTCTTCCTAGGTTGCTCACACATGTGTGAGCACATATCCCCCTTCTCCCAATGTGGGACCACATTGAATTTTCATCCCACTCCCCTTTGTGACACTTGTCACAAGGCTAAGTTTACAAATATGGGACCACATTGATCCTCACCCTCTCCCCTTTGTGTCATTTGTCACAAGGCTAAGCCTTTCAACTTGGGACCACATTCCTCCTTCAATCTTGACCCTTGATTGATAATCAATCTTGGTCATCCATTCCAAAGCCTTCAACTCTATAAATTGAGCCCTTGTCTCTTATCAAAAAATATCCACTTTGTATGCATCCTTATTATAGTTGTTTTGCAAGTTATCAAGAATCTCTCATTGTGTCTCTCTCAAGCATTAGGCCATCTTAATTGCATCATATCTAGATTCTATCATATGTTAGATTAATCATTTAGATTAATTGCACAACATTTCATAACACTATCATCTTCATCTTATCTTAATTAGATCTTATCATTTGATCATCTCACTAAGATCTTAGTTTCATTCCATTTAGATCTTAGAATCATACATATCTCTCGTTCTTTAGGTAGTCGAATCAAGTTTTCTTCCAAGCTGAGAGCCACCTTGATTTGAAGGATCCTTGGAGATAAAGGACATGAGACACACTTAGAGTTTTTGATTTTTAAGCTATCTAGTTTAGTTTCTATTTTAGATTTCTAACTCTAACATATTGTTTCATGTGTATGCTTGTTGGTTGTTTTCTCCTCTTGCGGGCTGATTCCACAATTTGGAGCTCACAGTATCTATATCACATCGAGGAGCATTTTTCTAATACATTGCTTGCAAGTTGTGGGAAGGCTTTCACATTTGCAATCTTGTTGTTTTTGTTAACACTTTATAATTGGGGACAATTGATCAATCCTAGGATAGTCATTCACATTTCACAATCAAGGTTAAAACGAACAAATCACAGATTGCTATCCTAGATTAAAATGAACTGTCATTTTTGCAATCTTAGTCTAAAAAAAGAAAACACATTTTGCTATCTTGGGTTAAAACACAAACTTACATTGTCATTTTTGCTACAATCTTGGATAAAACGAACACTTTATTTTGCAATATTGGTTAAAACGAACAATCAACTTGTCCATTTTTGCAAATCGCTTTACTTTCTAGCAACGTGCTTTACTTTATGTTGACCAAGATTTCCTCTTCCTAGTCTAGAGAATCATTGTTATGAAGGATTAAAAAGAACATCATGTTTGGTTGGAGCAACATCTCCAATTAGGATTTAACATATCATTGCTTTGGAAGGATAAAAAGAACATTGTTTTCCTTGTCTCGGAAGTGGTAGGTATATGCTCTCTCCTTAATTGGGTGACCAAAAATAGAAGCCCACTCTTTTCATGCTTTCTTCATTTTCATTCAATTAAATCCTTTAGAGGGTTTGTCTTCCTGAACACTTGAGGGGGCTAGTGAGAAGAGAATGACCCAAGTGAGCACGACTAAAGCCAATTATTCTAACTTATAAATAAATAGCCTTTGAGATAAAAATCTCAGGGACGGAACATATTTGAGTTATCTCTTTGAGATCTCTCATGTCGAGCACTTTGTAGGGCCTTGAGGTCTCAATCATGCTTGTGTGACTACATCTTGTTAGATAATTTGTTGGGCTATAGGCCTCAATCGTGCTTACGCGACTTCAAGGAATATCTTTGAACGAATTCCTTACTAAAAGCCATAGCAATAGAGGCTTTGAGCTGAGTCAGTTTCCAAACATTGGCAATATCATAGTGCAAGGGTGGGGAAGAATCTGCCCCCAAGATTACTCACCATATATCTCCCAAGATAACTACCCAATTGTGAAGCAATTCACTTTGGGTTAATTTCTCGCAAAAGGCAAAAAAAAACAGGCGCCCTCTAGGGGGTGACAAGGTTGTTTGAGCTGATGGAGTATCGAAACTAGTGGGCTATGATATTGTTGATGACTCTTGAATAAAGCGTCTATTGTTAGTCCCAACCGGTGTTGAAAGGGGAGGGGTGAATCAGCACTTTACCGGTTTTTCTCAATTAAAACTTTTAACTTAAGTTATCACTAACTTAACATTCATTAATATAAATAACTATTGCAGAAGAATAACCATGCATGAAAAGAAACACATTGACACCAAGATTTATCTCATGGAAACCCAAATGGGAGAAAACCACGGTGTGAGTAGTAACTCACAAAATTTGTACTCTTCTGGAGTACGCCCAGTGAAGAGCCATCCCTGTTAGGAGATTATAAAGACAATGTTAGGTGCCACCCGGTTAAGGGATTTTGACTAAGGCCTATTAGTGCCTTTACCCTGTTAAAGGTAGCCTTATCAAAAGATCTTAAGATCATCAATTAAGATGACACCCAGTTAAGGGATTTTATAATGGGAACTGTTAAAGTACCCTATTAAGGGATTTTAGTTGCAATGGTTAGAGAGCAACATAAAGATGATCTGCTAGAGTGGCTACTCATTAGTTTGATCAGATCACATTGAAGAATCACACTATGTCTGCATCGGTTGTGTATGTTCTGCACAACACTGATTTCCTGAATACACCTTCAACTCTACCCTCTGTTGATTTGTTGATCCTTGGATTCCACACTACCGGTCCTTTGTCACTTGGCTCTACACTCTCTTAAACTCCCCCTGTGAACACTTTCACTTTTTCTCAAATCACCTTAACAACAACTTTCTCAAGAATGAGATATGTGAATTTATTGACCCTCTAGTCTATCACCAACTTTTCTCTCCAAAACATCTCATCCAAAATTTTGTTATCATGCCTTAAATAACGCCCCTGAAATCATTATAGGAATCTCTATTAAGACAATCGAACATGCCGATAAGTCTGTCGGTTGAAGAGAAGACTCCCGATTTAACTGAATGTTAACTAAACGTTACCAGTCTGTCGGTTACAGACTCTTCCGGTGTACCGATCAAAATCTATCTAGTCGGTTTCCTCCTATATACCGGTCTGTTCTTTTCTTAGTTGGTGGACCTCTTCTGTGATGGTTGACTCACCGCTACCCAGTCTACTTACTGCTTGCTAGTCTACTTACTGCTTGTCAGTCTACTTGTTGTTTGTCGATCTACTCACTACTCACCACTACCCGGTCTACTTACTACTGATAGATTTTGAAGACTTAAGACATGATGTTGCCAACAATGACAACCATATCATTCACTGGTCATACAAAACTGCATCAAAATACCAACAAACTCCCCCTTTGCCATTGGTGGCAAATACTACAAAATACTACAAAACTGTGCCGGTTATGGCCCCTGTTTCTGACCCCTGTGACTCGTAACTCACAATGTACAAGACTCCAAAATTCCCCCTTTTCCCATCAATGGCAAAGACTATCCAAAAGAATTTTTCAAAATAAAGCAAAAATCTCTTTGAAATTTTCTTGAGCCACTTTCAAAGAAGATTCCCATGAAGATTGAACCTGTTTCATGATGGTGAAGTGGTCATGTAAGACTGCAATGAAGACCTCCATATCATCAACTGTCTTGCAGTCGAGTTCATTTATTAGGCGGTTTGCTTCTTTAATATTTAGTTGCATGAAATTAGTAATTGGTGCCAAATAGCACTGGAGCTCTAACAAACTAAGACTTCTTTTGTCTTTTTCATCTTTCAACCTTCTGATTTCATGATTTAGCATTTTGACTTGTCTAGTAATGGTTGATGTTGAACTGGTAAGAGGATCAAAAGACCTTATCAAATCTTTAATTTCCTTTTGAATCTGATTTCTTTTGTCTTCTAAGTCTTTCATTAAGGTAGGAAAACTTGAAGATTTCACCAGTAGCTGACCAACTTGCTACAGTATATTTTTAACTTCTTTTGTTCTGGTGGAAATAGAAACTTTTCCAATTGATATTTGTTCCATTAAGTTATCTCCTCTCTTCGTTTCATATTGCCTTACTGCAACCTTCTCCAGAGCAGTTGCCTCTGAACTAATTGCTTTAACAAGAGTATCCAACTAACCAATAATGGGTGCAATATCATCAACTGCAATGTTCGAGATTAGGTCAGAGAGAATTGTCTTGGCAGAAGTGAGAATTCTTGCCTTCTTTTTCTTTCCTCTCAGTTTAGCCTTTTCAGCTTGGATTCTTAATTTTTCTGAGACTTTCATCAATTGCTTGGGGGTCATTTTCTTTACATCAATGACCAAGTCTCCTTCTTCTTCCTCCTTTGTTTCTTCTTCCTTTTCTACAGTCTCAACTTCTAAGCTAGTTGTTGTGATGATTCTTACCTTCTTCTTCTCACTTTCATTTTCTAAATCTAACTTCCTCTTTTCCAAAGGAGTATCATCACTGCTTTATTATCCTCTTCTTTCTTCTTTTCCTCTTTTCCTTCCTTTGCTTTCGTCTCTTCCTCTTTTCCTTCGTCTTCTTTCTTCTCTTCCTCTTTTCCTTCCTTTGCTTTCTTCTCTTCCTCTTTTCCTTCCTCTGCTTTCTTCTCTTCCTCTTTTCCTTCCTTTGTTTCCTTCTCTTCCTCTTTTCCTTCCTTTGTTTTCTTCTCTTCCTATTTTCCTTCCTCAAAGAGAATAGGATTTGGTGTCAATAAGGTTTTGTGAGGTGTATCCTCATAAGGAATGTCTTCAACTATCACTTCATCTTGACTGGGAAGCTTATTTTGATCATCTTCCTTCACCGGTGAAGTATGAACCAGTTGTTCGATATCCTTTGTGAGATTGGGGATGTTTGACACAACATTTCCTATGATGTCCTCAACTGTGAAAGTATCAAAGTCTTTAGTGGAGTCTTTTTCCTTATCTTTTCCTTTGTCAAGGGTAGTTGCACCTTGGTCCTATTTTGTTTCCTTTTCAATTTCTTCTTCAGCTTCCTTTTGCTTATCCATAATTTTCTTCCACAAGGCAACACCTTCAGCGTGCACTGCTCCAACTTCACCTCCTGCCACTCTCCCAGTTCTATTCCTTACTCTAAAATGTTAAATGCATGCTTCAGCTACTAGTGAAGCTTTATCAAGGTCTAAGTCATGTTGCACTTCCATGAGTGCTTTTATTCTGAGTTCCTTTTCAGTAGCAAGAGTTGTTTTCCATCTTCCTTCAATTTAATTTTGCAAATCTGATGGGATTATACCATATAATTTACTAGGAGTCCTACAAAACTTGTGCAAGTTCCAGATCAAGGCTTCCTCAATTTTCCTTTTGTCTTCTTCATTGCTAAGGGAATATCTTCTTCCAACACCGGACAGACCTCCAAATTCTTTGATCCCATGCACCAACTCATCAACTGTTGGGGCTTTGTTCCTTCCACTTCTTCTAACCTCCTTTATTTCCACATCTGATAGGGTGTTAGTGATATCACCCTCTTTCTCATCCTTTTTAATCTTTGAATCACTTTTTTTCTTTCTGGTGTAAGTCACTCCTATCGGTCTATCTTTACTTGGTGAAGATACGGGAGTACCTAGATCCTTTTCCTTTGAGTATGTTGCAAGCTTGGTTGTTGCAGTCCCCTTAGGTTTTGTCTTTGACACTTTCTTCTTTCCACCTGTTAATTCTTCATCTTTAGTAGGTGTGACTCATGTTTGCTCACTAGCACCAGTGGAGGTAGTCACACCAGATGCTTCACTTCCATATTTCTTGTCAAGGCTATCAATCATTTTCTTTACTCTTCTTTTCATGACTGGCACCTGAAGTTCCTGTTTTATTTTGGAGTTTGCCTCCTCACATGTTCCAAATCTCATTGCCTTTGAGTCTACCGGTTTAGACAGAAGCATATTGACATGAATTTTGACAAGATTTGTTGCAACCTCATAGCCCATAGGTGGAACCCAAAAAGTTCTGGGCTAAACTGCTTGAATAATACAATAATCTATGTCTACAAGGAAACAAATGTTGTCTTTGTATTTCTGTACTATTCCAGTTGGAATTCTTTCCCTCTTGTGCATTCTTATTTGAAATTCCTTAAAATATCCCCACATTATTTCACCAAATTTATTTCCCAGATCCTTAATCATTTCACCTATTTGAACCATGATAGGTTTCTCCTATGACCATACTACATTACCCTTACCAGGAAAAAAGTTTTGCACGTAGAAAAATATACATACCAATAGTGAGCCATATTTGAAGGATTGCTTCTTGTCCTTCTTAATTCTTTCCATGTTCACCATAAATTGCTTTGAATCATCTCACATATACCATAGGTTGCATCCTCTTTGATAATTTGATATCCAACATGTATGGCACCGCTCGGTACACTATTCATCTGACTTGATTGATAAACCCTCTAACCCAACACCACAGAGGCAAATCTTACTTCAGCATCCTCAATATGGGTGATTGTCATTGCTCTACTATCACACCAGGATTTGATTAACCGGATGACTTTAGTTTATGAAATCATTCTTAGGGTTAATGCTTCACCATTTGCAGTGAACCCTGTCACTCTTCGAATCACCTCCTTTGTAATCTTGATCGGTGCATGAGTTTCCAGCCACAAAATTTGATCATGAACCCTTCTTAGTACATATCTAACCCAGTCGTCATGAAACTGATCAGGAAAATCAACAACATTAGCCAAACCCTTTGTCTTCAGAGGCAGAAATTTTGGCTTCAATTGATCATTGTCACAGAACCCTTTAAACTCATTTCACATGAACTTGTCTCCAAGTTCTTTGAGCTTGCAATGAATGTAGCAGTGAATATCTACTATCAACAATACATAGGAGGGTACAGATGATAAAGCATCGGTCATGTCGATTTCACCGGCTTTCATCGGGTGCAGCTTGAACTCAGGTTGGGGTTCTTTGATAGCTTCAACTAACATAGGAGTCGATATCGGTGCTACCATGATGACCTTCAAATAATATTTTCTCAGACGAGGTTGAATATCTTTTCCTTGGGAGTACCAAACACCACTATCGCTTTGCTTTAATTTTTCGCACAATTAAAGCTTAGCAAGATTCAAATCGCCTTTGATCACACAAGAGCTCGAGAGATTCACAAGAAAGGCGGGATAAATGAAAATATGTTGACATTCCTTATTTATCCATTGAGATTTATCGACGTTATAATACAACGATCAACTTGAAACTTACAACTTAAAGTACACCAAATTGACTTTACCGATTATTTGTTACCAATACCGATACACAAATAACTAACTGACAAGACATTCTTCAACTAAAGACTTTTAGACCAGCTTTTATGCATCACAACTATGCAAATAGACATATCCTTATATTTTTTAAGGGGATTCAAAATTAATCTTATCATATGTGCTCCCCTGTGCATTGGTATGTCCATTTTGAAGAGGAATTGTCATCACCAGCGGATGATGACTTGGTTTCTGGGAGATTTTCTCCTTCTTTGCTATCTTTTCTCTTGATCCATGTCTTTTTCATTTCATTCTCCACCTCTTCAATTGTCTTCTTCCCTTTTGGTTCATTTTGTCCTTTCTTCTTGCCAGACCAGTTCTTGACTCCAGACCGGTTATAGGATTGATTCCTACATTCTCTAGCTAAGTGACCGATCTTATGGCAATTGAAACATGCCATACCAGTTGTCCTCCACGGTCCTACATTATTTCTCTGCTCCATTCTCACTCTACAATTTGTTGCAACATGACCAATATTACCACGGGTGAAATGGGTGGCTTTGAACTGATTATTCCTTTTATTAGGATTAACCGGTTTGAATGGTTGTCCTGATACATTTGACTTGAGCTTGCATTCTTCAAATTTGTATCCAAACTTATTGCATGTGAAGCAATATCCATTAAAGCTTCTTCTATTTGGCATACTGCTAGATTGAGATCTACATTCATACGCAGTGTGGCCATACTTATGACAATTATGGCAGTAACCATCAAATGTGAAATTCTTCTTTTGACTAACAGGTTTATTTCTACAGTCATTAGTCTTATGACCTGATTTACCACAATGATTATAGGAGGATTTAGAGAACTTCATAACTTTCACTTCTAAATGGTTCCTTTCATCATCCTTCATCTTTTTGGATTTAGATGATTCTCCAGTTTCCATAGGACCTTAACCGGGGTAACCAAGACCGGTTGTATCCTTTGCTCTTCTCTGAGCCTTCAATTGATTGTCTACCTTCTCAGAGCTTTCATTGAACTTTCTCAACTTCTCATTTCTCTCATTTTCAAGTTTCATCTCACTCTTGAGTTGTTCAATCTCTTTCATCATCTTCTCTTTTTCTTCTGTGTTGTCATGTAGATGCTTATGTATATATTCATTCTCCTGAGTGAGAATTCAAATTTCTTCATCTTTCTCAATCATGATAGCATCATTTTCTCTCAGAGCATCTTCAGCAAGCCTCTTGGCTCTTTCAGCCTTTGACAGTTCTTCTTTTGCTTCCCTTTTTCTTTCATCAGCACTTTTGCTAATTTCCAATATCTTAGTCATTCTTAGGGCTTGACCTTCATGTTCTCTTTTGAGATGTGTGACTTCTTCGATCAACTTCTTGTTATTTTCCATGTGTTTTGAGACTACTTCTTCAGCTTCTTTAGATCCACTCTATTCAGAGATTTGATCTATGATGTCCTGAATCTCATTTAGTTGTTGAGCTAATTCCTTTATTTTTGCAAGAGATTTTCTCAGTATCTCTTTCAGCTGAGCAATAATTTTGTTTGCTTAATCAATCTTCTTTTGATATTGCTATTCTTCCATGATATTTATCCTCAAGCTGTTAAGCTTCACTCCAGAGGAATATGGCTCTGATACCAATTGTTAGTCTCAATCGGTGCTGAGAGGGGAGGGGTGAATCAACACTTTACCGGTTTTGCTCAATTAAAACTTTTAACTTAAGTTATCACTAACTTAACATTCATTAATATAAATAACTATTGCAGAAGAACCATGCATGAAAAGAAACACAGTGACACCAAGATTTGTCTCGTGGAAACCCAAATGGGAGAAAACCACGGTGTGAATAGTAACTCACAAAATTTGTACTCTTCACCCGATGAAGAGCCATCCATGTTAGGATATTACAAAGACACTGTTAGGTGCCACCTGGTTAAGGGATTTTGACTAAGGCCTGTTAGTGCCTTTACCCTGTTAAAGGTAGCCTTATCAAAAGGTCTTAAGATCATCAATTAAGATGACACCCGGTTAAGGGGTTTTTACAATGGGACCTATTAAAGTCCACCCTATTAAGGGATTTTAGTTGCAATGGTTAGAGAGAAACATAAAGATGATCTGCTAGAGTGGCTACTCATTAGCTTGATCAGATCACACTATATTTGCATCGGTTGTGTATGTTCTGCACAACACTGATTTCCTAAATACACCTTCAACTCTACCCTATGCCGATTTTTTGATCCTTGGATTCCGCACTACCGGTCCTTTAACACTTGGCTATGCACTCTCTTAAACTCCCCCTGTGAACACTTTCACTTTTTCTCAAATCACCTTAACAACAACTTTCTCAAGAATGAGATATGTGAATTTATTGACCCTATAGTTTGTCGCCAACTTTTCCCTCCAAAACACCTCATTCAAAATTACATTATCATGCCTTAAATCACGCCCCTGAAATCATTATAGGAATCTTTGTCAAGACAGTCGAACATGCTGATAAGTCCATTGGTTGACTGGAGAAGACTCCCGATTTAACTAAATGTTAACTGAACGTTACTGGTCTGTCGGTTACAGACTCTTCCAGTGTACCAATCAAAACTTATCTAGTCGGTTTCCTTCTGTATACCAGTTTGTTCTTTGCTTAGTCAATGGACCTCTTCTGTGTCGGTCTACTCACCGCTACCCGGTCTACTTACTGCTTTCCGGTCTACTTATTGCTTGCCGGTCTACTTGTTGTTTGCCGGTCTACTCACACTCACCGCCACCCGGTCTACTTACTACCGATAGACTGTGAAGACTTAAGAGATGATGTTGCCAACAATGACAACCATATCATTCACTAGTCATATAAAATTGAATCAAAATGCCAACATCTATCTGATGTGTCTTTTTTTGTAAATCAAACTAGTGATAACATCGGGGATTTGAAAACTCCTCACAAGAACATACACTCAATGTTTAGCATAGGGATGCCCATTGTTTTCATGTGTGTTATGTCTTCTTGTCATGAACATTAAAACATATTGGAAGTTAAAAATCAACCAATACAACAATCAGTTCAAAACCAAGAGCAAAGAACAACCTTAGAGAAAGGAGAATTTCCAAATCCAACTAGCACCCTTGGAAGGGGTATCAAATCTTCAACTATCTTAGGATAAGATTTCATCCAACAACATTAAGGGGTATCAATTAAAGTGATCAAAGGTTCTACCATCCAAGTCCTATCAAAACCAATACCTAGTTAGATTCTCAAGTTATCAAATTAAATTTATATATCGTGAAACTTGACTCATACCATTTGACACACTTTGTCGTGGGGGCGAATCAAACTAAACGTCTACTTGAAAAGTAAGCCGGAGTTTCTAAACAAAGTATCCATATCAACCATCAACATCAACATTGATCATTTTGTATGACCACTCCCCACATTTTGAGAAGAAGTCTTCATCAAAAGACTAAGTTGAAGAAGAGACAACCTAGTCCTAAGGCACTTAGCAATGAGAGTAAATTTCTCTATATCAACCGTCAACTCTTTAAATCACATCGTGTTTTCTTGCGACATATGCGATTGTATCTCCAAGGAAAAACTAACGAGTTTGACAAGGAACCTTTAAGAAGTAGAGCCTACATTCAGAAATCAGCATTCAATCAACACCTTAATAGTGGGGGAAGGATCAATCCCGCATTGTTTCCAAGAAATTTCATCACCTACCTCGAAGATTGGCCTGAACCACCAACCCCACCAAGAACCCCATTAGAAGAGGAGGAATTCACTACTATAGAAATCTATTGATGTCTACTGGCATTCGATCTTGAAAAGGCAAATAATTGGATCCACAACTAGAATCTAGCATGAGTCGTATGGAATCCAATCCTTTTGATGAGTGCGCAAAAATGGAAGAAGAAGATTTTACCGAGGAATTTGTCCAACAATGCCAACAAAGCGTCGCCTTCCAAAAGCTCATGGAAAGGCTTATAGACATAGATAAACAAAAGTACCTCCTCATGCTCAATAGTAAAGGAATTTCGATGCCTAAGGATTTTGACTTGGAAAATTCAAGAAGTGAAAGAATTCCAAAAACAAGTCCAAGAGCCTACACATTCGCTCAACATCAAGATCACTTAAAAGGAAGTGACTCCCAAGACAATGCCCGCAACCAAGACAATACACGTAATCATGACGATATTAGTGAACAAGGGGATGGACATCATCGAAGGTCCAATGAAGAAAATATTCCCCTCGCTAATATTACACAACTAATTCAAGCACTTCAATGATAAATGCAAGACATGCAACAAGGATCCATGATTAGATACTCCTTGGAGGACATTTGTCCTTATCCTTTGGATAGGAGGCTAAACATGGTACCTTTCCCACCAAATTCAGATATACCAAAGTATGACAAATATGATGGTAAGAGTGATCCCCGTGATCATGTCAGGAAATTTTGTACTATGAGCTTGGAGTTTTCTCACAATGATACATACATGATGAGGCTCTTCCCAAGAATTTTGGGAGGGCAAACAATGGAGTGGTTATCAAAACTCACACCTCCATTAGATCATTTGATGAGTTGGTGAATAAATTCATTACGCAATACTCCTACAATATCCAAAATAAGGTCACCATGCTTGACGTATGTAATATGAAGAAAAAGAACAATGAAATATTCATGGTGTTCCTACAACGATGGAGGCGCATGGTCTCAAGGTACCCAAGAGATGTACCTAAAAAGGAAAAGATAGAAATATTCATAGATAATTTGAAAGATGAAATGAGTTATCAACTCAAACTACGGTGTATACCATCTTTTGCAAAATTGATAGAGAATGGTATCCAAGTAGAGGAAGCTTCGATCAAAAAGGGGACCTTAAAATTGTCTAAGGAAGGTATTAGTTCAAACAACAACCACACCTATAGCAATCAATATAACAACAACAACTCTGACAAGTCCAAATTTTGGACTAGGAACAAAAATGTTGTTCATGATGGTGTGGTTGATGCCAATAATGTAAAGTCTAAACAACCAGTGTTGACTTTATCAGGTAACACACCATCTAACAATGATCAAAAAAGTACCAATCAAGGCACTAACAATTATCCATGCGCTAACAACAATAACAACAATTACCAACGTCATACCAACCAAGGGAACAAAAACATCTACTGAGGGAACAACAACAATAATCAAGGGGGCAATGCTAACACTCCACCTCCCCCATAACGAGGAACCTACACACCATTGGGACAAACCTTGGGATTTGCATTTCGAGAACTATTGGCAAATAAGATTATCACATTGCCAGTCATAAGCAACTTTGAACCCCAAGTCAAACCACCATGGTGGAATGACTCAAACTATTATGATCATCATTAAAACAAGGGGCATAGAATAAATGATTGCATGAGGTTGAATAACCTATTTCAAGATATGTTGGATAGAGGAGACATAATGCTCGATGATCATAAAACCAATGGAGATCATGAGGCTTTCAAAAATCCTATTCCTAATTACAACAAGGGAGGTGCATCAACATCAAATAACAACAAAGGCATTCGTATTAACCACATCTATGACAACGTCATCAACCACATCTCGGCATATGACAATCAAGTGAATGTCATAAAGATCAAGAATAAACAAGAGCATGTGCCAATAAATGTGACAACAAGGGCTCAAAAATATGCCTTGAAGGGGAGTACATCAAAAGAAACAATTATCCCCAAGACTCATTATAACTTGGTCGACCAATTACAAAAAACATCCACTCAGATATCAATACTCGAGTTGCTTAAACTCTCCCCAAAACATAAGGATATCTTGGAGCAAGCTCTTGTTGAAACAATTGTGTGGAATAATCTGGATGTCAATCTATTCCAAGCCATGGTGGCCCATATGATGGTGCCACATAGAATATCATTTTCTGAACATGATGATGTCTCCTTAAGTCATCCGCATAACACCCCGCTACATATCAAAGTCTTAGTCTATAAACATCGAGTAAAAAGAGTATTAATAGATGGAGGAGATGGTCTCAACATATGTACTTTAAAGCTTATTTGTGCATTGTGCTTCTCTAAGCAAGCTATTGATCCTAAGAAGAAAATCACTATCAAAGCCTATGATGATGAAGACAGGTCATCTGAAGAAACTATGATACTACCCATTTAGGTAGGTCCTGTGTGAAGAGACACAATGTGCCAAGTCTTGGACATAGACTTGACATACAACATACTCTTGGGTCGCCCTTGGATCCATGAAATGCAAGCGATACCTTCCACGTACCATCAATGTCTCAAGTTCCCCTACAACAGACAAGAAATCTCAATATCAGCAGATACTAACCCTTTTCAGTATTGCAATGCTATGGGGCAACACAAAATGTCCTAGTTCCTCACAACAGGGAGGCCCAAACTTCCTCATCATCCAACCATCATGAAAAACTGAAGTCATTATCCATCAACTTTGAGCACAAGATGAAGATAAAGGACGAAGGCATGGGGGAATACTCTTTTGAACCCCTATGTCTATCTAAATTGCCAACTTCACCACGGTCTCATGGACAACCTTCCACATCAAGCCATCAGGCAGCACAACCCATCAAGAAGTTTGATGTTAAATTTATTCAAATGGGCACACTGGCTGAAGAATCAGATGACAAAGATATTCTCAACTGGCTATACAAAGATGAGGAACAAATTAGAGTTGTTGCCCTAGAAGTGGTCATTCCAACAGAATAATATTGAAATGGGTTTAGAATCATGCAATGCATGGGATACAAAGGAAAAGGACCTATTGGAAAGTGTCAAGAAGGCATCCTAGAACCCATACAACCCCATTCACAAATTGCAAAAGGCAAATCAGGACTTGGGTATAGTCAGCATGTTCAACCTATGCAGAAGCAAAATCACCACCAGAAACCCCAATGGAGAGAAAAGATAACACATAATGAAGACTCATGGCAAGAGGTGCTACACCATGCAACAAAAAAGACTAGAAAAGAACAAGAGTGTGAAGAACATGAGAAGCGACAAGAAGAACTTGCTATCCAAAGGGAGTAAGCTTCTTATAAGAAAGTACATCATGTACAAGAACCTGATCAAACCGAGATGGAGTCACAACCTGAGGAGATTGATACTCAAAGAAGGGAAAAAGTGTATGAGCAAATACAAGGAATACAAACAAGCACAGATCCCGAATCAAAACAAGCCACCCAACTAGTATCAATTATCAGTGATCTTTTCTCACCATACAACATCCCTGTTAGATTCAGTAAGGTAACCTGGGACATTGATTATGAAACATATTCCAATGAGTGTGAGTGGGATACTTGTTCTGATGTTACAGAGGATATTGGAGTGGATACAATCCATTCATACACACCCATTCCTTATGAGGAACAAGGCTTGAGCTCTAGATCGTTTGAATTCAAACCACAACATATTTACGAGGCTAGTGAGAGTGAACAAATTTAATATGAAAGAGGCAATATCGACGAGAGTACCATCAAAAATCTTGAGACTGTTATAAACCTCACCCATGCCCCGCATAATTATAACAATATCTCTATCATGACCCTCACATCGGTTGATCTTGACTCGCCAAATGACTCCCTACCGGTCATATATCCCAACCTCATAGACTAGGAAGAACCTAAGCACAATATACCGATATTCCAAAATGATGGACCATTGTTCAATACCTCTTCTCTATTAACACAGAAACATGCTCCACCAGTGAACCACATAATGATATCTACAATCAGGGGAGTGCCAAGTCTCAGTCACAAAATGAGCAAAATTAAAAATTGATATAATGGTGAAAACCATCTAATAGCAGTATTAGCTCGCAAAAAGTAAAAACAAAAGATGCATATAATGGTGAAAACCTCTTTGAGGCACCTAAAGATGGGAGACTTGACACTCTTCCTGAGCATTACCAAGAGAGGTCCCCAATCTTGATTGAGCCAACTCAATCAATAAATATCAACACTGAAGCAGCAACCCGAATCATACATCTAGACTTTGTTAAATTCTTCAAAGAGAAGCAAATCAATTTTGTTTGGTCTTATGCAGACATACCAGGAGTAGATTCAAAGAGAAGCAAATCAATTTTGTTTGGTCTTATGCAGACATACCAGGGGTAGATCCAAATCTTATCATGCATCACTTATCCATCGCTCCTGGAGCTAAACCAGCCAAACAGAAATTAAGGAAGATGAACCCACATGTGGCCATATTGGTAAAAGAAGAACTAAAGAAGTTACTAGATGTAGGATTCATTCGACCCATTGATTATGAGGAATGGATCTCTAACATTGTACCAGTGTCTAAACTGGATAAAATCATCAGGATTTGTACAGACTTTAGGGATCTCAACAAAGCTTGTCCAAAGGATGACTTCCCTTTACCAAGAATTGACACCATTGTTGATCTAACTGCTAGACATGCTATGTTATCCCTCATGGATGGTTTCTCTGGATACAACCAAATCAAGATAGCTCTAGAAGATCAGGATAAAACAACATTCACATGTCCATGGGGTACATATTGTTGGAACATCATGCCTTTTTGCTTGAAAAATGCTGGTGCAACTTATCAAAGGGCCATGACAACAATCTTTCATGACATGATGCACACTTTTATGGAAGATTATGTGGATGATTTGCTAGCTAAATCATTCACAAGAGAAGAACACCTGGACATCCTGGATAAAATCTTTCAAAGATTGGAACAATTCAATGCCCGATTAATATCTTTGAGGTAACATCTGACAAACTTTTGGGATACATAGTATCAGAAAAAGGCATCGAAGTGGATCCAGCAAAGGTACAAGCAATTATGGAGATGCAACCTCCCAAGAACATTAGCCAACTCATATCCTTGTAAGGTCAATTACAATCCATTCAATGATTCATAGCTCAACTGGCAGATAAATGTCCTCCATTCACACATCTACTACATAAAAATGTACCTTTCAGATGGGAAGACAAATGCGCAGAATCATTCCACCATCTCAAACAATATCTAATGAATCCACCAATTTTGGTACCACCAATAGTAGGCAAGCCACTCATCCACTATATATCAACAACAAAAGTGTCACTGGGGGCACTGCTAGCACAAGAAGATCCGACGGGCAAAGAAAGGGAAATCTATTACATCAGCAGAACTTTAAATGGATACAAACTCAGCTATACATTCATCAAAAAGGCTTGTTTAGCAGCGGTGTTCGCTTCTCAAAATTTTTGCCACTATATGCTAGCCCATACAATCAAGTCGGTAGCAAAAATTGACACTTTAAAATATCTACTCAACAAAGCCGCTCTCACGAGGAGACTAGCTAAATGGGTTATGATCCTAAGTGAGTTCGATATTCAATACAAAGAATGACGGGCCATCAAAGGACAAGCAATTGCATATCAACTGGCAGAAGCACCACTACCAGATAAATACCCACTATAGGTGGAATTTCTGGATACAGATGTGCTCACTATCACACCCAAGCAATGGACCCTATACTTTGATGGATCCTATACCCAACATGGATCAGGTGTCGACATCTTGTTCGTCACTGCGGAGGGACACACAATTCCAAGATCCTACAGATTGATGTTCCCATGTACCAACAACATTGTTGAATATGAAGCCCTGGTAATAGGTATCAAAGTCGTCGTAGAATGGAAAATCACATAATTGAGAGTCTATGGGGACTCTCAATTAGTTATCAATCATATCAATGATGAGTATCAGACAAAGGACGATAAGCTAATGCCTTATAAGTGAATGGTGGATGATTTCAAGAAGTACTTTGTGGACATCACCTTTCAACAGATTCCAAGGTTGGACAACAGAGTTGTTGATGCAATGGCCACTATCGCCTCACTCATGTTGATTCCAGATAAACAAAATCGTTATGAATTCCTAGTGGAGCAATTATTTTATACGGCCTATAAAAATTCAGAATCCCAAGTTATTTGTGCTCTAAACGGTTCTGATTCCTCCCTATACAGAAAAATCTATGCCTATCTCAAAGACAATACCCTCCCACCCAACCTATCTCACAACCAAAAATGAAGCTTTATCCGACAAGCCGCCTGCTACACCTTAACAATTGACACGCTTTATCACCAAGGCCTTGATGGTACTCTCCTTTGATGCCTCAGTCATAACGAATCTGACTCTGCCTTACATGAGCTTCATGAAGGTATTTGTGGTACGCATTCAAGTGGTCCTACTCTTGCTAAGAAACTCCTAAGGATGGGATATTAGTGACCAACAATGGAGAAAGAGTCCTATCAGTTTGCTAGGAAATGTCCTAAGTGTCAAATTCACGGTAACCTCATGCATGCACTGGTGCAAGATTTACAACCATTCACTACATCTTGGCCTTTTTGTCAGTGGGGACTCGACCTAGTGGGAAAAATTCATCCTTCCTCATCGAATGGACACAAATTCATCATCACAGGGACTAAGTACTTCACCAAATGGACTGAGGAAGTTCCATTAACAACAATAACTGACAAGGATCGGAGCCTAAATGGGTGCGGAGCAAAAACAAGTGGGAATCCCAAATTTCAAATTGGGAAATGGCAGAATTCCTGGGGAAGGCAGATTTCCTGGAGATTGCAGTTCTTCCGGGATCAGAACTGGCAAACAGGTAGGAGGTCAGGCATCTCAAGGGTCAGAAGAGGACAAGGAAAAAGCAAAACCAGGAGAGGAAAAAGATTCGAACCCCGGGGACCCACACGACAGAGGTAAAGGCGAAAAATGGTCTTTGCTCTTTGGAGTGAAGCCGTTGGTTAAATCTGGGCTTTCGGAAGTAACAAACATTTCAGACCCCGCCTCTGGACTGGTCGCTATTTCCATTCCAGACAAAGTGGTTGATATGACTGTAGCTGGACTATCTATGACATTAGTGGGATGATTCTCTAGCTTTAGGCCTAACATTGATGATGTTAGGAATTTCGCAAGGAGAAAATGGCTTGTAAAAGGACAAGTGGAAGTGGCAATGCTGCCTAGAGGGTTTTTTACCTTTGCTCTCAATTCTGAAGAAGACATGAATAAAGCTCTCTGCGAAGGTCTCTGGATGTTTGGCAAGTCATCCCTGGCTCTTCAGAAATGGACCCCGAATCTCGTCCTTGATGAATCCTTCTTTGTTTATGCGCCGGTCTGGACGCACCTCCCGGGTCTTCCGTTGGAATACTGGAATGAGGAATTTTTCAAGGGCATTGTGAAATCCTTTGGAGAACTCTTGTCGATTGACTCGATGACGGCGGCTAAATCAAGGTTAGTCTTTGCTCGCATCTACGTAAATGTTAATCAAATGACAGATATGCCTCAATCCATAGATATCATATCTAAACTAGGAAAATCATCCCAAGCTATTGATTATGAATCTCTATTGTTTGCCTGTTTCCACTACAAAAAATCGGGGCATTGGGCAAAATCATGTCTGCTCAAGAAAGGCAAGGAAATCAAGACTGATAGTAATACTAAGAACAAAAAGATCTGGCAAACGATAAATAAAAAAGGAGACTCATCAACAACCGAGTGTAACCAAAAAAAGGATGCAACGGATCTTATGAATGAAGTCAAGAGGACTGTGAGTAGCAGTAATGATAAACAAGATTGTGTTTGCTCCAACGACCTATCAGAGAGCTCTAAAGAAGCAGAGCAAGGAACTGAGTTGATCAATAAAAAAAAACCCAGAAGACCAGGAGAATGGATCTGTTAGTCAAGAGAAGGAAGAAACCATTCCGGACCAAGAGGATGGATAAGTTAGTCAGGAGAAGGAAGAAACCATTCCAGCCTCTTCACTCTCTAAATCGATCGAGGAAAACTTTAATGAAGCTCAAGACCCTTTTGATACTGAGCCCTTACTGCTTTTAACTAATGGAAGCCCAAAGCCTCTCCTGTGTAAAACCCCTTCTCAAAGTGTGGATATGCTAGATGGGAATCTTCGGATACTCGGTTCGAGAGAAGAAAAATCAAACGAGGAACTCAATGGAGGAATCTCAACTAGAAGCAAGATCAAGAAAAAGGCAGATGTTGGAAGTCAGAATAAAAAGTAGGGAAGGCCATCCCTAAAACATCAAAGGGAACAAGAAAGCTAGAAGAACCGTGTTGATGGAACACAGTGTTCCATTGAGTCAGCCCTATCCCCAGTTAAAGTATGAAGATAATATCCTGGAATATCAGAGGGTTGAACGCCCCTCATAAGCAGGATGTGTTACGAAACATCATCAGAGATTATAAACCGGATGTGGTCCTTGTTCAGGAAACCAAGATGTCTAAAGAAAAAGTTGAAAAGATCAGAATTTTCAAGGAAAATGGAGTTATAGGATCTAACTCGGAGGGAGCTTCTAGAGGAACTACGATTTTCTGGAACAAAAAAACTATAGTAGGAAAGGAAATCATCTCTACTTTTAATAGGAACTCAGTTCAGCTTGAGCATATTAAGGACAACTTTGTTTGGATGTTATCTAATGTCTATGCTCCTAATACCAAATCCGGGAGAGCTAAATACTGGAAAAGCCTTGCAGCTGACAGACTCTAGTTTGCTGATCAAAGCTGGATTATTATGGGAGACTTCAATACCCCGCTCAAAGATGAAGAGAAGATGGGAGGTATCCCTTTACATCTTGATGGGAAACAAGACCTTATGGACTTCATTAATGACCAAGCTCTCACTGATGTGGATCTTTAGGGTATCAACTACACTTGGACCAATAAAAGAACCGGAGCTGATCTGATTCAAGTTAAGCTTGATAGATCTTTAATCTCTCATGACTCGTTTTCTAAGTATAGCTACTCCCTTGCTTTTGTTATCAAAATTGGATTAGGCCATTACCCCATCTCCTTCATTGCCAATTCTTTTTCGGCCAAGAGAAACTTCCCTTTCAGATTTGAAAAAGCTTGGCTCTCCCATCCTTCTCTGGAAGCTTGTATTTCTAAATGGTGGAACTCTAAAGTGGAGGGTAAGGCTCTTTTTAGAATTGCCAAAAATCTCAACATTCTAAAAGCTAAAATTAAAACCTGGAACAAAGAGATTTTTGGGGACATATTCAAGAGCAAAATTCAAGTCAAAGCTGAAATAAAGGATGTTCAAGATAGAATCCAAGAGGTTGGGCTAACTAAAGATCTTAGGATGGCTGAAAATAATATTTTATCTAAATACCACACCATCATCTCTAATGAAGAGGCTTTCTGGAGACAAAGATCTAGAGCCTTGTTCCTAAAGGAGGGCGACAAAAATACCTGCTTCTTTCACTTAATTGCTCTTAAGCATAGGGCAGCCAACATAATATCCAGACTATCCTACAATAAAGGTATCCTAACAGAGGATTGTGACATTAGGAAGGAAGCTCTCGAGCATTTCAGTACCCTACTGGGTGATGTGGATAACCTGGATTTCAGCAATCAAAACACCCTTTTACAAGCTATTCCTTCTATCCTTATGGAAGTTGATAACCACCTTTTATCCCGTATTCCCTCTAATCTGGAAATCAAAAAGGTGGTGTTCTCCTTTCAGGGCGATAAATCCCCTGGACCGGACGGCTTCCCTATGTTTTTATTTCAAAATTTCTGGCACATTATGGAGGCTGACATATGCAATGGTGTTAAAGAATTCTTTGGCTCCAGAAGACTTCTTAAGGAGTTGAACGCCACCTTCATTGTCCTTATCCCAAAGATCCTCGGAGCTGATTCTCTCAACAAGTTTAGACCTATTAGCCTGTGTAACTCTGTTTACAAGATTTTATCCAAGGTTCTGACATCCAGGTTGTTGGAAATTCTTCCTAGGATTATCTCTGTCTAGCAGAATGGCTTTGTCCTCGGAAGACAGATTTTGGATTCCATTATCTCCGTTCATGAAAATATCCACTCCCTGAAAGTTGCGAATAACCAGGGATTCTTCCTAAAGCTTGACATGGCTAAAGCTTTTGATAGAGTGAACTAGTAGTTTCTCCTTAGGATCATGAAAGCATTTGGTTTTGGTTACAAAGTTATTCAGCTCTGCTCTCAACTTATGGAAACTTCCTCCTCTGTTGTTATTGTCAATGGTTCCCCGTCCAGTTTCTTCAAAAGCTCTAGAGGTCTCAGACAAGGGGACCCCATATCCCCTATCCTATTCACCATACTTGCTGAATGCCTAGGCAGATTCATTCTCAAAAATGCGGAAGACGAAAATCTCAAGGGTCTGAAACCTTCTTCTTCTAATGTTGTTTGTTCTCATGAACAATTCGTTGATGACTCTATTACTATGGGGGAAGCCACCATCATGGAAGCTAATAATATGAAGATTATTCTGAATACTTATGAATCTACCTCTGGCCAAAAAATCAATTGGGATAAAAGTTCTCTATTTTTCATTAATACCCATGTCCAAAGGCAACTAAGTATTGGAAGGATTCTTGGTTGCAATATCTCTGAGTTTCCCTCTACTTATCTGGTGCTTCCTCTATGTCTTGAGCCTGAGGACTCCTTCTGGAACAAGCTGATAGATAGACTTAACTTGAAACTTGCTGGTTGGAAAGGGGTTGTCCTAAGTCAAGTGGGTAAAATCACTCTACTCAAAGCCACTCTCCAAAACCTTCCTGTGTATGCCCTCAGCCTGTTCAAAATCCCCACAAAGTTTGCGGAAGCCATTGAAAGAATCCAAAAAAAATTCTTTTGGTTGGGAGTGGAAGTCAAAAACAAAATTCCCCTTATTGCCTGGAATAAAATTTGTTCCCCTAAAGCCTCATGTGGGTTGGGTTTAAGGAACAATTGGTTCTATGAACAAAGCTTTATTAGCCAAACAAATATGGAGATTCAAAGGGGAGGAAAGAGAATGGAACTCTATCTGGAAAAACAAATATCTCTATATGCAACCTTCTGAGGAAGAATTCTTTGATAACTCTTTCACTGTTGAAGGATCCGCTATTTGGAATGTTGTGCAATCTGCTAAAAGTTGGGTTGTTGCTGGCAGAACTTGGAACCTTGGGGATGGGAGGAGAATAAGATTTTGGGACTTGATAGATGGATCCTGGATAAACCTCTGGAGAAAATTCCAATCCTTAAATATTGGAAAGACCGGTTTAAAAGCAGGTATGGTGAAAAGGTCAGAGATTACTGGATAAATGGGAACAGGATTAATTTCAGCCAGCAATGTCCGGGGCTCAATTTCCTTCAGATTGCTCTCTGCTAAAATCCCTAGAGACAACAAAGATGACAGATTGATATGGAGGGAAACCCAGGATGGGATTTATTCTATTTCCTCTGTTGTGGCTATTCACTATGACCCGATGGAAGAAATTCCTATCTGGGCTAAAGTTTGGAACAAGAAGTTAGTTCCAAAGGTCAATATCTTCTTCTGGATTTTCATCCAAAATAAGGTATTAACCCCGGACAATCTTCATAAAAGAGGTATTAATTTTCCTAATAGGTGTTCTCTTTGCTGCAGGGAAGAAGAGATGGCTTGCCACATTCTCAATCAATGCACTTTTAGCTAGGATATCTGGAAAATCATCCTAACCAAGTGGAACCTGAGCTAGGTTTTCCCGAACTCCCTTGGGGACTCTTGGCAGCAATGGAATTGCCCTAATTCTAATCCTAAAATTGTGGAAACTTGGAGACTTACTTTGCCGATTGTTATCTGGAATATCTGGAAAGAGCGCAACAACGGGATTTTTAGGGATAAAAGGGCTATTCCTGAAGTGGTTGTAGATAAAATCTTTAGGAGTATTTTTTAATGTCTCTATTGTACTGATCAGGGACCTGCTGCTAAAGATGATTTTAAAGACAGGTGGAACCTGTCTACCACTACTTCTAGCAAGGAGACTGGAAGAGAAGGTCTGGTCTGGTGCTTTCCTCCTCAGGGATGGATTAAGGCTAACTTTGATGGGGCTTCTAAAGGGAATCCGGTTAAAGCTAGATACGAGGGCATTGTTAGGAATTTTGTTGGAAGCTGTCTTAAGGCGGTGGCTGGACCTTTGGGGAATCAAACTAGCCATTTTGTCAAAGCCTCTACCGCCTTGAACACCTTAATTATAGCTAAAAATCTAAATTATGATAAATTATGGCTTGAGGGAGATTCACTTAATATCATCAAGTGTTTAAAGGGGGAATCAGAGCCTTCTTGGTCTATTGAAAATATCATCATGAAAGCTAGGGAGATCATTGCAAGTTTCAAAGAAATTATTATTCAACATGCTTTCAGAGAACAAAACAGTGTTGCAGATTATTTAGCGAATACTAGGGTTAACTCCGACTCCCAAATGATTTGGCACGAGAAGGATCTCAATTTAAACATTAAAGAGTTCCTTAGAAAGGACCGTTATATGGGAAGAGAAGGACAATTTAATCATGTCAAGTAAAAAGCATCATTTATGCCTTGCTAGAAAGGCCATCATTACTTGGCATGGCGGCAGATCTTCAACAACCTTTAATAGTCTGACGCACGCTTTGTGGGTTACTCAGTTCAAAAACTTGAGCAACATCGGGAAAGAAGGTTTTAATTTGCAGAGAAACAGAGCAGATAGCCCGTTTTCGAAGATGGGAGGAGACCTAAGGTGGGAAGAACCAGACAATACGTCGACTTGGAAAGCGATGCCAAAAGTTTGGGTGAAATTGGAGAAGGGCTCCCTCACCAACTTCATGGAGAAGCTCGTGGACTATGACAAAGGTAGGGTTAACCTAGTTGTTTCTAAGATCTCTGAAAACTGGTCTAATGGCTCTTTTAAAATTTATGGAGTTAAGTTTAAGCTAGACGTTGGGCTCATATCCACTGTGACCGGAATGCCCCACATTGGGCTTAATTTCTTTCGAGACCTTAAAGTCTCCAACAATGTGGTCAATCTGTTCCCATGGAAAGAGAAAGAGAGGGTTAAAATCGGCAAAGCCACTAGGGGCTACTACGAAGCTACAAACATCAAGAAGCTATGGGGCTGGGTTCTAAATGCAATTATGGAATACATCACGGTTGAAGGCGGTTTCTCCAAGGCCCACACCTACCACTTTGTCCTCTTAAACCATTTTAGACACGACAAAAAGGTATCCCTACCCTACTACCTTTATCAATCCCTCTCCAGGTCCCTCAACAAACACAAGAATAACCCTTCCAGCCGGATTCTCCATTACGAGCTTCTATTGCTCATCTATGAGCATTGCAAAACCCTCGTCCTGCAGGAAAATAAGAGGATTTCCGCCTCTCCGGGTAAGAGAAAGATGGAAGAGGGAGAAACTATCAAGGAGAAGGTGTCCTCCAGCAAAAAATGGAAAAGTGTTCCTGGGTCGGAAACAGAGGAAATAGTTAAGGAAAGCAGCGGAATGGAGATGGATGACTCCAACGGTGAAGACAACTGGAAAGACGAGGATTTGGGTAATGAGGAAGAAAGTGGGGATAATGAGCCTGGTCATGAAAGCCCTATCCTCAGGGAATGCTCTGGTAAGGACAATAGCCATCTGATGGAAGAAGAGGATCTCAAGGATAACGAGGAAACTGAAGTGAATTTCGAGAAGGACCTGACTAAGGACAAGGATAGTGAGGATAAGGAAGGTGCTGGTAAAGGACTTATCCTGTATAACCTCAAGAAACTCTCTGAGGTGAGAATGGATTTCGATAGATGGACCTATGAGATCCTGAAAAACCTGGAAAAAAAGGGAATAAACTCGGATGAGAAGAGGGAGGATGAAAACAAAGAGCAGATTAAATGGAAGCAGGAAATGGAGAATAAGGTAAAATCGTTGGAAGAGGGAAAAGAAGCGATGAAAAATCTGATGGCCGTTATCCCAAGTATCCTCTCTGTCGTCACTAAAAACCTAGAGGACATCGCCAAGGTCTTTGATCATACCTGCACTCTGAATCCGGTCGTGGATCTTGACCTGGATGATGAGACCATCCAGACTGGAAGCGGTGATGCTACTCCGGTGGGAGGTACTGCGAAGAGAACCAGGGCCAACATCAAGAAAGTTGTGGCTGCTTCCACTAAGGATCCCCCTAACCTCAAAGACAACATCAAGGAGCTGCACGAAATTAGCAACACCTTGGCAAAATCCCTAGAAAAAATCTGATTTCTGGAAGGCCTGCTGGCTTAACGGGGCTTTTTTGGGTTTTCTCTGGTTTTCTGATGGTTTTTTGTGGTTATATTCTTTTCTATTTCTCGTTGCTTTTGTTGTTTATTTTGTTTAAGTTCTGACTGTAAAGGGTTTCGGGGCCCCTTCAAAACCTATTTTTTCCTTAATCAAAAACAACAGTAACCGACAAACGGATAGCTTCCTTCATCTTGAATTACCTCACCTGTCGGTACAACATCCCTAGTTCCATTATCACAAATAATAGAAGAACTTTCAAAAATCAAGATGTCCAAGAGCTTTGTGAATGATTCCATATTCAATATCGCTTTTAGACACCTTATTATCCACAAGGGAATGGCCAAGCAGAGGCCTCAAACAAGACAATCTTGAAAATCCTCAAAAAGAAAGTGAATGATGTTGGTAAAGACTAGCATGTCCAACTCAATCCTGCACTTTGGACCTACAAAATGAGTATCCACACACCTACAGGATCTACACCATACTCATTGGCATACAGATCAGAAGCTATCCTACCTATTGAGGTAGATATTCCATCACTTTGGGTGTCATTGAAAGGCCTCATTCCAGATGAGGAAAATCGAGTCAACAGGTTACAAGAGCTCAAAATGCTAGATAGACGTCGACAACGTTCCTTTGATCATATCAAGGCATATCAACAAAGAATGTGCAGAAGCTACAATCACAAGGTTGTCCCATGAGCATTAAAAATTGGTGATCTAGTCCTAAAGGAAAACCCCCAGAACCAACAAGATCAAGAAAAGAAAGGGAAATTTGAACCCAGCTGGCTGGGGCCCTTTGTTATCATATTAGCTTGTGGATCAGGAGCATATCAGTTATCAACTTCATAAGGGGATGTGCTTAACGAACCAACCAACAACATCCATCTGAAGAAATTCTACACTTGATTCATCTCATGCACAGATCGAGCAAAATAGAAAATCGAGAAAAATACAAAAAAAATATATTGAAATCAATCAAAAAGTGCAATAAAAACAAGTGGTGAAAACCTGGTAACAGACGCTATTTGTGAGAAAGAAGCTCCTCTATCTACTGGTACTTGCATCATATCTTTGGCTCCATCTGATATAAACCAATAGCCATTACAGAACACTTATAAATGCAACATTATCCCAGACATACTTAGCGTAGTCATTATTCCTGATAATCTGAATCTGTTATCTAAATCATATCCCACCATGGCTTGGTGATCAGTGTACATATCCATATCAAAGTAGTATTAACAGCAAGGGGTAAAATCTTGACCTCGCTAGGGGCATTTCTCCTTGAGGGTTTTACACATCCGGCCAAACACATAGCATAAATTTTTTTTATCAAGACAACCCACCATGACAATGACAATGCAAGAAGGCTAGACATCATGGAATTGAACTAGAATTGACCAAGAGATCTATTTGCAAGATGTTTTACTTGACAAGAATACATTTATGATAACATGCATGCTTACTTATGGTTGTTAATTTGTGCTTATCATATCTCCTAAGTGACTCAAGGATGTCTCAAAGACTAGAGAAGCAAGGAAGGAATGTGATGTTTTCTTTGTCTACTATTTGGGAGTGAAGCCTTCTACTGTGCAAATTTCTCTGATGACGTGATGAAGCAACATATCACTGAAGACATTTTGGATTTGTACGGGGCTAAGCTTAACTCTTGTCTATTTTACGCAAGCAACACTTAGGTCATCTTGGTTCAATTATACCTCGACGCTTGTGTCATCTTGCAATATCAAAATCCATGTAATTTATACTCAGGTCGTTATGGTTCAACTATACCATAACGCTTGTATCAACTTTCAACAAATCAAGGCTCGATGATGAAATAGGGAAGCACTGGCAATTTGATAAAAAAACAGATGGCAACATTTGGGAATGAGAATGCATTAGTATCATTTTGCAGTCACATAAATCTGTCCATTTAATTAAATGAATATTTACTATTTATTTGATTAATAAATCCACTAGCCAACAGTTAGTTAAATTAACATTTAATTAATTCATCTTCAATCATTCTCCTATTAATTAAATAAATTATTCAATTTATTTTAATTAATTCATTAAACCAAATTCACAATCAATTAAATGAATAAATCTTATTTATTTAATTTAATCCCCTCTCCTCTTTTAAATAAATAATTAAAACATTTATTTAAATCATTAAATCCCCCCCACTTGCATTCTCCTACAAATGCAAGTTGCAACCACAATTGAAATAAATTAATTTTATTTTAATTAAAATCCTATTTTCCCTCACCCATCAAACCCACTTTCAATCCTAAATCCCCTTCTAGACCTTTCTAACCACTTTCTAGTCATTCCTAACTAGCCTAATCCATCTCCTAAATATTGTCACATTCCTAAGCAACTTGAAGTCACTTCTCAAAGCCTTCAAAGTCTTTGAAAATCATTTAATGCTTTATGTGTTCAAAAAACTAACCTCTAAAGTCTTCCAAACCACTAATGGTTCTTACTTGACCATTAGTGGCTCTTACATAACCATTTATGGTTAACTCCACTTTCCCCCATGGTTAGAGACTTTCCCTCTAACTCAACCTCCATTTGACTCATGGGTCTCTTCAAGCACTTATTGCTTTGACCATGGTTATCCTCACTAACTCTTACACAAGAGTTTATCCATTGGATAAAGACATTATTTATTGGATAATGACTTGATTCTTTCAACTCAACATTAACCTTACCTCCCAAGTTAACCCTCAAGTCATGTCACACATTTAATGTTTATTCTCTCTCCTCTCAACCCATCTCATGTTGATATTTGTCATCCTGGGATTGGGTTGAAAGCCCTCACATGGATCATAAACCCCTTAATCCTTACCCTTGATGAGATTACTCAATCTCAACCCTCCATTGCTCCATTTTACCTATAAATAGAGCTCATTTCTTCATAATCTAGATCCTAAAATCTTGTATGCATCTAACTTATAGTGAAATTTTGAGAGCGTTTAGCATAATCATCTACATTTGTCTTTTTGGGCTAAAATTAATATTAGATAATTAGATAATATCTTGTTTTAGCTTGTTCACATTTGCATTCTCATAATCATTCGTTCTACAATCTTGAACCTCCATAAGACATCCTGAATAGTGCAAAAAGCTACTAAGAGCTACACTTATTTGGGAACTTGGAGAGGAGAGGAACAAGGGAGGAGAAGCTACAAGCATGGTGGAGGGCATTTTGAGATGCCTTATTGCATTTCTTAGATTTATCAAGCTTTCTATTTTATGTTTTGTGTCTCTCTTAATATGCTTGCTTAGGATAGTGTTTGATTTGTGATTTCTAACACTAACACTTGATTTGTTGCTTGTGTGTTTTGTGTTTGTCTTGACAATATCCTAACCATCCTTTTTGCAGAGCATCATTTGGTGAACCTGACGTGAATCGAACACGCAACCTTCTGATCATCTTTTTGAAAACTACTAACTTTTTCATGTTATAATTGACACACAGGTCGCGCTTTAGCCCCATTGTTCACGCTCTAGCACCTTCGAAGGTTGGTACTTTAGCGCTATTGTTCCTAACAATAGTGCTATTCTCCCCCAACTGGCGGTATTGTCCTTCTTATGGCACTATTGACCATTAAATAGCACTTTCAGTTCGTTGTTTGACAAAATTCTTTTAGCACTAATGTATCTTTTTATAGCATGTTTGCACTTCTTTTAGCGTTTTCTATTTAAAAAGCTTGTTTTTTGAAATGTTTCGGCCCATCTCTTGAGGGGGCATACCACCCACTAAATTAACATTTATGGGGCATTTTCTTCACGCCTATTTTTCTTTCTTTGAAACGACGCAATAAACCTCACCGTCTCAAAGAGGGGCATATGTAGTCACATAATTCTATCCATTTAATTAAATGAATATTTACTATTTATTTGATTAATAGATCCACTAGCCAACAGTTAATTAAATTAACATTTAATTAATTCATCTTCAATCATTCTCCTATTAATTAAATAAATTATTCAATTTATTTTAATTAATTCATTAAACCAAATTTACAATCAATTAAATGAATAAATCTTATTTATTTAATTTAATCCCCTTCCTCTTTTAAATAAATAATTAAAACATTTATTTAAATCATTAAATTCCCCCCACTTGCATTCTCCTACAAATGCAAGTTGCAACCACAATTGAAATAAATTAATTTTATTTTAATTAAAATATTATTTTCTCTCACCCACCAAACCCACTTGCAATCCTAAATCCCCTTCTAAACCTTTCTAACCACTTTCTAATCATTCCTAATTAGCCTAATCCATCTCCTAAATATTGTCACATTCCTAAGCAACTTGAAGTCACTTCTCAAAGCCTTCAAATTCTTTAAAAAGCATTAAATTGAGATGGCTTATTGCATTTCTTAGATTTATCGAGCTTTCTATTTTATGTCTTGTGTCTCTCTTGATATGCTTGCTTAGGATAGTGTTTGATTTGTGATTTCTAACACTAACATTTGATTTGTTGCTTGTGTTTTTTGTGTTTGTCTTGACAATATCCTAACTATCCTTTTTGCAAAGCATCATTTGGTGAACCCGACGTGAATCGAACACGCAACTTTCTGATCATCTTTTTGAAAACTACTAACTTTTTCATGTTTTAATTGACACACAGGTCGCGCTTTAGCACCATTGTTCATGTTATAGTGCCTTCGAAATCGCGTACTTTAGCGTTGTTGTTCCTAATAATAGCGCTATTGTCCCCAACTGGCGCTATTGTCCTTCTTATAGCGCTATTGACCATGAAATAGCGCTATTGACCATGAAATAGCGCTATCGTGTCTAGTTTTAGCACTTTCAGTTTGTTGTTTGACAGAATTAATTCTATTTGACAGAATTTTATTTAGCGCTAATGTCTCTTTTTATAGCACGTTTGCACTTCTTTTAGCGCTTTCGTTTGTTATTTAGCGCTTTTGTGTTAAATAGCACTTTTGTTTCCACACAAAGTAGCGCTATTGTAACAAAGAGTTGTAAAAAAATTTCCTTATAACCAAAAAACCAAAAATATTAGGCTTGTAGAAGCCCGCCAAACATTCAGATTTTACTAACTAATTATCTTTTGTGCAGGTTTGGACTAACCCCATTTTTGTAGGATTTCCAAAATTTAAGCTTAGGAAGTAAATTTATTTATGTTGCTAACTTTGTCTTTAAAGTTAGGATAAAATGAATTCACTTTCTTTTCTTGGTTAAAATCAACTTCACTTCTTTTTGGGTATAAAATAAATCACATATTTTGTTTGGGCTTGTAAAAAGAATCTCACTTGTCTAGTAAAAAATAACCACAAACTCCAAACCAAACAAAATTTATTTTTACAAGTTAGGGACAATTTGAATTTGGTGCTTAAAATCAACGAGACAATTTTTATTTCTTGCATCCAATTAAAAATCATAATCAACACTTTGTTTTCGACAAGATTAAAAATAACAAGTCATTGGTCCCTTCAAGTTCAATCGATTTACTTCAAGCAAAACATGTTCTCAATTCAGTTGACCAGGATTTCAAGTTCCTATATTACAAAACATTTTGCCTTGAAGTTAAAAAGAACACCATTTTTGTTGGAGCAACATCTCCAAATAGTTAGATCACATTGCTATAAACTTGGTTAAAAAAAACAAGTGTTTTTGGTGATTGGCACACTTGTGTAAAGTTTGTCGAGTGGTCCTACTTCTAACACTCACTATCCTCTCCCTTGGCTTTCATGGTCCTAGGTGCAAGAGAAAAGTGTTAGTAACACTCAAAATTTTATCTTTTTAAGAGGGGTCTGCCAAGAGACACATCACTCTTGGGAACAACCTCGCACGGTAAATCCTTTGAGCCGCTATAGAAATCAGGTGTGAATGAAAGTTGTAGCCTTGGGTATAGTTGTTCCTACATTGTAACTTGCCGAAAGGACATATGGGCCCCACCACAAGTTACAAGGCTCTTAAGTGAGTCACTATAGAATGAACTTATGTCCAAAAACATCAAACATTACTAGACACCTTTTTATATAGAATCTAACCTATTCTATTGATTGAGGATATTTGTGATAAGTTCAATGCAAGAGCATAGATGGTTTTCCTCCCAAGATACTCACCATACATATTTCCTTGAGTAGAAATAGGGAATTTTGAAAGGCTACTTGTAGGTTGATAAAAGTGGTGACTCCCCCATCATCGGGATCATCTATCTATTATGCTCACTCAAGACTTAGTATATCACATCCTTACCTACTACGGCGGGATTCATAAGGTATGTAGTACCAAAGTTGAATAAATATCAAGTTGTGGGCTGAAATTATCGCAACTGGCTATTTGACCTTGGGGATAAAGTGTGTTTGAAGTGTCTTTGTTTTATGTCAGACCAGTGATAAATTGAGCCGACTTCAGGCTTTTGGAAAAACATACAAAAATATTTGAAAAGGGGTCAAAAATTTCAAAGATTGGGTTGATTTAGACCCACACCTATTTGGGCCTTTTTAGGCAACATTATTGTGTTTGTGTGCTTGCTCTATTTTCTTGTCAAAGAAAGTCAAAAACCAATTCAAATACAAGTATTCATTCAACACAAATTTTCATCCAACATTTGACCAACAAACCATCAAAAAAAGTGCAAACAAGATATCAAGTTATATGGCCATCTTTCAAATCTTAAGAAAGAGGAATCTTCATCAACATGTCAATTTGAAAAGAAGACCATTAAGTTCAAAGGCTTTCATCAAAAGAAGGAAATTTTTCTATCTCAATACACAAATTTTTGTATCACACAGAACCTTCTTGCGGCATATGCGTCTATATCTTCAAGGAAAAACCAACGAGTTCAATAAACATCCCTTGAACAACAGAGCTTTTACTCGGTATAGAGCTTTGAGTTATCATAAAAATAAAGGAGGCAAAATCAACCCTGCTTTCTTTCCAAACATCTGCATTGCATATAACATAGCTCGGGAAGAACCACCAACCCCTGATCAAGAAGAGGAAGAATTTGTCCCATTTGTAACACAAAGTTTTTATTGAAGTTCCCATTCTATCTACTCTCACATTCGTACATCATAAATCCATCTCAACTCTCGAAACATAAAAAGGTCTTGTCCTAAGTTCTTTTTAGATATTGCTTAAATCAAAACAATACATCACTTTTTAGAGTGTCTCTACATCTAGGATAAACTCATCCTAAGAGGAATTTCTACGCAAGTCAAAACTAGTCTATGAGTGCATCCTCTCATTACTAGATAGCTTGGTTTGTAACACATCTCATACCTTGCTATACCTTATCATACCAACATTGTTAACAATACAAAAAAAAAATATTCATAAAAGAACTTTGGTAATATCAAACCTTTAGTGTTAGAGATCCATATGCTAGACACTTCACAAAATATTTATCTTTCATTCCATCACCAACTCATAATCACTTTCACCAAACTTCAAAAACAACTTTCAAATAAAACGGCTCAAACTAGATCGAGAACTAGACAACTAGAGATCGAAGAAGACGAGGATGAAAATCTCAATGAATTTCAAGAAGCCATTGGAGGAAATGCAAATGATGAAAATCATAGTACTCCCACTCCTGAAGCAATAGAAAGGGCACAACACAACCCCCTCTTCAATTGAATTTTTCATGAAATCCTCAAAAACAACGTCGAGGCTCATTTTTTGCGACTTGCTCAAGAGGGAGCCAAACTACCCTCTGATTTTGATACTGCACAATTACGGCAAACATCAAAACACCATAGCCGTAATGAGGGTGGAAGAGGTCGAGATAACTTCAGATATGACCTTAATCAAGGAAATCCCCCACCTCCTCCTCCTCCTAACGACATAGACATGTTGAGGCAACAAATCGAGAATCTAGCCCAACAACTCCACAGTGGTGTGAAAACTACCCGGTTTTCACTTAATGATATTTGTCCCTATCTCTTTGATAGGAATCTACATATGCTACCTTTTCCATGAGGGTTTGAAACACCTAAGTTTGAAAAGTATCAGGGAAAAGGAGACCCTAGAGATCATGTTAGGGAATTTCACTCGGCTTGCCTAAAAGTGGCATATGAAGACACATATCTAATGCACCTCTTTCCTCAGAGTTTGGGAGGGACAACCACACAATGGTTTTCCCAATTACCATGCGACATTAGGACATTTGAAGAACTAGTCCAAAAGTTCATCACACATTATTCACACAACATAGAACGCGATGTAACCATGGCAGATCTGTACAATACCAAACAAAAGCCAGGGGAGCTATTTTCAGCTTTCCTGCAACGGTGGAGACAATTGTCTAGTAGACATTCTCTTCATCTACCTGAACGAGAGCTAGTGGAAATATTTATTTGCTACTTAAACGATGAAATGGAATTCCACCTAGACATGAAGGGCATAGAGTCCTTTGACAACATGATCACCCAGGGATTAAAATGTGAACGGGCCCTCATCAAAAAGGGACTTATCAAGATATACAATGAACCAAAAGATGGCCCTCGCCCACGTTTTAATAGTGATAAACCCAACTTCTAGAATAAAAACAAAAAAATCATCAATGATGGGGTTATAGACGCAAGGACCATAAAGAGTGCACAACCTGTGGTCAGATTTGCGAGGCAAAATCCCCCTCCTAAAAATACCACTGTTGCTCCTCCACAAAATCAAGGTCGCAATGCACCGCAAGAGGAACCAAGACAACGACAACAAAATTATAAACCAAAACATACATACACACCCTTAGGGGAACCTATCGAAATGGTGTTGTGTCAATTGGTCTCTTCAAATTTGGTGACCTTACCCAAGACATCTAACTACAAACCTCAAGTCAAACCTCCATGGTGGAGAGATAACGAACATTGCGAATTCCACCAAGGGAAAGGGCTTAAAACAAGCAACTGTCATAGAATAAAAGATATTGTTCAAGATCTTATCGACCGACGCGAAATTGAAATTAAAGGACACGACCCAAAAACCTCAAATAATGATCATCTCATGTTTAAGAATCTGCTTCCATCACAAGATCAAAGGGGTCCTTCCACCTCAGGGCGAAACACAAATACAACTGATTATACTCGAGCAGCCTATAATTATACTGTGAATCACCTATATGATGACAATGAACAAATTGCAACCATCACCATCAAAGATCCGAACCCTACATACAATGTTGTTACGCGTCGTAGCAAGATCACCATTAAAGAAGCTCCACAAAGCTTATCATCCATCCCAAAGCAGTACAATCTTGTAGAGCAGTTAGATAAGATGCCCGCACTTATATCCATCTCAGAGATTTTGCGCCTATCCCCATCTCATAAAACAATCTTGGATCAAGCTCTCCAAGAAGCGTCAGTCCCCGCCAACCTTGATACAGATCAATTTCAAGCCATGGTTGGCATTCTCAAGTCATCACCATGTCTCACTTTCTCTGAAAGTGACAATGCTTCATTCCAACAACCACATAACGCATCCCTTCACATTGAAGGATGTCAACCAACACAGAATCAAGCGATTCTTGATTGAAAATGGAGTAGGCCTGAATATATGTACATTAAAGTTGGTCACAACATTGGGATATGCAGTTGAATCAGTGGACCCCTACAAAAAGATAACCATAAAAGCCTATGATGATGCGAAGCGTTCTTCCAAAGGAGCAGTTGTGTTACCAATCCGAGTGGGCCCAGTAGTGAAGCACATCATATGTCAAGTTCTGGACCTTACTCTGTCATGTAATTTTTTATTAGGAAGACCTTGGATACACACCATGGAAGTCGTTCCATCCACCTATAATCAGTGTATCAAGTTTCCTCATAACGATATAGAAATTAAAATCCTTGGTGATGCAAATCCATTTGCATATTGTAACAACATCAACCATCAGCCAAAGATTGTCATTCCTAACAACATAGAAGCTATCCCGTCCACCTCATATGTTAGTCCAGCCTCTCTTTCCAGCTCAAACATCCCTATACCAAAGCAAGAGAAGCTGAAAATGAAAATGGCAAAGGAAGGTCCTGGGGAATACAATCTGAGCCAACTCTTTTGTGTTGGGCAATTACCCACTTCCCCTAGAACTCATGGTAAACCTCAAAATTTGCTTCAAATACCATCAACTAAGCAAGCATACGCTTTGGCACCTTTTATCCTTGGTAAAAGTCTGGAAGAGGAAACTAGGGATGAAGACCTAGCAGAATGGATTTATAAAGACCCTATCATCACGAAAATCTCACAGGCTAAGCTTCCTACGGATAAATATGGCAAAGGTCTTACCATTATGCAAAGAATGGGATATGATGGTCAGAGTGCTTTGGGACCTTGCAAGAAAGGGTGACACGAGTCATTGCAGCCTGAGTTGAAACCGAAAGATAATACTGGATTAGGCTTTCAAAAAGAAGCTCTTCCCAAGCTCAGATTCAAATGGAAACCCAACAAACCTCTATATTAGCCTAATACTCTAAAGAGGCCACCCTTGATTATATCAGCAACACCAAGAACCGTACCAACTGCCCCAACAAAACTGATAATCTCATCAGTAGTAGTAGAAATAGCGCCCACAACATCAACAAACCCCATCACTCCATCAACAACATCAGTACCATTAGCATCATCCCCAACAATTTCATCAGAAAAAGCAATGGCACCAACAATACCGATACTCACAGTAGTGGCATCCCCAACACCAAAAATCCTATCAACAACATCATCAATCTCACCCATAAAAGTGCATAAACCCATGACTAATGCACTATTCAATACAAAGGACATCCCAACATGGTACAATAATTGGATGTTAGAAAGTGATTCAGAGACCGACTCCCATGAGTGGGAATTTGATTAAGTGAATCTGAATACTTCAGATGAGGAAGACACATCACCTCCCCCACCCCGTAAGGATATCCTAGTTTACGGGGAGGCATGGATTAAAACCTTTTGGACTCTTGAGCCAGAAGCACCTTCCATAGGTCCTACATCGAATCTGACACTAGAATCTGACAAGGAGAATACCATTGATGAACTTCACTCATCTATCTTAACCCTCACTGACACCTCCTCTAAACTTAACTTAATTGATGAAGTCATGCCCATTATCCACCCCAAACTCATTTATTGGAACCAACCTAATCCCCCATGCCTTGACCAATTCCAAAACGATGAGGTGATCATTGACTTTTTGGAACTATGGGATAACATACCGAGTGGGGATCACAAAGTTGGATTCGCCATTGAACTTAATAGCGCAACATACTTTGGGGTGGATGCCAAACCTTTCAACTACAAAAATATCATAGTAAAGCATGGATCTTTCAGTGAAAACCACATTGTGGCACTGTTTGATCCCAAAAAAGTAAAAAGAAAGAGCATATCCAACGGTGAAACCTCTATGAGGTGCCTGAGGATGAAAGGTTTGACATTCTCCCCTCTAGTCCAAATCAGGAACGATCAACAATCCTCATCGAGGAAACAAAAGAATTCAATGTAGGGACCACTGAGACTCCTCACCAAATACATCTAGCATCTCTTTTAACTCCAAAGGAACAACCTAAGTTTGTAGAATTCTTCCAGAAGTGTCAGATCAACTTTGCATGGTCATATGTCGACATGCTTGGTCTCGATCCTGATTTGGTCATGCATCACCTCACCGTGGCAGAAGGAGCTAAGCCTGTCAAATAGAAGCTTTGCAAGATGCACCCCTAGATTATGGTATTAGTCAAAACAAAACTTAAGAAACTCCTGGATGTTGGTTTCATCTGACCAATCGATTATGTAGATTGGATCTCCAACATTGTACCTGTTGGCAAACCAAATGGGGGCATCCGTATCTGTATAGATTTCAGAGATCTAAACAAGGCATGTCCTAAGGATGACTTCCCCAAACCAAACATTGACATGATCATGGACCTCATAGTAGGACATGCCATGCTTTCTCTCATGGATTTCTTTTTAGGGTACAACCAGATAAAGATCGCTCCAGAAGATCAACATAAAACTGCCTTCACATGTCCATGGGGAACATACTATTGGAACGTAATGCCTTTTGGTCTGAAGAATATAGGGGCGACCTATCAAAGAGAAATGACCACCATCTTTCATGATATGATGCATAACATAATGGAGGATTATGTCGATGACTTACTGGCAAAATCATTAACAAGAGAAGGTCATCTGGAAATATTAGATAAAATCTTTGGTAGACTAGAACAATATCATGCTCGACTCAATCCAAAGAAATGTGTCTTTGGAGTAACCTTAGGGAAGCTTCTAAGATACATTGTCTCAAGCAAAGGCATTGAGGTCCATCCGGTAAAGGTCAAAGCAATCATGGACATACCACCTCCAAGGAACATCAGTCATTTAAGGACATTACAAGGGCGGCTACAATCCATCCCAAGATTCATTGCACAACTAGCAGATAAGTGTCATCCCTTTACACACCTGTTACACAAAAACATCCGCTTTCAATGGGATGCTAGATGCCAATAAGCATTCCAGATGCTTAAGGACTATCTCATGAATACATTGTTGCTAATTCCACCAGATCCAAGTAGACCTCTATTGCTCTATATTTTAGCAACAAATACGGCATTGGGAGTACTACTGGCACAACATAATGCAGAAGGGAAAGAGTGTGATGTATACTATATCTCTCGCACACTGGTCGGCTATGAACTCAACTACACGCATATTGAGCAAGCTTGCCTAGTAGTAATCTTGGCAGCCACTAAACTGAGGCACTACCTGTTAACACATAAAGTACAACTCATTGCCAAGATCGATCCACTAAAGTACCTACTCAGCAAAGCAGCATTGACAGGCTGCTTGGCCAAATGGATGATGATTCTAAGTGAATTTGACATTGAGTATGTGGACCATAAGGCTATCAAGGGCCAAGTTATTGCAGATCAGTTGGTCGATGCACCCCTCACATGTGATTATCCTCTTGTTTCAAACTTTCCAGGTGAAGAGATCTTCATGATCACAGTAGCACAACCATGGAATCTCTACTTTGATGGTTCATATACTAGACATGGCTCGGGGGCAGGCATTCTGTTTATCACACCTCAAGGGGACATCATCCCAAAGTCTTACAGGCTAACTTTTCCATGTACAAACAACATAGCAGAATATGAGGCCTTAATCATAGGACTCAGACTAGCCATACAATGGAAACTGAAAGAGCTACAGATATATGGCGACTCCCAACTAGTCATCCGACAAGTCACAGACAAATACCAGACGAAGGATGATAAACTTCTCCCGTACAAGAAAATGGTGGACAGTTTAAAAGCATCATTTATGACTATCACCTTTGATCAAAATCGAGTTGTTGATGCCATGGCTACCATTGCATCTCTCCTAGATCTTCCACAGAATTCAACACGCTACGAGTTCTTGGTAGAACAACTTTGGATTCTCGCTTATGATATCCCTGAATCTAAGATGATATGTCACCTTATCGGTTCTGAATCCCCATGGTACATTGAGTTCTACACCTACCTTCGCAATCACACACTCCCTCCTAACTAATCTAATAACCAACGCAAAACCTTCATTCACCAAACCGCTCGATACACCATCATTGTTGAAACCCTATACCAACGCAGTCTTGATGGTACTCTCCTTCGATGTTTGGAACAAGACAAGATAACAAAGGCCTTGGAAGAGGTACATGAAGGAATTTGTGGGACTCACTCAAGCAGTCCTTCCTTAGCAAAGAAGATCATGCGCACTGGATACTATTGGCCATCCTTGGAAAAGGACTCCTACTATTTTGTCAGAAAATACAAGAAGTGCCAAGTTCACGGAGACTTGATACATGCACCAGCACAAGAATTGCAACCAATCACAACACCATGGCCCTTTTGTCAATGGGGACTTGACCTTGTGGGTAAAATCCATCCATCTTCATCCAATGGCCATAAATTCATTATTACTGCCACCAAATACTTCACAAAGTGGATCGAAGCCGTTCCACTTACCCAAGTCACTGGCAAGCAGATCACCTCATTCATCCTTAATTACATCATTTGTCTGTATGGTGTACCCATGTCCATCATCACAGATAACGGAGTTCCTTTCAAAATTCAGGATGTCAATGAGCTCTTTGAGAAGTTTCACATCCAACACCACTTTTCTACTCCCTATTACCCACAAGAAAATGGTCAAGTCGAAGCATCAAACAAAAACATATTGAGAATCCTCAAGAAAATAGTAAATAATGTTGGTTGTGATTAGCACGTTTAATTGAATCCAACACTATGGACGTATCGAACTAGCATTCGAACCCCTATAGGTGCAACTCCCTACTCACTGGTCTATGGCGCAGAAGCCATTCTTCCTATTGAGGTTGAGATACCATCTTTATGGATTTGTTTGCATAATCTAGTAGATGATGAAGCATAGTGAGTCTCTCATCTTCAAGACTTGGAACTACTTGATGAAAGGCGACAAGCTGCATACAACCACCTCAAAGCCTATCAGCAACACATGAGCAGAAGCTATAATCATTGAGTTAGACCTTGTACATTTGAGGTAGGTGATCTTGTTCTCAGAGAGAATCCTCGTAACTAACCAAACCAAGAACATCAGGGAAAGTTTGAATCAAACTAGCTGGGTCCATATGTTATCACCGTTGTATTTGGGTCTGGGGCATCAGTTGGCTACTTCAGAAGGCGGACCGCTAGCAGATCTGATCAACAACATGCACCTCAAACGGTTTCATACATAAGTTGTACAGAGCATCAGTCTCCAATACATATCGGGAAAAACACCAAAAACATTCGGATAAATGTCCTGAAGAAAATACAAAAAAATCAAAATAGTAAAAGAAAAATCATGCATCCAAATGGTAAACAACCACTCTGATGGCACCTTGGGTAAGTACGATGGTGAAAATTTGGCAAATAGGCACTACTCATAAACGCTATGGGTTTATTGTCTTTCATACTTGTTTCGATCATATTCATTGCATCCATTCATCCATCAGTCAAACCATGGCTTGTTATTGATCGACAATCAAGGTTAGTACTTCATGCATCCTGCTTCAGGGTTAGTACTTCATGCATCCTGCATCTTGCTTTTCATAGTAATATCTAAACTGGGGGAAATGTTCTTAGCCTATTGATGGAAGTGTATTCTAAATAACTTGTGATTCATTGAGTTCTTCATTCAAAACACTCACAAAATACCAAAAACATTCAAAAAACTCACAACATCCAAAAACATGATAAAACACCAAAAATCAATCAACAATATGGCAACGCATGAAATCCTTTATACATACACATTGCAAACAAACATTAACCCAGGATGATCACTTATCAAATCAACCAAACAATCAACATTGACACACAACTATCTTCAGCAAGGATGAATATTTCCTCACCAAAACAAAGACAAAGATAACATTTTCTTTGACAAGAAAATTTTGTTTAACCTATCAAGTACTTGGTCAGTTTGATAAGTTATTTATTCATTTATATCAGGTTCCTATGCTACTCTAGGATATCCACAAGTGATTAGAGTAGTCGGGATGGTTCCTAGGTATCGTTTGTTTATTGTCTGCGAATTGTTCCAATGAAGTTCTGGGGCATATACTAATGGTGTCTACGTGGGAAGTTCACTAAGCTACATGATCATATGCAAAAATCTCGTCATGGATCACTTTGGCTTCCTGACTACAGCGTATACCTCGACCATATGCACATGAACCAGAATGGAGGGTCCGTATTCTTGTATCTATGCTGCTTACTTACAGGTACAATGCTCCAAACTTGGTTCCTACTGCCTCATCCAAGATTGATACTACCATGCTCAATGATGGAAAATAAAGCACTATGGATCATCATTTCATCTCATCTATTTATATTGCATTTCATTGCAGGTCACCCATCCATTTTATCATTCATTATTCATATTTATGGTTTGTATGCAAGTGTGAACAAGTTAAAATACGATAAGTTATTTAATATGAATTGGTCTTGGATACAATCATGACGGAGTTCTCTGATACATCATCAGTGCATCATGCAAATTCTCAACGACTTGCATTCATCTATCATGAATGCACGGCATTATCATTCCATTATATTTAGTTGCATTTAAATGCATCTAGTTCATTATCATTTACTTGCATGTAGGTTTATTACATCCATTATAGATATTCATTTTAAGTGCATCTAATATCATCTAGTTTCATTCTTTATCATTTAATTACATTATCATCATTGCATCATTTCATCATTGCAAAAAGAGTATTTAGATTCATTTGGATAAATTTCCAATCATTTTATTTATTTCCATTATTAACCATTAACGTACATTCATTTAGTCATCTAGGTACAATTAGTTGTCTTTTAAATCATTCAAAATCATTCATCATCATTTAATTTTGTTTAAAATACATTCATATAGATTAATTTAGTTGCATTCATTTGCATTTATTTATCTATTATTCAAGTACATTCATCTATCCATCCAGTATATTCTTATACTCATTCATTCCATTATCATCTTAAAGTTTCATTTGGATTCATTAAGATGCATTCATTATCCTTTTAAATTGCATTAAGGTGCAATTATTCATTATCCCTTAGTTACATTTATTTGCATTATCATTTCACTTTCGTTTATCACTTATTCATATTTTAAGTCATTTAGAATCATAGACATAAACATTTGTCTCAACATTTGTTTATTCATTTTAAAAGTGCATTCATTTAGAAATCATCGCGTATACATTTGTATTTACATTTGTTTATCCATTTTGCATTCATTTTTAAACCATCCATGAACATTTACATAAACCATTCGATTCATTACATTTTCATCTTACAAAACACAAAGTTGCATATCATCATATCATCAACACAAGTACTATCTAACTCATAAGCAACATCATTCGTTCATCATTTTGCATTCATAGTTATCATGACATTACATACATAAACCATTACAACAATGCATATCATACATTTATTAACCTGCATCCACATGTCAGCAACTCATCTATAAAACATGCATATAGAAATCATCTCATCAACATATACGTCTAGCAAGTAAAATCATCTATAACATCCATCTAAGCATAAATCATAATCATCATCCTGCATAAACCCATACATATCATCAATATGCATATCATCACATATATGGGATCTCCTCATATATCACATCATATATCATCTCGCAAAAGTATACATGTATCAGAGTACAATGATGTCAAAAATATTGGCTACCAAGAGTCATCCAAGTCACAGTCCAAAATGACAATGTAATAAAATACATAAATCTCTCTCAAATGGCACTCTGGCCAGACGTTGCACCACCATCACCGCCTACACCACCACCACCCCCTGCTCCACCACTACCCCCTACACCACCTACACTACCTCGTCATGGAGGACCCATAACACCACCACTGCTCTGCATCCTCTGAGACCGCTCTGATCTCGCCCGATGCATCTGTGAATAACTCAGTGCTCGCTGACTAGATGGCACCACCTGCTCATATAAACCCCGTCACTAGTCAATCTCTCCGCCTGGCCGCTGGAGTGCACTAAATAACACATCATGTCCCTATTCTCCCTCCAAGATCCAAACTCTCTCCCGCAGCTACATCACCCTATCCACAACAGCATCCCGCTCTCGCCTCACTACTGTCAACTCTAACTCCCGTGCAAATAGCTGAACATCTCTAGTTGCAATCTCTGCCTCACACTCCTCCACCTGTGCCTCGGCTGTTGTAAGTCGAGTCTGCATATATACTAGCATATGCTCTCGCAGATCTCCTCCTCCCATCCCCATAGGATCCTCTCCTCCACCTGTATCTCCCTCTCTTCCACTAGTAGCTCCCTCTCCCATATCCATTGGTGCCTCTCCCTCCCCAATATCCCTGCCACCTAATCTGACTCCTCCCTAAATCAGAGGACCCTGTGACAGTCCCAACGGCTGCCTGCCTCTCCCTCTCCTCTATAACTGTCCACCTCCACCACCTCCAACCCCAAATCCACCCCCACCTCCAAATCCACCACCCCCAACCCCACCCCCTCCACCTCCTACTCCTCCTCCAAGACCTCTACCACCACCTCCCCCACCGCCACCCCCTCCATCTCCACCTCCTCTCCTCCTTCGTCATTGTCTCCTATCATCCTTAAATGATGGTACCATCTTAGCTGGATCTGAAATGCATGGAATAGGATGCACGGTACGATACTGCATGTACTCCTTTGTCACTCCTGCATCCACAATCCTCGGCCTCATATCCCATGGTCTCGCCTATAAAGTCCGGAACTTGGCTAAGGCCTGATCATATGGTAACACTGGCCCCCACTGGAATCTCTCCCGTACCGCCGGTGCATACTCCCCTGATCCACTCAGCAATCCCTACCTCCGACCGAACTGCCTCATCGCTCTACCTGGCACCTATCTCTCAATATTGTAGGATGTCCTCCCAATCAAATACCATGTCATAAATACATAAGGCAAAGCCTCTGCATCATCCTCCTAAGGCTCACACTCAATATATGGCCTCCATATCACTGCATCCAGATCATCCAATGCCCGTCACCACCACTCCAACTTCCCCAAGTGGGGCTGACTCATCATACCTCCATACATATATACGTAGGGCTAATCTACTACCTTGAATCTCAGGCACACCGATCGTATAACTGGTAGGTGCTCCCTTGCCCAGATATGTAATAAAGTAATGCCAACTCCCAGAGAGCTCGTATCCCGGTATACCACCTCATGTAGCTCCTTGTATAGGTGTGACAGCACACATGGTCCCCATGCATAGCGGATCCCATCTGTCATCATGCACTCAATCACCTGGCCCCAACCCATGGCCAGTCCATGTGATCATCGATTGAGGCACAACAAACCCTTGACAATGCCTGATAAAACTGTTGGTAATGGCTCATATAAAGTCACTATCTCCTCCCACGCGATCACGCCATCATGAATGTAAACATCCTCATCGAATATCCGGTGTACCGTTGCTATACCCAATCCTCGGTCATACATCACCAGATCCCCTCGGATAGGAATATGCAAAATCCGCCACACATCTTCTAGTGTAACGGTCATCTCTCCCATCAATAAATGGAATGTGCAGGTCTCACTGTGCCACCACTCCGCTAATGCAATCACTAGTCAGTGATTCATCTGAATCACGGGCATGTACATCATGTCATATAGTCCAGTGGCCACGACACAATCAATCTCCGCCTCAGTCAACTAATCTCACAGCTGCTGCGTGGCCGGATGTCGCTCCCGCATCTAAAGCACGGGAAGATCCTCCTACACACATATCAACATCATCATCAATTGTTTTGTTTCAAACTTTCTTAAGTTTAAACCTAGACTATCAACAGATACTTTGATCAAGTATCTTTGGGTCTCAATAGGTAAGCGATCATGGTAAACCTAGACTACAACAGGCATTTATCATAATGACCTAGTCTCAACGGGGCTGCTATGATTCAAAACAACTTATCCATCCATCCACCCAACATCGGCATCAGGAGATCATTTTTCCTAACACTGGGGCATCTATTTTTCGGACAATAGCGCTATTCTGCTAACAATCATGCTAAAACCACTACACATTAGCGCTAAAACAACAAAAGCGCTACAAGACCTATATAACCGCGCTACAACATTGACTCGATAGCGCTAAAATGCAATAGCGCTAATACTACTTCATGACTGCGCTACAACAACCAATAGCGCTAAAACCACTATACACTAGCGCTATAGTGGCACAAAAGCGCTATTTTAGGTGACAAGAGCGCTAAAACATAGTTTTAGCGCTATTGTCTTAGTTGGACTTGGACGCTTGCAAAAACATATCAAAATGCATGAAAAGCAAAAACTCAAATTTGCGTACTGCTGGTCCGTAGACATCTAGCTGCTAGAATCAACGGATCCGCTCTAGTTGATGATCTGCTATAGGTACTGGCATGCTAACTGTTGCTCGCTCTTTCACAAAAGTCACTATCTGAGCTCTGAATAACTGTGGAGATGGATACAAATTGCCCTATTTTTACCCCTTCCCCTCCATATATACCCTCAGCCCTAAATCTAATTTTACCCCGCTCACCGACGTGGTCCCCATGAACTTCCAGCCCCTCTCATTTCCCCGTTTTAATCTCAATTTCTTCTATTCTTTCATTGTTATTACTATTTTCTTCTCTTCTACCACCCCGCCAATTCTCGTTCTTTTTCGAGAGATTGCCTGATTTTTTGAAATTTTTCGGCCCATCTCTTGAGGGGGCATACCACCCACTAAATTAACATATATGGGGCATTTTCTTCACGCCTATTTTTCTTTCTTTGAAATGACGCAATAAATCACACCGTCTCAAACAAGGGCAAATGTAGTCACATAAATCTGTCCATTTAATTAAATGAATATTTACTATTTGTTTGATTAATAAATCCACTAGCCAACAATTAATTAAATTAATATTTAATTAATTCATCTTCAATCATTCTCCTATTAATTAAATAAATTATTCAATTTATTTTAATTCATTCATTAAACCAAATTCACAATCAATTAAATGAATAAATCCTATTTATTTAATTTAATCCCTTTTCCTCTTTTAAATAAATAATTAAAACATTTATTTAAATCATTAAATCCCCCCCACTTGCATTCTCCTACAAATGCAAGTTGCAACCACAATTGAAATAAAGTAATTTTATTTTAATTAAAATCCTATTTTCCCTCACCCACCAAACCCACTTGCAATCCTAAGTCCCCTTCTAGACCTTTCTAACCACTTTCTAAGCATTCCTAATTAGCCTAATCCATCTCCTAAATATTGTCACATTCCTAAGCAACTTGAAGTCACTTCTCAAAGCCTTCAAAGTCTTTGAAAAACATTTAATGCTTTATGTGTTCAACAAACTAACCTCTAAAGTCTTCCAAACCACTAATGGCTCTTACATGACCATTAATGGCTCTTACATAACCATTTATGGTTAAATCCACTTGCCCCCATGGTTAGAGACTTTCCCTCTAACTCAACCTCCATTTGACTCATGGGTCTCTTCAAGCACTTATTGCTTTGACCATGGTTATCCTCACTAACTCTTGCACAAAAGTTTATCCATTGGATAAAGACATTATTTATTGGATAATGGCTTTATTCTTTGAACTCAACATTAACCTTACCTTTCAAGTTAACCCTCAAGTCATGTCAAGCATTTAATGCTTATTCCCTCTCATGTTGATATTTGTCATCTTAGGATTGGGTTGAAATCCCTCACATGGATCATAAACCCCTCAATCCTGACCCTTGATGAGATTACTCAATCACAACCCTCCATTGATCCATTTTACCTATAAATAGAGCTCATTTCTCCATAATCTAGATCCTGAAACCTTGTATGCATCTAACTTATAGTGAAATTTAGAGAGCATTTAGCATAATCATCTACATTTGTCTTTTTGGGCTAAAATTAATATTAGATAATTAGATAATATCTTGTTTTAACTTGTTCACATTTGCATTCTCATAATCATCCATTCTACAATCTTGAACCTCCATAAGACATCCAGAATAGTGCAAAAAGCTACTGAGAGCTACACTCATTTGGGAACTTGGAGAGGAGAGGAACAAGGGAGGAGAAGCTACAAGCATGGTGGAGGGCATTTTGAGATGCCTTATTGCATTTCTTAGATTTATCAAGCTTTCTATTTTATGTCTTGTGTCTCTCTTGATAAGCTTGCTTAGGATAGTGTTTGATTTGTGATTTCTAACACTGCCACTTGATTTGTTGCTTGTGTTTTTTGTGTTTGTCTTGACAATATCCTAACCATCCTTTTTGCAGAGCATCACATTTCATTACCATTATCATATTAAATATTGCATTAGGTTGCACATCATTTTCATTGTCCATTAGTGTCATTTATCATCTTTAAGTTTCAATTAGGTTGCATATAATTCTCACTCTAAACTTGCATTAGGTTGCATATCATTCTCACTCTAAACTTGCATTAGGTTGCATATCATCATCATGTTAATCTTGCATTAGGTTGCATATCATCATCATGTTAATATTATATTTAGGTACATTCGCATTATCATTTTCCACTTACATTCGATTGCATTATCATTTTCATATCACAATATAGTTGCATCTTCCGACCATATCATAATCATTTCCATATCATTGTAAAGTGAATTATATCTCATTTTTAAAATACATCTCATATCATACATCTCATTCTCAAAATACATCTCATATCATGCATATCATTATCCATCTCATTTTCATCATACATTTCATATTTCACATCATTATAGCATTTTGCATATCATATTAAAACATGTGACATTCTAGATTGCATTATCCAAGGCACACAAAAGCACAAAAATATGTTAGAAACTGTTGGCTTGATGATGATTGTAATGAATGACTTCATATGTTGTCATTGATAGAACATGTACACACACACATATGGTTGTCTACCGGTGTTACTTCAAAGTTATTTGTATTATATTTCTACCGGTATTAGAAGTTTTCCTTGTGATGGTGTTAAACCGGTACATGTCATCAACCGGTATATACAGGAATGTTCCGACACCAACTTGAAGATCCAGCGGAGATTATCAAACAAGCAATGAAGGACAATCGATTTATATGTTGACAGAGGTTAACTCCAAACGGTATCGGTGTTCCAACCGGTATTCATTGATTGTGTGATGATTTATCACTAGTCGTGATGAGTTATCCTAACCGATAAATTTTAACGGTAATTTGTGATGAGTTATGTTTGATTGTCCAAATACACTGCACCTAGGAAATTATGATACAATTTCTAAGGCCAACATGAAATTTAAATGTCTATATAATGACATTATGATGATATATGATGAGTTATGATATGAGATGATTTGATGCAAAGACAGAAGTGTTAAGTTGCAGAGTATGTTGGTAATGCAGTTGTGAGTGCGCAGAAGAGGATCTATTCAAGCAAGTTGTGCTACTTCTAGATCACACCACCTATTGTTTTCTAATCACTACAATAGTCAAATTCCCTAACCGGGTAAGCTCTTACAAGCTTCATTGTACAAATCCTCTAACCAGGTGATCCATTAGTTTGGATTCAGAAATCCTCTACTAAGGTTGCTCCTAATAGGGTACTACCTTTAACAGGGTATAGCTCCTAACAGAGCTTTGGGATCTTTAACAGGATTCACTCCTAGCAGAGCATTTTGTAGACATTAACCGGTCAGTTACCTATTACTGCAGATAGTTAACTTGTGAGTCTCATCTCACTGTGGTTTTTCCCATTTGGGTTTTCCATGTATAAACACTTGTGTTATGGTGGATGTTTTACTTATTGTGGATGCACTAATATCATTTTGGATTGCATGCATAGTGTTTAACAAACTTGTTAAGTATATCTATCGGTTAGTGTTTAAAGTAGTATTGTTTTTGGTGTCACTGATTCACCCCCCCCTCTCAATGCTTTGTGTCTATCAATTGGTATCAGAGCCTAAATTCTTTAAGGCTTAATCGCTTGGAAGGAAACCCTAAATCTACCATGGGGGATATGAGCTACTTTGAGATGGCTAGAGTGCTTGAAGCTACTAAGGATGAGCTTGAAACCCTAAGGGTCAGATTGAAAGCCTCACAAGTCAAAAGGAGAGAACTAACTGAACAACTATTGGAAATATCTGATAATAGTTCTTTAGATGAAGCCAACATTGATGCATTAGCTGAAGAAGTTGAAAAACTGAATGGTGAAAAGCTAAATCTGAGAAGAGAGTTAGAAGCCCTAACTATCTGCATGAGTCAAGAGCTAGAAGCTAGGAGGGCAATTGAAGACCTTGTCAAAAAGAGAGATCATGAGATTGCCAAGATCAAACGAGAGAATGCTACTTTGCATGAGCATTGGCATGCAGAGAGAGAAGAAAAAGAGGCCTTGCAGCTAGATCTTGAAATGGCATCATCTCTGAAAGAGACTCTTTAAAAACACAATGAAGATCTTACCAGAGAACTCACTGAGGCTAATGGAAAGCTAGAAAAGTTCAATAGAAGTTCTACCATGTTGGATGAGTAGATTCAATCACAAAGGATGAAAGGTGATACTTATGGACTTGGTTTTAACACATCTGAGAAAGGAGAGTCTTCTGGAACCAAGAGCAACATTCACAAGGATAAAATTGCTCCCAAGGCTAACAAGTCTACCGGTAAGAAATTTTTTAAACCTATTTGCTTTGTCTGTCATAAGCCTGGACATACTGCAAATGTGTGTAGAAACAAACCCAATGGAAATACAAGCTACAATGCAAATACTAGGTATGCATCTAAGAGATTTGAAGGTCATTATTTCACATGCAAAATGTATGGACATAGATCGGTTGAATGCAGATATGGAGAAAATAATCCAGTACCTCACATGAGTCCAAGACCTAATGGCAACTGGATGAGAACCTATGATAACCGGGGTAACATAACTTGGCAGAGACCCTATGTCAACCAGTTTAGTCTATTTGAGATGGAAAAGGTAACTAATGTCATTTGCACCATTTGTAACAATTATGGTCACGTGGCTATGAATTGCAGAAGGAGAACTGGAAGAGGCAATGCAAGACCTTGGAGATCATCTGGAATGGCTCGCTATCATTGTCATAAACCAGGACACATGGCAAAGTTCTGTAGATCTAGAAAGAATAAACCAGTTAATCATTCTAAAGATCAGAAAGGAAAGCAGAAGGTAAATATTGAGGAAACTAGAGAAGAGATGAACCGAATATGGAAAAAGAAGAGCAATGATATACCTGCAGAAGAACCTAATCCTTCACCCAGTGTGGAGAATCCAACACCGGTGAATTGAGACTTTCAACAGGGCTAAGGGGAGCATAGCGGTAAATCTACTTCCGGACCCCTTGAAAGATGAGTGGTAAGAGAGTTTGAATTTTGAGTGGTTATGTGTGAAATCCTGATATCTTTTGTCAATCAGTTTTTCAAAAGTTTATCAACCGGTTTTACACCTGTTAATATTGTATGCATCACAAGCGGTATATTAGGGTTTGTAACCCTAGTGGTCGAGCATTTAATACAGTAGGTAAAAAGGCTAAAAGCAAGTTTTACTTTGTTATTTTTACCCTAAATGCATTCGAGAGAGAATTCTTGAGCACTTGCAAAGCGAAGAAAAAATTCCTAGTTGGTTTTAGTCGAATTTGTGTCGTGATTTGCATGATTGAAGTTGATTCGGATGTTAGTAAAGGATGAACTAGTGTGCATTTGAGTAATCAACCAGTAACCAAGGCAACGCATGTGAATTGAGGTATTTCTTTGTAAATCATGTTTCAAATCTAGTTTATCTGAAATGGCTTCATCATCTAAGCAAGTAGAGAGGTTAATGATCACATCAGAAGCTATGGAGGTTGTGGAATCAGAATGAATTGTATCTTATAATGCTTTATCTCAAGTTCCTAATGGAGTCATTGTAAAAGGAGATTTGTCTAGCTACATTGATTGTAAAATTGAAGATTTAGGATCATTGTCAATTTATTCTCAGTTGAAAACCCTTTGCGATAAGAGTGAAAAGATTCAACCTGAGTATATTAGGGTTTATGAGAAAGGTTTTCACAATGCAACTTATTTTCTTGAGGATTTTGAAGAGGAACATATCCAAATTATTCTAAGTCGTGTTCATGGTGAGAATGTGTATTTGGAAAGGACACACACTATAACCAAAGAAGCTATCCAAGTTGTGACTGATTTTTGGTCAACCGATGAAGTACCTAAGCTGAGGCGAATTTCTAAAGAGACAGTAACCACTTTAACCTCGTCAACCTTTGACGGGCATGATTTTTCTATTAATAACATTAAGGACCCAGTGGTTAAACTAGCTACTATGGTTATAGGATACCAAATATTCTATTCCAGTAGAATGAACAGTGTACCATCTGCAACAGTGCATACTGCCTATAAAATGATTGTTGAGAATGCAAATTTTGACCGGCCATAAGAAGTCAATTAATGTTGAATCTACAGTCAATCAAGAAGGACAACAGTCAGAAGTTCAATTTTGGCCAGTTACTGATTGGTCTATTCTTTTACTTCCATAATTTCCTACTGGGAATTGGTGATCTTGAATGGTCCAAAGATCTACCGGTAACCGCTCAAATCAAGGACAACATTAAGGTTGTTAAGAACACTTTCTCTGCTGCAATGAATAAGTATTTCAATGAATTTCAAAAGAAAATGAGTATGAGGGTAAGGCTACCTGAGGATGTGGTGAATTTTTTTGCTAAGAACATCATTTTCACAGTCACCACCGATTTATGTCTAATGGAAGCTATTGAACTGAGAGAAGATGAAATGGAAGACATGAGCTATGAATTCAATTATGACTTATTGATTGGTTATGCCAATAACCTGTTGGCATCTCCAGTGGACAAGAAGAAGAAAAGAATGGATGTTGTTGAGGAGTAAACTGCAAAAGCTAAAACCAGTAGTGCTCCACCCAGTAGTGGTAAAGGAAAGAAGAAGAAGGTTGAGCAAGCACCTCCGGTGTCAAAAAGTACTAGAGTGACATGAAGTGTCCAAACTAAAAAGGAACCGGCACCTAAAGTATACATAAAGAAGCAGACTGCAACAATGAAAAGAGATCGACAACTGATTCTTCAAGCAGAATCTGATGAAACTAATACTGAAGAAGAACCAAAGAAGGTAAAGGCAACTGGCAAGAAGTTCCAAGCAATTGAAGCTACCTCTCAGTAGACTATTCCCATTAATGCTCTATCTTACAAGCCTATGACTAATTTTGAGAGACGATAAAGACATTGGGAAGGAATAGATTTGATAATGCCAAAGAATATTTTGATTCATTTGATGAAGATCAAAAGGAATAAATTGTTCAATAGGTAATTAGCTATTTGTGTCATTACAATCGATTACCTCATGATCTTGAGAAGATATTTCTAACTCTTTATATACAATTCTTTTGAATAAATGGGAAGAAGTTGTGAAGAAAGAAAAATAAATTATTGATGATGTGTTTGTGCAATATTTTCCTGATTTATCAAAAGATGAGTTAATTGTATTGCTTGATAAACACAAAGCTCAATTTTCTTTTAAGTCAAGAAGATTGAAGCTACTTAGTGGGAAGTGTAATACCCTAAAAATGGTCTTCTAAACAATGGGCCCCTAATCTCGACAACATCACCAATGTCCTAACCAAAGGCAATTAAATCAATCTTGAGCACTTAATTAATTAATTCTTCAATCAAATATCACATGGCAAGTGAATCATTCAATATTAATTAAATATTTATTTAATTAATTGAATCACTCCAAGAATATCATTTTGATCTATTATCCTATTTAATTTATTAAATATCCTAGCATATTTAATTAATTAATAAATTTGCCATTAATCATAAAAAATGAATTAATTTATTACAAAAGAGGAATCAATATGCAAAGCAAGAGTTAAATTGAAAATAGAATAAAAGAATTGAATTGAGAGAGAAATCAAACTTGAGATATTATTCCTTCTTCTAAATTGAGATAACTTGAAATCAGAAAAGCAATTAAATTGAATTATTAATCATTCTCTAAAATTGGAACCCAAAGGTTTTGAGAAAAAAAGTTCAATTGCATTGAAAAGACTTTTATCTTGAATAAATCAAAGATATGCATGGAATTAATTAAATTTTATCTCCAATGCAAACTCGAACTTATAATTTGAATGCATTTCAATCAAGCTATAATTGGAATCTATCTCAAGGTTAACTAAATCTGATTTCTCAATTATTTCAATTATCCTAAATTATGTTTTTTCTTGAATAATCTCAACCACTCGTTGCTAAATGATCTTGACCATTGGTCTCTCTTGTGATTCTCTATAAATTCAGCCTTCATCTCTCATTCAAAACACCCTAGAGATTTATTGTTATTATGCAGTTTTTGCTCTAGAGTCATTGAATATATTGTGCTTGTTTTTGAGATTATTGCATCTTAATTTAGCTTTTTGCATATTTAGTTCAATTATGATTGCTTGAATTCATATAGCTTAATCTTTCATCCATATTGCATCCATTTATCTTATTCTCATGCTCATATAGTTTAAATCCTTCATCTTAGTGTAGTCTAGTCACTGGTATTGCTTATACAAATCTGAGAGCAAGTCTATACTCACATCTTTTAGAAGGCAATGGGTTGATTTGTTATGGTTTTCATATTCATGCTTATATTTGTCTAACCATACATGTAATGACTTAATTGAAGTGTTGTGTCTTATTGCTTGCAAATACTTATTCCACTTTTCACACACACATTTCTGGCGCCCACTGTGGGGCCGAAGACTACATCTTTTCGCCTCGAAGACTAACTTTTTTCTTATTTTTCAGATTTTTTATTTTTTGGATTTTGGTCCGTACAGTTACTGCGAAATATCGTACGAGATTTCCCACAAGCTCGAATGGCAAACTGCAGGTATCTTACAATCTTGTAAGGATTATCGTACGGCTTGGTGAGGATTTTCGTACGGTATTCTATATTTTTGGGGTTAAAAGAAACTTCATTCTTCAGGTTCTTTATTCAATTTTGATCATACTAACGCTGACCCTGGCTTGTTGTTTGTTTGTTTGAGGAATTTTTACAGCCTAATCAGTTTCTACAGAATGCTTGTCGAAGAATATACTTGTCACACAAAGACAATATGACTACTGATTTGTTGTCTTTGCAGATTGCCTGAGGAGATTCGAGTAAACATTGTGTATTCTTTAATTTCATTTTTTTTTTAGGAACCTAAATTACTATCTGGTTAATGAAAAAATTTATCTTTCATGTTTTAAGATAATTCTAAGAGGTAGTAGAGTATGCTCTTGTCTGCACAGACAATCAGAAATCCAGACCCTTGAAGCTTTTTCTAGATTTGATATTTGTGTACCTTTAGCGGGCCTATCACAGTGGGAAAAAGTAATCACCATGTGAGAACGACCCAAGTGAGTATAGCCAAACCTGGGCATTCCAACTCACTATAATAAATAGGTATCTGTTGATTAAAGTCTCAGAGGACGGGATTATTTGAGTTTTCTCTTAGAAATCTCTCATATCGAGCATTTTGTAGGGCCTTGCAGTCTCAATCACGTTTACATGACTACAACTTGTTTCGGTACCTTATCAGGCTATAGGCCTCAATCATGCTTGCATGACTTCAAGGGGTAATTTTGAACGAAATTCCTAACTAAGAACTATAAGATAGAGGCTACTTGGTTCACCTTCAAAAGGGGGGATAATCTTTGTGAAAGAGAGATAGTAACTCTTCCAAGATACTTGCCATTTCATGCCCCCATTAACGTTTGGAGTTGGCTAATATGGTGTTGAGAATCCATTGCGTGAGACTCAGCGGTCATATTCTGATTAGCTATTGGGTGTGTACTTGAGTCTGTAAGCAAAGGTTTTCTTCTCTGACCAATTTCCATAGGGTTACTGTGTTGTGATTGAAGTCATTATACATATTGTGTGTCTACTGTGTTTTCATCCCTGAAACTGAAACTGGAATACCAAAACTGGAGAAAACAATAAACAACTCAGTGATCAAAAAATTTGTCCATATCACAAATTAGTCTACACAGCTATCAAAAACTCAGTCCATCTCAAAACTGCTCATCATTAGTAATTCAAAGCTCTGTCTGTCAGAATTTTGCCTCTGTCCAATAAACTATCGTACAAGTCTTTTGAATTATCGTCCTCACATACCTATTTTTGTATGAAATTTCATCAATCCTGATAGTTTGTCATCTGACTCTTTATTCTGTGTCATACAAGAAAACATCACTTTCATTAGTTTGTCGTCTGAGGTATACCCACCTATCATACGATCCTAGGCAGCAACTCATACGAAATACTATTTTTATTGTCCTAAAACTATCAAATTGTCATCTGGTCCTGTAAACCCTATCATATGGATCTCTGATTTTGTTAGTCTAGAACAGTCAAACTTGCCTAAAACAGTCTACAACGAGCATAAATTTAGTTATCATCATCCTGAACGTAAACAAATATAAACAGTGTAACTCTATTGTTGTGTTGCATGATTTTGTCGATCATCTTTCAGCTACTTCAATCAACTACTTATCAAACTTAAGTCACTTAGATAACGTCTTACACAGGATAGATCATTTCTGAAACCAGACTGAGTCTTAGTCACTTCTCTCAAATCAAAATAGGTAACTTAGATCACGTCTTACATAGGATAGATCTTTCTTGAAACCGGACTAAATCTTAGTTGCTTCTCTCAATCAGTACGCTAAACGAACAACTAGCTCCAAATTTGATCTTGACTTCTGCAACACAAACAGCTCTAGGTCATATCAGTCAATAAAAATGCCTACACAAACCAGAAGTTCTCGTAAGAAAGCTGACAGAGGCAAATGACCATCCTTTTTATATCAGGATAACCTATTTTACGTAGAGGGGCCTGTCACTAATAAATCTTCTTCAGGATAACGAGTTGCTAAACACAATGACGACCTCAATATCCATGCTATCGATAGTGATTCCTCATCAAGCAATCTGAAGCCTCTGAACCTCTAGAAATTTATATACATAAATGTCAAGAGGATAAAGATTTTCAAAAAATGATGAAGGTTATCATGGCTAGAGAAAAAGAAGACTATTTTCTAGAACTAGCAAAACAAGGCTAAACTTCCTACTAGTTATAATGTTGAGACCCTCATCACTAAAGAGGAAGAGACACCCTTAGCAATGGTAAACAAACAGTTACAAGCGTTACGGACTGAGATCACAAAACTGAAAAACATGGATAAATCATCAAAACAATATTCTTTGGACACTATATGCTCATTTCCATTTAACAAAAACCTTTACATGCCTCCATTTCCTTCACGAGTGGAGATTCCAAAATTTGACAAGTATGATGGAAACTTAGATCCTCAAGATCATGTCAGATAATTTTGTGCTTTATGTATGGAGTTCATGCACGAACAAATATATCTCATGCGCCTTTTCCCGAGAAGTTTAGGAGGGCAAGCTATGGAATGGTTCTCAAGCCTACCTAAGGGGATCAAAACTTTTGAATAATTAATCCAATTTTTTTTGCAATAATACTCCTATAACATTTGTCATCCAGTCACTATGATTGAGCTTTGCAATACCAAACAGAAAATAGGAGAGCCTTTTCTCACTTTTCTTCAACGTTGGAGAAAGATGTTCTCTAGATATTCATGGTCGATTCCAGATTCTGAGAAGATGGATATCTTTGTCAACAACTTGATCCCTAAATAGAAATACAGTATCCAAATGAAAGAGCACCCTTCATTCAACAAAATAGTAGATAGTACCCTCAGAATAGAAGATGTGTGTATAAAGAAAGGAGATATCTCACTTTGGAAAGAAACACAGCAGGGTTCTAGTTCCAAGGAAAAGAACAAATATTGGAAATACAGTAAAGACAACAATAGAAATGTTGTTAATGATGGAGTGGTAGACACTGTTAAAGCAAACTCAAAACCCATGATATTTAACTTGGCTAGTGGCACACAAGCACTCAAAGCAGCTGAAACTGCAGCAGAAAATCCTCTAAAGAAAGTAAAAGAGTGGTTTAAAGAGAAACCTTGGCTTTCAAAACCTAAACGTGATTTCATTCCTCTAGAAGAATCATATGAATCCTCTTTCAAAACTTTATTGGCAAATGATCTGATAACGTTACCAGACAATTCTAGGTCATATGATCCGGAAGTCAAACCAAAATGGTGGAGAGAAAATGAATATTGCGAATAGCATTGAAACAAAGGTCATAACACAAACAACTGCATGAAGCTCAAACATGAGATTCAAGATCTCATCGACGCTGGCAAAATAGTCATTGGAAATCACACAACTAATGCTGATCACAAAGATTTTAAATATCCCTTACCTGTTTATGAACAAGGTGATTCCTCAAAGACAAAAGGAGGTGCCAAAGTTAATTACACCTATACCAACAATGACAATGTGATCAACATGATTGAGTCTTCCCAACCTGAATATTGTAATGTGATCATAATTAAAGATAAACAAAATGAATCGCAAAATGCAAATGTTGTGACTCGAGCTTAAAAGAAAGTCACTCTCCAAGGAGCTAGTTCTTCAACTTCTGCTCAAGCAACATCAAACATACCAACGTCTTCAAACAGACAAATAGATACAACCATGGATAAATCTAAATAGATAGCTTCATCATCCTCCCCTGGTTATAGCATTATCGAATAGTTGAAAAGAACGAACGCTCAAATCTCCATCTTTGAATTTCTAAAAATCTCTTATGCTCATAAAGAGATCCTGGACAAAGTGTTTCTTACCACTAATGTTCCAAAATATTTAGATATTGATCGATTTCAATCTATGGTGGGTCACCTGACTTCACCTCACTATCTTACCTTCTCTGAAGAAGATGATAACTTGCTAAATCATCCACATAACCAGCCATTACACATTGAAGCTATGATCCATAAACACCGAGTTAAACATGTTTTGATAGATGGAGGCACAGGGTTTAATATTTGTACCTACGGTCTGCTTACACAGCTAGGATTTTCTAAAAATGTCATTGATTCAGCCAAGAAAATAACAATTAAAGCTTATGATGAAGAAGAAAGGACCTCTAAAGGTCTGGTATTATTACCAATCAGGGTGGGACCTATAGAAAGAGATGTCATTTTTCAAATTTTTGATATTCCTTTGTCACACAATATCTTACTGGGCAGGTCATGGATTCATGAAATGAAGGCAAATCCATCTACATACCATCAATGCTTAAAATTTCCTTATAACGGAGTTGAAGTCAGTATTCCTGCTGATACAAATTACCCCTGTAATGGATTGACAAAAGGTGTTGATACCTTTGTGCCTCATAATAGAGCAGCCTCTACAGATGAAATTTCAAAAGCCCTGATGAAGGACTTAGAAAAGAAATTGAAAATTACAAATACTAGCATGGATGGATACAAGATAGAACTAGTACTTTCATTAATCTCTCTCCCTCCATCACCAAGATAGTTGAGCAAACCATCAGAGGCTACGAGGACATGGACTTTAACTCTGAATATCATTTATGATGGTCTTTTTGTACAGTCCTCTACTTCCCTTGCAGATGAAATAGAAGAGGATGTTGTTCTTAAATGGCTTTTCAAGGAAGATAGTCAAAACAAGGAAGTACGACATTGTGAGATTTCCCCAACATAATATGGTCCTGGCTATAAAATGATTCAATGCATGGGATATCCAGGTACTAGTCCTCTGGGTAAACATCAAGAGGGTATTATTGAACCTATTCAGCCTCAAATAAAGTCTACAAATGATAAAGCTAGACTGGGATACAATCCAAAAAAGACATCAAGCCAAAAATATGCTTCTAAGTCTAAATGGAGGAAAAGAATACTGCCTTCAACTACACGGGAAGTAAACACTCAACAAACTCAAGAAGAGTGTGAAAAATAACAAGAAGAGCTAGCAATCAAGAGAGAAGAAATAGTCGGTACTCAAGTTTTGATGGTATCAGTGTACTCAAGTTTTGATGGTATCGGCTACAACATTACAAGAAGTAGAAGTCCCAAAGGATACGAGAGAAGAGGTAGAAAGAATGAGAGAAGTGTTTGCACCACTGAAAATTCCAGTCACATACACTAGTAGGAAACAAGTAGATGATTCAGAGACTGACTCAAATGAATATGAATGGGGTCCAAATCATCTCTTAGATACATCTATTTAAAAAACTCCAGAAGAGTCCAATGATATCACAGATGACACACAAGAGTTGATGCGCTTAAAGCTGCAAAAGGAAATAGAGGAAATCAGACTAAAAAGACAAGAAGACTATGAACAAAAGTTGAAAGAAGGAAGAACACAAGAAAATTCTTCATCTATTACATGCTCCTCTAATAAGATAGAGCAAATCAGGTATGGAACTACACAAGAAGAATTGGAAGCTACAGAAGCAAAACCAGTCATTAGTCCAGAGGAAGCTGAATGGAGTAGATGACGGAGATTCATAGAACCATCAAGGTTATGTCAACAAGTATGTTAGATACAAGTGATAAATGAACCAAATCATGAAGGAACTTCCAGCATCAAAGATGTAGGTATTCACACTATACATGCTTTTACTCAATCACTTGAAGAAGAGTTGGAAACTTCATCCTATGACTCTGATGACTCCAATAATGGTCCTATTTATGTCAATACCTATTCAACATCAAACTCTGACTCCTCTGACGTAAATGATGAGAATCTATCTACTGATCCTGTTATTGTCAAACCACGATATGTAGTCTAGTCTGACGTAGAGAACGGTGCTAGGAGTAGGACTATTGGATCAGGTCAACTAAATATTAACGTGCACTTCAATGATCATGTTGTAACTCTTCTTGATCTCGAGACATTTATGCAAGGTAGTCTTCTAGAACTTGACTTCTCAGTCCACAGTTATAATGACAATACCGTGAACTCCCTCAAACCTGTTCAAACTCTATCTTTGGTACATCCTGAACTAATTGACTATAGTCTACAAAACCAACCTATGAATGTACCTATCTTTGCTAATGACTACACATTAGCCTACTACCTTAATGCAGTTGAACCCATGGACTCTTCCACCAGCGAAAAAAGTGAGAACATGACTGAAACAGACATCAAGTATCTTAGTCGCAAAAATCAAAAAAGAAAAAATATAAGATCTGATGGCGAAAACCACATTGTGGCAGTGTCAGAATCAAAAATAGAGAAAATAAAGGACATACCTAAGGGTGAAAACCTCTCTGAGGCGCCTGAAGGTGAGATACTTGATATACTGCCAAGTCACTTCCAGGAAAGGTCTTCTATATTGATCGATCCAACTCAGCCAATAAATATTGGGAGTTAAGAGATGCCAAATATCATTCACTTAGCTCAATCAATATCAGTAGAAGAATTAAAATATTTCACCAATCTCCTTTCAGAAAAGATGATCAACTTTGTATGGACGTACTCTGATATGCCAGGCCTATATCCTGATCTCATCATGTACCATCTTTATATCACACCAGGGGTTAAACCAGTCAAGCAAAAACTCTGTAAGATGCACCCTCATGTGGCACTACTAGTCAAGGTTGAGCTAGAAAAAATGCTAAAAGTTAGATTTATCATAGCTATAGACTATGCAGAATGCATATCAAACATAGTACCTGTATCAAAGGCAAATAAATTTATTAGGGTTTGCACAGACTTCAGAGATCTCAACAAAGCTTGTTTGAAGGATGACTTTCCATTGCCAAACATTGATATAGTGGATATGACTGTTGGGTATGAGATGTACTCGCTAATGGATGAATTCTCTAGTTATAATCAAATCAAAATAGCTCATGGGGATCAAGAAAAGACAACTTTCACCTGTGCATGGGGAACCTTTTGTTGGAACGTCATGCCATTTGGGATCAAGAATGTAGGAGCAACTTACCAAAGAGCAGTAACTACTATCTTTCATGATATGATGCATAAAAACATGGAAGATTATGTTGATGACACCTTAGTAAACACCGTGAAAAGATCCACACATATTCAAGAGCTAGGCCTCATACTAGATAGAATGGAAAAATTCAAGCTCCGGCTAAATCCTAAAAAGTGTGCATTCAAAGTGACATCGGGAAAATTACTTGGTTACATCATTTCAAAGAAAGGGATTGAGGTTGATCCTGAGAAGGTCCAAGCTATAATGGAAATGCCACCTCCAAAGAATATCAATCAAATGAGAAGTTTACAAGGATGTCTCCAGTCAATCAGATGCTTTATTTCTCACCTAGCAGATAAAGCTCAACCCTTCACAAAAGTATTGAGGAAAGGAGTAACATACAACTGGGATCAAGAATGTGAACAACACCTTCAACAAATCAAAGAATACTTTTCTAAGCCACCAATATTGATGCCACCAATTCAAGGAAAACCATTGATTCTATACATATCATCACTGGGGGCACTTCTGGCACAACGGGATGAGAATAAAAAGGAAAGAGCTATATATTATATCAGCAGAACCTTGGTATCTTATAAAATGAACTATACTATAATAGAAAAAGCATGTTTGACATTAGTCTTTACATCACAAAAATTGAGACACTACATGTTGGCACATTCAATCAAGCTGGTAGCTAAGATTGATCCGCTCAAATATCTTGTCAGCAAAGAAACACTTACAGAAGATTGGCTAAATGGGTCACGGTTCTTACAGAGTTTGATATTGAATATGTAGACCATAAATCCATCAAAGGACAGGTCATTGTAGATCAACTTGTTGATGCTCCACTTGAAGACACTCAACCTTTGCATATAGAATTTTTGGATGAATCTATCATGTACCTTACTCAACAATCATGGAAGATGTTCTTTGATGGGTCTTTCACTCAACATGGTTTCGGTGCTGGAATAATTTTTATTACTCCTCAGAAATATTCAATCCCGAAGGCTTACAAGATTCTCTTCCCTTGCATAAATAATATTGTAGAATATGAAGCTTTGGTAAATGGGATCAAGCTAGCTATCGAATGGAAGATTGTTGAATTACACATCTATGGAGATTCTCAGCTAATCATCAATCAAATAAATGATACATATCAGACTTGAGATGGGAAACTGATGCCTTATAAGAGAATGGTTGATGATCTTAAGAAATATTTTACTTTTGTATCATTCCAGCAGATTCTCAGATCAACAAAAAGAGCAACAGATGCTATGGCCACCTTGGCATCTATACCAGAGTTACAAGAATCTATTTTTTGCTTTGAATTCCTGGTGGAAGAGTTACATTACCCTTCTTATGATTCTCGTGAGTCCCAGATGGTCTATTCCATTATTGGAGATGATTCATCTCGCTACAACCACATTTACTCTTACCTACGAGACTAAATTATTCCAGAAAATCTTACCCATAATGAGAAAAGGAACCTAATCTGAAATGCTTCACGGTATGTCATCATCGCTAACGATCTGTTTAGGTGAGGTTTGGATATTACTTTTCTTAGGTGTCTAGAAACTGAAGAGTCCCAACGCACATTATCTAAAGTCCACTAAGGTATTTGTGGATCTCATTCGAACGGTCTAACTTTAGCTCGAAAACTACTAAGGGCTGGCTACTACTGGCCTTATATGGAGAAAGATACTATAAAGTTTGCTAAAACTTGTGATAAGTGCTAGCTACATGGGAATCTCATGCATGCTCTAGCAAGGAATCTCATACCCTTCATTACACATTGACCTTTTCAGCAATGGGCGTTTGATCTCATTGGCCGAATATATCCTGCATCATCTAACAGACACAAATTTATCATAACTGTCATTGAGTACTTCACTAATTGGGTAGAAGCGGTTCTGCTCATCGAAGCAACCGATAAACAAGTAGCTTTGTTCATCCTTAACTATATCATCTGCAGGTATGGGATACCTTCATCCATTGTAACTGACAATGGAGGGCAATTCAAGAACAAAGATCTAAATGAACTCTGTGAGAAATTCAAAATCAAACAACACTAGTCATCCATCTATTACCCTCAAGGTAATGGACAAGTTGAAGCATCTAACAAAAATCTGTTGACTATCTTACACAGAACAGTAAATAAATTTGGAAGGGATTGGCATCTGCAGTTCAATCCTGCATTATGGGCTTATAGAACAAGTATCAGAACACCTACTGGGGCTACACCTTTTTCTTTTGTGTATGGATCCGAAGCAGTCTTACCTATCGAGGTGGAAATATCGTCTTTAAGAGTTTCTTTGCAAGGTCTTGTTACTAATGAGGACTATAGAATATCTAGATTGCAAGAGTTCGAGTTGTTGGATGAACATTGGCAGGTGGTGTTTGATCATCTAAGAGTGTATCAAAAGAGAATGTCTAAGGGTTATAACAAGAAGTTTTGACAACGATAATTTCACGTTGGTGACCTTGTTCTGAGAGAAAATCCAATAAAATCAACAGTTTCGAGACAACAAAGGGAAGTTTGAACCCAACTAACTAGGTCCTTACATCGTTACTATAGTCTTTGGCTCTGGTGCATCGAAAGGAGAACAACTTTGTGAACCAATCAACACCATCCACTTGAAGAAGTTCTTCACTTAGTATCCTCTGCTCCAGCAACCTGTACAGCTAAAAAAGTCCTCAAAAAAAAAAAGAGAGAGAGAGAGAAAAAGAATCTTTGCCAAGCAGGTGAAAACCTAGCAAATAGGCACCTCTTGTACTTAAGCGCTCCATTTATCAACGCAATGTTGGCATTTCCTGCTTTCAAGTTGGTGACCTTGTTCTAAGAGAAAATCCTAAAAATCAATAGTTTCGAGACAACAAAGGGAAGTTTGAACCCAACTGGCTGGGTCCTTACATCGTTACTACAGTCTTTGGCTCTCATGCATCGAAAGGATAACATCTTCGTGAACTGATCAACACCATCCACTTGAAGAAGTTCTTCACTTAGTATTCTCTGCTCCAGCAACTTGTACAGCTGAAAAAGTCCTAAAAAAAATGAGAGAGAGAGAAAAAGAATCTTTGCCAAGCAGGTGAAAACCTGGCAAACAGGCGCCTCTTGTACTTATGCACTCCATCTATCAACGCAACGTTGGCATTTCCCTCTTTCATGCATCTACGCTTTCTCTTGTACATATCTTTTAGTCACTTTTGTGAAATCTTGGTTCTTTTGGAACCCTCATGGCTTGAAACTGATCAATGTCCTAGTCTTAGGGTAATCGACTAAGCAATTTACGTGTCCTAAGCAGTATCAACCAAGTCATCTTTCCATCAGTGATAGTCAGTCGTCCAATTTGAGTCAGTCACCTGTCTCCTAACTACTGAAGAGTTTTATCACTGAGTACACAAGCAAAACAATATTATTGAAAATAATCACTAAATAGTTTGAGATATGCATGAAATTTTCTTTGTGTGTTATCTTTTATATTGGTTTTCGATTATTATTCCTCTGAGTAACTTGAGGAAGTCTATCTTGACTAAGAGGAGCAAGGATTGGGGGCATAATATTTTCTTTGTTTTCTGCTTGTAGGATTGATTCTAATGATCTGGAAACATCTAATTAGCTGGGTGTCTGTGATAAGTGCTTTCACATTAAGGTGAAATTGCCACACATACCTCGACTTCGCTTATTTGTATGCTACAGGGAGGTTGGCATCATTTCTTTGTCTGTTTTGAGGGAATTTCTTTAATGTGCAATCTGAATGCATGTGTAATCTCTCCAAGGATATGAATGAAAAAAAGGGTCATTACGGACAAGATAATTCATATTGCACATGAAAAAAAAGGAACTCTATTTTGCCTGCTATGTTTGTAAACGCTTAGTGATGAAAATTAAGCATTCCAAATCAAGTGACTAGGTTTAGGTTGCATTCATTCTGCATTTTATGCATTTCGAGTGATTCCTGCATGATAACGATGATCTTTTTATCTTCTGAATGAGAGTTTGAAGTATCATCATTTCTCAGATAAGTGGTCTCTTTTTCATCATTTCTCTGATACTCACTTGTGTATTGAGATGTTAGCTGCATACATAAGCATCTTATATAGATTCATACATTTCATTACATACTCATTTGCATTCATATTATTGCATAAGAAAAATAAAAAAATTGCATTAATAGTTACTCATTTTCATCATTTATTTCCATATAAAAAGAAACAAAAAAATAAACATCCATATTCATCTGCATTACATACATCCATATTGAAAAGAGATATGCATACATATAAAATAAAGCATATAAAAAAACATCTCATAATCAATCAACACAAGTACGATGAAATCAAATCATGATCTCATATATATCATCATAAATATCTCAGAGTACAAATAAAAGTCTCAGGGTACAAATGATATCAACTGTCATCTACAATCTCCCATCGAAGTAAGAATCGTATGGGCTACAAAAACTGGGGTATATAGCAAAATCTAAGAGCTATAAAAATCTATCTCTTTGCCTCTCCCTCATCATCAGGTGGTGGAGGAGGTGGAACCTGTTGACCGACGTCCTGCCTAGGTGCCTCTCCCTCAGATTGCACCATATACTGAGAATATGGGACAACTTGTTGCGCTACAAGAACTACTACACTATAAGCTACAACATAATATGTTGCCCGACTCGTTTAGTGCAAAACCTCTTGCTGAAGATTATCTCACTCTGCCCTGACCTCCACTAGTTGTCGGTCCCGCTTTGCAAGCTATGTTTGAACCACTCTCAACTGTGACTGCAGACCTGTTAATTTGGCTCTCATGGACCGTAGTGGATTAGCTACCCCCTGCTCCTCACAAGCTCTCCGCCTCCATCTTTGCCTCCCTCTCCACCCTGCTCATCCCTCCACTATTGAACTTGTCTAAGAGCTGCTCGCCCCTCCTCGCCTCCACCCTCCGATGTCCTAGCACCACTAACCCCCACACCAATAACTCCAAGGGATCCGCCCTCCCCTCTCTGCCTCTATCTCCCCCAACTGGTACTCTGTTGTTACTACCACCAAGATCACCACCTATCCGCCTCGGAGCCTCTGCTCTCCGTCTGTGTCCATGTGCCTATGCAGGGACCTCATCCTCAACCTCTTCTATGAGAGGCACATGCTCAGCTGGATCTGTAAATTAGGAAACGGATGTCGCTGGAACCAATCCTTGTACTAGGGCAATACCCCCACATCTGCAATATCATCCAGATAGTCTCATTGAGGTCATTGCAATCTGACTAGCTCCTGCATGCTCAATGCGTAGGACAACCTAGGGGCCCATTCTCGTCTCTCCTCATCCCCATAATGGGCGTAGGTGGTAAAGTCCTATGGAATCCCCTAAGGCTTGCCAAACTACCTCATAACCAGAGATACAACAAAGTTCTCAATAACAGTAACTGACCTACCAATAAGAGGACGAGTCATGAACATGTCTCTTCGCTGAGCTCTCCAGTCATCCCACAGCTCCAGACCCCTATATGGTCTGCATACAACGATGATCAGATCATCGAGCTGTCATCGCCAATACTTGATCTTGCCCATATGGGGTTGAGTAACGTATCCAGAATATCTGTAAACAATTAGCTGGTGTGGATATTTGGCATCATCCACAATAGGTCTGCAAACTGCGATATGCTCCCAGGCCCATATCTGAAGAACTAAGACCCTTGCTACCATGCTCTTCTCCTCCCTGTAGACAATCTCATGCATCTCATGATACATGTGGGCTAATAATCATGAACCCCACCCTAACCTCTCAAGCTCATTCAAAAGTCTCTCCAACATCCTGGCCCAACCACACAGAAAGCCATGTTGTCCCCTGTCTGGCATAATAAAATAACCAATGAACCTTGCTAAGACACATGCTAGTGGAAACTGCTCACTATACCTAGCCATCATATCATCCCAGCTGATGGCCCACTCAAGAATGTCTTCATCATGAAAAATCTATCTCAAGGATAATATACTAGGATGCTAAGCAAAATCATAATCGACCTTATCCCCAGCAAACAGAATCCTCAATATCCTGTAAACATCCTTTGGAGTAATGGTCATATCCCCAACTGGTAGATGGAAGGTGTTATGCTCAGAATGAAATCGTTCAACCAATAAGCATCTCGTGATTCGCACGATTGTCAGGCATGTCTAATAAGTGAGTAAATCCACACACATCAATATGTGCTCTATCTACATCTGATAGCTCGTGGACTAGCCTCATCATAAGAGGGTAGACACACCGAAAAAGGACATGTGTCAATCGAACCTGCAAGAATCAAACAATAGAGCATCAAAAAGTCATTCAAATTTCGCTACAAAACAAGTTAAACATCACGCAAACCCATATATGCAAATTGCAAAGTCAAAATTTCATGTTTTGACCCTTAAAAATGCTCACTGTTTTCCATACGACATTCCACAGTCTAAGCAGAAACTCATATGAGTCAGGAATAGATGCAGCACGACAAAAGACTCTCATACGACACAAAACACACATTCGCACGATAATATGGTCTCTCAAGAAACATTTCGTACGCCACATGGGATGACCCTAGACGACAAAACATATGGCCTTAAATGATAAACCACTAAAGGATAGCTTGTCGTCTGAGAGATAGTATCGTCTCGCACGACAAAACGACACTGCACAGTTTTGGACAACGTAAAAAAGCAAAAAACTCAACAAAAATTCAAAATTGATGAAATGCAAGGGCTTAAAATTGAACACTTACCGCTGGCTCATAGTTCTATGGTTGCTTATGTCATCTTTGGTGCTCGAATCGATGCTCCTGGATCAAAATGACCATTTTTCTTCGCATAAGGCTTTTCAAATTTCAAACTTGGAGAGGTTAAAATGAATTGAAAATGACACTTGGACCCCTTATATAGCCAAAACTCTAATTTTTCAACTTGCTCCGATGGACATGAAAACTGTACCCTAAGCTAATTTGCCTATCCTAATTCCATTTTTGAGATCGAAATCAAAATCCGAGATCATTCTCCTAGTCAATTTTGTACAACTTGAGATCACTTAGCGCTTTCATCAAATGCTCATTCTTTTCTTCAACTTGCGCTCAATTTCTCATTAGTCATCGCTAAATCTTCCAATATTCCTTTGAATCGTTCTTCGTGCTCAAATAATTATCATCGTCAATAATTGCCTAAAATCATGTACCCTCGCTATCTTTCGATTTCGCTCCTGAGGGGGCATACTCATGACCTTATGACCTCACATCTTCAAAGTCGATAAAATTTTCAAATCTTCATCAAAAGTTGAGCAAAATTCTTTTTTAACTAAAGAAAATCAAATAAATCCTTATCCCTAGGGACATCTCAGCTTCATCGCTTCATATCAAGTTGAGATCTCTCAATCATCTGAATCGAATCAATCGCTAGGGGAATATCAGTTTCATCGCTTCAAATTAAGCTGATATTGTCTTCGTCTGAATCAGTCTCTTAACGTTAATCAGTTTCATCACTTTTCATCAAGTTGATTATTCGTTTAAACTCAATCAAAAGTTTAAAGAGTATCTTTGATCACACACTCAATCTAAGTAGTTGTTCGGTTTCATCTCATCAAATCAAGCTGGACAATTTATCTTCGCTCATCGTGTCTTGATCCATCAAGTTCAAGATCGATTTTATCTTCGCTCACTGTGTCTAGTTCAATCAAGTTCTAGATCAGTAAGATCCACTTCTTGATCAATGAAGTTCAAGTTTGGTATCTTTGCTCTTCATCGGTCCTGGTTCAATCAAGTTTAGGATCGGTATCGCTTTAATCAAATCTGTTCAGTTTCATCACTTCAAATCAAGCTAAACACCTCGCTCTTCATCTAGTTTGTGATCAATCAAGTTCATAACTAGTATCTCCTAGACATCAACTATTATTTGAACCAACGCACTGCTCGCACATTAATTCAAAGAGGGGCAAATTTAATACCCTAAAAATGGTCATCTAAACCATGGACCCCTAATCTTGACAACATCACCAAGGTCCTAACCAAAGGCAATTAAATCAATCTTGAGCACTTAATTAATTAATTCTTCAATCAAATGTCGCATGGCAAGTGAATCATTCAATATTAATTAAATATTTATTTAATTAATTGAATTACTCTAAGAATATCATTTTGATCTATTATCCTATTTAATTTATTAAATATCCTAGCATATTTAATTAATTAATAAATTTGCCATTAATCGTAAAAAAAGGAATTAATTTATTACAAAAGAGGAATCAATATGCAAAGCAAGAGTTAAATTGAAAATAGAATAAAAGAATTGAATTGAGAGAGAAATCAAACTTGAGATATTATTCCTTCTTCTAAATTGAGATAACTTGAAATCAGAAAAACAAATAAATTGAATTATTAATCATTCTCTAAAATTGGAACTCAAAGCTTCAAAGAAAAGAAGTTCAGTTGCATTGAAAAGACTTTCATCTTGAATAAATCAAAGATATGCATGGAATCACCTATTTTTATCTCAAGTGCATGGAATTAATTGAATTTTATCTCCAATACAAACTCGAACTTATAATCTGAATGCATTTTAATCAAGCTATAATTGGAATCTATCTCAAGGTTAACTAAATCTAATTTCTCAATTATTTCAATTATCCTAAATTGTGCTCTTTCTTGAATAATCTCAACCGCTCGTTGCTAATTGATCTTGATCATTGGTCTCTCTTGTGATTCTCTATAAATTCAGCCATCATCTCTCATTCAAAACACCCTGGAGATTTATTGTTATTATGCAGTTTTTTCTCTAGTCATTGAATATATTGTGCTTGTTTTTGAGATTATTCCATCTTAGTTTAGCTTTTTGCATATTTAGTTCAATTATGATTGCTTGAATTCATATAGCTTAATCTTTCATCCATTTAGCTTATTCTCATGCTCATATAGATTAAATCCTTCGTCTTGGTGTAGTCTAGTCACTGGTATTACTTATACAAATCTGAGAGCAAGTCTATACTCGCATCTTTTAGAAGGCAATGGGTCAATTTGTTATGGTTTTCATATTCATGTTTATATCTATCTAACCATACATGTAATGACTTAATTGAAGTGTTGTGTCTTACAACTTGCAGATACTTATTCCACTTTTCAGGCACACAGGAAGGTGCAACCTGTTGAAGTTGACACTCATCAGATAGCGAAGGAAATTCAGAATATGTGTAAACTGATAGAGTCTCAATAGGATAATGAGCAAAATACTATTGATTTACTGGAAATGGATGAGGAAGGAATAGTGCAAGTTGATATTGTCTATCCTATCAAGAAGAAGGATGACACTACTTCCCAACCAGTAATATTTGTTGATGATATTCATGATACAATAGATCTATCTGGAAACATCATTGCACCATATATGCAGCCACCTGAAATTACTGATTCACGGGTTAATACAGTAGAGATACCGACAACTCAACCAAATATGGATATTCCACCCCCACTGGTAAATGATCAACAAGTGAAACCCCAACTCCCACCGATTTCACAGGCTACTCAGGAGGAACCTGCTGAAAAAGTTGATGAACACACCTCTGAATAGGAGAAGGAGAAAGAACAAAAGGAAGAGAAAATTGAGAAGGAGAAATCTGTTGAACCAGAAAAGGCATTAGTTAAACAACAGAATAATGATGATGATGACTCATTTGGCATCAAAGGGCCAATAAATGTTGATAACATGAGTGCATCAGAATTGTTGGAGTTTGCAAATGTGATGCAATCCAGAGTTCAGAAGAAGAGGCTTAAGGAATAGAGAATGGAAGCATAAATCATTCAAAATGTTGTAGATATTTTGTCAAGCCTTCTACCAGAAACTGCAACAGGGAACTTGTCAACTCCCATTGGCAAGCTTGGCCTGTTGGTTGTTGATGCCTCTGACCAACTTAAGTCCCTTGAGGAAGTAGCGCAAACTTATGTAGAGAAGAGCTACAGGAAGAAACGAGGAGAACAGATCATGAAGGATATTGATACATGGAGAATTACCCTATCACTGAATAAAGATATGTTAAGAAAAGCTATTGAAACAGGAGGAAAAATTATTGCATTTACATCTAATGTTTCATTCTTTTATACTGATATTAATCAAAGGCGAATAGAAACTGAGCAAGAACTGGAAAGGATATGTCATGCTTACATACCTTTACAAGATTCAATTTTAGCTTTTGGCAAATTTGTGGATGATTTCCAAAACTGGTTAGATGTCTATGATTGTGAACAGGCAAAAAGACTTTGATCCCTGAAGGAGTTGAAGAATTTACTCAGACCAAAAGTGGACATGTTACAAAGAGCATACAAGAATGCAGAAGCAATTTTGGCTACTACAGAGACGTGTACACTTGATTCAATGGAAGAATTTTGTACACAGGTCATGGCTACAATCGAGCTCATTGAAACCTTGTTGGAGACATGGGAAAATTATTTTTCTCAATTGAAGCGTACTTTTAGTGACATTTTTCTGAGAATTACAATGAACAATCCTTGATTCCTATTTTCAAGTTTTTGTATATGTAAACTTTTGCTGCAAATTGTTGCCATATATGTATATATTTTACTTTTTCAATTTGACATTGTTGTCAAAGGGGGAGTAGAAATATGTATGTGTGTTGTGAAAAATTTGTATGTATTTTTAAGGGGGAGTAGGAGTAAAAATATATGTGTACAATTTTTGTAAGAACACTTAGCTGTATAGTTTGAAAATTTTCTAAGTGTTGCCATCAATGCCAAAGGGGGAGTTTGTTGGCTTGATGATGATTGTAATGAATGACTTCATATGTTATCATTGATAGAAAATTTACACACACACACATATGTTTGTCTACCGGTGTTGCTTCAAATTTATTTGTATTAGTTTGCTACTAGTATTAGAAGTTTTGCTTGTGATGGTGTCAAACCAGTACATGTCGTCAACCGATATATACAGGAATATTCTGACACCAACTTGAAGATCCAATGGAGATTATCAAAGAATAAGTGAAGGACAATCAGTTTATATGTTGATAGAGGTTAACTCCAACCAATATCTGTGTTCCAACCGGTATTCATTGATTGTGTGATGAGTTATCACCGGTCATGATGAGTTATCCTAACCGACAAATTTTGACAGTAATTTGTGATGAGTTATGTTTGATTGTCTAGATACACCACACCTAGGAAATTGTGATATAATTTCTAAGGCTGGTATGAAATCTAAATGTCTATATAATGACATTATGATGATACATGATGAGATATGATATGAGATGATTTGATGTGGAGATAAAAGTGTTAAGTTGCAGAGTATGTTGGTAATGCAGTTGTGAGTGCGTAGAAGAGGATCTATTCAAACAAGTTATGCTATTTCTAGATCACACTACCTATTGTTTTCTAATCACTACAACAGTCAAATCCCCTAATCGGGTAAGCTCTAACAAGCTTCATTGTACAAATCCTCTAACCAGGTGATCCATTAGTTTGGATTCAGAAATCCTCTACCAAGGTTACTCCTAACAGGGTACTACTTTCAACAGGGTATAGCTCCTAACAGAGCTTTGGGATCTTTAACAGGATTCACTCATAGAAAAGCATTTTTTAGACCTTAACTGGTCAATTACCTATTATTGTAGATAGTTAACTTGTGAGTCTCATCTCACCATGGTTTTTCCTATTTGGGTTTTCCACATATAAACACTTGTGTTATAATGGATGTTTTACTTATTATGGATGCAATAATATCATTTTGGATTGCATGCATAGTGTTTAACAAACTTGTTAAGTATATCTATCGGTCAGTGTTTAAAGTAGTATTGTTTTTGGTGTCACTGATTCACCCCCTCTCAGTGCTTTATAAATCTATCAAAAACATTTGCAATCATCAAATCCAACCATCATCTGCATATCACCTTCTAAACATATAGTATCATTACAATCATCATATAAGCATGTAAATCATGAAAATAAAAAATACACACACATCACATCATTTGCATCATCATCTGCAAAAGTCACCAAAATCATATCATATAGTTCATCGACATCAAAATAGCTGCATCCATATCATATCATCATGCACATGTGTGACCACATGCTGATCCAAAGGAAAATCAATGATACAAGTCAAAACCAATCGTCAGTCAGAACAAATAAATTTCCAAAGTCCCTGGCTATCATATCAATAACAAAGTCTATGAATCAAGCAACATATCGAGAATCAATCAATTCAAGTTCCATATCGAAAATCATATCAAATCAGGACCCATAGCGAATTAGGACCCATATCGAATTAGGACCCATATCGAATCAAGACCCATATCGAATCAGGACCCAAATCAAATCAAGACCCATATTGAATCAAGACCCATATCGAATCAAGACCCATATCGACCTTTCAAACATATTGACACTTGACCCATATCAAAAATTAGGATTCATACCAACATGACCTCGATGGACGTGTGGGTCATGTACACACTATGACCACATTAGTCTTCCTCATTTCTTCAATATTCTTTTTAAAATTGATCGGTAGATAAATATCAAAAAATTTAATTCATCCAAACTTTCGAAAATCATCTTGCATCGCGTCACTGCCCCAGAAATCATAATTTTTATCAATTTATCTCCCGAGGGGGCATATCGACATCAATTTCATATCAGCATCATATCGACACCAGCTTCATATTGACTTTTCATATCAAATCAATGGACACCTAAAACAAGGGCAAAATGTAGACACCTAAAATTGGCACGACTAATTAAATAGATTTTATTCATTTAATCATCATTAAATCGTCTATTAATTAAATTAAGATTTAATGAATATCCCTATTCTTCTAATTAGACTATTAATCAAATTAAAGAATTCATTAAACACCTTTCTTCTAAAAACCTAATCCATTAATTAAAGTAAGGTTTGATTAAATACCCTTAGCCATTAAATTAAATAAATCTTGTTTGTTTAATTAAAATCCTCTTTTCCATTTAATTAAATTCCCCCCTCCCCCCAACTTGAAAAATCCTACAAATGCAAGTTGCATCCTCTTTTGGCTAAAATAAATATTTTTAATTTACTAAAATTCCTATTTTCCCTCACCCACTTACAAAATCCTACATATCCCACTTGCCTCCTAATCATCCTTCTAGAACCTATCTAATCCCTTCATTATCCTAATTAATCCATTTTGTTTCTTCCTAGGTTGCTCACACATGTGTGATCACATATCCCCCTTCTCCCAAGGTGGGACCACATTGACTTTTCATCCCACTCCCCTTTGTGACACTTGTCATAAGGCTAAGCTTACAAATCTGAGACCACACTTGTGGGACCACATTGATCCTCACCCTCTCCCCTTTGTAACATTTGTCACAAGGCTAGGCCTTTCAACTTGGGACCATATTCATCCTCCAATCTTGACCCTTGATTGATAATCAATCTTGGCCACCCATTCCTAAGCCTTCAACTCTATAAATTAAGCCCTTGTCTCTTATTAAAAAAGATCCAATTTGTATGCATCCTTATTATAGTTATTTTGCAGGTTATCTAGAAGCTCTCATTGTGCCTCTCTCAAGCATTAGGCCATCTTAATTGCACATCATATCTAGATTCTATCATATGTTAGATTAATCATTTAGATTAATTGCACATCATTTCATAACATTGTCATATTCATCTTAGGTTAATTAGATCTTATCATTTGATCATCTCACTAAGATCTTAGTTGCATTCCATTTAGATCTTATAATCATACATATCTCTCATTCTTTAGGTAGTCATCCTAGGAATCAAGTGCTCTTCCAAGCTGAGAGCCACCTTGATTTGAAGGATCCTTGGAGATAAAAGAATATGAGACGCGCTTAGAGTTTTTGATTTTGAAGCTAGCTAGTTTAGTTTCTATTTTATATTTCTAACTCTAACATAATGTTTCATGTGTGTGCTTGTTGGTTGTTTTCTCCTCTTGCAGGTTGATTCCACAATTTGGAGCTCATAGTATGTATATGTATGTATATATGTATATGGATATATATGTATGTATGTATGTATATATATGTATGTATGTACATACATATATATACATATACATATGTATGTGTACATGTATATGTGTATGTATATGTACATGTATGTATATGTACATACATGTACATATACATACACATATACATGTACACATACATATGTATATGTATATATATGTATGTACATACATACATATATATACATACATACATATACATATACATATACATATACATATACATATACATATACATACATACATATACACACATACATATACATGTACACACATACACATACATACACATACACATACATACATACATACATACATACATAAGGTCAAGTGTCGATGTGTATGTATGTATGTATGTATGTATGTACGTATGTATATGTATGCATGCATGTATATGCATATATGTATATATACATATACATGCATGCATACATACACCTCTCTCTCTCTATACACACACACACGCGCGCGTATATATACATATAGACACATACACACACACATTTACATATACATACATATATGTATGTATGTATGTATGATGTATGTATGCATGTATGTATGCATGTATGTATGTATGTATGTATGTATGTATGTATGTATGTATGTATGTATGTGCATATACATGTATATGCATACACACACATGATATATGATTTTGGTGGTGACTATATGTGATGTCTATATGATTTGTTGTGCATTTATGTTTTTATGTGCATATTATATGTTGTTTATGTTTTGTGTTATATATGGTGATCCTTTGATGCATGTTTATTTCTATAGGTTCTTATGATATGAATTGTTATTTAATCTTTTATGTCTACATGATTATGTGTGATTACATGCACTAATGCTACTATGTATGATGTATGTATGCAATGCCTATATGGATGTCTGATGAAGTATACTTAGTATCCATGTATGCAAGATGCTTTGTTTAATGGATATGCAATTTACATGTCCAGTGCTTATGTGATGCAATGAAATCACCATGTGTGATGTATGATGACCATAATCCTATATGATTGTTATTTTCTTATTATATTTATGCAAATTATGATGATGATTTGTATTTGTATGCATTTTCCTGACACGGGTATGGATGCAATATGATCTTCTTCTCTCTTTTTTGCGTGCCAATGTACTAAACCAAAATATGTGAAGACTAACAAAATAATTGTTGGTGAGAAGATAAATTTAGTGTGAAGTGAGGAATATACGAGAGTGCAACAACATTAGATTTGGATAATTTTGATAATTTTGTTCACAATGTGATTGTTAGACTAGTATTGAGATTTCATTACATCATTACTAGTGCACAAAATTATCATCACAGGCATTTTTATTTTGCAAATGGATATATTGCACCAAGCTATGGAAAGACCAAAGTGAAGACTGTCCTTGTGCATAGATGTACACATTGCAAACAAGAAGTATCTTGACACATAGTGGTGGCAATAGACCCTGTCAGTATATTTGAGGAAGTAACCATAGAGTGTGTTGATCATGATGAAAGAAAGTGTTAGTTGACCTTTAACTTGTATATGATGTTTCTTTATGTTAAATGGGAACCCCAATAATACACAGGATCTTAGTTGCCCCAGTAATGTTATCAAGACAAACCACAAATAGAAATCAAATGATAAAAATCATGTTTCGTCCTCGCTCCTCTGATCACTTGTGTATATCCTCAAGTACCATATGAATGAGATATAAGAAATTAAATGAAAAGATAAGAATCCGTATACCAAACAAGTTGACAACCATTGAGATATTCTTACCAAATATACGTGTTCTTGTTAAAATGCTAAAGATTGTACCTATTTTTCGAAATGGAGCATGTTATGTAAGATGTTAAATCTATTTTTTTAGAATTTTTCAACCTATTATAGGACAATTGACAGCCAAAGGTTCATGATGTTGAGTAGGCAATGGATCACTTAGGTTGTGTCGCCATATGGTTGTTTGTTTTTTATTTTGTGATTTCTATTTTGTTTTTGTCTAAACAAAGTATCACTCTTTGTAAAATAGTTTATTGTGAGTAGTGGATTTATGTGAAAATTTATTATGGATTTTGGAAAGTGTGTGACATGTTGTATGAGATCCAAACTAAAAACCAAGGTTGAGAATTGCCCCATGTCAATCATAAGACCATTTATTGCAAAATGGGTGATATGGACTAACTTTATTATGGATATGCTTTTGCGACTCTAGATGATGAAAAATATTAGGCTATGAGAAGTGTGCTAATGATTTTTATTAAATGAATGAATGAAATTGGAATGTATGGTGGCAAGATATGTGCTTGGTTATTATGGAAAATTTGATAGAATAATGGTAGATGGAAGAGTAGTTGTCAACTACACGTGATCCCTATAAAAGATTTTCATGATACTTGTCCAAGGTTCCATCGAAGTATTTTTCACCATAGGACAAAAAATTTCTCTTATTTTTTTTTGTGTGTCATACAAAATGCCAGCTACTTGCTAGGATTTCATGAAGGTGACCAATTTTTTTTATTTTCGATTTTTTTTTACTTTTTTTCTTTTTTGTATTTTTTAAGGGATTCCACAAGGGTTGTGTATATAATTTGTGAAGGTGCATGCTATTGATAAGATCTGGTAGTAATTCACATTTAGGGGTAGCCAACTTATGCACCAGATCCATATGTTATTGTTATGATATAGGTAACTAACCAATTTGGTTCGAACTTGCCCGGTTTTTCTCTCTATGTCAAATTTCTCTCATTTTATTGTAGGACCAAGTCACCTATCTCAAAATGTCTAACCCTAACCCTTTTATTGTAATGATGATGGAGAGGATTTTGGTAAGTATGTAAATGTGTTAATTCGGTTCAATATCTCTCATCTAATAACTCTTGCTCGTGTAATCTAGATACTTAATATTATTCATCTAAAATCAATCTTTGCAAAGATACTCTCAAGGATGGTAACTCAACCTCGATAGGGAGTGTAACTTCAAATCCATAGAAAAGGGAAAATGGGGTGGCTCCCGTAGGAGTATGAATATTGATTTTTTAAGCCCATAAGGCAAGATTTATCTATATGTGTCAGTCCCGACCAACATCATTGATGTTTTTCTTTAGGATTTTTAATATAGTTTTGTGTGACACCTCAAATTGAACATTACTTTAAGGATAATATAAAGTGGTGAAACGGTGTTGGATATGAAATTTGTCACATCTGATGTTTGGTGGTGATATTGAACGAGTATGTGGTGTTTATAAAAGGTGACAATATTAGAAGTTGATATATATAAGAAAGAGTATTTAAAGTCTTTATGGGAGAATGCTTTGCATTCCTCCGCTTTTGAAGATGATGGATTGAGGTTCTGAATTTATGTCTCTATTATATGAATTTTGCACTATTATGTTTGTCGGTCCTCAATAGTTCATATATTGAAGTTGATTGTTGTAGTTTGTTGGCAATGCAGTGGTTTGTCAAGATTGATTCGGAGAATGCTTCACATCACTTTGTAGTGTTATTTCATTTGTTGTAGCTTGGAGGATATGTTCATATTGTTTGTGCAGTGTTCCAATTTATAATTCAAGTGTTGGTTTGCTCCACAAGTGAAGTTATGTTGTTTGACGTTATCATTTGTGTTGGTCTCTAGCCGACTTAGTTGGTTCATCTTATTTGGATCAGATTATTTTGGTTTGAATATGCATTGGAGGTTGTGTTAAGGTGTTATTATGGGTCTTATCATGGCATGTGAGGATCCACATTAAGTCATTTGCATTGGATAATATTTTTAGATTGACTGGTTAATGTACTTTAATGTTTATCTACACGTTATGTGTGATGTCCACTTTAGAAGATGTATTTTTTGCGTGGATCATTGGAATCAACTTAGGAAGATACATTGTGATGTATTTGGGTCCTCTTTATCTCTTGTAGTGGACTGCATTAAGCACAGTTGCTCAGGGTGGCATAATTTGTGTAAATTATATTTATTTTATTTGTGATCGACCTAGTTGAGAGTTTCAAAAAATAAGTTGATATAAATAGATGTGTGGATGCGTGAATTTGAGTGTGGAATGATTGAAGGTGACATGGAAAGTATATGTGGGAAGCAATATTACAAATATAATTTTGTGATGAGCCTTGATGATCATATCTTTAGGCAATGATTTTGGTTGCTTGAATCAGAGGTTCAAGGATGATTCCATGATTAGGAGATCTTATTCATTTCAATTCATCATTTCTCCATTTCTGCTAGAAGATAGGTAGTCCTTTTGGCAGCTTGTACAAATTTGTATATTGCCTTGGGATTGTGTGTCTCACCTTGCAAGTCCATTATATCTTTCCCTAAGGTTGTGCGGATTATCCTACAAGTCCAAAATAAGAGTAGTGATCTTCCTTAGCCTTATGCCTAAAAAATTATATTCAGCTATTCATATAGTGAGTGTGATTCTCACTGTAGTTTTTCCCATATCGGGTCTTTCATGTAAAAATATGGTGTTCATGTGTTTGGTGTTTATTGCTTCATCTTCCATTAGTGTTTGGATGGCGAAAGATAATTGATAAATGTTTGTGAAAAAAAAAGTTTAAGGATTTTCTCAAGACTAATTCACCCCCTCCTCCCAGTCTTGTGATCTATTCAACAAAAGGTGATCTAAAATTCATCAACATTTATATTATTGGGAATGAAATACTCCTATAATGCTTTTTCTAGGACTACCTTGTGAGTGGGAAATATACATAATAGTTCAAAAATGGATTTTTGGATATGCATATTTTGTAAATGATCTAGAAAATTATATTGGGATGCAAGTTGTGTTTTTGAAAGGGCCCCTTGTGGAGTCACTTTGGATCGACATGTTGCAACAACACAATCATACATTTTTCTCTCTATTGTGATAATTAAGATATTATTACCAACTTGCTGGATATGATTGATTGTGTGTTCATGGGAAACATTAGTATAGTTGGCATTATTATTGTCGTTCCTTAAACTAGAGGCTTTACCCTTACCATGATTTTGCAGGGGATCCTTAAAGAAATCATGGTTTGTGTTTGAGGATCCTGGGGGATTATCAATTGCTACTTCTCTTCGGTCTATGAGATATTGAATTATATTTTTAAGCTTGTGGTAACTTGAGGTTTTGTGTCCTTTAGTTTTGTGATATTCATAGAAGTCATTATCATTCCACTAAACTAGTTTAAAATTTCCAAGGCTATAATTTTTCACCTTTGGTAGTGTGATGACGTGAGATTGGACAAGCTTCTTCAAAGTTTATTCAATGGGGTCTCCTGAGGGCATGCAGTTTCTTCTGGGACTATTATTACTATTTATAGGTGGACCATATTGTTGGTTTGTTTGATTCACATTTGTTGAATAATCGTTATCACATAGTTTATTGTTGTTACATCATTATTTGAAGGTCCTTGAAGACTAACCACAAGATGAGCCTTGTTGATTAATTTGGTGTTGACAATGCCATTGTTTATTATATTCTTATTTCATGACCAAAATTTTGTTTTGTTATTTTATGTATTGGGGATATTGTTATTGGTCTCTTTAAAGATCTTTACAAGTCCTTTGGTGATGAGAACTTTCTAAATAGAGATACCCTTCTCAATGACATCATCAAATATATTTGTGTATTGGACTTGGAGATGAAACATCATCTCTTGGTTTAATTTTTGTGTGAATATATGAACCAATTGCTTCTTAGATATGTGACATGGGCATTTACTAATAAGATTCCTCCATCACTAGAGAAAAAAAAGCAAAAGATTCACCATTCTTTTGTCTTGCATTACAAAGATCTATCATTGTTACCTCATGTTGGATGTTATAGCTAAAGTGGGCAATGATTTTTTTTGCTAATTAGTTCCATGTATGTATACCATGAGGTAAGTGGGAAAACCATTCCATTACTTGCCCACCAAGACTACATGGAAAGATGCACATAAGATACGTGTCATTACAAGCAATCTCAAGATAAGTGATATAAAATGTGTGAATATGGTCCCTAGGATCTCCCTTTCCCCTTATATTCATCAATGTTAGGCATTTCAAAATTGTGTGAGAAGGGTGGCATAGATAATGTCCTATCAAATGGATAAGGACATATGTGCTCCATCATGTATTTATTTTTAGGTCTTGTAGCCTAAAGGTTCATCATTTGCTATTGTAGATTTTGTACTTATTGTACTAGGATATATATTGGTGTTAATGGGGTGTGAGTGTTGTTTTGAAGATGGTACACTAGGTTAATATTTGCAAAGTTTTTTTTTTTTGGTGAATCGAGAGTTGGTTAAAGGTGTGTGTAATTTGGTGCAAGTTGTGGTGACATGTGTTGTAACATGTCATAGGTTGAGCAAATTAGGTGAAGTTGGATGAAAATGTTGAGTTAGGTGGGAGGATGTATGTGTATTAAGGGTTAGTCATTATGTTGTGTTGAGAGAAGTAATTGGGATGTGAGTTTGGGGCTTGGCTGTATGTATTTGTAGGAATTGTATTTTGTTGTGATGGCAGGGGAACATGTTGTAAGTTCTGAGTTTGGTTGGCTGGTGCACTCTGAGAGGTAGAATGTTGGTTGTGTGTTGAAGTACCTAATGGGAACACAATTTGTGTTTAGGGTATGGTAGATATGATTGGTGGTTGGGAGATGTTAGTGTTGTTTACCTAAGACATGAGAGGTGTAATGTTGGGTTTTTGATTTTGTGGTGGCATTTTATGATTCATGTTTTGATTGTTTAGTTTTGGTAGTGTGTTATTTTGAGTTGGGATGGTGTTAGTTTGATCTAAGGGTTGTGCTTTGAAGAGAGGGTTGTTAAATTGTAGGCCATATGTGGTGGTGCAAGTATGTTGAGGTGAGTGGTGTCATGGGAAGTTTTGACCAATGGTATACTTATGGGCACTTGTTGGGAAATGAGGTTGATAGATAGGGGTGGTATGTGTGAAATCCTAAGTTTTGTGATGATATGTGGACTTTAGGTTCCTTCACAATAGATATGTCAAATTCAAGATAAAATTTTGCTCCATTTCTTGCAATTATTAAAAAATATATGTTTGGATTAGCAGACAAAAGTCCATTCATGATTGTAAGGATACGAGAATATTGAGACAAGTCATTAATGTCCTCTTGAGTGAGGTTTTGTCAACGTTGGACAAGGAAAAGTAATTGAATATGTTGAAGAATACTACAACTATGTTACAAAATTTGGCAAATACGTTGCAAGATATATCAATTGCATTACAAAACTCATAAGTTGTGTAGTCAAGTTTATATTTTTCGATGTTCTAGTTTATTTGGCACTTGGAATAGTTTTTTGACCTATTTGACTATTGATTGTTTGAATTTTTGGCAAGAAAACACATCAAGCAATAAAAACATAATGACTATAAGAATATAAACTTTGTAATATGGCAAGGGGCCTAAATTATTCCAAAAGTGGTATTGCATTGATATACCACAACAAGCACAACCTAGATACTCAAGTGGGTCAGTTACTTGACCAGGTCCATGCTCAACACCATTCTAGAGTTTATAGCTATGGGTCTAGTGGTGTGAACACGGAGCACTTGGATCATCTTTCCTCTTGCCCCGAAGGTTTGAAAACCTTATAACCAAGGAATTTATATTTTACTAAGGAGGGCACATGTTGAGTAACTTTAGGGTATAATACACATCCCTTGCACTAGTTAAATAATGTTGAAGGATAACCTCTAAAATAACACAATGGTTTGTAGTGGAGGAATTCCTAAGAACACCAATCTATGTACAAGCATGAGACCTAAGCGATTAAGCGAAGGTCCCTTCACCTTGTGTATTGAATCACTAGTGGCCCCAAGGATACACCAAACATGATGATGATTGGATTGGGCTACAACTTTCAATCTCGCCCTTTTATATAGCTCATTGGAGATATGTGCTTGGAGTCATAGCAATGGGTGGTGAGGTACCAAAGTAAGCTCCTTTCCTCAAAAGATTTTTTTGGAAGTTGGATATATTTCTCCTACACCCAGGCTCGTATTAGAATGCAAGAGGAGCGGATACATATATAAAACTTTGGGTTTACACAAAAATTCATGCAATTCAACTAATCACATAAAACAATAACAATAATCTATTTCCTTAATGAAATTGAAGTGTTTTCTATCTATAAAAATACAAACACGCAACCTACAAGCAATATGTTCATAGTTTTAAATTGCTTATCTTCTCCCCAACAATCACCAATGTGTTGCATATACTTGATTAGTAACCCAAAACATCTCTGACCTATGCAAATGAAGATTGATTGAAATGATTAAATTCTTGCATAAAAGCCTTATACCTCACTTTACTAGTTAGTTTCATGCTATAATTGTAGATGCATTGCTTGTTTCTACAAATATGTCTGAAAAATGATCACTACATTGCAACACAAAACAAATACATCAAAAAAATAAACAACTATGTTGTAACACATAGTGACTGCATCACACAATCTATCAGTTGTAGTAAAACTCAAGACAATTGCATTAGCAAAATTCGTCAAGTGTGTTGTAAAATAGGCTTGTTGCATTGTGTCAGATGTGGTGCCAAATTTGTGCAGTTGAAAAGATCAAAACACACCCACAAATATGCCTAGAAATACTCAATTTCTCTATTATCCTTCAATAAAAGTTAATTCAAGCAATAAAACAAAGAATAAATGAATACCATCTTAACCAATGCAACAAATTGAAAAGTAAAAGTAGTTGTGGCCCTAATTAAGGTAATTATGTTCCAAAATTCTTGCACCTAGAAAACAATATTAGTCAGTTGCAATACAAAAACCTTGAATTGCAATGTAGGGTGCAAGATTCCTTAATTGCGTTGCACAATACCTGTACTCACAAAAGCATTTTTTTTTTATAAATTTGTTAGATCCAAGGACGTGGGTTCCACCAGGCATACCAAAATGTATGACCAGGAAATTTAAAACACTATGATTCAATGATAAGCTCAACCACAAAAAAGCCTAATAAAAACAACAAATTCTAATCATCACAATGGATAAATGAAATGAATGCAAATTGAAATCAAACCAATATACCTTTTCTGTGCAAATCATCCTTTTTTTATCTCCATTGTTCTTCTCACTTTCTATGCTTTATAGTATTGTTGCTCTCAAAATCTGTAGCACTATTATCATAGCAGGGGCACAAGAAAGCTTGAAGAATATGGTTATTTATGGATGACGATCGAGGTTGCATTTATAGATTTTCCTAATAACGACCAATGGTCGTGGTTCGAGGAGAAGGTTTGACAATCAATTATTGAGAATTGATTGAGAGTTAATTAATTTTGTGATTGGGATTAATTGATCGGTTAAGTGACTTAATTGCTTCATTAAGTGAATTGATGAATCTATTAAGAGAATTGATTGATTACTGAAGCAGGCTAATTGATTGAGGAACTCAAAGTGAGTGTCAGTTAAGAGGTGGAGTTAATTCATATATAGATAATTAAAATTATTTAAACATGTGCATAGAAAGAATTGAATAAATAAAATAGATTGTTTATTTTATTTTAGGAGAAACCAAGAAAGGTGAATAATTAAATAATTTAAATAATTTATTTAATTATAAGAGATTTTTAGTTAACTAATTAAATAATTAATATAGTTATTTTTCTTGCTTGATCGATAATACATGATTTTAATTATTTATAAAAATAAAGGATTACATATTATATTTGGAAACATATCTATCTAAAATCCACCACGACTGAAATAGAAAACCACCCTATATAATTGCCACCCTCCGAGACACCCTTGACCCATATAGATTTTTATCAATTACATTGTACAAAAAAATAGCTATTCACCAATTTTTCCATCAACACCTGACCTTCGAGAAAAATGGTCTCCATATACCATAATTTTTTTTAAAACATCACCCCTTGAACCCCCCAACTAGAAACATAACATGTATTATTAGAAACCCTACAAAAATAGTAAAATTGAGGGCTCATAAAACCAAGGAAAACAAAAAAAACCAGCTCCATCCCCAATTTATTGCCATTCACTGGGAACCTTGCAGCTTTGGCTTACTTGGGCCATTATCCTAGTAATCTTTAGGGTTGAATTTGGGCCTTGATGACCCTATTTCTTTTTCTCCTCCCAAGCCATCTACCTCTCAATCTCCTTTTCTTGCATAAACTCTTTCAAACTCTCTCAACCAATTAGGGCATCCTCTCGCCGCTCTTCTCTGTTCTCACCATCCCTCCACATAATGAAAGGCATAAAATCTACACTTTCTTCACCAGTACAAATGCCTTCACTCACATTCCTTCACAAGCCTTTCCCTAGGATTTCTATTGCAAGCAAAGATTTAAACCCAAAGAGATAAACCTCTGATATGCAAGCTCGGAGCACCCACGCCACCTCTTCCTTAGTGCCCAATTCTAGACCCCACTAAACCACCATTGACACTATATCTACATTAGTGTGAAACCTGATTTGCGATTTCATAAAATCCTCCCCCAACAATATGTCCAAAATTTGGATAAAAATATGATCCTTATGCTTGAAAATGCCACACAACCTCTTCTCTAAAATTTTACCCAAAAAGGCCAATTGTTGTTTTAACAATGGGAGTGAAAAATTGGCCTCCATCCTCTTTTCTCTACACCAGTTCTCCATCTCCTTGATGCCTTTGTTTGTTATCTTTCCACCTTGCTTTGAAATGGGAACCAATGCAGGGTGTCCTTTTAATCACTCACCGCCCATCGTGGCCACTAAATTTCATCATTCCTTCTCAAATGTCGATGTACTCTCATCTTCATATGCCATCTCAATCCCTTGAAAATCCTCCCATATCTCTTCTCCTCATGTGAAATTTAATGATATCCCTACCTTGGATAGAGTGTCTATAACGATATTGCCCTTTCGTAGGGTATGTCAAATTTGAAAATTTTCAAATGCTTTAATGTCTTTTAATAATATTTTTATAAATTTATCTATTCTCCATGAAGGTTCCTCCCCCTTGATTAAGGCATTAACAATTATTAACAAATCCCCTTCAAGATGCAACTTAGAAACTGCAAACCGTGTGGCCATCCTCACTCCCTAAAGTGTAGCTTGGACCTCGACTTCATTATTTGTCTTTGTTGGAAGCCATCTCGTGACAAGGGAAATAATATCACTCTTCCAATTATAAGCCATGTATCCAGCCCATGATGGACTCAAATTCCCTTTTGATGCACCATCAAAATTAATTTCGATCCATTCTTGATCCGATTTCCTCCACTCCACTTTGACCATGTCTTGACACTTCGAATCAACTCGAGGAAGCCCATTAATAGGCACATCAAATAATTATATAATTAATATTATTAATTAAGGGAAAGTAATAGAAAAATAATTTATTATATAATTAATATTTGTTAAAATTATAGCATCTGCAGATAAAGAATCAACATTGAAATATATTAGTTTACCACCTCACTATTAATTATCATGATCGAATAAAGAATACTTTTGATCTGCATGAATTAATATCATATTGATTTCATTATTGATCGATCAAAATTACTTACATTGTATATACGTTGAATACCTTTCTTATCAGCATATTAAACATATGTTAGTGACTACTTAACTAATAGCAAGTGACCATTCATAAAACGGTATTCATAATACGTTTAAGTGTCATCGATAAGGAGCCACGTCTTGAGCGGACATGCCTCCACTTTGTGGAGACATGTCCACTCAAGACATGCCCCCCCGATACAAGTATATATGCAGACCCGATAAGGTAATATTGAGCAATTAAAAATCGAACATTCTCAGCCTTGTTTGGACCTGCAAAACATAGTCTTCATAGAATCATAAATCACATATATTCATAAATATTAATTACAATCTATCAACTATCAAATCTAAAAGGAGTACGATCTACATTTACATGGTATCAGAGCCAGGTTAAGGAGGATCCAAGCAGCGATCGAACTTGAGATATTCAGATTTAAATCTAAGTACATCACTTTCCTCTATGGCGAGTGTAATTAGATTCGAAGATAGGCTAGAAGGAGGAAATAACTTCTCATCATGGAAGTTCAGGATTATGATGATATTAAAAGAGAATAAAGTTGAGTAATTTGTGAAAGAAAATAAAGTAGAACCAGAGAATGATCCCGAGAAGACGACATGGATTGAAGGAAATGAAAAGGCCATGAAAATCATAGTTGATGGAGTTAGAGATCACATCGTGCCAATCTTGCCAAAACATGAGACCGCATATCATATGTTTAAGTCACTTGAAAGCACATACGAAATAAATAATTCCAACAGGACCTTGGCTCTAAAGAGAGAAATCAATCATATTAAGTATGAATGAAGGAGAATCTATCAACGCATACTTTATGAGAATATCTGCACTAAGGGATCATCTATCAACACTTGGATACCAGATTGAAAGTAAGGAGCTAACACTTATTTCCTTAGATGGTCTAGCAAATTCGTGGGAGGCATTTGTTTAAGGCATTAGTGTAAGGTATAAATTTCCAAAATTTGAACAGTTAAGATCAAACTGCCTTCAAGAGGAATCAAGACAGACAAAGAAAGGATTCAATCAAAAGAACGTAGATGAAGATCTCCATGTCTTGAATGCTAATTCTCACAGGAAAGGAAAAAAGAAGCACTTCAAGAAGAGGAAAAGCCACCATGGGAAGGGTTCATCCAAGAAAGATGTTTCACAAATCCAATGTTTTAGATGTGATCAGTATGGGCACTATGTAGTCAGATGTCCTGATAAAACAAAGCAAAAAGCATCATTTGCCAAAGTAGGAAAGTCTAAGACAAAGCATGAATCCGAGAAATATGTATTCTACTCTGCACTTTCAAACCAAGTATCAAATAAATCCAACACTTGGGTTATAGATAGTGGATCATCAAGACACATCACTGGGTTCAGGGAACTCTTAGACTCCATGATAGAAGAAACTGATGAGGAAGTGACAATTGGAGATGACCCTACACATCCAGTCAGAGGTGTTGGAACATGTATCATCAAATTAAAATCCGGTATCTCTATTCAACTCACCAGAGTATTATTTGTACCAGGTATCAAGAGGAACTTGGTTTCCATATCTGCACTTGAAGACAATGGATATAGGGTTATCTTCATGGATAGCAAAGTGTTGGCATGGCCAAAGAACTCTACTATTAATAAGGCTTAAACCATAGGTTATAGACAAGGATATCTATATAAATGATGTACTGAGTTAAATCTTGCCCTAATTCAAGAAATTGCAGACTCTAATGAAATATAGCATAGGAGATTAGGACACCTCCATTTCCGTGCCCTATCTTTTATAGAAAAACTAGTACAGATCTACCCAAACTCAAACAATATCATTCAGGGGCATGTAAGGGGTGTGCCTTAGGGAAAAACACAAAAGGGTCTTTCCAAAGCAGTTATAGTAAAACAAATGATGTATTAGAATTAGTCCACTCAGATTTATGTGGACCCATGCATGTACCTTCTTTAGGGGGTTTCCTATATTATGTAATTTTTGTTGATGACTTATCTAGAAAGACCTGGATCTATTTCCTCAAATGTAAAGAATCTGAGGAGATCCTTAGAAGGTTTAAGGAATTCAAATCCCTTACAGAAAACTCTTTTGAGAGGAAAGTTATAACATTAAGGACAGACAATGGGAGAGAATACACATCAGATATTTTTAAAGAATTTTGTAAAAGTGTTGGGGTTAAGAGAGAGTTCACTGTACCCTACAACCCTCAACAAAACGGGGTTATTGAAAGGAAAAATAGAACCATTGTAGAAGCTGCTAGGGCAATGTTACTTGATCAAAACATAGAAACATCACTTTGGGCAAAAGCCTCTAGTACTATTGTTTACATACAGAACAGATGTCCTCACTCCCATATTGATGACAAAAGTCCTGAAGAAGCTTTCACTGGTGTAAAACCAGACATTAGTCACTTGAGGATATTTGGTTGTCCTGTCTACATTCATGTGCCCAAAGAGAAAAGAACTAAGCTAGAACCTTCTGGGAGAAAAGGTATTTTTTTAGGCTATAGTGAAACCTCCAAAGCTTATATAATATATGTGTCTGGTCAGAGATAGATTGAACTAAGCAGAGATGTAATTTTTGAGGAAGACATAGCTTTTAAAAGAGCTAGAAATTCTATTGAGTCAGACTGGTGTAAACTTCTTTTGTCATATATGTGACTCTATGACTTTATGGGCCTCACCCCCTGTGTACATTTATGAAAGGTGATGATCTTTTAGATAATGAGCACTTGTATTTGACACTATAAGGTGACGATCTTATAATGTTCGGCAGATTGATATCATGTGACTTGATATCATTATTCATGGATTTGTATGATTTGTTATGGTAGACATTATGTGACTTAATGTCAGTGCACATACCATAACTAGGATATATGAGGAGAATGTAATGTTCGTGAGTATATTATATCTTTTAGTATCACGAGACAGGTGATACTTCATATCACGAGATTAGGTGATAACTCTTATCACGAGTTATGTGATAGCTATTAGTATGGCAATGTACTCTCAGAGTCCATTATAATATTCTTACTCTTTATCTTCCCTAGCTAAGAGGGAGTGTTAAAATTACAGCATCGACAGATAAAGAATCAACAATGAAATATATCAGTTTACCACCTCACTATTAATTATCATGATCAAATAAAGAATGCTTTCAATCTACATGGATTAATATCATATTGATTTCATTATCGATCGAGTAATGATCGATCAACATTGCTTACATTGTATATACATTGAATACCTTTCTTATCGACATATTAAACATATGTTAGTGACTACTTAACTAATAGTAAGTGACCGTTCATAAAACGGTATTCATAATACTGTTTAAGTGCCATCGATGAGGAGGCACGTCTTGAGCGGAAATGCCTCCACTTTGTGGAGACATGCCCCACCCCCCCGATACAAGTATATATGCAGACCCAATAAGGCAATATTGAGCAATTAAAAATCGAACATTCTTAGCCTTGTTTGGATATGCAAAACACAACCTTCATTAGAATCATAAATCACATATATTCATAAATATTAATTACAATCTATCAACTATCAAATCTGAGAGGAGTACGATCTGCATTTACAATATTATTTATTTAACATGCATGATAGAAGAACATTAGAATAATTAAATAATAAAAACTTTTTAATTATTTGTGCTAGGGAATATTAATTAAATAATAAAAAGTACTTAATTAGTGATAGAATATGTTAAAAATAATTAAAATATTTTAATTAATTAAGAGGAAAGCTAGTAAAATGTCGTTTTCAGACATCTAGATAATTTTAGGTGTCTACAATTATCATTCATCTTTCTAACCAATATTATTTTTGTAATTTTATATTTCAAATTGCTCCCTGTTTCCTTTGCATGTTAACTATATATGTCAGAAAGATTTGTGTATTAAACAATCCTGGACGATAATTTATAGGTTCTATAAAAGTCTCTTCAAGTGTATCAATTCTCTAAATATATGTATATTAATTTTATAAATGTTTGAGGAAGGTTTTTAAATATTGATGTTTGCATCTAGTCTATGAATCTCATGAATGTGTAAATGTGTTTCTTTGACTATTGCAGGAGAGTGTGTCTTTATGGCTTGTTTTTTTATGGATAGCCAGACTAAAGGAATTTACATATTGTAATCTTAATGTAGCATTTAATTTTTATTGGTTGTAGAAGATGCTAAGCATGTGATGATGTAATTTGTCATAAATTGAAGATTTTCAAATGGCTCTTGCCATTATCTTGTTTTTATAATGAAAACACTGATGAAGATGGAACCATCATTTTGTAGTCCTTAATCGTTCTTGTATTCTGATAGCTATTATAAAAAAACCAATGATAACTTAAAGTTGTTTTGGTTTGGTATATTGTGGCTTTCTTTGCTGATATGTGAAGAGTAACATGGCATTGGCCAAAACTTATGCACAATCTATTCAAGTTTTATATGCTTCACTCTTAAACTTGGTTTAAAATAAGTAGTGTTAATATTTTTATAATTTCTAAAGAGAATTTGTATTAGGAGATTACCTACGTTGTGTTTCTCTTGACATATTAATGAAGAGATCAAGTCCTCGTATTGGAATTACCATGTTGAAGCAAACTTCCACTAATTGCCATTAAGCATTCAACGAAGATTTTTGGTCTGCTATTAGAGATAGACCAATCACTTACCTAGAGATTCCATTTCCGGCACTAAAGAAAAATGGTGGAAACATTGATACAAAAAAATACATTTAAGCTAGAAGAAATTACATATTCTAATCTTAATGTAGCATTTAACTTTTATTGTTTGTAGAAGATGGTCAAGTTGTGATGATGTGATTTGTCATAGATTGATGATTTGCAAATGGCTCTTGGTATTATCTTGTTTTCATAATGGAAACAGTAATGAAGATGGACCTATCATTCCGTAGTCCTTGATTATTTTTGTATTTTGAGAGCTATTATAAAAAAAACCAATGATATCTTAAAGTTGTTTTGGTCTGGTATACTACGACTTTCTTTGCTGATGTGTGAAGAGTAACACGGTATTGGTTGAAATTGTTAGAGTTATCATGTATTAGTTAATAATTATTTATTTAATTATTAGTCTATTATCCTTTACACTTAAGCTAAACTTAGGCATGTAATAATATTGTAGGTATTTAATAATTATTCTAATTATTAAACACACATTATCCCTTTAGGGTTTCTAGTATCCTTTTATAAGGATTCTCTCTTTGTAATTTGTAATTGTATTGCATTATTTGTGCACAATTACTATGACTCCTCTTTTCTGGATCATTGAATTCTGGCCTCCATAGCTTTATTTTTGCTTCTCTTCTTCTGTGACAGGTTTGCATGCAGGTGATCCTTGGGAGCTGTAGTGTTGATTTTTCATCAACATCTATATGGTATCAGAGCTCAGATATGCTGTTGCGTGTTCTTGTTTTTTGAAGAATTTTTTGGAGCTTTGAGGGTTTCAGATTTAAGAGGTTTTCTATTGGATTTGGGGGTAGCTTTTTGGGGCATTTTGGGCTCAAACGGACCTCATGGTTGTGCTCAAAGCATCCAAAACCCCCTATTTCCATATATAATTTGTCTAATTTGGACAAATTTGACTTCTGGGGCAATTTGTTTTTGCTCAGGGCTGTACAACTCCCTTCTGCATGTGGATTGAGGCGAAAATAAAATAAAATATTTTTAGGCAGTTTAACGGCGTACCCAAGATGATGCGGTTCCCTAACCACCACGGTGATTGTAGCCACCGTAGCGCCTGCTGCAATCGATGGTTTACTAGCCGTTGCAACCATCAGCAAGTTCGACGATCTGTTAACCGCTGCGTCCAGTAGTAACCACCGTCGTTGACCGTTAGCAGTTTTGTCATCGACCGGCGCAGTTTGCCATTGCAACCTACCAATTGGCCACCACCACTACCACCGGTGCCCCACCTCGATCTGTTATCTCTACTTTGCCCGAGCGCCATTGCCGCCAGTTATGCCGCCCACTAGCCACCAGAGCTCCACCAGACCCTGTTTTTACATCCTTTTTTATAGGGGGGTCATTTTTTTGCCAGAACTTGGGCAAACAGAGTCGGATTTTGGTAAACGAATAGGCGTCGGAAATCTCTTTTTGAGCTCTCTTTAGATTTGCGGGTTTGATCTTCTTTTTTTGTTGTTTTGATGTCTTTAAGTTCGTTTTTGCACTTCGAGAGGCATATCTTGAGCATCTGGACTCGATTTTTGACACATGAGATATTGTTGGAAAGTTGGTTTTGTGCACTTTCCATTGGTATGGGTCTTCTTTCTAGATTCTGTTGTAGGTACATTTTATTCATTGTTTTGCATTTATGCACTCTAGTGAATATCTTGGATGTTTCAGCTCCTGGGATCCTTTTCTTTGTGTGGGATGACTCATCTTTGGCTATTATTTCTATATTTACAGCCTTTTGTCTTCTTTGAGCATTGTATACATCATTTTGTAAGCATTTTCCTTTTTGCAAACGCATTGAGATAAAAGTGCCACTATGTTTTGCATGCCTAGGATCTTGCACATCTTGTGCCTTATTGTACTCACACTCCATTATAAAGTGCCATGAGGGGTTTGATGTTTGTCTTTGTTTACCATCTACCTTTGTCAAGTGAGTGTTCCTTCTACAACATTAGCCTCATGATGTGTGTCAAGTGAGTGTTCCTTCCATGACACTAGCCTTTATATGTGTTTGTACTTTCGACTGCACTCTCGATGTTCCCAGTTCATCGTCATGCAATTTTTCTTGGCATTCAGTTTCAAAGTACCTGTCATCTCTCCCTTGTCAGCATTATGGGGGGGGGGGGTTCTCTTGTTGGTTGTTAGTTCTATTGCTTCCTTGGTTCGTTGGAGTGAGCTATGTATTCAATATTTGTTCCTATGTACTAGGCGGATGCAGTGGATGGTTACCTATGCATTTCGGTGAGACAAATCATTTACCATATGGACACTCTTTCATTCCTATTTTTGGAGGCAACCTTCCATCTTCGATTGATCAGCTCTTCAGACTTTGGTGTTTTTGCCATCTGTATCTTCGAGTTCAGTTGTTTGCCTTTGTTTGCCATCTGATTCGAGTAGTGTTATTTGAGGGCACTCATGCAGATTATAGTGTTCTCTACTTGATCATCTTCTATTTCAGTGGAGGTTCTTCAGATCGACAATTACTCTTCGACAGTGTTTGCAGCTTCATGCTTCAGTGGTGTTCTTCATGTTCATCCTTTGTTCCCTTTTTCTAGGACATTCTCTTGTTTGGAGGCTTCTTCAGTCCTTCACTTGTATTTCTCTCTTTAGGAGAGGAGTTTTTCCCATGAGGTTTTCTCCTTTTCTCTAGTTGTGAGAGATATTTTGTACTTGGGTACCTTGTCAGGCATAGTTGTTGGGACCCATTGTTGCTTTCATGCATTTTCTTTTCATGCATTTTTTAGTCCTTAGTTTTTTTTTAGCTACTCCCTAAGTTCATCTTAAGGGGGGGGGGGGGTGTTAGAGTTATTATGTATTAACTAATAATTATTAGTCTATTATCCTCTACACTTAAGCTAAACTTAGGCATTTAATAATATTGTAGGTATTTAATAATTATTGAATACAAATTGTCCCTTTAGGGTTCCTAGTATCCTTTTATAAGGATTCTCTCTTTGTAATTTGTAATTGTATTTCATTATTCTTGCACAATCATTATGACTCCTTGAATTCTGGATCATTGAATTTTGGCCTCCATAGCTTTGTTTTTGCTTCTCTTCTTCTGTGATAGGTTTGCATGCAGGTGATCCTTAGGAGCTGTAGTGTTGATTTTTCCTCAACATCTATGGAAATTCATGCACAATCTATTCACATTTTGTATGCTTCACTTTTAAACTTGGCTTAAAATTAGTAGTGTTAATTTTTTTAGAATTTCTAGAGAGAATGTGTATTAAGAGATTACCCATATTGGGCTTCTCTCGATATATTAATGAAGAGCCTGAGTCCTCGTACCATGATCATCATGTTGAAGTAAACTTTCCATTAAGTATTCAACTCCAAGATTTTTGGTCTGCTATTAGAGATGGGTCAATCACTAACCTAGAGCTTGCATTTCTAGCACCCAAAAAAATGGTGAAAATATCAATACAAAAAATACATTTAAACTAGAGGAATTTATATAGTGTACTCCCAATGTAGCATTTAACTTGTTCTAGTTGTAGAAGATGATCAACATGCAATGATGTAACTTGTCATGGATTGAGGATTTGCAAATGGCTTTTGGTATTATCTTATTTCCATAACAAAAACACTAATGAAGATGGACCTATCATTCTGTAGTCCTCGACCATTCCTTTAGTTTGAGAGCTATTATAAAAAAATTAATTAATGATAACTTAAAGTTGTTTTGGTCTGGTAAATTGTGGCTTTCTCTATTGATGTGTGAAGAGTAGCATATTATTGGTCAAAATTTATGCACAATCTATTCAAGCTCTGTATACTTCACTTTTAAACGACTTAAAATCAACAATGTTATTTTTTTAGTATTTCTAAATAGTGTGTATTAAGAGATTACCTATGCCGAGCTTCTCTTAATATATCAATGAAGAGCTTGAGTCCTCATTTGGGGTCACCGTGTTGAAACAAACTTTCTATCGGTTGCCATCAAGCATTCAACTCCAAGATTTTTGGTCTGTTATTAGAGAGGGATCGATCACTAACCTAGAGCCTACATTTATGGCACTAAAGAAAAATGGTGGAAACATTGATACAAAATACACAATTGGGTCAATTGTGAAGGAATCATTTGCCAAAATTAAGAAATTGCTTGTGTCTCTTCAATAATGATATTTATTGACATCTTCTATGTAGTTTTTTCCCTAAATATAGATATTACTAATTATGCCAAAGACATATTACACTCACATATGGATGCAAAAAATTTCGTCAATAAAAAAACTAGAAGCATTTAATTTGACATGTTTGTGACACTTAAATGCATGAAATATAAAAAAATCATTTTATTATCATTTTTAGATTTTATATTATTTTTATTACAAGAATAGTATGTTGATATTCTTATTAAATATATATATCAAAACAAAAAAAAAATTCTACATTGTTTTAAATATATAAATATGTAATATAAAAAAATAGTAGTATAGTAATAGATTAGAAATAATATTATCAATTATGGGGGATTGAAAGTGAAAAAACTAATTTTTTGAAGGATAAGGATAAGAACGAATATAAAATAAGAATACAATGATATGATAATATATATATTTTTTGGTCGATAATAGTAATAGTTTATTAATAATAAAACAATCGAGTACATTCTTTGCCAAACTACAAGTATCAAAGATAAAAATCCTTACAACCCCCAAAAATGTTGCCAATTGTTATCATCAAAATGTGGCCTTGCCAAAATACTTCCACCCTACTATTAAAAAGACCGTGACGCCACCATTACAGTGCAATCATTGAAAATTTGCACAAGCACAACATAACCCTATCAACTATAGAGGGACTACCACGATAGACCAACCCCATACATAAAAATATTTATAGATATGTAATTGCAATTGTAAACCAAACTACTTCTTCTTCACATTGAGCAACAAAGGGCCATTGACCCAATAGTTTGACAAGTCAAAAGCCCGTTTATCCTTGGCCTTCCCTTCTTTCTTTACCATTGCTCCACCCCGCTCTACCTCCTTCTCACGCAAGAACATTATCAATTCATCCCATCTGATCAAGGCTTCCATGGGATGCTCTTCATGACATGTAGAATTGCTCCATTGGATAAATGGTTGGAGTGGACAAGGGGAGTCTGCATCTTGATTCACATCGTCACCATCAAACAAAAAACCCGCACTAGATTGAGCTTTCGCCAAAATAGAGGGCATACCGTACAAACAGTCTTCATCCACACATCGCTCCATCACCCACAATACCTCCTCCTTCCTATCCAACTCAAGCCCCCATGTCATCACCATTGACACAATGTTAATGTTAATTCGATATTGATGTTCTATTTGCAAGAATTCTTTCCCAAGCATTATTTCAATGAAAATGAGTTTCTCAAATTTAAACAAACCTCTCAACTGTTTCTTAGACATGATCCCCCAAAAGGCAAGTTGTTACCTTGATGTGATGAGAGTAAATGTTGCCTCCATTTGGAACTGTTAAAACCACCCAACATGACACAATACTTTGCGCTTGACTCATGCCATCCGCCTCATAAATAGCCTCTCGCCACACCAACCCATTATTACCACCCTACGTGCCACCATAAATGCCCTTCCCCAAAAATTATTGAATTTGGCTTTGGCAACATATGGTAAAGCTCACTTCCCTAGGTCTAATTCACAATAGTCGTCCCATATGCCATGTAACCCATCCTCATCAAAGAGACAATGCCACCTTGGAATGTTTGTTGGCCATCGTATTACCATCTCTCAATATATGAGAAATACGAAAATCAGTGAACGTTGAAAGCATATTCCTCAACGATTTGAATATATTTGTTTAGCCACCGAGTCACCTATTACCCTTTGATCAAAGCATTGATAATAACCTGAGAGTCTCCCTCAAGGTGAAGTCGAGAGACATTCAATTTTTTAGCCATCACCATAGCCAACAATGCCGCTCGAACCTATGCTACATTATTCATTCCTTCCCTCAACCTTGATGCCCCTAAAGCGATAATAATTCTCGTGCAATATTTGGCCACATATCTCACACCCAATGGGCCAAAGTTTCCCTTGGATGCCCCATCAAAGTTCACCTTGATCCACCCTTTTTCAGAAGCAATTTATTCTACTTTCTTTGGAGCCTAGATTAACCCTGACAGACAATGATATGATAATATAATAATAATAATAATAATGTAGTCTCAATAATTTTTTTCTGCTTTGTTTCAAGAGTTTACTAGAAATATAATAATATAATAATAATAATTTGATATTAAAAACTTTTTGCTTTTGTAAAGAGTTTAATCGAAATATACAAATATAATAATAACAAGAATATATTAAAACACAATAATATCTTAATAATAATAATTGAATATTAATTACAACATCATACTATAATAATGATCTAATATTAATTAATTTACTCATATTTACAAAAAAATATGTAAAAAATGTTGATAGAAAATCAAATCCAATTTCTACTTTACATGATGAGTCTAGTTTTTATTTTGGATTGTGTTGACCTCCTATAGACCTTGCTCCTCTCCATTGACATAATTTACCTCTATTCCTCCAAAAATAAATACATCAATTAATATATGATACTCATAAAATTATTTCAAATAAAAAATGGAAAACAACCTTGTTATTAAACTAATCTGTTATGGAAAAATGTGTTCTCGTGAACAGTTTTCTTTTAGAATATATTCAAATGTCAACCGAGTTTCTAATATAGAACTATTGTCAATAAAATAAACATATGTTTTCCATAGAGTACATATGGAGGTTAGGGTTTTGTATTGTCCAGCACAATAGAACACTGCTCTCAAAATCAGTTTCATTATTTAAAATAAACTCCAATTAAAAGAAATAAAAAAGTCATCGCCTGAACACCTGTATACGACGATTTGTTTCACAGGGCATTAACGAGCGTGTATCTTTTGAAAGCTTTTGTGCAACGCGAACTTCAGGTTTTTTTTTTTTTGGAATGGATTTGATTTTTTCTTCATAGCTTATCGGAATTTCGTGTTTTCATCGCAGAGTAAGTGGAATGAATAGTTTCGATGTTAGGAATTAAGAGCTACTTACGCGCCTCCTTCCGTTCAATGTCAATGCAGGCACTCAGTCGTATTTACACGCTCAACATGTCTACCAGTGTAGGGCCTCTATTTTATTCTGTATTTTTTTATAACTTGTTTCCTTCTGTTGAGAAATGCTGAAAGCAAAAACCTGGCACAATTACTAGTCCATTATAATTAGATCTTTCGTATCCTTTTATTGCTGAAAGGAATGGCTGTTATATCAGCGAAATATAGCGAATTCAATTCCAAGTTTCATATACCATTTTCTTAAACGTGTTTAAAGTTCAAACCTTGTTTCTTTTCACTTGCTTTAGTGTTTTGAATTTAACTAGACTTAACAATATTAAATCTAGTTTGAACTTTTTAGATTTAACAATATTGATATTCCTAATGTATTGCCATTTTTCTGTGGAGAAGGTCCTCTCATTCTTTTGCTTGTTTTATCTTAGCTACTCATTTAGATAAATATTTTGAATCTTCTCTGTTGTGCACTTAACAATATTGATATTACAAATGTATTGCCATTTTTCTGTGGAGGAAGTTCTCCCATTCTTTTGCTTGTTTTATCCTAGCTACTCCATGTAGATAAATATTTCGAATCTTCTTTGTTGTGCAGGAAACCGTTGATTCTGTAGTTAAGGAGATTTCAGCAGCACGGATTGACCATGAAGTTGATAGTCCAAATTCGAACAAGGTAGAGAAGAAAAGCAAACCAAAAAAGGCTCCCAAGGATAACACTGTTCAGAAGCCTATAGGTGAGGACAAATTTTCTCTTAATTTAGACGATCGTTTTCTGTAGCTTTGTAGTACCTTTTCTTGTTTCCATCAGATTTATCACTAAACACATTTGTTGGAATGAATAAAGTTGGATTATAAACACAGCACCTTTGACCCCTTTTGTAGCAAAAAAGAAGGAAGTGAAGAAAGATACTGGTTTGGGGCTTTCGGTTAAAAAAGATGAAAACTTTGGAGATTGGTATTCTGAGGTATTTTAGCCGTTTTCAGAAGTTACTGTTAATTTGTACACAGATGGTCGTTCTCAGAATCAAGCAAAAATGATTTCACCTAATATTATTAATGTTTTTTTTGAACATGCTTACTGGATCAACATCTTTTTTTGTTTGGTCTCTAACTGTTAGGTTTAGCTAGCTCATATTTCTTCTTGATTTTTAGCAAGCTTTTTATTCCTTTCAATATTTGTGATATAATAGTTGTCTTTTTTGTTACTTAGGCAATTCCATATTCTCTATTTTGCATTAATATAATAATTTTTTTGTTAGTGCAGGTCGTTGTTCAAGGTGAAATGATTGAATATTATGATGTGTCTGGGTGCTACATCCTAAGGCCCTGGTCTTATTCTATATGGGACTCCTTAAAAGTATGTACCTCATTTCAATTTTAATAATTGGTGATCACAACCAATAGAAATGTACTTTTCATGTTTAATAAACTAAATACCAGTTTGGGTTCAGGTATGCTGGTATGACATTTTTTTGTTGGCTTGGGTACATTTTGGGCACATCTCTATAAAAGATACATATGGAAATCATCAAAATATACATATTTTAGCCTAAAAACAGGAATTAGGTTAAGGTAACTACATACATAACATGGTTAAAGTTGTTTTGAGGTACAATTTACAATAGGATTTCAGTTTAGCTGGTCAACCTATGAAGGCCAAAAAGAAAAAATAAAAAAAATGTGAAAAAAAATTCAGAATCGGCTCTGCCTGTACCCAGAACAAACTGGATAGGGTCCAAGCCTAAAACTGGAACAGGATGTTTTTCCCTGAAAACCAGCAAGAGAGTTAGCAAACATTAACAAATTGTAGAAAAGAAAGACAAACTTTCAGTCAAGTTGATACTGTATGAAGTGATTGTTTTTATAGGGTCAATAAAAAACAGACAACATGCCCAATAGAATTTATAAGAAACAAAAATCTGAAAAGCAAGAGTTTATCAGAGAAAAAACCACATTATCTTTGGTGAAATGTATGATTATCATTAAGAATTAAAGTCTTCCATCACAGTCTGAATTATCAGTGATCTAAAGCAGGGTCTCTAACTTAAACTGCCAGTTACACATTTAAAGAGAGGGCCTGAAAAACCCTTTGACAACAGACTTTAGTCTTTTACATATCTTTGTAGGATACAGTCCTGCTACTAGCTAGTTAGCAGAAACAATGTGAGGGAATTGGGTGTCAAAATGTGGCTTCCGACTGGCCTACTCCTGTAATGCAATGCCCACATATCTCGAGAAAAAAATAGCTGCCATTAAGAGTCAATTATTTCAACCAAGGAGCCCAAACTCTTGGCAGCACATTGCCAGTCACATTTCTTAAGATTTCATTGCCTTTTCCAAAATGAGGAAGATAATTGGGCTCTTGAAGGCTCTTCCTTACCATGCATTTTTACATCCCTTCACTTCAATCTTCATATTTTTGCAGATGACATCAATGTTCTTTCTTTGCACAACTTTTTTCTTTTGCATTCACTTTCTTTGACTTCCACATTTTCTCACTGGACTCCATGATAACAAACTCCAGCTGTTGCATTGGCTCATGAATTGTAAATGTTCTACCAGCTCGAAAAAGAACAGTTTTCACTCCACTAATTTGTGTAAGTGTTTAGTCTTGGAGTGGACTGACTATAGTATCTTGAGTTGCATCCAAATTGATGCCTTCATCAAAGAGATGAATCAACATCAAATCCAAACAATTTAACATCTTTCTGCTCTATTCTTCGACAGTGCACCCAAAAAATTATTTTCTTGTTTCCAATTTTTTAGCTTTTATGGGTGCAGAGCCTTATCCCATGTTAGCTGATGCTTTGTCATCAAAGTCCATGGTAGAACAGTGAACCTGTAGCATTCTGTAAACTAAACAGTGACTTAACGTACCGTGCATGATTTGTCACACATAGACATCTAGAATTATCATGTAAATGTGAAACCCTCAAAATGCTAAAACTTTGAAAATTGGCTATGTCTAAATATGAAGAGTTTAACCATCTTTTTTATAACCTGTAGAGATGTAAAACTACTATCATTTGAAATGCTAAAACTTTGAAAGTTGGCTACATCTAAATATGAAGAGGTGAACCGTCTTCTTTTTCATAACTCCTAGAGATATGAACCTACTGGCAAACATCTTGGCTGTTATATTTATAAAATAAAACTTGAATATAAGAATATGAGTTGTACATCTGTAGCAGATGTCATTGGCCATGGCTTGTGAAGCACAATTTTGTTGTTATACCATTAGATATGGTTGACCTCATTGACCATGGCTAGTAATGTTGGCATCTTTGTGCGTTGATCTAGTGCTTTTTCCACATATCTTAACACCCTCCTTGTTGCAGTGAAATGTTCTATCTTTGGTGCTGTCATGAATTTGGGAATGAAAGTCACAAAATAGCTTAAATTAGGTCCAATGTTTGTAAACTATATTAGGCTCCCTACTGGTTGCCTTGTTTTTTCTTTTCTATGACCATTTACCTTTGCCCTTGACTTTAGTTGTAAATTTTTGTTGCACACCTTGTATCTCACTGCTACTACCAAATTGTTCCTTTCACTTGTCCTACTGTAAGAGTTTATTGCACAACTCTTCAAACTTTAAGTCAACATTCGTGGAGGTGATATTCAAGGTCACAATAAAATCTTCATAAGTATGTGGTAAAATTTTTAGAATGATTGTGTTAGTTTTACTTTCAGATTAACAGAAAAACTCATAAAATAGATTTAGTAACTAGGATTAGATTATTTTAGTTATGGATTTCAACTTAGTAAATGACAAAAGCAAACAAAATGAGACAAGACTACATTACCCTGGGAAAACCTCCTAGGAGGAAAAACCCAGCAAGAAGAGATCCTCAGATCTGATTATGAATTATACACAATATTCTGATTACAACACTTATCTCTTTAAGAGGTCTGATATGGCTACACTTAGGGCTGATGTAGTTGACTAATCAGTATCAGGTCTGCACCTCAGATCTGCACTTTTGACTTCACCAACCAGTGGCTTGGTCTGCACTTTTGGACGCCTGATCCTTGACAGCAGTTCGCACCTTTCACTGGAGATAATCACACTTAAAGTTTACACCTTGGCAGCAGATGTAATTCGCATTCAAGCACAGCAGATAATTGACTATTTTCGCTTCAACTTGAGAGCTAATTCGCATGATGTGTAGAATGATGTGATGATGAATGAGGTCAAGTAGTTGTTTATTTATATGAGGCACGAGGACCTATTTGAGGTCGGCTTGGTGCTGATTCTTTTTATTTATTTTATTACTTTTGTTTATAGGGTCGGCCCTATTAGAGGGAACACGTTTCCCTTTTGAGTGGCGTGTGTCTTTTAGTTATAGGGTCGGCTCTATTAGAGGGAACACGTTTCCCCTTTAGTGTGGCGTGTGAGAAGGGAGAGAAGGGCCCAGCCCTTGGCGGATTCCAATGTTGCCTTAAGGCAATTGGAATCTGCATTCTACCTAGTTACAATCAACAGATTGCCACCGTGTCCTCTTCCATCTTCCAACCAATGGTTTACAATTGATCTCTGATGTGCTTGATCTTGACTAAATGCTCTTGCAAGGATGCTTTTACATCCATTGTGTTCGGAAATAGCATATTTTCCAGGAAGAAGGCTTTGCCCTTATCTAAAGTCTCACGCAGATCTTGTAGATGCTTCCAAATGTCAGTTGAAGTTGTCCCTGATTGGACTTTAGGTAGCATTTCATTTGTCATAGATAACTTGATCAACATGATTGTTTCTCTGTCATGTTCATCAAGTTTGTCTAGGTTCTTACCCACAATGTCTGGACAAGAATATATACTAAATACAATATTGGTGAGGCATCTGTACTTGAAAATAGTTAACATATGTTGGTTCTATGTATTGCAATTTTACCAGAGAATATTTGGTCGCATTTCAACATGATATTGGATATCGAGGCTATTTATACTATTCTTCCCTCCTACAACTTGTAATCTCGGAGTAGGAAAAAATGGCTCTACTCCAACTTTTGATAGAATTTTTTCTAAAAATGTTGATAAAAATTTGTCACTCTGCCCTAGCTCCAATGTGTCCTAGTAGGAACTTGAAAACTTTTGCAAATTCATGCCCCCCCAAAGAAGACTTCTGTCATAAAAATAAGGCCCTATTTGTTGGATAAAAATTTATAAAAAAGACCCTTTTTTTTAATACCTGCATAACCTTTTTTTGTTGATTTGTCGCATAAAACAAATCAGAAAACTGGAGCAATTTTAATTAAAAAATCTTGCATGATATACATATATCTTGCGTGTGATTTTTCCAAGCAAAAATTCTTCATTTGTAATAAAAAAATTGGTCCCAGTTTTTCATGGACCAAAAAATCATGTGATTTTTTTATTATAAATTTTGGCACATAGTTTCCATTTTGTGGTACCCATGATTTTGCCCTATGACTTTATTACAAAAGTAATTTGGTAAAAAATAATTGTTGTATTTACGAATGATCATGAAGATCATTATAAAGAATTACAAAGAAATACAAAATAGAAAGTTTTTAATAAGAAACTAAAATTACAATATATTACATTTCTGAGCATTAATAACTTAGGAAACTATAATATTAATACCCTCTCTTAATGCTCAGTCTATCAACTACACCAATAGACCCCCTGAATTTTACAAACTTATCTATACTGAGGGGCTTGGTGAGAATATCGGCTTGCTGCTCCGCTGTAGGAACATACAACAATTGAATGGATCCGTATTCAACCAATTGTCGAATGTAATGACAATGAAGCTCTACATGTTTGGTTCTTTCATGGAAAACTGGATTCTTGGCAAGTTTGAGAACTCCCTGATTGTCAGAGAACAAGGGAGTCGGACCTGCTTGAGATATTTGCATATCCGCTAGCATCCGGCAAAGCCAAACTGCCTCACAAGTTGCCTTAACTGCTCCCCGATATTCTGCTTCTGTCGAGGACATAGCCACTGCCTGCTGCTTCTTACTAGTCCAAGTGACTGTACCGGATCCCTAACTGAACACATATCTAGAGGTTGATTTCCTGTCATCAACCGAGCCTGCTCAATCTGAATCCGTGAACCCACTGAGTCTAGGATCATGACTCCTAGTGTAAAGAAGTCCATAATCAGAGGTGCCTTTCACATAACGCAGCACAGGCTTCGCTGCTACTCAATGATCAGCCTTGGGGGCTGTCATGAAGCGTGAAATGTAGCTCACTGCAAAACTGAGATTAGGTCTAGTAGCAGTAAGATAGATGAGACTACCCACTAGTTGCTTGAATTTTGTTTCATCTACAGGATGAGAATCAGACTTGGCTGACAACTTCAAGCTAGTCTCCATAGTTGTGGAAGCAGGTTTGCAATCCTGCATTCGAAACCTGTCAAGCAAGTTCCTGACATACTTAGACTGAGAAATAAAAATGCTACCATTAGTTTGCCAAACCTCAACACCCAAACAATAATGGAGAAGCCCCAAATCTGTCATATCAAAATCCTTGCACAAAGCTTGTTTGATTTCTGCAATCAAATGTGCTGAACTGCTAGTAACGATCAAGTCATCCACATAGACAACAAGAAAGAGAATATCATCACCAGAGTGTTTGATACACAGATTACTGTCAGAAGGGCAACGCTGAAAACCTTGACCAACCAAGTACTGATCAATCTTAATGTACCACGCTCGAGGAGCCTGTTTAAGCCCATAGAGTGCTTTAACGAGTCTACATACTTGATGTTCTTTGTCAACAACCTTGAAACCAGGAGGCTGCGTCATGTAGACTTCTTCCTGCAACTGACCATTGAGGAAGGCACTCTTAACATCCATCTGATGGATTTTCCATCCAAATTGAGTTGCAATAGCGAGAAGAAGACGAATAGTACTCATCTTGGCATAGGAGCAAATGTCTCCTCATAATCAATGCCCTCCCGCTATGTGAATCCTCAAGCAACTAATCTGGCCTTGTATTTATCTAAGTTACCATCTGCATGATACTTGACCTTATAGACCCATTTGCAGCTAATGCGTTTCTTCCTTGGAGGAAGATCAGAGAGAACCCAGGTGTTGTTCTTCAGAAGGCTTTGGTATTCTGCATCCATTTCTTGTTCCCACTCTGGAATCCCTTTTGCTTCGGTATAAGTATGAGGCTCATAAATACTATGAATGTTGGCCATGAGAGCAAAGTTAATTGTATTTTGCTGCTTGCCCTTATTTCTGGAAGATCTACCCTCAATGAGCTCATCAGGATGAAGATCACTGATGGTCTTAGCCCACCACTTAGGCCGGAGAGTAGATGTGCCAACATCGGATGGAGGAGGAATAACTGGAACTGGAGGTGGAAGAGGATCTGGAACTGGTGGAAGATTAGCATCATCCGGAGGAAATTCAGGTAGTGCATCATCAAATATAGAATCTGCATTATCCCTCCCATTAGGTGAACCAAATGGAAGACGAACACCTAAATCAGAAGCCTTCAAAGGTGGATCCTCAGAATTCTTCTTAGAGGAGGAAAGCTGAAATGGTCCTCGATCTTCATCAAAGACAACATCGCGACTGAAGATGAGACGATCAGTGTCTACATCAATCAACCGGTAGGCCTTATGGTTGTCACTGTATCCTGTAAACATAAGCTTCTGACTCTTGGAATCCAACTTAGAGCGCTTTGCATCTGGAATCCAAACATATGCAAGAGAGCCAAAAACTTTCAAATGATTGATCTTGGGTTTGCGACCAGTTCAGGCTTCCTCAGGAGTCTTCCCTTTAACAACATGAGTGGGAGACCTATTAAGGAGATAGACTGTAGTAAACACTGCTTCTGCCCAATACTTCTTAGGAACATTTTTGTGTTCCAACATAGACCTAGCCATTTCTGTAACGGTGTGGTTACGACGTTCTACAACACCGTTTTGCTGAGGGGTGTATGGTGTGTTTAACTGACGTTTTATGCCATGTGTATCACAGAAAGTGGACAAAGTAGTAGAACAAAATTCCCCCCCATTATTAGACCTAAGAGTAATAATAGAACAACCAGATTCTTTTTCTACCAAGGCCTTAAATTTCTGAAATACAGGAAACACATCTGATTTCTGTCTAAGAAAGTACACCCACATCTTACGACTATAATCATCAACAAAAAGTAAGAAATACCTGCACCCAGTAACAGAAGTAGTATTTATTGGACCACATACATTAGCGTGGACCAACTGCAGTACCTTAGCTGCTCGCCATGAGTCACCATCCTTGAACGGTGTCCTGTGCTGCTTCCCATGCTGACAAGCATCACAAACTTGTTGATTCTGAGTTTGAATTTCAGGTAAGCCATGTACTAAATCTTCCCGAACAAGCTGAGCAAGATAATGAATGTTGAGGTGACCATATCGCTGATGCCATAGACGGGAGATAGAGAAGGATTTTGCTGCGAAGGCATGCTCAAGAGAATCACCTGTATCCACAAGTCTATAAAGACCATGATCCTCAATACCAACAACAACTGTAGTGCGTGTCACACGATCAACAATAGAACACTTATGTGCACTGAAGATGACATCAAGCTGAGGAGAATGGCGCATAATCTGACTCATAGAGAGAAGGTTCAGTTCCATGCCAGGAACGTAGTACACATTGAGGAATATGAGATTCCTCCCACCAGATTGTATCTGAACGTTGCCCTTGCCAACAACGGTGTACACCTCACCTCCTCCAAAAATAACTGAATCAGTATAGGGAGTGAATTATGTAAACCAATCACGCCTGTGAGTGAAATGCCGAGAAGCATCAGAGTCAATATACCAAGCAAAAGATTTCACATGATCTGCAGGTCTTTTAGCCATGAAGGCATAAAAGGCAGACTCTTTCTGCTCTGTGTGCTCAGCGACATTGTCTTTAGGCTGAGACCCTCCTTGCTTCTGTTGTTTGGAAGCTATCTGAGTGCGATAATCCTTAATCAGATGGCCATATTTGTGACAATAATTGCATTGAACCTTTTTCTTTTTCGAGCCTTCCTATGACTGACTAGAGTCCTTCAACTGAGAGAACTGAGATGACTGAAATTTGCCTTTATCCTTGTGAAAGGATTTGGCTGCAAATGCTTGCTCAGAGGAGGATGAAGTGGCACCGCTACCAAACTGTTGTTTCCAGCGATCCTACTGCAAAAGTTTGGTGCGTAACTTTGGAAATTTCAGATCAACATTTGTAGACGTAATGTTGAGAGTCTCTATGAAGTGCTCGTAGGATTTTGGTAGACTTTTCAGGGTTATGACTACCATATCCTCTTCCTCCATTTTCCGACCAATAGCTTCGAGCTGATCTCGAATGTCCTTTATCTTTGTGAGATGTTCCTGTAAGGACATGCGTTCATCCATCATGATGGAGAACAATTGGTTCTTTAGAAAGAACGCTCGGCTTTTGTCGGATGTCTCATGCAACTCCTTCAGATGCTTCCAAATTTCTGAGGCTGATTGACCAGAAGGAATCTGACGTAGCTGTGTTAATTTTAATAATCAGATTATAACAGACTGTAGATAAGCAGTAACTGCAATGAAAACACAAGACAAAAACACACCAATACCTTGGGAAAAACCTCCCTCTTGGAGGTGAAAAATCCAACCACAAAATTCAATATGTATTATCTCAAATGTAGGCAATTACAAGGCAATGAACTTATCTCAGATTGCTGTCCAATCAGCGAGTTAGCAGATCACAATCTTTATTTACACAACAATGAAGATTGCAGCCCTTATCAACAACAGATGGCTAAGGAAGATCAGCAGCAGATGGATAAGGAAGACTTGACCAAATTCGCACAAGGAGAGTCTTCATCAACTTCACATGATGATCTTGAGAACTTCGCCCCACAATCAGTCTTAATAAATTCGCACAATAGACATGAAACAAGTTCGCACAAGAGAGAGAGAGAGAGAGAGAGAGAGAGAGAGAGAGAGAGAGAGAGAGAGAGCAGATTGCATTCGTAGAAGATGATGATTGATAATGACTTTATTTGAAGTTTGTTTTATATCCACCTTTGGCGCCAATCCCCCAAGTCGACTTGCATATTTATTTATTTATATTACATTGCCTTTTTACAAGTTACATCATTTGCCTTCACGTTACATTTGTTTGGGCCCAACCCTAAATAGTCCGAATTACATGAGAGATAATACAAATGGATTTTAATTGTCATAGACAACATTAAAATGCAATAGTCAGGTATCCGAGCTAGCTACTATTTTCAACAAGCTGGTCATCTGTGACAGCAAGCTTGAGAAGCATGACAACTTCCCTATTGCGGTCATCAAATTTGTCTTGATTGGTTTCAGTTGCAGAAGGACGAGATTCTTTTCCCAAGACAAGATCATCTAGGCGGCAATATTCAAAGATTGTCAGCATGCGCTGCTTCTAGGTGTTATAATTGTTGCCGTTGATTCGCTGACTGCCTTCCAACATCAAGTTGGTTAATGATGCCATCTTGCACGTTTCCCAATGCACGAAAAACGAAAATTAGAGAAGAGGCGATAGCACATAAGACAAATCACAAATCCCAATGCAAAAAACAAAGGCAGATATAGGTACAAACTTCAAAAAATAGATGAAGTACGACTGACACAGATTTCGAGAAAAATTTTCGACTGACCCAGAAAAATCTGAAGACAACCCAGAAAATCCTTGTGAAAAACCCAAAAAGAATATGAAATCAGAATTGAAATCCACTGGCTCGAAATTCGAGGCACGGAAAACTATGCACTCACAAAATTTTGAAAACAACCTAGTTGAGCTCTCAAAAAACCCACCAAGAATCTGCAATCAGAAAAAAAAATCGACTTGATCTGAAGGGAAAAAACCCTAGTCGAAAATGCAGATTTCCGTCCAAAAATGGCAGAAAAAATTGTAGATGGGAAAAAAAACAGATTCGCGTTGCCAAATAAACCCTAGCAATCGCGAAATGCAAAGCTGCCATAGGTAAAAAACAATGTGAAATCCGTCACGACGCAACAGCAAAAAACTCCACGAAAAAACCCGCAGGTTGTGCAGACAGAGAATGATCGCGCGAAATGAAGGCGCGTTAGAGAAAATCGCCCAGAAAAGAGATCTGCTGAGAATGAACTACCATAAAAAAATGAAATTTTTCATGACCCTGCAAAAAACAACCCAACAAATGTTTTTCAAAAATCTTTAAAAAATTCCGAAAATCGAAACTTTTAGAATAACGAATTTTCTAAGGCTCTGATACCTTATTACGAAAGTAATTTGGTAAAAAGGGATTGTTGTATTTACGAATGATCATGAAGATCATTGTAAAGAATTACAAAGAAATACAAAATAGAAAGTTTCTAATAAGAAACTAAAATTACAATATATTACATTTTTGAGCATTAATAACTTAGGAAACTATGATATTAATAAAAATTGGTCCCAGTTTTTCATTGACCAAAAAGTTTTGGGATTTGTTTATTATAAAATTTGGCACATAGTTTCCATTTTGTGGTACCCATGATTTTGCCCTATGACTTGCGATTTACCTCAAATTAAAATCCATGATTTTTACCAGAAAACCTTAGTTTTTCAAAAATAATTTCAACACAATTTTGTATGAGCTTTTGTTTGAATCCTTTTGGCTCTTTATTATGCTACACCAACCAGCCCTCAATTTGTCTCTATCAGTAGCAGTCCCTAGGTCTTCATGCTTTTTGCAGTTTACAAGGCTGTAGCTGAGCTGTGATACCATATTATGATAATCGAGCACATAAAAATTACCAAGATATTTATTAATAAAATAAGAAGTGTGAGTTGTCTTATATAGGTTTACGATGAAGGGTGACAAGCCTCTTTATGAATTGAAAAATAATTGGATCAAATAATCGACGTATTAACAAAGAAAGACGAAGGCTCCTTAAATAGAGATTACAAGATGGTGTTTTAAAAAGAATGAACGGTTAAATTGAAGCTTCAACACAAACGCTTAAAAAAGCTTAAAAAAGCTTAAAAAAGCTAAAAAGGTAACTACGCCTTCTAATAAAAGAAGCAGTCACTAAACGAACTAAAAAAGGACAACTAAGTCGACAACTAAGATGACCATTATAGAATAGACATAATATTATTTTAATATGAATGTGGGATGAAATGAATATATTAATAAAAGCATAAATAATATCCTAAAGTCTATCCTAAAGTTGGAACGACTTTATCAAAGCTTACAACTAAAAGCTAATTGATTCTTACTAAATAATAATTACTTTAACAAGAAATGGTGAAGTCATTTAGTGCCATTAATGATCATTGTGAAAAGTAGTGATACAAGATCTGATAATACTCAATGGGGAGTGCCAAGGGGTAAGAGGATCAAGCAGTGTACACCCCCTAGGATAACATCTAACATCTAAGGCTGAACTGACCCTTGTATCATTGAAAAAACATATAATGTGTGTTTGCCGCTGTCATTTGGGGGTGCTTGGAGAGGTGTAGATTTGTGCCAAAAAGAAGTTGAACTACATAGTTGGGACGAAACATGACCATAATGTCGACGAGGAACATGTCAAGGCAGAAGTTGTGAGAGACACCATCTCATAGGTCTATCTGCGCCTGTAAATGTAGTGGTATCCAAAGGCCATTTAGAGCTGCTGATCTCCTAGATGTATTGGAAGGAGGTGATCAACTTGGGGTATCTAGAATCTTGAGAGACCTCATGTAAGGATCTACATTAAAGGTTGATGACCTTCCGAAGATAAAGGGCCAAACAAAGCTGGTTCGGTAATCTAAAGAAAGTAGAGAGATGGTTGCTTGTGTCCCTATAGAGGCAATAGTATCTTCCCCACACTTGATAGTAAATGGGACATTTGAAGATGAAATGCTTCATGGTTTTTACCTCCTAGAGGGAGCAAATATGGTACATCAAGTTAGGGTGAGGAATATGGTGGTCCGTCTTGACCCCTAGTTGGTGGCAACGCACCTGCATTTGGCCAAGGGGAAACTTCATCATTTAGACTAGTTAGATTCTATAGCTTGACCATTCAGTCTTTTAGGAATGAAGATTTGGTGTTGAAGAAAATATATTGATATAATTATGAAAAATTGCGTGCACCATGGAGGCTCATGTGATCTTGAAATCCTAAATTTGGGCTTTGGTGGTGGGGCCCCCCTTGACTCCACCTTGTATTGCCACACAAACTCTGTGAGGGGCATTTTTGTGGTGTGTTTCCTTTAAACTTCTGCAAGCGGCATCGATTCTCAAACTTTTTGTGGGCTCTGCTCCTCCCCTCTACTTTCAAAAGACAAAGTAAAAATCATTTTGGGCCGATGTTGTGTATATATATATAGCTCTGTTGCCAGTTGCTTGTAGAAAATGTGGATCTATCATTCCCCCATCTCCAAAACCTGTCCCTGGCATCTCCCTATCTACCATCCTCAAAACTCCTTGGAACAAATGGTAAATTGCTTCCTTTCTCATTGTTTGAATGCTATCTTTGTCCCTTGGATCTGACCCTTGGAAGTTGATTACCGTGTTTTCTTATCACATCTGCTTGATATTGTCAATTATTTTTGTCATTCTTCAAGCCTCATTTGAAAGATAGTGACACTCAGATGATGATGTTCTTAGGCACATTATTGGGGAGCTCTTGAGAAACAATGTTGTATAGAGATTACTTTTGATGTCAACGATGTTGATGTTTGTAGCTAGGTCGGATTCCTTCTAGGGCCAACCTAGCCTATGGGTGACTAATTGGCCTATCGGCCTTAGCCACTTTAATTTGCAAACTCAATATGTAACTTGTGATATGAGCTGGCCCTAAATGGGCAATGTAACTTGTGAATTAAGCTGGCCCTAAATGGGCGATGTAACTTGTGATATGCAAATGTAACTTGTAACTGCAAATAGGGCCGACCCTATAATGGGCGCCAATTTAAGAGCATATTATTATTATTAGTAGAGCTGACCTAGGATGTATTAGGAGGCAAAAGGCTCATATATATTCAAGGTTCAAGCAAGCATCAAATACAACTAAGCAATTAAGTATCCAGCTAATACCTTCAGCAGTGCATCTTCTTGATCAGCGAATTGTATTCTGATCAGCGAAGTATCTTCTAGGGCAGCGAATCATCTCCTGATCAGCAAAGTGTCTCGTAGGGCAGTGAATCATCTTCTGATCAGAATCCATTCCTGAAACAGCGAATCAATACCTTGTGTTGCATCCAGCACAACGAACCTATTTCTTGGCTAAGCGAATTATCTTCCTTCAAGCATATCGCAGATAAGTTTCACTGCTGTGTATGTCAGGTTTATTGCCCTAGTTCAGATGCATGTAGTGCTTCAAGAGTTGAAGCAAATTTGTAAAGACATACACTGATTTTTGTCTAATAAGATCTGAGATTAATTGCTGGGTTTTTCACCTTCAAGAGGAAGGTTTTCCCAAGGTATTCTTGTGTTCAATGTGTTATTTCTGATTATTGCTATCAATTTGATCTAAATTTAACATGGTATCAGAGCGGGTTTGACTTGATTGTGATCAGATTGTGTGATAGCAGCACTCCTCCTTCACCTTCTTCACACCATTTCTGCATTCAAGATGGTGTACGGTCTGAAAGTTGAAGACAAACTTGAAGGAGCTTCGAATTTCACTTCATGGAAATTCAGAATTGTTGTTACCCTTGAAGAAAATGATCTTCTTGAGTTTGTGCAAGGAAAAGAACAGCCCGAATATGAAGACCAAGAAGAGAAACTTCAGTTCAAGAAGAATGCAGTCAAAGCTAAAAAGATTTTGATTGACTCCGTGAAAGATCATCTTGTTCTTATCATCTCCAAGATGTCTTCAGCCAGAGATATGTTCAAGATATTGGAAGGGATGTATGAGATCAACAACACAAGTAGAGCACTTGCATTGAGACAACAACTTCATCAAGTCAAGATGGCAAAGGGCGAATCTGTCATATCCTTCTCCATGAAGATTTCAGAATTGAGAGATGAGCTAAGCGCCATTGGAGATGAAGTTGTGGACAAGGACCTTGTCATGCTAGCGTTGAATGGCCTTCCTCACTCTTGGGAGCCATTTATCCAAGGCATAAGTGGGAGATCCAAATTTCCCAAGTTTGACCGCCTTCGTGCTGATTGCATCCAAGAGGAATCAAGATTGGATGCAAGAGGAATCATCAAAAGCTCCCATGGTGAAGACACTCATGTTCTTGCCTCTATCAGAATCTGCTCCTGATTCAAAGAAGAAGAAGAAAGATCTCTCCCAAATTCAGTGCTTTAGATGTGACAAGTTTGGTCAGTTCGCAAGAGATTGTTTGTCAAGGCCAAAGCAACAAGAGGCGAACATTAATAAAGTTTCAAATTAGAAGGCAGCGGAAGACAACTCCAATGAATTCCTCTTCATTTAAGCCCTGTCAAGCAATGTTCCCACATATAGTGATACCTGGCTGATTGACAGTGGAGCTTCTAGACACATCACCGGCTATCGGGAGCATCTTTCAGATTTGGTGGAGAGGGAGTCTAATCTCCAAGTGATCATTGGAGATGATGCTCGCTATTCTGTGAGAGGGTTCAGAGCTACTTCTCTCAACCTTGATTCTGGAATCTCTCTTCATCTCAGTGATGTCTTGTTTGTGCCGGGAATTAGGAGGAATCTTATCTCCATTTCAGCTTTTGGAGGATAAAGGTTATCAAGTAGCATTTTTAGAAGGAAGAGTTCTTGCATGGCCAAAGAAATCTAGCATCAAATCTGCTTGTGTGATTGGAAATCGGTATGAAAGCTTGTACAAGCTTTCCATTCGTCTAGTTCAAGCTCTCCTTCATGACTCCTCTAGTTCAAGCGAGCTATGGCATTGAAGACTTGGACATCTACACTTCCGGGCTCTTCAAACATTAGAGAAGATGGTTAAAGGTATGCCTAAACTTAGTCATGTTCATGATGATACATGTAAAGGTTGTGGTATGTGTAAAAACACTAAGAGTCCATTTCATAGTAGTGAAAGTAGGTCAAAAGAAATATTAGCCCCTGTACATTCTGATTTATGTGGCCCTATGTCTATAGCATCCCCAAGTGGTTTTTTGTATTATGTAACTTTCATAGATGACTACTCTAGGAAGACTTGGATTTACTTCGTAAGGTCTAAAGAGTCTGATGAAGTCCTAGGTAGATTCAAAGAGTTTAAGGCCTTAGTAGAAAACTTATCTTGGAAAAGAATTAAAGTGTTTAGGTCTGATAATGGAGGTGAATACACCTTGGGTAGCTTTCATGATTTCTGTATTGAGGTAGGGATCAAGAGGGAGTTCTGTTTCCCTTACAACTCGCAGCAAAATGGGGTTGCGGAAAGAAATAACAGATCTATTGTTGAAGCTGCAAAAGCTATGATTCATGATCAAGACCTTTAGAGTTTTCGATGGGCAGAAGCTTCTAGAACAACTGTGTATGTCCAGAATAGATGTCCTCATCGGATTCAGCAGAATATGACTCCAGAAGAAGCCTTTCAAGGATCAAGCCTGATATTAGTCACTTGAGGATCTTTGGGTGTCCAGTATACATTCATGTGCCTAAAGATAAGAGGACCAAGTTGGAACTTTTTGGCGAGAGAGGAATATTTGTGGGCTACAGTAAAACCTCTAAAGCCTACAAAATCTACATTCTAGGTCAGAGGTATATAGAGGTTAGCAGAGATGTTACATTTGAGGAAGATGTTGCATTCAAAAAATCCAAAGGTTCATGCATGGAGATAGATGATGAAGTTCATGAAATTCCTCAAGTCATGGACACTAATCATGCTCCTGAGATTCAGAGGGAGTCTACTGAACCTATAGCAGAAGATGATCCAATTGAACCTTTGGATCCTACTGATGGGCCTAGAGATATTGTTGTGAATCGAAAGAGACCTCTTTGGGCAAGGAACACTATGCAGGAGGCAGAACGGTTCGCGGCTCCTAGAGGCACATTCAAAGAAAGTAAAATACCTTAGAAATTCTCTAGCTATGTTGCATTGATGTGTAACCTTATTGAGGCTGAACCTTCCAGTGTTGAGGAAGCTTCCAATAAGTATGGAAAGATGCGATGGATGAAGAATATCAATCCATCCTTAAGAATGATGTTTAGGACATTGTGCCTAGACCTAAGGGAAAGTTAGTTGTATCTTCCAAGTGGCTATTCAAGATTAAGCATGCAATTGATGGAAGCATTGAGAAATACAAGGCTAGATTTGTGGCTCGTGGTTTCTCTCAGAAAGAAGGGATAGATTATGAAGAAACATTTGCTCCTGTTGTTCGATACACTTCCATCAGGATCATCATCGCCATTGTAGCAGCTAAGGGATGGAAGCTACATCAGAAGGATGTGAAGACAACTTTTCTTAATGGAGTAATTGAAGAAGAGGTCTACATTGAGCAACTTGAAGGCTTTGTGATTCATGGGAAGGAGTCTCATGTGTGCAAATTGAAGAAAGCATTGTACAGTCTTAAACAGGCTCCTTGTGCATGGTATGAAAGAATTGACAGATACTTAGTAGGTTTGGGTTTCTACAAGAATGATATTGAGCCGAATCTCTAAGGTATTCAATGGTAAAATGTTAATTTTGGTACTATATGTTGATGACTTATTTGTTACCGGGGAAGATCATCTCATCCTTAGATGCAAGAAGGAACTGACTTCTGAATTTGAGATGAAGGAACTAGGACTCATGCGTTTCTTTCTAGGTTTGGAAGTATGGCAAAGGCTAAAGGAAATTATTCTGAGTCAAGGGAAATATACCATTGATATCTTGAAGAGGTTTGGAATGTTTGATTGCAAGTCTATGTCTACACCTATGGAAACTAACTTGAAGAAGTTAAGTGAATCTGCAGCTAGTTCAGATCTTGTGGATCCTACTATGTACAAACAGTTGATCGGATCCTTGATGTATCTAGTTAACACTAGACCGGATATTTGCTATGCAGTGAGTGCATTTAGTTAGTTCATGTATGAACCGAGACAGATACATCTAGTTGCAGCCAAGCATATCTTGAGATACTTGTGTGGCACAGTTGGATATGGCTTAAAATATTCTTCTAGTGTGGACCTAAATCTCGAAGGCTATTCTGATTTTGATTGGGTAGGGAGTGTTATTGATCGGAAGAGCACCTCTGGTTGTTGTTTCAGTTTGGGATCTGCTATGATTTCCTGGTGTAGCAGGAAGCAGACTTCAGTGGCACTGAGCACCGCAGAGGCAGAATACATTGCAACATGTGTGGCAACTCGTGAAGCATTGTGGCTTCGAAAGCTCCTTGCAGGATTGTTTGGACAATTGTTGGAGCCTACTACTATTCATTGTGATAAGCAAAGGTGTGTGAAGCTATTGGTTAATCCAGTGTTCCATGACAGAACAAAACATGTTGAGATCTAGTACCACTACATTAGAGATATGGTACAAAGGAATGCTGTTCAGTTGAGATACATTTGTACTGAGGAGCAGCTGGCTGACATTCTCACCAAGCCTCTTGCCAAAGTGAAGTTTGTGCATTTTCGAGACAAGCTTGGAGTTGTGGAGAATGAAGCCCTTCCTGAGAGGGAGTCTCGGCATTAGTGATCTCTTGAGATGTACTTTAATGCATTCTTCTTTGCGAGAGAAGTTTGAGGTGCAAGCCCTTGTTAATGCATTCTTCTCTGTGAGAGAAGTTTGAGGTGAAAGCCCCTGTTCCACCCTTTGCGAGTAGGTATGGTGGATCCACCCTCTGGGAGTAGCCATGGTGGATGTCATGGGAGAAATTTCATGACCTAGCACTTGTGTTTATTCACCCTCTGGGAGTAGCCATGGTGAACGTCATGTTGAGATGATGACATCATGATTCCGTGATGCGCACTTGTGTTTGGGAGTAGCCATGATGGACCCTCCCTCTGGGAGTAGCCATGGTGGTTGTCACCATGTGACTCGGACATTGAGAAGCACTCCTCCCTAGCTAAGAGGGAGTGTTGATGTTTGTAGCTAGGTCGGATTCCTTCTAGGGCTGACCTAGCTTGTGGGTGACTAATTAGCCTATCGGCCTTAGCCACATTAATGTGCAAACTCAATATGTAACTTGTGATATGAGCTAGTGCCAAATGGGTAATGTAACTTGTGAATTAAGCTGGCCCTAAATGGGTGACGTAACTTGTGATATGCAAATGTAACTTGTAATTGCAAATAGGGCCGACCCTATAATGGGCACCAATTTAAGAGCATATTATTAGTATTAGTAGAGCCGACCTAGGATATATTAGGAGGCAAAAGGCTCATATATATTCAAGGTTCAAGCAAGCATCAAATACAACCAAGCAATTAAGTATCCAGCGAATACCTTCACTAGTGCATCTTCTTGATCAGCGAATTGTATTCTTGATTAGCGAACTATCTTCTGATCAGCGAAGTATCTTCTAGGGCAGCGAATCATTTCCTGATCAGCGAAGTGTCTCCTAGGGCAGTGAATCATCTTCTGATCAGCGAAGTGTCTCCTAGGGCAGTGAATCATCTTCTGATCAGCGAATCCATTCCTGAAGCAGCGAATCAATACCTTGTGTTGCATCCAGCACAGCGAACCTATTTCTTGGCTAAGCGAATCATCTTCCTTCAAGCATATTGCAGATAAGTTTCACTGCTGTGTATGTCAGTTTATTGCCCTAGTTCAGATGCATGTGGTGCTTCAAGAGTTGAAGCAAATTTGTAAAGACATATACTGATTTTTGCCTAATAAGATCTGAGATTAATTGCTGGGTTTTTCACCTTCAAGAGGAAGGTTTTCCCAGGGTATTCTTGTGTTCATTGTGTTATTTCTAATTATTGCTATCAATCTGATCTAAATTTAACAAATGAGGGGTGGAAATGAGTTTCTTTTTATTTCTTCTCTGTTTTTTTTACCTTAATTTGGGCACCTGATAGTCTTTCTATTTATTCTGTTGGATTTGCTTTTGGATATTACGTTACATTCAGCAATTACAGATGAATCATGGGCTTTATAGGCCACCAGTCATACATGAATATCGGTACTACGATGGCTCCCTATGCAGAAGCTGGCCTGTCTCACCAGGGCATACACACACATACCCAATGGTTGCCAACTGGGTTTGAACCTTGGTCTCTTTCCCGGAAATGATCATAATCTTTCACCTTGTATCTCCCATATATATATATTTATTTCAAAAGCATACATATCTAGGTTTTGTGCTTTTTATTAAACCATTTTTGTTGTTTTTTAGGTATGGATTACTTTGCACACTCCTTTCCTTTTATTCATTGAAATTGTGAATGATTAATGTGTGTCACAAGAGTTACATTAACTACCACACTGCCCTATCTCTGGTTTAGTGTAATGTCCCCTTTTTGTAGGAGACCCTAGATATGATTTACCGCCAATAGGAAGAGGGTTAGAGGGAAGAAGGGGGGTACCTTTATCTCTTTTAGGAGTAAAGACCTGCAAAACTAAGTTAGGAAACATTCTACCAAATTATGTTACATAAAGAAGTAATCATAACAATAACTATAACAAAGCAAAGAATGATTGATGTATAAAATATAGAGAGAACAAGTAAGCTCACATTGAATTATAAAAATAGAAGTTAGAAACGTGAATCATAATTCACTTGGCTCCTTGGCTGTATAATGAAGCCACAAGCATAGTAAGCTATTAGGGATGCCTGATAGGGTGTCTTGATCAACCTTTCCCCCTTATCAAGTCCAACCGGATAGGGTGTCTTAATCAACTGTTCCCCCTATCAAACCAAACCAGATTGGGTGTCTTATCAAACCGTTCACCCTATCATACCATGTGTGATAGGGTGTCTTATTAAACCATTTCCCCTATCTTTCTATATACGATAGGGTGTCTTAATAAACTGTTCCCCCTATCTTTCCTTATACAATAGGGTGTCTTAATAAACCGTTCCCCCTATCTTACAGTGTTAGATTGTAATCAGCATACATTGATTTATAGTGCTCAGACTTAATGAATTAAGTTACAGTACTTCAGATAATTAAGAACAGTACTCAGATTATTAAGTTACATTACTCAAATTATGGTATACATAGATCAATATGCAGAAATATGCTTAACAGCACTATCCTTTATTTATATATAATGTCACCAGAGACCATATTCGTTGTATGATGCAGAAGATATCATTGTTTAATGCAAAACAACGTTAGAGATTTCCCCTTATTATTATTATTGAATGCTTAATGCACATTTTGTGTTTCTATATTTCAGAACCTCTATTCTGATTGAGCTGTATGTATAAACACTGGCAGGGAAACATATTTTCTACTTACCTGGCTGTGTGTGCCAGCCACGTCCATGATGCCTGCCTTTCTCTCTTCATAATACTCGATCCCTATTCGTATCTCTTTTTTTCCTCCGTGTAAGGAGGGGAGGGCCGGGGAGGGGGGTGGGGTGTATTTATCCTCCCCGTAATTGTGGAGGGAAAGCTATATCGAATGGTTGCTTTCTTAGGTGGTGGCAACACCTTTGAAAGGTCGCTGCCCCTTCATTGTTGTTCTTAGTTTACGTAGTCAATAATTATTATCATTACTGTTAATAACCATTAATGCCAAACAATAAATTAATAGTTAAAGTAAAACCATCAGATGTTATAATAATTAATAATTCAATGGTAATCATCGGAGATTGTTATTATAAAAATATGCATAAAACATTTCCCAATCTGGAAAAAGATGAGGGGATATGACATTGAGTCCCACCCATCTTTTGTATCTCACGGACTTAGATTTCAATTACAATTTAATTGTTGTAACTGTACAAATGAATATTTTGTATTTAACAATGATAATTTCTAGAATTTTGACAGTTTAGGTATTGTTTCTTCTGTCACATTCGCAGTGCTGCAACTATAGAACTTAAATTATAGTTTGAGTGAATTTGAAAATTTGAAACTGACTGTCATATTCGTTTTGCAGGATTTTTTTGATGCAGAAATTAAAAAGATGGGAATCAAGAATTCCTATTTTCCTCTTTTTGTGTCGGAAAAAGCCCTGACAAAAGAGAAGAATCACATTGAAGGATTTGCACCAGAGGTGAATATTGTTGCTTGATTCTTCACTATTTTGCATTTTACTTTATAGTTTTACTGACCAGTTAATCTTGTTTTCCAGGTTGCTTGGGTAACCAAATCAGGGGAAACAAATCTTGAAATGCCCATAGCAATTCGCCCTACCAGTGAAACTGTAATGTACCCTATATTTTCAAAATGGATTAGGGGTCATCGAGATCTTCCTCTCAAATTAAACCAGTGGTGCAATGTTGTTAGATGGGAATTTAAACATCCTACACCTTTTATCAGGTAAGTGATCCTACGCCAGTGGATTTGGTTGACTGTTCAGTGTTAATGTATATGACATTTGTAACATGCAATAACCTATGCAAATTTGAAATAACAACTTTTACATCCTTGTAGCAGAAAAGGAGGGAAAGACTACCCTTTTTTTTTGAACATCAAATAACTGAAAGGAAACTTGTTCTTAACTGAATATTGAATTAAACATAGATCTATGCTATGAGCGAAATTATTAGATATGAATGCAACTTTAACATTTCAATTTAAATGAAAAGAGAGGTTTAAAAAATACATTTTTCCAGATGCCACAATTCGGATCTTTCATAATTTTATCAATAGACCAATAAGGAGGGAAAGTATCATTTGGGCGCTTTTCCGTCCAACCACAGACTTACTAGTCCTCCATGCCATATCCGACTAGATTGGCTCGACCCTTCGCAGGGAGGTAACAAAAAGTCTAACTCATGCCATCTGAACTGAAGGGTAATCCTACATAGATCCCTAGCCGGTCATACACTATAGGCTACCCCTAACTAGTATGATGTCTAACTGGATTAACAAACTGGTTGAGACTTACAGAATTAACATCACCTTGACTGAGGGTTTCTATGTCATTGCAAACACGCTAATTCATGAAGTCAATTGTTCATCATTCTGTTTGGTTGGGTTGAATTCTTGACGGTAACCAAGTCCTCATGTTTGTCTCTATGCTACTGCATTCTGACTCTATGAGGCTCATTTGTTGTCATTTATGTTTGGACCCAATTTCACATGTTGGTCAACAAACTTGAGGTGACTTTACTCTTAAGGTGTAACCTATCTTTTGTCAAAACCCTATGTTAATTTAATATGGAGTCATACTTGTGCCCTTGAGCTAGCAACCTGCTCTCTCACAAGTACAACAGTCGAATAGTTCATATTTCACACAGTCTCAATGTTGTTTACACAAGAGAAGTAGCTCATACCTGGCCTTTATTAACTGGCATTCGCCATTAAGCTGCAAATGATTAACATATGATTATATCCCTTCATGGCTGTAACTTGAACTTTTAGGACATAGGTTCATTTCTTATGAATTCCTAAATAAGGATGACCATTAAGGCATAACATATAATGACCTTTTTCGCACATGAATGTTACATGAATCAACAAAACAGTCAATAGTTCTCCATAGTTTGACATAGTTGATTTTATCGGCCGGTTCTCTACCTCATCCTAAGGTTAAAGGCCTTATTTTATTTTAGATAAAAATTGTTCCCTTTTGGTTTCATCGTAGCATGGTTTAAACGGACATACTTACCTTAGTGCGGAAAAGATGAGATAGACAACATATTGCTATCTCTCTCATCAACATTAGCTTCTATGTTCTGTATGTATTATGAGCATTTGTGCTGTTACCGTACCATTCCGTGATACTATATATTTTGTAGGAATGCAAACTACATTAGGCAGTAGTGAAGCTATGTATTTTTATACATATGACTATCTACATTAAGAAGCGCTATAAGCTCCCTTGTCTATCAAATCTTTTCACACTAAGGTATTGTTTACTAAATGTCTAAATGCATTTGTATTTATAATGCCCAACTGCATTAACAAGTACTGAAATACTACTCTTGCCTGTCGTTCTTACCACTCTGTAGATAAATTGACCATCTTGATCGATGCTCTAGTATGAGCACCTCCTTGGCCCAAAGGTTTTCAAATAACTGCAATCACACTTAAGTGTGAAATCAAGTTCCACCCTTCTCAGCTGTAACTTAAGGTTCTTAGGTATAGGTTTGTTTTAGGGTTTTAAGTTTTTGGTTGATCATTATCACAACCACTTAGTGACCAATTGCCACCCATGAACAAAACATAAATTAAGTATACAAACATTAGTTCTTAAGCAGTTTCCTAATTTGTTCCTTTCTCCATTTATGGCAACATGAGTTTAATTTACAATAATGCCTTAGTTGTAAAGAGGTAAGATAGACTATATATTAGAATATTAAAATAATGTTAATTTTAGTATTAATGCTCAATAGTGTATATTCTATTTTAGAAAGATCTTCTACGATCTTCTCAGCAGTTTTTTATTAGAAACTTGCTATTCTTGTAAATACTCTTGTATTATTTATGAGCGTCTTGCTCAATCTGTAAATCAATCAATTCTTTGAAATCCATTGCGTGTCTTGCACTGTTTTATGGTATCAGAGTTTGAATAAAGAATTTGTGAATTCTTTTCTGAGATTTTTCGGGCCTCTTAGTTTTGCTGCAGATTTTCGAAATTTTTTTGTGTTCAAAAGTCCATTTTGGACTGTGTTTATGCTGTGTAACGAGATTCTTCCTGTTTACGTCTGTCTGGCGAGGGTTTTCGGCATTTTCGGCGCGGTACAGACCCGCCATTTTTTTTTGCAACTTGCAACTTGATCAAACCCGTGTTTTTTGACTTTCGGCTAGGGTTTTGACCCTCCAGATTCAGTCGAAATTTTTTTCCGAGTATAGATTCATGGTGGGTTTTTCGAGACCTCAACTGGGTTGTCGTCAAAATTTTTTGGGTGCCTCGATTTTCGAGCCAGTGGATCCAGATTCCGACAGCGGATTCCTTCTGGGTTTTTCGCAAGGATTTCTGGGTTGTCTTCGGATTTTTCTGGGTCAGCCGGAAATATTTTCTTGAGTAGAACCTCCCGTAATAAGAGCAAACAGCAACATACAGTCAATTTTGCTCTCATGGCTAACATACACAGTGTTTTTGAGCCTCAGACATATTCAGAGGCTAAAGGTATACCTGAGTGGGAACAGGCTATGGAAGCTGAGTTCCAGAGTCTTCAGAAGAATCACACTTGGGCCCTTTCTGATCTTCCTTCAGGGAAGAAGCCCATTAGCTGCAAATGGGTGTACAAAGTAAAATACAAAGCTGATGGAACCCTAGACAAGTATAAGGCTCGTCTTGTTGCTCGTGGGTTCTCACAGAAAGAAGGCATTGACTACGAGGAGACTTTTGCTCCTACAGCCAAAATGAGTACCATACGGCTCGTTCTTGCCTTGGTAGCCCAGTTCAGTTGGAAAGTCCATTAGATGGACGTCAAGAGTGCTTTTCTGAATGGTGACTTACAAGAAGAAGTCTACCTGATGCAACCCCCAGGATTCAAGGTTGCTGGTCAAGAACATAAGGTCTGTAGACTAGTCAAAGCACTCTATGGTCTGAAACAAGCTCCTCGGGCTTGGTACATGAAAATTGATAAGTACCTGACAGATCATGGTTTTCAGCGGAGTCCATCTGATGCAAACCTATATATCAAGCATACTAGTAATGATGTTTTGTTTGTGGTTGTCTGTGTGGATGACTTAATCATTATTGGCAGTTCAACACATTTGATCACTGGGATCAAACAGGATTTGTGCCGCACCTTTGATATGCCAGATTTGGGACTTCTACATTACTGCTTAGGAGTTGAAGTTTGGCAGACTGAGAACAATATCTTTCTCTCTCAGTCCAAGTATGCCAGAAGTCTTGTGGACAGGTTCAGAATGCAGGATTGCAAACCTGCCTCTACTCCTATGGAACCCGGGCTCAAACTTTCAGCTTTGTCATCTTCACCAGTTGTGGATGAATCTTTGTTCAGGCAACTAGTGGGCAGCCTCATCTATCTTACTGCCACTAGACCTCACATCAGTTTTGCAGTGAGCTACATTTCCGCTTCATGACAGCTCCCAAGGCTGATCATTGGATAGCAGCGAAGCGTGTGTTGCGTTATGTGAGTGGCACTCTTGATTATGGACTTCTGTACACTCGGAGTTCTGATCCTACACTTAGTGGTTACACAGATTCTGACTGGGCAGGTTCGGTTGATGACTGTAAATCTACAGCAGGGTATGTGTTTAGTTTGGGATCTGGTGCTGTCACATGGACTAGTAAGAAGCAGTAGGCAGTGGCTCTCTCCTCGACAAAAGCAGAGTATCGGGGAGTAGTTAAGGCATCTTGTGAGGCGGTTTGGCTTCGACGAATTGCTTGCGGATATGCATGTCTCCCAGGCAGGTCCAACTCCCTTGTTCTGTGATAATCAGGGAGTGCTCAAACTCGCCAAGAATCTAGTCTTCCATGAAAGAACCAAGCATGTGGAAACTCATTGTCACTATATTCGATAGCTAGTTGAAGACGGATCTATCTAGTTGCTGTATGTTCCTACCTCGGAGAAACCAGCAGACATCTTCACCAAGCCCCTTGGTCCTGATAAATTTGTAAAATTCAGGGGGTCTATAGGTGTAGTTAATAGATTGAGCATTAAGGGAGGGTATTAGAATATTAAGATAATGTTAATTTTAGTATTAATGTTCAATAGTGTATATTCTATTTTAGAAAGATCTTCTACGATCTTCTCAGCAGTTTCTTATTAGAAACTTGCTATTCTTGTAAATACTCTTGTATTATTTATGAGCGTCTTGCTCATTCTGTAAATCAATCAATTCTTTGAAATCCATTGCGTGTCTCGCACTGTTTTACTATAGAGATGCCAGCTCTCTTGTACTCTTATTATTCGTGAGTTTATCATTCATGCCATGACTCTACTGTCACTGCAATGTCTAGGTGCTCTGTTATACTGATATGCTTACTGTATATTTGAGTACTTGAAAAGCTACTCTTGCCTACCTTACCTTTTTCCAACTAAGGAGAAAATTAGCCATCTTATTAGGCAAGGTTAAACTCAAGTTCTAGAAGAGCTTCTCAGCTGAAGAAATAGTAACTGTTTTCTTGTATGTCTTATGCCAGAGCTGAAAATGCAATATAAACAACTCATTCATTACCTTTTTGGATAATTTGAGTATTAATGTGCCTTAGTGTTTTTAAATGTTTAATTGAGATCCCAACTCAGGTTTCTTATTACAAGATTACATGACCAGTTTTTCATATTAGGCAAATATCTTTCCTTATCCATCTAAGAAATGAAATTCTGCCATATTGCATAAATGCACAATCATACTGTAAGTGTACAACCTTACTGTGTATACACAGCCATGCTGTATATGTACAACCATACTATGTATACCTAGCCGTACTGCAAACTCACAGCCATACTGTATCTACACAGGGTGTATTATTTTATCTACTGATAAAGTTTACTCACAGCTGTTCATTATAAGCTCAAAATTTATATTTTCCAGCTAAATTCTACTGTTCAAGTGAGGCCTTCACAGCCGTACAGCATACAGGCTTGATAGAGAATACTCTTAACTAAGAGTCATTCTCTATCAAACCCTATACTATATAAAGTGACTGTAGGGTTTTTCTTAAATCAAAATTATATATTCACATCCTTAGGCGCTAATTACTGAGAATAACACATTCTCTTAACAGTTAATTGAATTCCCAAACCCAATTTAACATCCTTGAGTATTTACATGATTTTCTTACTCCATAATGTTCAAAACTTAGTAAAATCAAATAAGAATTGAAGGTTTTTCAGAATATACCATATTCCTACTCTAGAATGCCCAACTCACAGTCCAAATCGATTAGCAACAGAAAGTATTTCTGCATTTTCTTCTTTTCCATTAATTCTACCATGAATTCGAACTCTAAAAGAAAGAATGGAATAATAAACAAGCTTATTGGGTTCTGTCAATATAACATGACTTGAAATTCGGTTAAATTGGACTAGAATATGAATCTTGTGCAGCTTCCTACTCTCGTGAACCCTTTTGTGCTTATATGAATGAAGAATTCCTTCCAAAAATGGTAGCCGTTTCGCTTCCAAGAAGGAAAAACGGCAGAAATCGCAGCGCTCCTATATTCTGCAAAACTAAACCCCTCGTGAATAATATGTATTGCCCTTCAAAACAAAATGCCTATATGCTTCATCATCTGCATTCCCCAATCCATTTTGCCCTAATACCATGTATTTTCCCCCAATTCTGTTGCCAGGAAGAATCACACCAAGCATGCTTGTCTTCACCGAGAAGATACCAGTCACGCGAAAGGCCTTCTGAGCTTCCAGAAGAGTCGGTTCTTTGCCTTTAATTTAATTTTTTCCACTTTTAAATGAATCTCAATATATCGATTAAATATATGCCGAGGGTTCATCGCACATATTTCCTATTATCATGCCTAACAAAATATTACAAAGACATTGTGTTAAGCATTTGATTAATATGCATGGTGTTAAGAATAGGTTTGGTGTTTAATTCGATATCCTTGCTTTGTGTCACTTTATACTTTAGCGGCTAAAGAATGATTTAGGATAATTTAATTCAATATTAAACTCTTTTTTTTTTATACTTGGCTATATTTTAAAATAGCCATGATAGAATTGGCCAATGCTTTAAACAAAAGGACCTTACATTGCAAGAACATTAATATAATATATTCATATATTTATATAATTAAATATTTACGTTACCAAACATGAGCCAATGCAATTTTTAATTAATTATTAAGAATAATAATAACAAAATTTTTTTTAATAATAATAACCAACTAACTTGGAAACCAATTCGATGACTTAGGGTCGTGAAACCCTAAAACCTCTAAACAGACCAATTAGGGTTACCTTACACGATAGGCTGATGAAAATAACATGGTCAATCATGAGACAACTTGCCTCACAGTTAGGGTTTCCAGATGACATGAGTTCTCCCTCTCCTTACCTCCCGACTCGATGATACTTCCCCTCCCTTCTCGAAGGACGGTGAACTACTGCACACACTTGGCCAATTCAACCAGTTAGCTCAAATATCTTGTCATAATCCTAACATTTCAAAATATCATTAACAAAAGTAAAACATCTTAATGTCATAATGTTAACTATCAAAACATCAATTTAACAGTTGTAAGTCATCATTTCAATGTACTGAGCACAAATGCCATCTAGGGCATCATCACTCAATTATAATATAAACATCTAGGGCATCATCACTCAATTATAACATGAAACACCTAGGGCACGATTAACTTCACGAAAATATCACATAAAACAACTAGGGCACAAATGAGATGTAACATATCCTTCCCCTTGTGAATCATCGTCCTTGATGATTTAAAGTATCCTTTTAAAACATCCTGAAATTAACATTGTTTATCCAATTTTAAAAGAAACAAGTTTAACGGTTGAAAACTTTAAATAAATGAGGGAATCATTGATGGATTTGATTATAATCTTCCCAGGTGGCACTGTACTCAGAGTACTGATCCTGCTGGACCTAGCACTGAGTAACCTCTCTGTTACGTAAGTGATGCTTACGTACCTCAAGCACCCTGACTGGTTCGATCCTGACCACCCCTGGGTCCTGTACTTGCAAGGGGTTCCAATCAATCATGTGTACAAAATCGAATACATACTTTTTCAAATAGGAAGTATGAAATACATCATGTAATTGGGCAAGAGTTGGTGGTAGAGCAATTCTGTAGGTGACCGGGTTAATGATCTCCAAGACTTCAAGGGTCCTACATATCGTGGTGCTAGTTTGGAAGACTTTTCAAATTTTATGGGTTCTTGTTAGGTTTTACCCGTAGAAGCACTTTCTCTCCCCCCACAAACTGTTTGGGAGTACACTTTGCATCTGCATAGCTTTTCTGCCAATCGTTAGCTTCTACTAACCTTTTTTTGATCAGCCTTACTTGCTCCTCCATTTCTGAGAGCATTTCTGGACCGAGGGTTATCCTATCTTCCAGCTTATCCTAGTTGATAGGAGTTCTACACCTCCTTCCATATAGTGCTTTGAAGGGTTCCATCTTAATGGATGATTGGTAGGAATTGTTGTAGGCAAATTCAACAAAGGGAAGATAATCTTCCCATTTGTATTGCCAATCCATGCAGTATATTCTTAAAAAGTCCTGCAAAACTTGATTGACTCTTTCTGTTTGGTCATCTGTTTCAGGGTGATATGTGGAGCTGATGTTCAACTGAGTTCCTAAGGCTGCAAATAGAGTTTGCCAAAATTTGGATGTCATTCTGGCATCCCTATCTGAGATTATTTTCTCTGGTACTCCATGTAACTGAAATATTTCTTGCACAAATTTATAAGCTATGATAGGCGCTCCATTTGTTAGGTTGCTTGGATTAAAATGAGCTACTTTGGTTAATCTATCAACCACTACCAGAATGGTATTATGCTTGTTCTTGGACATAGGCAATCCTTGGACAAAGTCCATGTTGATTATCTGCCATTTCTAGTTAGGTATTGCGTTGGGTTGTGTCAACCCTGGTGGGTGTTGATGTTCGACCTTAATTCGCTGACATTCAAAACAACTGACCATAAACCTTACGGCATCGTTATTCATCCCTTTCCAGAAATACAAAGGTTTGACATCAGCTAGAAGTTTTAGTAACTCTCGGATGTTCGGATTAGGGTGTAGAGTGTACTTCTTTCCACACTAAATATCTTAATTTGGTAGACTTAGGTATATACATCTTACCTTGGTATCTTAGTAGTCCATCAGTTTCAAACTGGAAACCTTCATACCTTGGATCCTAGAAATCAAGTCGTAGGGCTTTTTTGACCTGCTGGTAATATCTACCCCCTCCTAACAATTGTAGGACACGGTTTTTGAAATCAATTTGTACTGCAGTAATGGCACTGATATGGCGCCGACGACTCAATGCGTCTGCCACTCGGTTTTCTTACCCTTTAATTCAAATTATGTGCCCTAGTTTTGACATTCTAATGCTAGTTATCACACAGTTACTCTCATCTAAGAGTCACGATAATTATAAGGTATTAACATATAAGGTAGCATAATGGTTACTGTTACTTATGTTACCTAATTAAATATTATCAATGCATTCTTGATTTGCTAGAGGGATTTTGTAGAAACTTCTGAAATTTCATATTGGTGCTTTAGACATGGGAGCCATGAATGCCTGAATTTTCCTCCATCCTGGAATTTCTGCATAATCTGCATCCTTTCTCCTTAAGATAAATTGCATATAAAGTTGTAATCTTTTCATCAAATTATCATATTTGAAGTTTCTCCTTAAGTGATTACCATTAGAGGATGCAGGATAGGCTAGGAAGGATCTTGTAATGTATTTCAAATCTATGGATAACAATGTAGTGCTGCTGGTTCTTAAGAGCATGTGGTATGGCAGGACATTGAATATAACAAAAATAATACCCTTTTAATTGGTTCAGCAATTCAGAAGTACAAGATATAGTTTTAGGGCTTCACAAAATCATGATTCAAAATTTGTGGATAAGAAATATTAGTTGGAAGAACATAGTTTGGGAGGTTGGGTTAGCAGAGTAAAGACTCTTTTGTGTGTTTGCAGGAGTCGTGAGTTTCTTTGGCAAGAAGGTCATACTGCTTTTGCTACCAAGGAGGAAGCTGATGAAGAGGTACATCTTTAAACCTTAAAACAACCAGGTAGTTTACTTGATGGAATTTCTGCTTACAGTAATTATATTTCAAAATATTTTGGAGCTTGCACACATCTTTTCACTAATGACCTAATTTAAAAACATTGATCTAGCATTCATTTTCTCGACAGGCTTATTTATATTTCTTTTTGATTTGTATGTCTCAATAGGATTTTACCATATCGGATTCTGTATTGAGTTGTGGAAAGATTGCTTAGCAGGATATGTATAAAGTTATTTGCATGTATGGAGGTTGAATCCATCTTCCCTTGTTAATTAAAATATAGTAAGAGGTGAATTTTGACTTTTCAGATTATATGGTGTTCTATAAGTTTAGTAAGAAATAGATTGACATGTATGACTATGATAGTGATTCTGTTTCTAGTAATTTTTGGACTGAAACATATAAATTCAGGACATTGGCATTGTTTCTAGTAATTTTTGAGCAGCTAGCCCATCATTTGCATGGAAATATGTGCCATTTTTTCAAGGTCTCCTCCTGAAACATTGCCATTCCATATTATTAAAATGAAATTACTTGTATAATGTTTACTGCCTCAGCTTGTTTTGGGAAAGCTGACAATCTGTAGAAACCTGAAACAATGTTGACAATGCAGTTTGTCTTTTTGCTTTGGGCTGTGACTTGATTTTTTCAGTCACTGTACTTATTCTTTTTCATTCAATGTGGATTAGTAAATAGTTACCAGATCTGAAAAATTTGATTAATTCAGAAGGTCAAAAGAATTTGGAAATTCAGAAATTTGAAAAAACGAATTTGGTAAAATATCTATATAGGAACTTTCAAATCCATACAAAATTGGACAAATCCTGATGTCTAACAAATCTGGCTGAATTGGATTAGAACAAAATTTGGCTTTCCAAGAATTCTGGACTGGACCAAATCAGAACCAAATCTGGCTATCCACAAAATCCAGACTCAACCAGATTAGAACCAAATCCAACCAGATTAGGTACCTATGGCTTAGTGTATTTAAGTATTTTCAGAATTCATTTCCCTTTTATATCTTCTATTATGAAGCTGTTCCACTGTTATACCTTGCTGGTCAATGTATGAACTGTACAACACACCTTCTTGGAGGAGAAATGTTTTAGCTCCAACTCATGCGGTTGGTTTATTCCTATCAGGAGTTGGCTTTAGAAAACCAGTTTGAGAACCTTAGGTTTCTGTTTAAGATTTGGCAACAGGTTCTCTTGAAATAAATATCATTTGAATTACAGCATGCAATTCTTTAATAAGGATGAAGCAGAGTTTAAAAATATGTTTAATGTTCAAACTGGATGTCATGATTAGCTTTTGAGACATCTGGACTCATCTGCAGAGTCTCTGCTCCCTGTGGAGATATCTGAGAATTTGGATATCCATTGGAATATAGGGAATGCTAGGCAGTCCCTTATGCCAGACTATTTTCAACATTGCAAAAATGGTTAGATGTATTGTGTTTTGGATACATATCCGTATAGTTATACAACCATAACAAATTTCAGATCCATCAATGTGTGGATGTATGTGCTGAGTGCTCATATGTGTGCGTGGGGCTCATGTGTGTTGTGTTAATTAATAACAAATGTGTAGAAACATGTTAAATATCTCCAACTAGTCTTTTGATTGGGCTGTTGCTATGTTCCTGTGTGTTGTCACATTTATGAAAATAACTCCTCACAGGGGCATTCTTCCTAATATTCTATTAATTACAGATGGAAAGATGTTAGATCTATTTTACAATATTAATTTTGCATTGTGTGGATTTATCACATTTGCACTCACATAATGATGTAATACTGCAATATGCAGCATGCCTATATTTAATTTGTGGAATTATCTCATATGGGCTGTGCATCACAAGTCACTGGATTAGTGATGCTATCTAAAGAGGTCGGTTTACTGTGTAAGACATTGGGAATTTAGAAAATGAATGAATGAAGTGAAGTGTACCTAATGTTCTTGTTTTAATTTGCGTGTTTGTGTTTCCACCTTTTTCTTTTGATTATGCAGGTACTATGTGAAATGTTATTAGTAATATGTTCTCAGATCTCCTGGGTTGATTGGAAGGTGAAGTCGGTTTCTTGTGTTGGTTTGTTGGCATGGCCTTGGCATGGTGATACTCTGAGGGTGTGTTTTGCAGATTGCTGGTTCATGTTTGAGGATTTCATTGTGTTTTACTGAGATCTGCAGTTTGCTACTTCGGTGCAGTGGTGTTTTTTTGTTGGTTTTCTCTTTCTTGGATGCTTCCTTTCATTCTTCTGAAATTTTTGGGAACCTCAATTATCTTAAGTAGTAGAAAACTTAGATTGCATCACAACCTTGATAAAGTGCCTTGCAGATATTTCTGGGACTCATCATGGATCAAATGTGCCTTAATAAAATGAAAAATTTAATGAAAAATTTAATTAAATATGTTTAAGTTAATTAAATCTTTCCAAAGTGAAATGCAAAATAAGAAATGGCTGTAAAAGACAATTTCTTACATCAAATAAATCGAGTGTTTCTCTGACTTTTGGGACATCGTGGGGACATGGTGACAAGGTTTTAGGGATGGAAATCGTTTTTCCAAATTTGAGGGATGTTGGGGATGGCTAGTAAAATAATTTAAACAAACTAAAAGTAGCTATAATTTTAAAATGTAAATACAATGTACTGCTCTTGCAATGATGATCCTCCTTTTAGACTTTTAGGGGTTTTCAGCATTATTTTTTCTGTTAAAAGGTTACCTTTTTATTTTTATATTTTATGCACCACTTGGAGTAGACTGTCCAGGCCTGAAAAAATGGGACGTCTCTTTTCAGTACCCAAGTTCCCAAGCCCCTAGAACATCGGTAATGTTGGGAGTGTCACCTGGACCCTTGGGGATGTGTCCCCATGGAACACTAGGTAAAGGCTTGCTTGATTATCATGCAAGATATGAAGATTGTTTAAGTTGAACAGGCAATTCCAAGACACATTTTTAGGTGTATCCAACTTGAAGGGAAAGGTAACCTTTCTAAGAAGCTTGTATGAAGGCGATTTGGTGAATTTTTAAGCAATAGAATTAGAGGCATAAGAAAATTGCAATTCAAACCAATCTTTATTTGAAAATTTCAGTTCTTGTTCTCTTTTCACTATCATCTTTTCCTGTCTTTGTTATTATTGATTTTGATAAAATTATTAATGAATCAAAATATAATTACATTTTTCATGTTTTTGTATGTGCCAGTTCTGGCTTTTTAAACTCTCGGCAAGTGATATATGAAACAACTTCCTTCATGGAAGCTTTTCTGTGTGTTTGTTTCAGGCAATTATTCTGTACATTTTCTGTTGGTGAATACTAGGCTAAATGATAGAATGCGTTTCTTTGTGTTTGTTTCAGGCAATTAGTCTCTGTACATTTTAATCCTTGACCAGTACTTCAATGGAAGTTTCCTATTTTTTCATGAGATGAAATCTCCCTCTTGAGAAGCAGTTTTCTATGGCCTTTGCCTTATTTTCAGTAAGTACTTTTGTAGGGCTTGACATGTTCTTTGCTTAAACATAGGTGCTTGCCATCTTGGAACTGTATCGCAAAATATATGAAGAATTTCTAGGAGTTCCTGTGATAAAGGGAAAGAAAAGTGAGGTAGAAAAGTTTGCTGGCGGTCTTTACACAACTACTGTAGAGGTATGGCTTTGTCTGTAATCTGAAAGTAGGTGCTAAATATCTTGCTTGGAATAATATTTAGATATTAGGATGACACTTAACATAATATTTGGAAGTACTGGGTCTGAATTGTATGTTATTTTGTTGCAGGCTTTTATTCCCAACACAGGACGTGGTATACAGGGTGCTACATCGCACTGTCTTGGGCAAAATTTTGCAAAGATGTTCGAAATAATTTTTGAAAATGAAAAAGGAGAAAGGTCCATGGTTTGGCAAAATTCATGGGCATATACTACTCGTACAGTAAGATTTCATTATATTTGAATTGGTTAACACATTTTTTTCCAGTTGTTATTACGAGTAATTTAATGCCTGCATAATACTTGGATAATTCAAGTCTTTTGAAAAATAATTTTTCGTTGTGATAAATACTCTTAAACTGGAATATGTACCAGAATGAAGCTTCTATTTAAAATTGGTAGTGAAATTTGACATTTGAAACCATATGATAACTGCCTTTGTGTGTAAAACTTAAGTATCCAAATGCGTATCCAGAAGGCAATTGACACCTACAATGGCTTGAACAGGCTGAATAGAGGTACTCAGCTTGGTATTTCTACTACTTGGTGAGGTAAGATGTCTAAAAATAAGAACCTTCTTAAGGTAAAGGGCCAAGTACCTCTTATGTGATAACAAAAGCTGTGGTTAGGGAACTTTTTGAGTCCCTGTACAAATAGCGATATCTTCCTCAAATCTCTTGATAGATAAAATAATCAAAATAAAGTGCTCTTCAGTTTACTTATCTTGGAGCAAACAAAAATAACAAATTCTACCGATCCTATCACCAAAGGAATACGATTGTTTCTCTTAACCATAACTAGAAAGAAGAAACCCCTCTCAATTGGGTAAGGGGATACTTTGGGAGAGCGTAGATGGACAACCTTGACTTCATTTATCTGTAAGAAACGCTTCAATAAATCCATCTTGGGGCTGAAAGGTTGCATGGAAAAGGCTCAAGTGACTTGAATGTATGGTGATAAATGTTATCTTTGACATATCTACTGATCATATCCTTTTTTTTAAGAAGTTGAGGAGAAGCATACAAGGACTATCAGAATGGAGGAAGCAGATCCATGGATATACTTGTTAGTGTAAATACACCTCTTATGTTAAGTTTATTTAGGCTAGTTTTCTTTGTTAGCTTTAGCATTTAGGATTGTCCACACTGGATAAACTTGTGCACCTACCATTTCAACTAACCCACTTTTCTACCACCTGCATTCAATGCAGTTTTCTTCCTGAGTTGCTATATAGACAAGATGCTCTTAGTCATTTGATAAGAGAGGAAAAGAGAGAGCAAGAGGAACAATAAGGTAACAAAAATGCAGTCTTGTGGGGAAGATTATTCTTCTTTTACTATGTATCTTCTTTAATTTTGCTTATATTACATCATCATTATTTATGCATGCAAGTAGTTACGTGTGAGCTGGTTCTTAAGGTTATTAAGTTTTGGGTCTGTCAGAAATAACAAAAATGCAGTCTTACGAGGAAGCTTGTTATTCTTTTACTGTATATTTCTTTTATTTTGCTTCTATTTCATCTTCATTATTTAAGCATGCTGGATTTATTTACATTTGAGCTGGTTCTCAAGGTTGTTAATAGTTGGGTCTGTCAGAAAGTTGGAAATTCTAACTTGGTATCACAACATTCACAGGGTAATTCCACTAACATGTCATTTGTTGCATTTTTGTTGTTGCTATTGTGATGTTCTTTTTGATACATTGGGGCCCTCACCTGAATAAAGACAGGCATTATTATAGTTTGAATTGACAAAAGCTAAATTTGATCCACCTAGAAGATACAAAATCAAAACTGAATGGTAAAAATCTTAAACATCTTTCTGAATTGAACTAGCAACACTAGAAATAACCAACCATCCCAAAGAAGACAAGAAGTACACAAGTAACAAAACCTTTAAACATCTAGTCTTAAGGAAAGACAACCACAAACAACTCTAGAAACCCAGAATTAAGCATGAACCCTGTAGAGATTCAGTATGCATCATACTTTATTCTGTTGGAGAGGATTGTCGAGTGGCAAGAAGCATTGCAAGTAATGGTTATGACAGCAGAATGGAACCGGTGGCCTGAGTTGAAGACACAGTAGGAGTTGAGGGTGATGGAGGTGGTGAATAATGATGTTTTTTGGGCTGATGCCAAATATATTGCCTCCATCATTACTCCAGTCTTCAAAGCTATTAAATATGAGGATTCTAATGCACCTTCCCTTGGAGAGGTGTATGAGTGTATTGATTCTATGCTTGATCAAATGAAGGCTGTTGTGCGAGAGGACTTCACAATGCAATTTGTTGACGTGGCGAAAGTCGCGGAACTACGACTTCATCCGGCCAATGCAAAATAGAAATGCTAAGAATCCTATCCTCTCTTGAGATAAGGAAATCCCTAATGCTGTGTTAATTTTGATCAATGGGGATGACCTCAATATTTCGGTTGTCAGGTCTTGACTGCAGGATAGCTTAGTAGTTGATGTGATTTGCTGGGAGCACAAGGTGTCTTACGATTTTGCAACTAGATGGTCTTCTGCAATTCTCGGACTGCGAAATAAAATCAAAAGGGAAGGGATAGGAGATCTAAACCTAACAAGACTGGTATTGGGGTAGACGGATTCAACATAACCAATACCTGCTTGGCCAGAATAGCTCACAACCTTGCAGGAACGGCGCAATCTTCAAAGGGACTTGGAAGATTTTCAGACTGCAAACACACGGCTAAGCACCCAATTCTGGCGCAGCTCAGACGGACACCTGCAATTGAACTAAGCACAATTCAAAGGCTCAGGTTAACCATACAAAAGGATACACAATCAGTATATCCTCAATGGTGTGAGCCTGAATCTATCAAATACCTGCACACCCAAAACAGAAAGATCTATCTAAAATGCTTAAAGAAACCATGCAAATAGGATGAAAACAAGATGATAAACACCAAATCAATGTCTATATATTGATTTCAGTTGCCTATTACAACAATTTCTGCAACATCTCTATGCTACTGCTCTAATCTAACCTATTCTAACTTCTAAAATCTAACTCTCTAACTCTCTAACAATCTAACTGTCTAACCACCAAAAATTCTAACCCTTTACAAAAGAAAGGTCTCTGCCTTTATAGATTTTACAATATGAATCAGAGGCTAGGATGGACTGCATCCAAGGGTCCTGACCTGCCTTCCAGAAGCTGGTAGCCCTAACCCATGCCCATTAAACTCTCACTTATCTATCCAACCACTATCCCAACTACCCACAACTGTTTTGGCATTAATTTGAGTCTATCCGGTAGTTGGACATAACTGTCCACAACTGACTTGTTTCCCCTTTCTTTCAAAATATCTGAGTGGGGCCCACAGGCAGTTTTACAATAAAACAGTTTTAGTTTTCAGAAACTGAACTTCTGGAATTAAATCCAGCTGTGTATTTCTCTAGAATGCATAGACTTGCCGCATTCAGAGTTTTCTTTGGTCTTTGGTCCTGGTGGTGGACTTCAGCTTTGTTCAACGACACGCTTCCCAATGCTCGGTTGCTCTCCCGCAGCGCGTGCCTGCATCTTCTTCTTTAGCTCTCAGTGCTTGGCTTTGTCGTTTCAGGCTTTCTCCTGGTTCCTTCTGATGACGTCCTGCGACATGCAAACCATTGATTTCACTTTAATAAATCAATTTGAAAAATTAAATAATTTAATTTAATAAATATTAAATTTCTAAATGTCTGGCTTTGTCTCAGTGAAGCTCTTTGTGAGATGTATCTTTAGAATGTTTTCGCTCTCACTATACTGAGCGACTTCGGCTTGACAGGACAAAATGCAAACTTGACCTTTTCGGCCTCCTGGGCATTTTCGTGAATTTCGGCCTGAAAAATGGTTTTTGGAAAGTTTTAGTTTTAAATGCCTCCTTCATTTGTTTTCATTTTCGGGCTAGAAGAACAAAATGTAAACCTCGCGATTTTCACTTTTACCTATTTTCGGGTTAAAACCACTTTTGCAAATGTTAAAGTTAAACGCCCCTTTTACGTATTGCGCGATGTTGGACTGGGATGTTGAAATAATAGCTAGTTCGGATCAAATATAAGTATTACTTGTATTGGGTATTGGGCTGGACCCAAACGCATTATGTAACTTGTAACCATTAAGGATGTTGATATGTGTATGTAACTTGCAAATGTGAAAATTGGGCGTGACCCATAATGTAACTTGTGGGTGACTAATTGGCCTATCGGCCTTAGTCACGTTAAATGTGCAAAATTAAACATAGCTTGTAATTTGGTTTGGCCCTATAATGGGCGATGTAACTTGTGGATAGGGCTAACCCTATATTGAACATTGTAACTTGTAAATGCAATGGGGCTGACCCTATATTGGGCGCCAAGTTTAGGTCATCATATTATTATTAATTGATTATCCTTGTGAGCCGACCTAGGATGAATTAGGTGGCTAAGATCACATATATATACAAGGCTCATTCATTCATCATTATACACAATGGAAGACATCGAATTACATCCTTGATCAGCAGTGAAATTTTCCAGTCAGCGAAAATAAATACAAGGACAGTAAACTGCATCATAAAGATCAGCGAGCATATCCCTATGGCAGCAAATTCATCTCCAAGAGCAGCGAACTAATTCTGGAGCAGCAGTTATCATTCATGGTCAGCGAATTGACTCCTTGATCAGCGAATGGTCCTATGATCAGCAGCAGCAAATCATCTTCAGTCAAGTATATTGTAGATAAGTTCATCATACTGCTGTGTATATGCTGATGTTCATATTGCGTCAAGTGTTGAAGTAAACTTGTAAAGTCACATATTGATTATTGCCTAATATAAACTGAGATTAATTGCTGGTTTTTTCACCTCCAAGAGGGAGGCTTTCCCAGGGTACTCTTGTGTTCTGTGTGTTCATTGTGTTACTTCTGATTATTGCTATCAATCTGATCTAAAATTAACATGGGAGAGTTCTAAGTTAAAACGCCCTTTAGGAAAAAATCGTGATGCCCTATTCTCGGACTAAGACCATTCTTTGCAAGCTTGAAAAGTGTTTTATTTTTACCGCCTTTACTTAACTCGCGATTTTCCGCCAAGAGGGGCGTTTTGAAAAGTGTTATAAGTTTTGCGTTTTGGATGCTTGCCCAATTTCGGGCTAAAGCGACTTTTTGCAAGTTTTCAAGTGACGCCTTTCTCATGACTTGCATTTTCGGGTTAAAATGATAAAATGCAAACTTCGCGATTTATAAAAAATGACGCTCTTCCCTATTTTCGGGGTAAAACCACTTTGAAAAATTTGCAAAAATGATGCCCTACTTCAATTTTCGGGCTGAGAAGCCACTTTGCAAAGTTTTTTTAAAGTTAAAATGCTTTACCAAATTCGCGACATTCTTTTTTTTATATTTTCGGCTTAGAGGCCTATTTTGTGAGCTTCATCGAACTTGCATTTCGGCTTGGATGACTTATCGTGCGAATTTGCTTTAAGCGACAGCTAGGGCTTCGAGTTCACAGAGTAGAATGCACAAGTTTGTGAACCTTGATGATTTCTTACGACTTTATCTCAAACGCCCTCCTTCATTGCGAGATGCACGATTTGGACTTTGGAAAAGTTTCGGGCAAATGAAGGCTTTATTAATGACTTTCGGCTCATACCAACTTCACGAATTTGAGGATTCCTTGGTGTTTCGAGCTTGAAAGACACAAACTGGGGGTCCCTGTCTAGGACGGGGATGGGTGTGCAATGAGCACAACACAATTCTTCACTGAGCATATTCAACAGATCATTCAGCGTAGATGGGAGAAGCTCAACACTCCCTTACACATGGCTGCCTATGCATTACACCCGAAGTGGTATGTGCAAAGTTTTAACAGAATTACACCTATAGAGAATGTTGAGGTGAAGGATGGGTTCATGAAGGCCATTGAGAAATTGTATGATCCTATAGAGATCAGCTTGATTCATACTGAGCAGACAAATTTTGCCACTCTTTGGGGATATTCAAAGGCAACCAAGATAGATCTAGAGATTATGTCATTGTAAGACCCCAAGTTGTGGTGGACTATGCATGGGCCTAGATCTTTGATTACTACTCTAGCTATTCATTTGCTGTCCTAGGTTTCTAGTTCATTTGCTGCTGAGTGGAGCTGGTCTACTTATAGCTTTTTCCACTCCATTAAGAGGAAGAGGCTTGCTTCTAGGAGGGCAGAGATGTTTGTCGCTATACATAGCTCGTGTCTCATTGATTACAACATGCAAATGTACAAGGAGAGTCTAGCAGCTAGATAGGATGTAGAGCCGGCATAGATTGATGATGATGCTACACAGACAAGGCTGGTTGGTATTGGTATAGATGAGCTTGAGCATGTGGGGTCCGACAATTCTAGTGATCAGGAGATTGGTGAGGAACTTGGGGATGATTAGAGGCATCAAATCATTAGCCATTGACTCATGAGTGCTGAGTCATTAGTATTACTATCGAGTATTTACTATTTTGTTTTTGAGGTTTGAAGTTTGAACATTGTTGATCGTAATTGTGAATTATGATTATGAAATTTTGAAAATTCTCATTCCAATGTCTATGTTTTGATTTTCACTATTAAAAACTACCACTTGTTAAGATGTTATTGTTAATAATAATAACTTAATGTTCATAGTTCAATGCAATCATCGCAATGTATTTACTTATTTCTTATATAGTTATACATCTATTTATAACTTATTTTTCAAGTACTATATATTTTACCGCCGTCCCCCTGCTGTCCTCAAACTTTAGCCCCTCATGCCCTGTCCCTGAAATCTATTCCCCCATTCCCTTGTCTTCGTGTTAGGAAACTTAGTTGAACATTGATAAATATAATATATGAATATAATTATAACTTATATCATTATTCATAATATTCATATTGGTATTAATATATCTAAAAATAGGGTTACCTATGACTCCAATAAACGATGTGACAATATCCATGTATATATGTAATACCATGTTCATCAGAGTATATTCCCAGATCAAAACAACAAATAATTTTGTCACAGGTGAATTTGTGTTTATATATTGCTATACTCTAATATTGCAATGTATAAGGATAAGATCATCTAAACAATTTCTACATATGCAACATCCATGTACATTTAAAAGCCAAACATGTATGAGCTCTATAGTAGAAAATGTCAATAAATGCAACCATGCCTAGCTGGAATTCCTTTGATTGAATCAGTAAGGTGTGCAGAACATTTGCCAGAAACTATAATGACACTTTCTAAATTTGAAAGACAACATTTATGATTCCTCAAATAAAGTTAATAGCAAATACCCATCTCTTTAAGCTTTGGTTGTAGTACATTAAGCAATGGGAACACTCTGAAGAGTAACACATAGATCATAGTTCCACCAACGTAGTAAGTTAACCTGTGGTCTTGTGATTCCAATAAATGGCAATCTAAACATGTGTGCGAGAAGAGGATGTATGGAGTGGGACTGTAGTGAGCATGGGCAAAAGTAGTAGCACAAGAGTCAGTTCGATATCTTGGTTCAACTCCATCCCCACTCAGGATCAGTTGAACATATTTCTTTTAGCGTTAATGAACACAAGTAACATGTAGGTATTCAAAAAAAGTAAAAATTCTTCTTGGGTTCTCTTGGATTCATCCGGGATGAACCCACAGGCCAAATCCTGAACCCTAGCTGCACCCTCGCTCACATTGGACTGGTATTCTAACCCAAAATGGATTGTACCCAAACTAGCATAACAGAAGCATAAAGGTAACTGTTGTCATTTTATGACACCCTTGGTCCATCAGTGAGAACCGATCAGAGATATGTTCCATGGACCAGTGCTGCCCAGTTGATCAAGGAGAAAAGCAATGGAATAATGAAGTGTGAAGTGTTGTCTTGTCAGAAGGAAGTTCTTAAGTCTTCCCAACTTCGGTCACCCCGATCTCCGAAGTTACCCCGGAACCAGGTTCGCAAGTTTCTTGTCCTTCTAACCCAGAACTCCAGAACCTCTAGGTTCCCAAGTTCCTTGTCCTTCTACCCCAGAACTCTGGAACCCCCAGGTTCCCAAGTTCCTTGTTCTTCAACCCCGGAACTCCGGAACCCCCAGGTTACCAAGTTCCTTGTCCAACTACGGTGACCCTGGTCCCCGAAGTTCCCCAACTACGGTGACCCCGGTCCCCGAAGTCTTCTAAACTTGCTTCTGGCTTGCAACACTTTCGGATGGCGTGATCGACACTCAAGGCTTTAAATGCTCCGACAGTTTTGGTGACTTATGCACTTTTTTTTGTGGAGCCACAGGGGTGCATTTAATGTTTTTGACAGGATTTCCATCAAGGGAGGTATGGGGCCATGCTTGGTGACTTATGTCATGCCTGACTTTGGAAGGTTTGTCACCCCACCTTCCTCAAAATTGCCTTTGGAGGTATGGCTAGGTTGCTTGCATGTACAAGTCAAGTGCATGCACTTCCCTGCAGTTCCAGACTGACATGCAGGGGTCATGATCACCCTTGTGACCATTTTCTATATAATGGCTTTTAAGCCTCATTGTAAAGGGTTCTCTCCCTGCTGCCTTGAGCTTTCTTATGCTTTTCTCTTCTCTTGAAGACTTGTAAATTTTTGTATTTCTGCAACTGTAAGATTGGCTTTTGGCCTTATGATTAATTGAAAATCACCATTCTTGCCTCTTTTCAACTTATGTATGCTGTGTATGCTTTCTTACCTCCATCATAGGTGTATGTCTTGTGATTTTTTCTCTTCATATATGCTGTGTTAACTGGTTTTTTCTGAGTGTGACTTGTGGGAATCCTTCTCCCCTCTTGGCATTCAGTGAATTCTAACCTTAATATATGCATTGGGGTCACTCATACAACTGAAAAGTTGTGCACCTTCCGGGTGTTTCATTTAATTACTTGTGTCATTTCGGTAGGGAGAGAAACAATCTCTTCTTGGTGCATCACCCCCTTTTATTCCAAGCAATTCTCTCTTCCTTTTGCCTCTGAAAGTTGTTAGGATAGGCTTAGTAGTAAGTTTTGAAGTGTTGAGTTGGTTCAACACCTGCACCTGGAATGAGAAGGAAGCCGGCCTTCTCCGGAGATTCAACCCCCTTGCGCAAGGTCCCACACTTCGGGGTTGTTTCCATGTTTCACAAGGTTGTTGTGTTGATAGCTTAGCAATGGTGCAAGCTTTTGTGATAACAGTAACATAGTAGAAAATGAGAGAGCATGAGTAGCAATACAATCTTAGTAGTAAGCTTGTTTGTCTTGTACGATATCTCTATTCATTTGTTTTTATTATAATACATCTCCATCATTTATGCATGCTTGAAGTGTTTACATGTTAGCTAGTTCTTAAGGTTGTTAAATTTTAGGTCTGTTAGAAAGACTTCTGAATTCTTAATGGTGGCAATATATTTAAGTAGCCAATTGGTCCCAGAATACCAGCAATGTTATTGTTTGGGGAGAACCTAGGAGGCAAGCCTTTCATAAGAACTGAAGGCTGAAAAGATAAAAGAGACATCTCTTCAATTCTACAGTTGAATACCCTATAACCTTGAGCTCTTGAAAGTAGAAGTTTTAGTCTGGATATGTCGTGATGATGATGAAAGTAGCATTGAAATTTAGCTTTTACTATGGAGTGAGAAGTGTTTTGTTTGTAATAGTTCATGAGTGGAAGCATGCAGCAATATGGCTTGAGCCCTTTTACTGTGTGAACCTATGCAACACTAAGAAACTCCCTTTACAGTTGAAAGTTGAAACCCCTTGCAAATGTGCTCTTGGGAGCAATGACAAAGCTTTGCAAATTTTTCTCTTTAAAGTAGTGACGGATTGACATTGTAAAATTATAGAAGTTGTACTTGTTTCTAGTCATCATGGGTTTGGTCAGGCACTCTATGCTTGAATCATGGGTAGTTGTAGTTGTTGTTGTAGTAAATGAGCATACCCATTGAAAAGATTCCAACTTTCTAAACAAATATTTAGTACGAGTTCTTATCATTGTGGAAGATAAACATGGTGTAGCCAGATAAATGCTGTGGACAATGAAATAAACCAAGTAGGCATAATTGTTCACTTTTAGTCATGGTATCCACCACCATTTTGTAGTTCCATGCCCCTGTTTTGAGCATCAATTAGATATGTTTAAACAGCAACAAAGTTAGAAACTCTAAAAATGTAATCTTTTAATTCCTAATGTAAACTATATCAATTAAAGATAATTGTTTGTCGCTAGTATGTGAAATCATAGAACACAATACAAAATAATGACGTCTAGGATGTGATGAGATGTATGTTTGTGTGATGAATTTATTAAATGAGCGTTGATTGTTATTTGCAAGTCTTGCTGAATATAAAATCCAGATGGGCATGTATTTTTAATAATTGAAACCTATTGATAGAATTTGTGTAAGATACAAAGTAAACACAACAAAATTGATCTAAGCTGTAAGCCAAATTAAAACCATTTCATATACTAAAAGAGAAGTAGCTTTTTCATGCATTTCAGAATTTTTGAGAAGTAACTTTACAATTTGTTTGTTCATTTTTTTCAGATTGGTGTTATGGTAATGATTCATGGGGATGACAAAGGTCTAGTATTACCCCCACGAGTGGCACCACTGCAAGCCATTGTTATTCCAGTTCCGTACAAAGATGCTGACACACAAGCAATTTTAGAGGAATGTATTAAAACAGTGCAAACACTGAGGGCAGCAGGTATTCGCATAGAAGAAGATTTACGAGACAACTATTCACCTGGCTGGAAATACTCTCATTGGGAACTAAAAGGGGTTCCTCTACGCATTGAAATTGGTCCCAAGGATCTAGCAAACAAACAGGTATTGATAAAAACAAATAACTATGTATCAGTACTTACATTTTATGTGTACATATATATTGATATTGATTTTCTTTCCATTTTGAGAATTCAGTGATCAGATGATGTATAGACTATAGATGTTCTGGTACTATGTTTCCCTTTCTCCCAATGAGGAGTAAGTATAGAGCATGGATAGCCTGAAAACTAAATTCTCTACATGGACAAAGTGAAAATTTGGGATCTCTAACAATCTGTAGTGTTTGCATTTTCTTTTCTTGTATGTGGTCTAATATGGGTTTCCATGCATATAGGAAAACTTTTTTTCTTTCTTTTTTTTTTTTTTTGCATTTTGTCAGTTTTATAATCTTTAAAAATGTACTAGAATGTTTTATCAGGTGATTTAAAAAAATGCACAAAGTTATTGTAAATATTTATTGTAATTCATCTGATTTCTGTTACATTATGACTTCTTATTGTTTGAAGATTGACATTATTGTTGACTTAGTCTATTTTATCTATACAATCTATTAGGGATCTATTATTTTCAAGTTTGGCCCATTATCTAAACATTTGTTATCTTTATTTTCATTTCTTATTTATTTTTCAACAGTTTGACATTTTACATTTAAACCATAAATACTTAAGCCTAATTTACATACATCCATGTGAAACATTACATTCACATTGGATTGGCAGAGGACTCATAACATGATAAGGACGTGTTGGGTATTGAGCAGCACAAGAAAATTTTAGGTGTGAGCTAATCATTTCAGCTGGGTAATTTACATACATCCATGTGAAACATTACATTCACATTGGATTGGCAGAGGACTCATAACATGATAAGGACGTGTTGGGTATTGAGCAGCACAAGAAAATTTTAGGTGTGAGCTAATCATTTCAGCTGGGTGAGTGTAGTAACACCCCAAACTATCTGCCTGATTAGTATTGGATTAAGGGAATTGATAGTTAAAACTTAAATGTGCTTTTTAATGTTAACAAAACCAAATTCATTTCATAGGCAACGAGAGAATTAAACCTCAACAGAGACTGTAATAAGGTGTAGTGTTTGCAGCTTCTTTTCTTTCAGATGGTGTGATGTTCTTATCCATACATGGAGAAACATCAATTTTTGTTTTATCCAATCAAATTTTATTATTTTTGAATATATGTTCAAGCTCAATCTAGATGCTGACTTTGGTGAGTGCATTGCAAAATTCATTGTAATTTCTATTTGTTAATTAGTTTTTTTTGATTTGTAAATTTCAATTGATAATTAATTTTTGTTCTTAAGTCATAAATTTCTATTTTATAATCAGTTTTTATTCTTAGTGTTTACCTATCCTCTTTTGTCCATACTGTCCACAAGAGTCATTTCATTATGTTCCACCAAATTTCTGGAATGGGGATCACGGGATGCGTTTTGGGGACAGATATTTTTAAGCCATTTTATGGTATGGCAAAGGGGATGGCTATATAAAAAAATATGGGAAATTGCAGAGATAGAGGGAAATTTCAAATATTCATTTGATAACATTGATAAGCCATTCATCATATACATTATAGATCCTTAATGCATAACATTAGAGTTGAATTGAGAGTTCACATTGGAAGCCAATAAATTAATAAATGTCAAAATTCAATCACTTCTATAATTCATTGTCAATGTGTGTCTGATAGATTAAGATATTATATTAAACTGAAAAAATCAACAAAATGCCCGAACATTGCAAATTTTAACTACAAAATGACAAAAACATAGAAAGTATGTTGCTTCCGTTAATCAACATTTGCCAACACTAAATCAAATGTTGAGTTCAACTTTGAATCATTGTCACTGTTGCCTCATCCAATGGATCCCTAACCAATCCCTCTTGTGCATCCTGATCAATCTGAGTGGCATCTTTGGGATGAATATCCCATTGTAAAGTTGAGCCTATTGCTACTGTAAAGTCTGAGGATCTCGAAGTTGCAAGGCACTATCCATGGCCACTAACTTTTCCGCTTCTCTAGAGGTAAGCCTATTCTTCTTGATAGAAGGGATGAAATTGTATGTGGACCAATTCCAATCTGTAGCAGAGGAACTAACAACCTATGAAAGGAGGCGAATGGAAAGCTCAAAGCATTTTCAATTTTTTTGGTATTTTTTCATGCCATGTCCACCATTTAATAGGCTTAGTTTGAGCTAATGAACTCTATCTATCTTCTAATCTAGTTTGTTGAATGTTGGACCTTGAAGATTAGTAAATCCAAGCCATTATGAATGGAGTATAGTTGATTCATTTGAATACTTTGAAGGGCTTTCATTAACCCTTTTTTCACCTCTTCATCATTACAAGGAGGCAACCTCCCAACCTTTGGTGCATATAATTTGGGATTTAAAGCAAAGGTTGCCATATGAAGTGAGGTGTTCATAATGTTTTATTGCTGTATTAAAATAGGCTTAATATGCTGATCTTGTAATCCCAAGTCAGGATTCTTATCTCAAATTGTTTGCTTCATTCAGCTAATCATGTTGTCAAATGTCTCATAATCTCTCTAAGACTAGGAGAGTCTATATCAGCATATCTAATGACATTTACAACAGGTAAGATGAAGAAGCAAACATATTTGCAAAAAAAAAAAAGAAGAAGAAGACTCAATCAATTGACAAGTTAAAAACTTAGAAATATTAAAATCTGATATATAATAATAAAATTAACAATTTGTTAATAAAATAAACAATTTTTTTATCTCATATTGGACTACCAATTGTCATAAAGGATCTTTTTTTTGACATTTTTTTCAAGTAGTATTTGCTTTAGGCTACCTACTCCACTAAATTTACAAACATCAACTATAGAGGCCCTTTCACTCCAAGCATCGTCTTTGACAAAATGAAATAAGTGGCTTATTTAGTCTCAACAGGTTTGAGAAATTCTTTATTTGAACAAGTCTTGAAATGAGCAAGTGATTTGTGGTGGTTGCAAATGAACATTTGAACATTTGTAGCTTTTGCCACCACTTGTTTCATCCAATCTATCTTTTGTATTACTTTCAATGCATGAACACAACATGGGGTTCAATACATGTGTTTATAAGCACCCTCCACAATCACGTTAGCTAATTTGCACTCATGCCAAATCAGTGACCATCTATACAATATTTGATGCCCCAACCTTGTGTATGGGCTTTTTCAAAATGTGAAGTTGGAAGTCTTTATCTTTGCGCTTCCATGAACTATCAATAGCTTTAATAAAATAAGAGATAGTTGCACATGTGACTATGATGTTGATTAGTGGCAGATGTCTAATAATGATCCATCAATTCATGACGGCAGAACAACCAATCCTAATCCTAGTTTGCATGATGTTTTCTATCACGAAAGTCATTGTAGAATATTCTTTGACAAGGAGGGTAGTGCGTAGTTTGTGTTCTTCAAGTGGAGTTAAATGAGGGAGTAACAAAAACTACATCTTTGAATTTTTGTTTGAAGTAAGAAGAATGTGACATATGAAATGGGATGGCATGGGCATAGAAAAATTTGGTAATGGAAGGCTTTGCTACATCCCTTGCTTGCATATTGATCATAGTTGCAATTGCTCCGTCTGTCACTAGCACTAGTCTTTCTCTTTTCTTTTATGGAATTGACACCACTACCACTAGCAGCCTTGGATGGAATAGACATAGCTTACTGTTGTGTTTCTATTGGATTGGGCACACACTTGACTCTGCACAACAATGCAACTGTGATTACCAAATGTGACCACAAAATTCCGAACAGGACTGCAAAATTACAATAGCTCATAAAAATGCAAAATCTAGAAATTATATTTACATGTTGGTTCTAAGCATATCTTTTGGTTTAGAATGCCAATAGACCTGCACTATAGCTCATTGATTTTCAAATTTATCCAACAAGAGAATCCATCTTTCACAAAGCAAAAACATACAATTTATTTTTCATGTTTGTAAACCCTCTTCATCATAAAAATTCATAAGGGTTCTTTTGCATAATTTCATGAATTCAAATAGAGTATAATAGGATCTCTCTAACCATTCCCATGTATAATATTGTGTAAACCTTCATTTGATTCAAGAATGCATACACAACTATGATATACATTTTTCAAAACATGAAGTAAGAAAAAAATGTTTAAGTTTACATAGCTTTGAAGCATCAAATCTTCAAGCCAACAAAGGTATAGCTACCTCTCAACCAATGTGAATGCTCTCAAGTATTACCCTTTGTTGCAAAGAGATAGTAAACATGTATCCATTTATATACAAATTCAAGTAAGGCTCTTTGCAACATTCAAATACACATGAGGCTGTCTCAAGAACAATATGGAACACTCGAACCATGAAAAGGAGAGTCATTAGTGGCCAAAGCAAAAAGTGTCTAGCTTCAATGGACCTCAAATCCACATTGTATGCTTTAGTAAGTTTCTTCTTGTAAGCTTTATGCGCAAAAGAACATCCTTCATGAGAATAAATTGAAAGCTCTATCATATGCTATAAAATTTTACCCACTCAAGGTTGTATTTAGCAAACATGAAGAAGACATCAAATTTCTCATAATCACACTTTATCGCTCCTAATCATAAATCAACCCTTCCTAGGCATGTTCATACCCTTAATAAGTAGAACCAAATATACTCTTTGCCTCCCACACTTCTAACAATCCTAGACATGTTAAGACAATCTAAAACCATAATAACTCACAAACACCATTTCAAATATAGAAGAAGACTCATCCATTCTATAATAAATATGCACAAAGGGGAAAAAATAACTCAACAGCTCGAGGCTCCTTTAATGGATGCCAAGACATTCATTTTTCACAAAAGTATAATATAAATGAAGGAGAAGCATTTACCATTTCTACACATACTCATGGAAGAGGAAGCATCCTATTTTTATCAAGGAGAAGGTTTAGGAAGAAGAAATAACATAACGTAATGGCCCCACTTAAAAATATAATTTAATAATAAAATTAAGATACAAAAGAATAAAAAATAAAAATTGAATTAAAATATAAATGAATATAATTAAATATAATTAGATTTGATTAAAGTTAATAAATGGTCAAAAGACATGAAATGATAAGTTGCGACTCCACTAAATATGAGGTATAAAAGGGGGAAGAGAACTCATTTCAAAGGGGGAAAAATTAGGAATCAGAAGTGCAGATCTGATTGTGAAAGGTTGTGTCCCTTTCAAAGGGCAGAAATAATGAAGAGTTTCACTCTTTCGAAGGGTGCTAATGGTGAAAGGGTGTGTCTTTTGCCAGAGGGCATACACGACGAAGAGGTGTGACATCTCCCTCACATTGAGGGATATAAAGGAAAGGAATCAAAAGCATCCAGTGACATCACCATCAATCAGATCAGATCAGAACTGTTATTATGCCGAGAGGCATCTACAATGACATCAAAATGTCCGTAAACAAAAATCCATTTTTGAAACAATTTGACATGCAAATGACAGGTAAATGCATGAAATATGCCATGTTTCAGCTTTTGTGGAGGTGTTATTATATTACTACAAATAAAATAGAACCCTCACCACTTGTCTCCAGCTAGATTCACAACTTTTTGCATGTAGGACTTTAATGGATTTGTATTCTTGGTGTTTAGTATTTTAAAAGAACATTTATTTTATACACGATTCTCTTCTATTATAAGATATCTCTCGGCATATTTTACATATATTTTTTAAATATAGGTATACAAGCTAAGTTACAGGCAGCAACATCCTTGTTCTTGGTGGTATGCATGGGGATGTGCTTAATATGTATGCTTAATATATGAAGCCTGATAATGTTCTTAGGCAGAATTAGTAGTAATGTTAATGTAGTATGCAATATGTATGACAGTCATACTTAATTTCATATATATTCATAATACATTAGAAGTTAGTGTACTCATAGGTTGAAACTTGGGCCTGATTATGGAGGTGTTGTCATTGCACCCTAGACAAGTAAATCCCCATCCAGGGTTGAGGATTAGAAAGGAATTTAGAATTGGGGCTTGAATATAGCCGCTATCAATTGTACTATGAATAGATATGGTTATTTAGTTTAATAAATTAATTTAAGGCATGATAATATTAAGAAATGGGTGTTGATTATTGGGAAATTGGTATACTCCTAGTAGGGGACATATTCCAAAAATCAAAGGGGTAGGAATATAGTGATTACCCCACTCTATCCAAGCTTTCCCAAGGTTCAAAATCTTCTTCCAAAAATCATAGTAAACTTCTCAAAGCTTTCAACCTTCCACAATTAAAAACCCCTTTGGTCTTCTTCTCAAGCTTCCAAATTCTGTCCTCAATGTGCAAATCATGAATGCCCCCAAAAGGCAACCCCTCTTGTCAAGGCTTCATTTTGGTTAAATAACTTTACTCTAGTTTGCAAAGCTTTACCCAATAGACTTTTGGCATGTGTCTATTTCCTCCAAAGCCACTTTTGAATAGCAATGCAAGTTTAATTTCCAAAATTAGGTATTATCCATGATGTTTTCACATCCAAAATATCTTCTCCGTATTCAAATCCAAACTCACATAAAACTCAAATCTAAATTTGCAATTCAAAATGCAAATGAAATTAACTTTTAAGTTGTTAGCTTTTAAAGTTCAAAATGCCACCTATGGCTTTCTAGATGATGCCAAATCCATAAATGGCAAATCAAAAGCCAAATCACACCCAAATAACATGAAATTTTCAAATTACCTTTTTAAGATGCCTAAAAGGTGCCATTCTCAAACAAATTTGTCCAAGCACTTTGTCAATAAATTTAAATGCTCAAATAAATCTATAAATGAATATAAATCATTTTTAGATACTTGGAACATATCGATACATCATAATTAAAGGATTAGATATTATGCATAATTTATGGGGTAAAGCAAGGGTACCCAGAGTCTCACAGGATTATATGTCTATATTGGAATGCATAGACACATCTTATTCATCTCACAAATGGATTAAGATGGTGAACACACATCCATATTAATCTATCCAAATTAATTTGCGGTAGGTTATATATATTTCCTATATGCTTATTGCACACATCAAACCACATCAAACAATAATACTGATAGCCAAAGCAATAGAAATCAAAGTTAAGGAGCAGTATTCACACATGCAATGCACCCTACATCTCTAGATTTATCATGTGTGTGGATTCTATTTCAATAGAATTCATCTCATCAACCACATCATTAAAATGGATTCTCAAGTCTATGTGAACAACAATTGCAATGTACATGCATCCAGGTAAGCTGATGCGTTATCCACAATGCTAAAATGGTGTATCACAAGTCATGCATTTAGGTCTAACATCATATTTTTATGGCTAACCCCATAGCACCATATGGAAATAATTAAGTATATAAAATCATAGAGTAAACACTGTAATATAAAGTAAAATTTTATGTAATTTTACAGATGCACATATCTATACACATTTACATACACATATACGCACATATACGTATGGATACACACACAGCAAGATTCACATATACCATCATGATATGTCCTGATTTGATGGCTATAGTAAAGGCATCAATGCCTTCCCTTAAAATAGACTTTCTCTTGGAAGTCACTAGAGGTGGAACGCAAAAGCAACCCAAACCTCACTGTATATACCTTACAAGTTATACAGTCAACACATAAAGTTAACCAAAAAATTGAGTTATCACAATTGCAGTCACTCAAGATAGAGTTAATAATGAAGGTAACCAAAAGAGATCAACAAGAACTCGCTATCAAGCTTGAACACGGCTAGACAGGCCACAGAGATCAAACATAATCCTGGGGATTAACTACTAGATACACCACTCCCATAGTATTCATACAAAATGTCATCCATGAGGCTATCTCAATTAGAGAAGAAACATTCTTTTCTCTATTTTTTGCAATTTTTAATTCTCATATTGGCTATCATCATGACACCATGATTCATTTTCATGCATATGCAAGCATTTAACTCTTCTTTTGCATAGTTTTTAGATCAAATAATTTATATGGTAATGTACATTATACATTTATGTCTCACTAAAACAAATGTCGCAACATGAATATCACAAAAATCACAAGGTTCATCCCTTGTTCCATGGAGACATAGTAACATGGTGGAGCCAAGGGACAGGGACACATGACCAAAATTTTGTATCATAGCAGCAGCGTGAATGATGGTCTCAGGGTCATTTGTAGAGGACCCCTTTATGTATTTCCAAATTTTGTTTCTCTTATTTGTGTAAGTTCTCCAAGAGAAGATAAAAGAGAACACACACAAAAGAACAAATCTTAGGCAAACCAAGCCGTCCACTCTCTTATATAATCTACTAGGGATCCTTCCCGAATATGGTTGTAAGATCACATCACTTAACATGAGATTAACATACTCAAATCATCTGATAAAACAATCATAGCCACCATAATTATAAGAATATCTAAATTGAAATAAATTAATTCCACTAATAATATAAATAAATGTGCATATTCTCAACAATAAAATCAAATGCAATCTCAAGAGTAATGCGATAATAAATTTTTGAAGATTTTGGCTTAACTATTCACACACCTACATAAAATGATAACTCTTCGCCCTGAGACAAATACAGAGATCATGAATAGCAAAAAGTAAATGGTCAGTCTCAAAAACTTCACACTGTATGTGCACCACATGACTGAATCAAGTCACCTACAAGGGAGGAGGACAATGGAGTCCACAACACAAGGTATCATGCCTACAACCACGTGCTTATTTTTCACTTGCTATCACATGGCACATGTTAATTCTCTTTCATCCTTTTCAACACAATGATTACCAATAGCTAAAAATCAGCGCCCTTCAACCAACATGTTTGAACAATCTGAATCAATTTTGATTAAAGTTTTGTTTTAGTCAGTTACTGCAAATTGACTTTCAGTTTTAGAGAGAGAAATGGAAAAGTTGAAACGATATAACACAAGAATCACTTTTCTTAATTGCAAGGATTCAGATTTCTCAAGAAATTTCGTTGTTTAGGTTCTTTATAACCATACTTTCAAGAACATGCATTTTTTAATTGCTAGGAACTCATTCCTTGCATACTTCATTGTTCCAAAAGGCATAAACCAATTTTTGAGCTATAAAGCACAATAGAGCTCTTTTTAAGGCTCCATCATGCAACTAAAGTCATGCTTTTCAGACACATTATTCTTCTCTTTCTAGATATCCATCAAGAGGCATTATGTAAGCATCCATTGAGCAATGCAGCAGCTATCAATTTGAATTCAAACTGTAAGCCCTTTAAGGCACCAGTTCTAGCCTTTCTCCTCGATAGAGTATATCTCTAGTGACATTTGCTGTACTAACAAGATTCATGTAGTCAACTAGAGGAAAGGAATAATGCCAATCAAGCTTGCGTCTCATTTCACACTAAAGTTGACATTCAGCACTTTCTCAAAAGGTTGCAACTCTTTATCAATTTTTAATTCAATGAGATGTCCACCCTATTTATCTAACTGTTATACGTATCTCTGCTGGTATAATTTCTGCTATATTCCTTCGGTTAGGAGATTAGTAGACCAACATTTAACAACTCACAACCTGTAGAACAAGTCTGAAAGCAAACATGTATATATTCTGTTGCTAAACACATTTGAAATTTTGATTCAATCATACAATTAGCAGATCTGAATACAACCCTAAGGGTTTGTGAGGTCAAAGTTACATCTACCAGCAATCTGCTTTCAAACCAGAACTAAACCCTACCCACATCAAGCCTAATTTTGCTATCTAACAGCCTTCGTGCCTCTTAGGAGGTGCAAGGAGTCACTGTAGATCTCAGTGCAGTGCCCAGATCTGAATGAATGACTGCAGCTTTACAGTGTCTAGGTCTAGATTTGGAACAATAAATCCATATGTATGCAGAGCAGCTGCTATATTCTTCTTCTTCTGCCCACAGATGCCCTGAGTGGTGAATTGACTCAAGAATGGAGGGTCTGATCATGGTCTAATGCAAGCTGCACCTGGTACCTTCCAGCAAGCTGGATTGGGGATAGAAGACTGAATTAATGAACACTTGCAGTGCATTTTTCCTTATTGTAATCCCTTTTTCCTTTTTGTGTTTTTTTAGAGATCTGGCAGTATGAAAGCAGCATTGAATTGGAACTGAATCTGGTTCGATCAGCTCTCTACATAATTCCCTCTTTGGCACCTTCCACCTCAAAAAATAATATGATTCCCTGACTATGATGATCGACTCTTGCATAGGCATTGCTTGATTATAGTCCTAGTCTCCCTCAGCACCTGTACTCATGAAATTAAAAATGAGATCACAAACATTAGCCCAATCTGGTAACCCTGGTTTGGATCTGCCAAGACAGGTAGGGTTTTTGTCCTAACCTCACGAAGTGCAGTCAAGGTGTTTCATCCTCTCTTACACAGTAGAAAAATTAATCCAAATAGGTCAACTGCCGAAAGCCAACTAGATGCCTCAATTGTGCTCCAAAGTTTGCATTTATACCTTCTTGTTTTGGCCGTCTAGGATGCAATTTTGGGCATGAAGTTCGAAACTGAATTTTAATTCATATATATATAGTTTTGAAAAACACTTTATTTATTAGTAATAATAATACTAATTAGTGGAAATAGAGGATACATGGCATTCAACATTATATAATCAAACTCCATGAGGTCACTAAGAAGTACCAACATTTATAGAATCACCCTTTCTAGACATGAACTGGGTTAATCATACTACCCTACTCTAGAGCATCACAATGCATCCAAGGATAATAATAAATACAAGATTCATATGTGGCACCTGGGAACTATCCAAGGCGATGAATCAGGTGATTAAAGAGAACATAAGATAATTGGTTCTCTATCTAACCATAGTTGCCTCCAAAACCAATAAGTTACGCAAGACAAGGGTAAGCAATGGGTTCCCATACACCAACATGTTAATGCTCACATGCTAAATCATGAGCAAGCCAAAGGCAACATACAACACATAAGGAGATGGATCATCAGCCTCCCAATCGGAGGTCATGATAAGCCCTGACCAGATGGTTACATTGAGGCATCAGTACCTATGAGGCTATGGGCCTTACAGTCTGTCTTACTAACTATGATCCTCAATTATTTATCTTCTATTGACTGGTACACTTCTGAAATGACCTCCTCTGTGCGTCTTTGGACAAAATTGTTGAACATGGTCTGGAATTTGTTTTATCATAAACTCCTACATGTTCTAACACATTGAATATAAAATTTTGAGGTTTTTAATTGCTATTTATGTCTGGAATGAACTTTAATATCTTTGTTTCAATTTCTAGGAATATCAAGTTTGCTAGATCATGTTTATCAGATTTGGTTTACCTGAATATTTCATTAACCACTGCTGCCCAATATAAATTGTTCACACACGCACACACAGACATGCATGCATACAGCAACACACATGCACGGAAACACAAACACACCCCCACATCCACACACAAAAAACACAAAAACACACACACACAAAAATGTTGACATTGTGCCTTATACAATATAAATTGAATGGTCTTGAGGAGTAAGTGATGAAGCCAAGCACTGCCATTTTCATCATATCAATACTATGCTGGCCAGACTCAAGTATTGCTAGGATCAATTAACAGAAAGCAAGGAAATCTTTATTTCCCACAGTTCATGATTCACATGTTAACTGCTTTGCACATAAGGCATGCAATGCGAATTTTTTCTAAATTGTTTGTTTGGTTCTAATAGATGCCTTGTTCAATCGGTAGCGTTCATCAGGCTGTGGGTGTGTTTGTTTTTTATTTTCTCTGGTGTTTTTAGATCTTCCCTAGTGGATATAGTGTGTTAAATTTGGTGATCAGATTAGATAAAGACAATTCAAACACAAGTGCACAGAAATTACCCTGGGAAAACCTTCCTCTTGAAGGTGAAAAACCCAGCAATTGAACTCTTGAATTTATTACCAAAAATGTCTTACAAATGCTTCACACTTTGAAGCACTACAATAAGAGGATTCACTTAGAATCTTTCAATAGGAGGTTCGATCTGCCTTATACAAAAATAATCTTCAACTGAAGAAGTCGAACTGCTGTAGATAGGTTACAATATGCAGAAGAGTATATCAAACTGCTGGAGACAATATTGCTGAAGATAGTATCCTTGATCTGCTGAGGTATATGCACTCCAATGATCACGATCTGCTAATGTTTCTGTCTGCTGATAATTCGAACTGATTGTGTGTATGATTTCGATTGCCTAGGAAGTGAATCGGAACCGACATATATACCCACGCATTGGTAATTCTAACCAACATGTCTCCTTTAAGAGTCGGCCTCCTAATTAACAACCATACCTCTTCATTATGTTTAATCAACACGTCTTAGTTAAGGACCAGTTGCAATATAATTAATACGTTTTAATTATTATTTGATAATAAACTCGATTCAACATTGGATCGGCATATGAATGAGTATAGGAAAATCGATATGACTAAATTGTCTAAGGCCGATAGGCCAATTAGACATTTTAATTGTCTAAGTCGGCCCAGAAGGATACGACTGACACTATTACATCAACATAGTGCAATTTAGTTTCTAGATACATAAATTTTTGTGCAGAAATGTAGTGACGTTTCGGTTTTGGTATCTTTGTACATATGCATGTAAGATAATATTGCTTAAAAGTTAAAACAATATTTGTTTGAGTGTTACTATACATAATTATACTATCTTAATATGCACACATGGAGCTGATTTTTAAGTACCCTCAAACACTGCTTAGAAGTCATTCCTCTACTTGAGCACCATTTATTTTCTTTATAATGAAATTAGAACCAAAGTTGATTTGCAGGTCAAGTCTGTGTTTGTCTGACATGTTAATTTTATCATCATACTCTCTGACAGGTTCGAGTTGTTCGTCGAGATAGTTTTGTGAAGGAGGATGTACCTTTAGGTCAGTTAACTGAACGTGTTGGAGAACTCTTGGAGAAGATTCAAAGTGACATGTTTGAAAGAGCAAAGCTTAAAAGAGACTCTTGTATTAAGAAGGTAGAGAATTGGGATGAATTTATGTGTGCTCTCAATGACAAAATGATGGTTCTTGCTCCATGGTGTGATGAGCCGGTACGAACTTTTTTCTCTTTCACAATTGCTTGAAGGCATATATCAGTTATCTTGCTTTGGATTCTCCTTTTTCCTTTACATTTCTAAAAATATCTTTTTTAAATTCTTAGTTTCCTAACACAAGATTTACTGACTTGAATATTTAGTATGTGGAATCCGTTTTGGAAATTGTATGTCTGAAAATTTTAATTGGCTCTATTATGAAACCTTTGGCTTAGAGAATACTAATCATGAAACATGATGTCATGAGGAATATGTAAGAAAAATGCTTGTATGCAAGTTCTGATTGTTAAAATAGATTTGTAAGGCTAAAGATGTGTTGGCTGGATAAGTCCAAGCACATGCAAACTGCCCTGGGATTGGGTGTTAATGTTTTATTTACTCCTTTTTTTGACAAAACCAAATGTACAGCTTAAGAAGGCAACTAGCAATCTTCTTCCATAAGGGGAACCTCCTTTTATTTAACTGGAATAAATGATATTAACACTTTGTACACAGCTGATATGGGATTCTAAATACTTTTACTAAAATAAAATTAATTGTATGAACAGATTTAAATGGATTCAACATTTCTATCTATCATACAAATTATTCTTAAACCTTTTTGTTTGATTTCATATACAACATGTACATACATGCAACTTCTTAAAGAAAATCATGGTTCAAGCAGAACATGCATTTCATGTTAGGATTAGCCATGGAGGTACCTATCCAAGATCAAGATGCCTAAGAGTTATTCACAAAAAGAGAAGAAGATTAACATAATAGAATATCAATAACCTAAACAAAGGGTGCGATGTGCATACAACAGAGAGTGTTCAATTATAAGAGAAAAAGGTTTATATATATAGGGTAGACCACCGAGAGAAGCAAATCTAAAACCAATGTAGAATAAAGGAGATGGAGTCACATGTGTGCACATTTCCATCGCACTAGAAAAGTACAAATGCTTTAAGTAACTAAGTAGGTGTGAAAAGGACCCCAAAAAGGAAACCATTTAGGGAATAACCTTGTTCACACTAACCCCCCCCCCCAAAGTGCAAGTTAGGGAGGAAAATAAAAGAGCAAAAGGACTCAAAGATGGGTCTAGGTAATAAGGCTTGACGAGGTACCCATTTATTGCAAAAAAATTGAGATTAATTTAGTTAAGTAATTTAACTTTGTGTTTGGTAACAATTGATGCTCAAGGTTTTAGGTTCAGTTTAATCCTAAATTCATTGTAAACTTGTGAAAGATTGTAGTGGCTATTTGCCCAAGGGCTAAGTTGCCGGTTTTGGTATGGGATCAGGTATATGCATGGTGTTTCAATATGTCGGTACAAGAAGTTTTTCTCTTGGGTATGGCTGTATACTATAATTTAATAAATATACAGAATTGTATATAAATTTGACAGTATGATAGTTCATCGTTGATCAATGGTAGTGATAAAGATAAATACTAATTGATAGTTCAAAATTTCAATATTATGTCATATATCATATATGTCTAGGACAATTCAAATGAAAATCATTACAATTACAAAATTTGAAAATTGAAATAATATTTTTTTTAATAATTGTCTTCAATCTTCATCAGCCATCAAAAGGATCTAGATCATGGTCATCGTTTGGTTCAATATGATTTGAACCACAAGTAAATGCCGCGCTACTCCCACTACGCTCATCATGTCTTAGAGTCTCATCATCATCATCTGTATTATGATTTATCTCTAGCGAACTCCGCAATAGATGCATCCAAGTTGGTACCCTTAGGGGGTGTGTCCCTATGCTTCATCTCCCAAGCCTCCTTGGGCATTTTGTATCATTCAAGATGAAAATGTAAATTAAAAAACTAATGAACAGATACATTCAAGTGTTTTCTCACAATTGATTTCCCACATTGCCTTCACACCGAAATCAGTAGGTTCAGGAATAATTTTTTTTCAATATCCTAGATAACCTTTTCCCATTATATAGTTTCATATTGGTTTTTTTGATGAAGCATAATTACATGGACTATGGAGTTAAAGAGTTCAATTTGAGTTTTTCCACTGCAAGAACCCATAGCATAGAAATGAAAGTTATCAACCACCACAAGCTTACCCCTTCAAACACTTAATTGAGGATCCACCTGAACAATATAAGATTTTGACTCTTTATACTTAGTGCAATTACAAGAGCCAATCTCCAAAACAATGAAGTGGTCTTGATCTTAGTACATGCAAATGTTAAATTAGATCACATAATTGAAAGTAAAATTTTCTTGTAGAATGAGACAAATTTTATTACAATACAACAAAGTACATGAAAAAATATGCACTTTGAAAGAAAATTGCACCAAAAAAAAGTTACTTTATGAACCCAAGCAGAGCCCTAGAAGTAATCAAAATGAGAACTATCTGACAACTCTTGTGAGAATTTGCAATTTTTAGAAAAAACCAAACACCAAAATAAAAAACTTTCTACACCACTATGGAGCTTGTGAAATTCTATTGCAAATTTAAAATTTGCTCGCAAAAAGAAGCTCTGATGATTGGAAATGAAGCCTTTGAAAATCAAGTACAAAATGAAAATTGCAATTTGTGAAGGGAGCAGGTTGGGGTGAAGGATTGATGATGTCATGCTAATGTTAGCATCAGCTAGTAAGAATATGCCCTCTATTGCCAAAATATTTGTTGTCCTGCCCAAAATCAGTTTTAGATTTTTGAAACCACTTTGATGAGTGAAAAGTGAAAACCCGCTGTTTGAAGTGTAAAACTACTTTTTGGCACACTGCTTTTTGGTACTGATAGTGGTTTGGTGGGCTTTATTGTATGTTTCTTGGCCTGTTTATGGCCATCCATAGTTATTCAGTGAGGGGCTTGTTGGTTTGTGGTGGGGTCGTCGGTTGTGGTGGATAGCTGTGGCTATGCAATGTGTGGCATACGTAGGCCCCACTAGTGTACTCTGTGGTACTTGTAGACTGTGTAGGCTGTAGGTATACATAATATATATTTTATGGCACACTGCTTTTTGGTACTGACAGTGGTTTGGTGGGCTTTATTGTATGTTTCTTGGCCTGTTTATGGCCATCCATAGTTATTCAGTGAGGGGCTTGTTGGTTTGTGGTGGGGTCGTCGGTTGTGGTGGATAGCTGTGGCTATGCAATGTGTGGCATACGTAGGCCCCACTAGCGTACTCTGTGGTACTTGTAGACTGTGTAGGCTGTAGCAATGAAACAATAATCGTTTGGGGAATTAATCGGCAAAACAAAAGTATAAGATTTTTTCAAAAAATCGGGAAAAAATGGGGAAAAAATGGGGAAAATATCAGATTTACAAAAAAACGTAAAAAATTGCAGAAAAACAATCAAAAACTTCTTTTTTTATATATTTTAGGGTATTTCCATAGCATAGAGAGATATTGTAGGCAAATAAAATAGACACTTGAAAACATGAATTGCAGGAAATAGATTTTTGTTGTTTATATTCATATCACTGATTACGTTCCACAAAATATACTACACCATAAATAATATCTAGATGGTGATAGATGTCAAAATGTCAATTACAATATAGTTTGTGACTTTGAACAAAGTCAACCTGTAAACTAAGTACAAAATTCCAAAATCTCAAATGTAGGCAATGACATGCTAGAGGGCAGGAGGCCCTGATGATGAAGCTCCTTGGTAAGAGCCTGTCCTAATTCCTTCAACCCATTCAGGACGAAAGTTGGCTCGCCTCATGATATCAAAATCTTCAGACACAAGCGGACGATCAGCAGCAACATAATCATCATCATCAACATCATCATCATCATCATCAGCATCATCAGCAGCAATCAACTCGCACTCTGGATATATCTCATCGAGGTCAATTGGCAAGCATTCCTCAATAGTTCCTGATTTTGCCCATGTAGAAATTAGTGTTTCCCTCACAAATGAAAAACCAATGAATAGTGAATACAATTCAAAAAACTGCAACTATATATTAATATTCTCACCTTGAGCTTTCCTTATCTTCAAGCGGAGGTTGTGATGAACAAATACCAAGTCATTCAGTCGTTGTTGTGATAGGCGGTTGCGTTTCTTAGAATGTATGTGTTCAAACACACTCCAATTACGCTCACAAGTTGATGAGCTACATGGTTGGCTCAAAATACGCACCGCCATCCACCTTAAATTTGGTATTTCATCTCCAAAAGAAGCCCACCATGCAGCTGAAAAACACATTATATGGAGATGATATTGTAAGACTAAGAATATCTTATAATCTTAACAAACTTAATGGTTGGCAAAATAAAGAGATTGTCAAAAGTTTATAGAGTCTACCTGGTTGAATTGTCTTTTTGCTTTGTATAGCAGCCCTAGAAGAGAGAAAGCCCTTAGCATGCTTGTACATTTCCAGCTCTATTGTAGCCGCATCAAATTTTTCCAAGTCAGGAAACATTTTTTCCATGCACTTGAAGAATCCTTGTTTGATCTCAGCATCAATTTCCAGGAAGTCAGTCTTATAGAATAACAGAGGATTGAGAAAGTATCCTGCAGCATGGAGAAGAGTGTGCATTTGTCCATCCCATCTCCTATCAATTATGTCCCACAACGGCATATACTTATCCCTGTTATTTTCCAGCTTACTCCTTATCACCTCCTTGGCCCTATCCATGGCCTCATACACATATCCCATGGGGGGTTTATCTCCATCCACTAGTCTCAAGACTTTTACTAAAGGCTCTGAAAATTCTACTATTTGTTCAATAGATTCCCAAAATGTGGTAGAATACATATACTCTGCCACTGCTATGCCATTTGCTTGAGTTGTGAAACCAGACTCCATCCACTCAGCTGAAACAAACATTCGCCTCAAATTACCTTTTTGTTCACATAATGTTTGTAATGCAAGGAAATATGTTGCAAATCTTGTCACTCCTGGTCGAACTAGCTCCTTGCCTCTTGTGAAAGAGCGCATTATAGCCAAAACCCTTGTGTGATTATAAACAAATTTGGTAACCTTGTGAGCTTTCTGAAATGCTTCCTTAACCCATTCAATTTTTCCAATGTCCTCTAGGGTTAGATCAAGGCAATGTGCTGCACATGGTGTAAAAAACATGGAAGGATATTTATCTGTCAGAAGTCTCCCTGCAGCAACACAAGCAGCAGCATTGTCTGTGATAAATTGAACCACATTTTGTGGCCCTACATCTGTAACTACCACGTCATACATCTCAAACAATGCATTTGTGGATTTCATCACATTAGATGCATCCACAGATTTCAAAAAAACAGTGCCAATTTCACAAGAGACAAGGAAGTTAATGAGAGTTCGGTTCCTTCTATTTGTCCAACCATGTGACATGATGCTGCAACCAGTTCTAGCCCACTGCAATCGATGTTGTTTAACAACATCTTGAACATCCTCTACTGCATCTTTCAGCATACCAACCCTCAATGATTCACAAGATGGGGCTTGAAACCCAGGACCTACAGCTGCAATAGCATCTACCATGGGTTGCCAATATGGATTTCTGGAAGCATGGAATGCCGTGTGAGAGGAGTACCAATAATTAGCAATTGCCTTCTTTGCTTGTTTAGTGACAGTTTTCCTCCATCCTGTACTCTCCAAAGTGGTTTGTGATCTTGGTGTGGTACGAGGTTGGAAGAAAGCATTAGTGTTTCCTCCACCTGTGTTTGGTCCACGTGCTATAGAATTATTTGTCGACCCAGATTCCCTGAAACTCTCATCTTCACCATCCTCACCCAAATCGTGCATCCTAGGATTTGTAGAAGTAGAACCTAGTTCAACCCCAATTCTTGCCTTTTTGGCCTTATTCTTAGCAATCCCTTCAAGAGATTTCTTTGCCTGATACGAGACATCTGCAGGGCATTTTTTGCATATCTCGGTGTTATTTCCTTGTTCTTTTGACAAATGCCATTTGAAACGATAAATTCCACCACTGATCTCATCTTGACACCAATTGCACTTGACCTTTGTGCTACTAGGAATTGCTGTGCAATGTGTCCATGCAAAGTCTTTTTGGCGTGGCATTGTGATCAAGAATCAGTTTTGCAAAAGCATTACACTTAGTTTTTAAATTTTGAGGGATCTAGGGTTGGGTTTGTGTACATTAACGCTGGACATTCATCATGAAAACTGAACATTTATATTAAAATTTGCATTTTTTTGTATATTAAATGTTAATAACTTCAAAGAAAATGACATTCTGAATCTATGATAGGCTGTATATATTAAATGAAAATGACATTTTCATATATTAAAAGCTAAGAATATTGAACAAAAAATGAATTTAATGTTACTGTAAATGAAAATGAAATACAAATTTTACTAATAATTAACAGTAACACACAATCAAATTACATATTTAACAGTAAATACCAAACACAAATTAGTAAATATTTAACTGTTTAATTAAAAAAAAAATCTAAAATTACGAATAATTACAAACAAAATATTTACGCTTATTACTAAAAATCTAAAAATCTAAAATTACTAATAATTGTATTTATGCTTATTTACATTTTACTGATAATATTTACAAACATTATTATTAGTAATATCTACATATATAATATTTACTGTCATAATATTTAATATGACTGTAAATAATTAATATGACTGTAAATATTTACATTTTAGCAATTACTAATAATTACAGTCATATTAATTATTTAATATGACTTAAATATTATCAGTAAAATGTAAATATTAAATATTACTAATTTTACTGATAATATTTACAGTCATTACTAAAAATCTGAAAATATTTGTAATGACTGTAAATATTATCAGTAAAATTAGTAATATTTAATATTTACATTTTACTGATAATATTTACGTAAATATTATCAATAAAATGTAAATATTAAATATTACTAATTTTACTGATAATATTTACAGTCATTACTAAAAATCTGAAAATATTTGTAATGACTGTAAATATTATTAGTAAAATTAGTAATATTTAATATTTACATTTTACTGATAATATTTACAGTCATATTAAATATTATCAGTAAAATGTTCAAAAGTTAAGATGCCTACACAGGTCATGAGCGCAAATACCTGGAAGTGTTCCACTCGCAGCAGCTCGTGCTCTGATTCTATCTGCAAACCTGCAAAGTGCAAACTATCGCACTCTCAGCAATCAGCTCGTACTCTGATTCTATCTGCAAACCTGCTCTGAGTGGAAGTTTTCCACTCACATTCTATCTGCAAACTATCGCACTCTCAGCCTGCAAACCCTACACCGCACTCTCAGCCTGCAAGTTATCGGGCGAGATATGGAAAACCTGCAGCGCGAAACGGTTATAAAGAAAAAAACGGATGATTTTTCGCGCCCTTTTTTGGCGGTTTAGGGGTTTTTTTTCGCACGACGTTTGATCGCGATTAATCGCGCGATTTTCCACGATTTAATCGGTAAATAATTGTTGAAAATCGTTTTCAACGGTCAACGATTATTAGGCGCGATTTTGGGGAATTGATCGGCATTCCATCCGATCCCCGATTAATCGGAAAAATCGCATTTTATTCCCGATTGTTGTTTCTATGGGCTGTAGGTATACATAATATATATTTTATCTTTTTTTTTTTTTTTGAAATTTCAAAAAAAAAAAACACAATTAATTTTTTTGCATGCCAAACATACCAATGTTGATACCAGCACCAAAAATCTATGGAATAGGTCACTGCTGTAATAAATATTATGTCATTTGAATCTTGCAAGTTCTGATTACATCAACTTTTCAATTGAAATGTTATTTGCAGGCATATAGTCATTTCATATGATTGAAATAGACATAAACAAGTACATGAAATACCTCATATAAGCATCATGAACAAATCGTTAAGGTCTGAACCACTGAGTAGAAAGAAACAGGTCTGAAATTTGCTTGAGTACCGTCAGCTACTTCCAAACACTCCAAGGCAATAACCATATAATGACCAACATAGGAGTAAAGTCTCCAACTGATTTGTCACTCCCAAAAAAGTCCGAAATAAGCTTGTGCAGGTCTGAAATTACAACAGCAGCACTACCAATTCTGATTTTAGTAACCCCAACAAGACGGCTATACATGAAACCCTTACCAACACAACCGAAAGTATCTGTGATAGAAAGTGGATCCGAACTTAATCGAAACCATGGTAACAAGATTCAGTGTCTAAGGCGAGCCACGCTGGCTGAGTTTGGGAAACTTGGCCTCGGACTTGGTCGAGTCTTTCCCAAACTTACTGAGTGTGGACACTCACCCATGTTGTTTTTATGATCAGAAATGTTGATGGGGTGCTCGTCTATCCACAGGCAACGATTCAGATCTGTTGCCTTCCCAACCATAGACGATATACTGTTATCGTCTCCCCTGAGCACTGTGCCTATGTAAAGACCTGCTTGCGGTATGCAGACTGCTCTACTATTTTTTTATTTGATCTACCCTTGTAATATTTTATCTTGTATATATATGAGTGAGGCACCCTTTCACAAAGGGTCGGCCCTCAATAATAAAAACTTATATCCTTTCCCAAGGGTGCCGGACTTTCACAAAGTCGGCCCCCCTTAATATAAATATTTAATTGTAGTCGGCTGCCTGAAGGACGCCAACTGAAGCTACAAACATCAACAACCCAAACTTGTCGAGTCCTGGCAAGTTTGGGCCTAGGATCTGGTCAATTTAATTTATTTAAAAAATAAAACAAAATTTCAATGTTTTTCTGGTTTATGACATGCCCATGTAGGATTTAAAAAAGAATATGAAAATGGTGTGTGCCATGAAGGTTTGTGTGGTTTTGAAGGTTTTCATATGGGCTTGGTGGCAAGGGCATTGCTTGTGGACCCTGTGAGGGGCATCGTCCGTTGACTCCACTGGTGGTGCTACCTCGAGACCCCTGTTGGGGGTGGTGTCCTTCGACGACTCTGTTGGGAGCATTGTCTCCAGACCCCCATGAGAGTTTCTACCATCAACCTTGTTTTGGTGTAGCCCGCGAACCCCCATCAAACTATAAGTCTAAGCAAGTAATAGGCCAATGATGAATCATGATTATAAAATTTTACAAAATACATATCCCTTGTTGCAAATCTCTGCATATTCACAATCAAAGCCACAATCAAGATTATCTTGTTTCATATATTGGACGACTTGTTTAGTATACAAAGACCACCATAGGCAAAGTTGGCATGCGACAATCCTTGTACTGTTGAATACAAGCTAAGTCATAGTTGGCAAGAAATGCCATTTTCACAATGCAAAATGTATCAATCATGCTTTGCATAGAGTAGAAGCCCGTTATTAGTATCCTAGCTAAAATAAAAATTGAACATAACCATTTATCTTTTTACTAATCCAGTCTTCTTTGTTAATGAGCTTGACAAAAAAACATGTAGTATTTAAGGCTTAAAAAAAAATACTAATAGATTCTTCACTTGAATATACACACCAGTCATTGAGACACGAGCAAATATCATGGCTTCATCATCATCTAGGATCCATCTTAGACGCCAACACATGACTTGTCGTGATGTTGGGATGAGTAATGCAACCTCCTTTGAGCCATAGTTTTATAATTTTAGTTTTGGTATTTGTTTTGATGCCATGGATTTCGTATTCCATGAGTTTTGTATACATTTGACAATATTTATATATCTAAGATTGATATTTCCTTTAGTGACAATTTGCATTTATATTTAAGTGATCGATGTATACTTGTGTCTGTGATCAAATTAGCTTCTATTTGATGATGTTATTGTGTCTTTAAGGTTTATTTATTAAAGGGTGCATTAAACAAGTTTTAAATACTTAAAAATCTTTGAATTTCTTAGGATTTTCAATTTGTAGAGTCTTTGCCAAATTTTTGCCAAGTTTGGGTGCCAAGTTCAAGTTCGACTAAAAAATAAGCTTGCGAGTCCATTCTGATTTCGAGACTTTTAGTTTTAACTATGACGAATTCTCACAAATTCTCATGGGAAGTGGTCATCCAGCATAGTAGAATTGTTTGAAGCAATACCCATAAACATGGGGTCAGCCCACCAATTAGGGCATCAAGATTGTAGGCGTACAAACTGGCTTGAAAACAAGGGTTTGACCAGCAACATAACCCTGCAAACTAAAATCAAACTGTAATGTCCCCTCTTTGAATAGGATTTAATTATATATAATAATAATACAATTAGAATGCAAAAGAATAAAAATAAGATTAAAATAAAAATATAAAAATTAAAAATAAAAATATAATTAAGTTTAATGAATGGTCAAAAGGCATGAAATGAAAAGTTGTGACTCCCTCAAACATGAGATATAAAAGGGAGAAGAGAACCTCATTTGAATGGAGGATGGGGGATAGGAAGAAGAAAGAAGGGAGCATGTGAAACAGTGAAACAAGGAGGGATTAATGGAAGTAGAAAGGAATGGGCAGTAATGAAGGGTTGTAACTCTTTCAAAGGGTGATAATTTTCAAAGGTTGTGACCCTTGCAAAGGGCAGGTATGATGAAGAGGTGTGACTCTCCCTCACATGGGAAGATATAAAGGGGAGACGATTTCACTTGAGGAATACATCAATGGGAGATCAACTTGGGGAATAGAAAATAAGCATTGTAATGAATAATCATAAATGCAGATCTAATTTGAATAATAAGACAGCAACGAGGACACATGACCCATTTGAATGGATATCTCTTTCCAAAGAGATGTGTCTTCTCAATGAGATATGAAGGTATAAAAAGAGTAATCAATTAATGGAAGGGGATCATCATTGAATCTCTCAAGCAGAATCAGATTCCAAGCACAGTCAGTAAATAAATATATCTGCCAAGGAAGATTGAAGCATTCAACATAACAACACTTCAGTCTAGGATCGACTCATAGAGGTTGAACAACATACAAACCAAAGTGAATTCATTTTCAGATCAGGCAGAATACGACAGACTAATACTATATCAGATTTTCTTTCCTCAGCACTATCCTTCTTACAATCACTTGTTGCTTATGCATAATAGATAATGCTTAAGTGTATGACCTCTTCCCAACTTCGCAAGATGGCACTTGTCTTTAGGGAGATGAGACATTGATGGGGAAAGGAGTTACAAGCAAGCCACTAAGTAGGCCACCTCGGTATATGTCCTTATTGACTGCCCAGTGAGGCCAAGAGGGCTTTGGCATTCACTTTGCTCTTGGGCTTAGTGTAGAAATGACTTCGGGCAGACCCATCATGTCTCTTCCTCCAAACCCTAATATGCTTGTATAATATTATTGATAATAAATGAATATGATGTGATCTTGTCTAACCCTAATGATTTAATATGTGTGTGTGTGTGTGTGTGTATGTACGTATTTATGTATTTGTGTATGTTGCTTATGTTATGATTGCAAGATTCAAATCTATGATCACATTATCTAAACAAATATTTACTTGGTTAAGATGTAACCCTAACCCTAATTTGTTGCAATTATGATTCTAGGGTGAATTCTAGTTATATTAGGAAGGGGACATTACACAAGCACACCAAAAAACAATGCCATAAACACTAATTTTTTTTTATCATAATATGGGTCTCAACAATCATTAAAAAGTTAAAAACCCATGAAGATTTCATCCTTCTGAAGACCTGAATCACCAAATTCTTTGAAACCTAATGTATTTCCTTAATGAAATACCAAATCCAGTTAGGGTGGATCTCTCATCACTGAAACCAGCAAATTGAAGAGGTTTTTTTGTTCTTAACAACTCCCAAAAGAAATTCTTTTGTTCATTCCAAAAGAATTTAAATATTTAATTTCCCTCAAAAAAGTTCTCAATAAGCTTTTAAAACAACTTAAGTTATATTTCCCCTACAAACTAGGCGTCGAACTTTGGGATCAATACTTAGCACTTTATTATTTAACACTAAAGTGAATAATTTAAAGTCATTTTAATAACTTTAGTATAAATATTGAAATAATATCTATCTCCTTATGAAACTTGCTAAGACTCTGGAAATAGGAACCCAATTGTGCCGGAACATAACTGAAGTTGGAAGATGGTAACATATGCCGACACGAGCACCTACTATAAATAGCAATGTTTTTCGAGAACCAAAGATAAGAAACCCAAAAAGATTGGTGCCATGCAAGCACTTACACTAAATAGTAGTATTCCTTGAGGACCAAAGAGAACAAATTCAAAAAATTATAGAAAGATTGGTGCCATGCAAGCATTTACTATAAATAGCAGTATTCTTTGAGGACCAAAGAGAACAAAATCAGAAAAATCTAGAAAGGTTAGTGCCATGCAAACACTTACTATAAATAGCAGTATTCTCCAAGGATGAAAGTGAACAAACCCAAAAAAACCGAGAAAGATCAGTGCCATGCAAGCACTTACTATAAATAGTAGTATTCTCTGAGAACCAAAGAAACAAACCCAAAAAAACCTAGAAAGATTAGTGCCATGGAAGCACTTACTATAAATAGCAGCTGTTGAAACTCATTGCAACTGAGAACTGAGCTCACCAAGAACATTGGAACTCTTCTAGTGCATTTATACCATATAAGAGTTGGTACAAAATGCTCTATACATGCAAGTTTTTGTAAAAATGTAGCCACACAAGATCTAGGAGCTTCGATGAAGCACAAGAGAGATCAAATATGAAAGAATAATGCTATTATCAAAGGATGTAAAAATGATAGAGTATAAATATAATTGATTTGGGATGATTGATTAAGAATACAAAGAGGACCCCTTTGGTTATATAGTCAAAGGTGAGACCTAGGGTCTTGACATGTGTCTTAATGTCATGTCCCCTCTTTGAGAATTTGATCAAATGCCATTATCAATATACATACCTTAGTGAATAAGGAGCAGTGAATAAGCCTATAATATATGACAACGATTACATGGTATTCGATATATGATAGTGACTACAAGAGAAAGCAACGATTATGAAGAATAATAAGCAATTAAGTATGTGTAGCAATGATTCAATGGAAGGATAAATCAGCGATAATGAAGAAGAGACAATGATTATGTAATTAAGAAAATTGTAGAGGATCAGCGATTATATTTATGAAGCAATCTAAGACGATGACTAAAGGTGGTGATATAAAAGATCTGTGTATATCAAATGTAGTGATCAGAAAGAAAGAAAAAAATAAATGTTAATAAGATATTATATAATAACAAGATATTATAAATGTAAATGAGATATTATAATATTAATCATTATCAATATTATAAATATTAATGATTATAATATTAATAAGTTTGCACAAGACTAAAGTCAAAAGCCAAGCATTGTTTAATACCACGAATTGTTAATAACAAATTGTTGAAGAAAAGTCACGATTTACTTTATACTCATAATGGTTGCAATATTAATATGAATAGCCACGGTTAGAAAGTCATGGGCTTAGACTTTGAAAAGCCACGATGAAAATTAGACTTTGAAAAGCCACGATGGAACTTAAACATTATGAAGCTACGGTGGAACAAATAGCTTTTAAGTGTCACAAACTAATGAATATTACTTTTCAGAAAAAGACGTATTGTTCCATGTAGGTATATGAATATGCATAAAGCAGTTTTAAAGATGGGGGTAATGCGGAGATTACAAGGAGATGGCAAGGAGACAGAAAAAGAAAGAAGCACGTAAACAGTGACTTCGTTCTGCTCTCACGGGTATGTAGAATATTACCCAGCATTAGTAACTACAATAGCAAATATAATAATATTTCTGTATTTCCCTGTATTTGTATAATTTTAAGATTATGATATACATTAAGTATATATATATATATATATATATGCAAATGGAACAGTTAGTAATCTGTATGAAGTTAAAGGAGAATATAAATACTGATCATATATACAAATGGAACAGTTAGTAATCTGTATGAAGTTAAAGGAGAATATAAATACTGATCATATATATATATATATATATATAAAATCAAAGAACAAGTTTACGATTTAAATCAAATCAAATATTAAATAAAGAGTTAATCCATGGTTGAAGAATAAATAGATAATAAGATAAACAAATAAATTGATAATTTCTGAAACATAAATAAGAATGACTTTAAACCGTCTAAATCATAATCAGTTCTGTATTTTCTATTCCTCAAGGGAGATGGGTGCTGCTAGGGAAGGGTGGAGTAAAACCATCCGATAGAAAGCTCCAAGGGTGAAAGATTCCTCCTGAAATCTGGGCTGCAGGCCCCAAGGGTGAATGGACTGAGTTCGGTAATCTGGGCTACCTTAAAGAGGTTGTGTCAAGCGCCCTAGGCAGCCAAGCCCTCTTCTGGGAATGGGGTCAGATTGGTTTGGATTTAGGCATGGTTTTAATGGCATCATAAGTTATATTATAGAGAATTAGTTAGTTATGCTTAAGTAATCATGATAGAAGGTAGTAACATAGATGTTGCTCTTGGGAATTGACAGCCTACAAATAGGGGACATTACACTTAACCTTATGACTTGTGACATAAACTTAAGTAACTAGTGTGAATAGAACCTAGATGGTGATCCAGCTAGGTAAAACATCCCATTGGTACCAACACTTTAGAAAAGTGAGATGGAATAAGAAAATGGAGCACCTTTAATCATTATTCTGAAAGAAAATTTTAATTTTTCAGACTTTGGTATTCATGATTTGTTTACATGATATGCTTAGGTACAACACATTGAAACAGATGTCTCTGTAGGATTATCCATAATGCCATTCAATAACACTCTTGAGAGGGGCTTTCAGTAATAGGTCGTTTGTCTTGTCCAGAACTGTAGTATGTTCTTTGTCTAACACACAATGGTCACCTCTAATTTGTGAATGGAAGATCAGCAATGTGCTTCATCATGTAGGCATTTCTATTTTCTGTGTAGGCATTTCACCTTTGGGCTGCAGCCTGTGTTGGGCTTCCTGCGTTCTTCAGTCTGCAGCAGCATTCAAACTTACTTTATGGCAGTGTCTGACTTTGGGCTTCTTTACAAGATAATACTCCGTGTACATTTAATCTCCTTTGTATCACAGGGCAGTGAAATGAAACCTTGGTAATGCAGAGGCACTGAAATGTTTACTACTGTGATAACATAATAAAATTGGGAGAAGCAATGTGCAGTTTTATTATTGAAAGTAGTTTGCATCATATACAAATGAAATAGTCAGTAAACATGTAGCTGATCAAACACCTGACCAACCAAACAACCTCTATTCAAACTATAAACAGTAACAGTAAAATATTAGTATTGCTTAATATTGTGTAAGTATTCAGATGTAATATTATATTCTAACACAGATATCATTTGATAGATTGATTTGCCATTGTAAATAGTTCATTTCTCATTATGAATCGTCCAATATACCATAGTCAAAATTGTATATTGCTTAAGTTTTGCATTTCATAACTATTCTATGCTTGATCTTGTCACCATTTAGACTTTTTTTGGGTTGTTTTTTTCATTTGGTTCTCCTGAATATTGACATTTTCAATGGAATTTAAATATTGTGCTATTCAGGATGTTGAGGAGGATGTTAAAACAAGAACTAAAGGAGAAACAGGAGCAGCTAAGACTCTGTGCATGCCTTTTGATCAACCAGATCTGCCTGAAGGTCTGTTTCTGTCATCTTTTGTACCTTATTATTTTCCTTGTTAAAATATGTGTATGTGTGTGTTCCAACTGACATCTTACACCATATAGTCAAAAGGCTAGTGTTTACATTATTATTGAGACAATATAAAGAGAATCTTAATAACTGAAAATTTTTCAGCCAAAGTAATCTATCAGATTAGCTCTTTAGGTTGACCTTAGGTGTTTATATAGAAAAAACAACTGTTGTGGCCAAAGTAGAATGAGTTGGTATACAACCTTGCAACATGAATGCAATTAATTGAAAAAGATCTACAATTGTTTCCTTGATTTGAATATGATTGTGTGCCAGTGTTGTCGAAGTTTCTAGGAATGGATGCTTGGATGCAGTTTCTTGGATGGAAGTTTTTATTAGAATAATACTTTAGTATATAATTTATTAATGGTCAGTAGTGTATTTTATGTAAATAATTAGGTAAGATCGTGTTTCCGTTTCAGCAGTTTCTTTTTAGAAACTTGCTCCTTTTTTGTAATTCTTTGATTCTTTAGAAGCTTCGGCTTGTGTAAATAATATCAATCAAGTTTTTACCAATTACTTTTCGTAATATGGTATCAGACTGGGAAACGCATTAAAAAATTCGTCAAATTTTTTTTCAAACTTTTTTGGAAGAAATTTTTTAGAATTCGAATTTGTCTAAGGGTCGTTTTATTCCCTTCTAGGTTTCTAGTCATTTCGATTTTCCTTGCATCTTCTGGTGTAGGTAGTTATCTAGGTGACACGACTTCATTTCGTGTCTCTCTGGCTTTCTTCCACGATACCATTTTACTTGCGATGGCCTCTGCTTAGTTTGCGACTCTCAAATTCGCAATTTTGCAACCTATAGCTCGCGACGAGGGTGGAAATATCCTTCTTTGTATCTGCGCGACGTATCCTTCTTTGTATCCGTCTAGGTCTCGCATTTTGGAGGTGGCGGGAATTCTTTTTCGCGATTTCTCTTTGCAAGCTCGTGTTTTTTCTTTTGCACAACGCGATTTCACGACTTTTCTTCTACAACCCGTGATTTTTATTTCGCGTTGCCTCTGTTTTTTTTTCGATGGAAATTTTTGGCAAATTTTTTCTTTAACGGTGACAGATTTCTTCTTTGCAGCCTGCGATTTTTTGCTGTGATCTGCTGACTAGGGTTTTATCAAAACCCTCAAATTTTGTGGTTGGAATAAAATTTAAATTGTAGATTCTTCGTGGGTGGGTTTTTCGAGATCTGAACTGGGTTGCCTTTGGATTTTTCTAGGTGCATCGTTTTTTGTGCCTTATTTTTTATGCATGTGGAATTGTCTCAAAATTCATGCCAGCTGTACTTCACATTTTTGAAGTTTGTACCTGGTTGTGCCTTTGCTCTAGTTTTATGCCTTTTCAGATTTTCTCGTTTTCTGTGCTTTGGGAAACGTGCAAGATGGTGTCATTGACCAACTTAACGTTGGAAGGCAGTCAGTGATTTAATGGAAAAAATTATAACACTTGAAAGTAGGGCATGTTAACTATTTTTGAATATTGTCGCCTTGATGACCTTGTTTTGGGAAAAGAATCTCGTCCTTTCGCAACTAGCGCAGATCAGGACAAGTTTAATGATCGCAATCGAGAAGTTGCCATGCTTCTTAAGGTCTCTGTCACAGATGACCAGTTACCTCAAATCCCTTTTGGTAAATCAGCCTCAAAAATTGGAAGCATTTGAAGGAGTTGCATGAGACATCCGACAAAAGCCGAGCGTTCTTCTTGAAGAACCAGTTGTTCTCCATCATGATGGATGAACGCATATCCTTATAGGAGCATCTCACAAAGATTAAGGACATTCGAGATCAGCTCGAAGCTATTGGTCGGAAAATGGAGGAAGAGGATATGGTAGTCATTACCTTGAAGAGTCTACCAAAATCCTACGAGCACTTCATAGAGATTGAACATTACGTCTACGAATGTTGATTTAAAATTTCCAGAGTTGTGCACCAAACTTTTGCAGCAGGATCGTTGGAAACAACAATTTGGTAGTGGTGCCACTTCATCCTCCTCAGAGCAAGCCTTTGCAGCCAAATCCTTTCACAAGGATAAAGGCAAAGCTCAGACATCTCAGCCATCTCAGCAGAAGGGCTCCAGCTAGTCTCAGAAAGGTTCGAAGAAGAAAAAGGTTCAGTGCAATTATTGTCACAAATATGGCCATATGATCAAAGGTTGTCGCAATCGGATAGCTTCCGAACAAAGGAAGCAGGGAGGGTCTCGGCCTAAAGCCAATGTCGCTGAGCACAAAGAGTAGAAAGAGTCTTCCTTTTATGCCTTAATGGGTAAAAGACTTGCAGACCACGTGAAATCTTCTGCCTGGTATATAGACTCTTGTGCTTATCGGCATTTCACTCACAGGCGTGATTGGTTTACAAAATTCTCTCCCTATACTGATTCAGTTATTTTTGGAGGAGGTGAAGAGTATACCATTGTCGGCAAGGGCAACGTTCAAATATAGTCTGGTGGGAGGAATCTCATATTCCTCAATGTATACTACGTTCCTGGCATGGAACTAAACCTTCTCTCTATGGGTCAGATCATGCAACATTCTCCTTAGCTTGATGTGATATTCAGTGCACACAAGTGTTCGATTGTTGATTGTGTGACACGCACTACTGTGGCTTTTGGCATTGAGGATCATGGTCTTTATCGACTTGTGGATACGGGTGATTCTCTTGAGCATGCTTTCAGAACTAAATCATCCTTTATTACCAGTCTATGGCATCAATGATATGGTCACCTGAACATTAATCACCTTGCTCAGCTTGTTCGGGAAGATTTAGTACATGGCCTACCTGAAATTCAAACTAAGAATCAGCGAGTTTGTAAAGCTTTTCCGGCTGTGAAGCAGTACAGGACACCGTTCAAGGATACTAAGCCTTCTCTCTATGGGTCAGATCATGCGACATTCTCCTTAGCTTGATGTGATATTCAGTGCACACAAGTGTTTGATTGTTGATTGTGCGACACGCACTACTGTGGCTTTTGGCATTGAGGATCATGGTCTTTACCGACTCGTGGATACGGGTGATTCTCTTGAGCATGCTTTCACAACTAAATCATCCTTTATTACCAATCTGTGGCATCAACGATATGGTCACCTGAACATTAATTACCTTGCTCAGCTTGTTCGGGAAGATTTAGTACATGGCCTACCTGAAATTCAAACTAAGAATCAACGAGTTTGTGAAGCTTGTCAGGCTGTGAAGCAGTACAGGACACCGTTCAAGGATGGTGACTCATGGCGAGCGTCTAAGGTACTACAATTGGTCCACGTTGATGTATGTGGTCCAATGAATACTCCTTCTGTTACTGGGTGTAGGTATTTCTTACTTTTTGTTGATGATTTCAGTCGTAAAATGTGGGTGTACTTTCTTAGATAGAAATCAAATGTGTTTTCTGTATTTTAGAAATTTAAGGATTTAGTAGAAAAAAAGTCTGGTTGTTCTATAATTACTCTTAGGTCTGATAATGGGTGGGAGTTTTGTTCTACTGCTTTCTCCACTTTCTGTAATACACATGGCATAAAACGTTAGTTAATCACACCATAAACCCCTAAGAAAAACGGTGTTGTAGAACATCGCAAACACATCATTACAGAAATGGCTAGGTCTATGCTGAAACACATAAATGTTCCTAAGAAGTATTGGGCAGAAGCAGTGTTTACTGCAGTCTATCTCCTTAATAGGTCTCCCACTCATGTTGTTAAGGGGAAGACTCCTGAGGAAGCCTGGACTGGTCGCAAACCCAGGATCAGTCATCTGAAAGTTTTTGGCTCTTTAGCATATGTCTGGATTCTAGATGCCAAGCGCTCCAAGTTGGATTCCAAGAGTCAGAAGCTTATGTTTACAGGATACAGTGACAACCACAAGGCTTACCGGCTGATCGATATAGACACTGATTGTCTTACCTTAAGTAGTGATGTTGTCTTTGATGAAGAACGAGGACCTTTTCAGCTTTCCTCGTTTGAGCAATATTCTGAGGATCAGCCTTTGAAGGCTTTTGATTTGGGTGTCCGTCTTCCATTTGGTTCACCTAATGGGAGGGATGATGTAGATTCTAATTTTGATGATGCACTACGTGAATTTCCTTCGGATGATGCTAATTTTCCACCTATTCCAGGACCCGTTCCACCTCCAGTTCCAGTTATTCCTCCTACATCTGATGTTGGGACTTCTACTCTCCGGCCTAAATGGTGGGCTAAGACCATTAGTGATCTTCGTCCTAATGAGCTCATTGAGGGTAGATCTTCCAGAAATAAGGGCAAGCTGCAAAATACAATTAACTTTGCTCTCATGGCCAACATTCATAGTATTTATGAGCCTCAGACCTTTACATAGGCGAAAGGGATTCCAGAGTGGGAACAGGCAATGGATGCAGAATACCAGAGCCTTCTGAAGAACAACACCTGGGTTCTTTCTGATCTTTCTCCAAGGAAGAAACCCATTAGCTGCGAATGGGTGTATAAGGTCAAGTATCATGCATATGGTACCTTAGATAAATACAAGGCCAGATTGGTTGCTCGAGGATTCACACAGCGGGAGGGCATTGATTATGAGGAGACTTTTGCTCCTATTGCCAAGATGAGTACCATTCGTTTGCTTCTCGCTATTGCAGCTCAGTTTGGATGGAAAGTCCATCAGATGGATGTTAATAGTGCCTTCCTCAACAGTGAGTTGCAGGAAGAAGTCTACATGACGCAGCCTTCTGGTTTCAAGGTTGTTGGCAAAGAACGTCAAGTTTGTAGACTCAAGAAAGCATTCTATGGACTCAAACAGGCTCCTCGAGCATGGTACATCAAGGTTGATAGTACTTGGTTGCTCATGGTTTTCAATGTAGCCCTTCTGACAGTAATCTATATATCAAACACTCTGGTGATGATGTTCTCTTTCTTGTTGTCTATGTAGATAACTTGATCATTACTGGTAGTTCAACACATTTGATTGCAGAAATCAAACAAGACTTGTGCAAGGCATTTGATATGACAGATTTGGGGCTTCTCCATTATTGTTTAGGTGTTGAGGTTTGGCAGACTGATGGTAGCATTTTTATTTCTCAGTCTAAGTATGCCAGGAACTTGCTTGACAGGTTTCAAATGCAGGATTTTAAACCTGCCTCCACGCCTATGGAGATAGGACTGAAGTTATCAGCCAAGTTTGAAACACAATTCAGGCAACTAGTGGGTAGTCTCATCTATCTCACTTCCATTAGACGTGATCTCAGTTTTACAGTGAGCTACATTTTACGCTTCATGATAGCCCCCACGGCTGATCATTGGGTAGCGGCGAAGCTTGTGCTGCGTTATGTGAAGGGCACCTCTGATTATGGACTTCTTTACACTAGGAGTCATGATCCTAGACTCTGTGGTTTCACAGATTCAGATTGGGCAGGTTCGGTTGATGACAGGAAATCAACATCTGGATATGTGTTTAGTTTGGGATCTGGTGCAGTCACATGGACTAGTAAAAAGCAGTAGATAGTGGCTCTCTCCTCGACAGAAGCAGAGTATCAAGGAGTAGTTAAGGCAGCGTGTGAGGTAGTTTGGCTTCGCCTAATGCTTGCGGATAAGCAGATATCTCAAGCAGGTCCGACTCCCTTGTTCTGTGATAATCAGGGAGTGCGCAAACTTGCCAAGAATACCGCCTTCCATGAAAGAACCAAGCTTGTGGAAACTCACTGTCACTTCATCAGAAAGCTTGTTGAAGACGACTCAGTTCAGTTGCAGTATGTTCCAACTGCGGATTAGACTGCAAACATCCTCACCAAGTCTCTCAGTCCAGATAAGTTTGCTAAATTCAGGGGGCAGTTTGGTGTTGTTGACAGATTGACTATTAAGGGAGGGTATTAGAATTATACTTTAGTATATAATTTATTAATGGTCAGTAATTTATTTTATGTAAATAATTATGTAAGATCGTGTTTCCGATCTATCAGCAGTTTCTTTTTAAAAACTTGCTCCTTTTTGGTAATTATTTGATTCTTTATAAGCTTCGGCTTCTGTAAATAATATCAATCAAGTTTTTACCAATTACTTTTCGTAATAAATTTTTCCTCAAATTTTGGGGATGGTGTAGGGATGGCTATTAAAATAATTTAAATAAACTAAGCATAGGTGGAATTTCTAAATGTAAATACAATATGCTGAATTTGCAATGACAATCCTTTCCCTTTTAGTTGGTGAGGTTTTTTTTCATCATTCTTCTCTTTAAATTGTTACCTTTTTGAAAATCTTATACACTACATGGAGCAATTTTATTCACTATTTGATATATCCTGCTCTAATATATCTGATAAATATGACTTCCAATTCTCCCTTGAAGATCTGCTCTAGATTTGATCTTATTTTCTGCCTTATAAACGATGTTTCATTGTTCACTTTATTCCATTTCAAAACTGTATATTCTCTTTATTTAGGTCCGCATATTCTTCCTTCACACAATCTGCTACAATAATTCTTGCTCATGATCTGCCCGAGATCTGCCTTAATTCTGTATATATTTCTTAAAACTTTCTTTTCCAATCACCATTTTATTTTCTTCTATATTAAACCCAACTAGTTCAAGATAGGTGGTTCCTTTGACATTAATGACAACATTTCTAACACTTATTTGTGGTTGCCCCTCGACCCTGTTGGGGGCTTTTGCCCCCAGATCCCCTACAAGGGGCACTGCCTGAAATCCCCACAAGGGGTGCCGCCCAAAATCCCCACAAGGGGGCATTACTCCAAGATCCCAAATCTCCACCCACCATTGTTATTGTTAATGCAATCACTGTCATGTTTTTTATGTTTATTAGTTCAAGCTCCACTGATCATGCCAAAATTTCATTTGCAATTCTTATACTTATTCTTGGTTTGCTCACAAAGTTTCTGCCCACTATCGTTAATGTTAAAATTTCAATTCAATCATTGTCATGTTTTTAATGTTTGTTAGTTTAAACGTTATATAGTATGCCAGTGTTTCATTTACAAATCTTATACTTGTTCCTTTAACATCTTTTTATAACTAATCTTTCAATTACTGTATGTATTTGCGCCAGCCCCCTCTTGCTGGTCCCTGTTGCCGTCGCCAAACTTAGGCCCTTGGTTCCTTTGTCAAGAAACTCCATGTTACTATGGAAAAAATTGAAAATTGTGATTAATCATGAAACAGTGAAATTTTTCAATTGTTGACTATTGAGTTCAATCATTTCTGCTTGATTTTTGCTGATTTTTCCAACTTTAATATGCCAGATTTCACCTATCCGTTTAATGGCATTGTTAGTATTTAAGTTATTACTTATCAGCTAAGTCACAGGATATGGTGATTTTCATGGATGAGGTTCGAATTTAATCGAATTTCGAACTTCTATAAAAAAAATTCGAATTTAATCGAATTTCCTCTATAAAGCACTGCTATCCGCCTCTAAACACAACTCAGCTGGTCGTGGGTATTCTTTGTATATGCTTTGTATCTATTGGATCATGGGTGTCTGCAACTGCTGGGTTGCCCTCGGATTTTCTCCAACAAGGGTCGCTATTCTGATAATTTTTTAGAAGTATACATATATTTAAAAATAAACAAAATTATAGAAGGCGAATTTTATCCGATTTTTTTTTCGAATTTTTCCCTTGTCAAATTTCATCCGAATTTCATGGCTGTCGAATTCGAACCTTGTGACTTAGGTCGTACATGATTTAGCAGAAATGTTCTTACAGCAAGAAGGAATTGACTTTGTTAAAATTTTATAAATGGAATAAAATATTAGCATTGATTTGTCACCTGAACATTAAATATGATAGTGAGACTTGAGCCAAAAAAATTATTTTGGCTTTTGAAACAAATTGCAAATTGATTTCATAATGCTGAAAGTTTCAATAGAGGAATGGGGAAAACAGATTGGAATAAAAACATTAAGAAAAAAAGAACGTGCAAATGCAGCAGGTCATGATATGTATATGATGCATGAGTAAGCAGTTCATGAAAAATAACTTGTACAGAGGTGTATTCAGATTTTGGTGAATAGGTAAATCAGTGGAAAGCATGAAAAGTGTCTAAAAGTGGATTGATTTCCCCAACTTAAGTTTTCATGCGAGCAAATATTGGTAAAAACAGCTTTGGACATTCATCAGTTCTTTTGACAGTGGCATGTCTGATCTCACATCATACTTTATTGTTGGATTCTATATTCTGTCCATGGTTGAATTCTTGGACATCAGAGCTAACAATTATGTATTGTAAATGCTTTGAATGCTCCTGTTACTAGCGCCTCTTAAATCCCAATGCATCACCTTATAGTAATGCCAAATCACCTTGATAACTGATACATGGCTCCAATACCAAGGAGACAAGGAAAATCCAAGAAGTGTAAGTGCAAAGGTTTCCACTTCCTCCCCTTGAGTTAATTGGCTCCAATATCTGGGAGAAAAGTAAAATTCAAGAAGTGTAAGTGCGAAGATTTCCTTTCCCTCCTCTGGAGTCAATTCCTAAATTTGAGATATTCTTTGGGAACTGAATTATTCTAAACATTTTGGTGCTGTCGCATGATGCTGTAGATGATCATCTAGCCTCTCCAGTTTTCCATAATATTGCTTTACCTTATGAGATTATCTATCTTCTGTTATAATTTCTACGTACTGCTACATAATGCACTATTTTGCTCTCATATGTATCACAAACCTCCATTAAAGCTGCAGTTGATTGGAATCAAAATTGTACAGCGGTGTTCATCCTAATTTACAGTGGTCTTTTTGCTTTCTTGATAGAAGAAGGTACAAAGAGTTGCTAAAAGTCTTGTCAGGGTGCATAGGTTCTTGTAGAGCTAGTTATGAGGCCTCCTTTTTATGCAAGTAGAAAGCTTCTTTCATCTATCATTTTAGCCTAGTTTTTGTATGTTCATTGCTTAAGCTGCAAATTGCAAACTAGTTTAATTAGTATACTACATGTTGGTTTTTGCTTACTTCTTGCTTTGCTCTAGTTTGTATTGTGCGTGGTCTTAGTTTGTGCACATTATTTTTGTAAACAGATTAGAGTAGAAACTGAATTTCAATCAGTGGTGACATAATTCATCAAACGAGCCTTGGCCCTACTGCTTATGGTGAACCTCTTTTTGTGCTTTTATGTTTGCTGGCTACTTGGCTACACACTCTCCACCATCCTCCCCACTTCTCTATCCCCTCCTACACTTCTGGTCTTTGCCAGTCACTAGCACGCATTGTCAGAGTTTTTCCATATACATTAATTGCAAAGCTGAATTTCGTTCCAGGACCCTTTTTCTGTTGTTTCTAGCTTAATGGTAGAAAGTTAGTGGTTTGATATTACTTTTGTTATATTGGCCCTTTTTTGGCAATGAAAAATTTAATTATTCTTTTGATCTTGTAGGAGCTGTTTGTTTTGCGTCCGGAAAACCGGCCAAAAAATGGGCACTTTGGGGCCGGAGTTATTGATTCACACCAGGTTGCTGTAATGGCCTCTATTTGGAACCTCGTTAATTAATGAATTAAATGTGCATTGTTCGATTTTATCAGTGTGTTATAGGTATTTAATTAATTTAAATTTTCTTTAATAAAGTATTAGTGATTAATTAATATTGGTACTTGCCTTTGATTTCAGTGGTAAAATTTATATGAAGGGTTAAAGAGCTCCTCGTAGAATCCTTTAATGATGACGGTGTGCTTTGATGCTTGCGTTGAAAAAACCCGTGGTTTGAACTACATGGAGGTGTACAACAAAAGCAAATGATTATTCGGCGGTTCAAATTGATTTAATAATTAAATTAGATATTTTAATGAGTAATAATACTAGCAAATTTGTAGTTATTATTTGTTTTTGTGAAGGCAATTTCTTTCATCAATTTAACCAATCATCTTATACAATAAAAATTTTGAATTTTTTTTCTATAATTATTATTTAATTTTCTATTTTAAATGATTGTAAAAATATCATTTTTTTTTGTCTTTTTATTAGTTTATATTAGAAACAATCAAGGCAAAACTTAAAATTTTCTTTTTTAAAACAAATGTCAATTGTATTAATGACTTGAATGACATGATTAGTATTGTATGTCATATTTTGATCTTATTGTGCTTTTTTTATTGGCTGATTTTACAAATAATCATTGCAATAATTTGTTAAATTGTCAGCCCTATTAATGTTTTGAATGAAATTGAATAGTGTTATAATTATGTCATGGTAGCAAAATAATTTAATTTGAAATTTATTTCTACTTACAATTCACCAATTTGCAATTATTTTGTTAATTTCAAGTCATCCATTATTGACATGTGAATTTTATCATTAGATATTTTAACATATTAAATTGGTCTTGGTTATATTTTTACTATATATTATTATTTGTATATTTGCATGCTAAAGTTGGTGTATTATCTTTTGGGATTTTGATCCTTAATTTAAAAAAAAAAAAAAATCCTAATCTTTAGACTATTTGAAAAAAAGTAATTTCTAACAATTTAGTAAGCAAGCCCTCCTTTGTGGTGTTAACCTAATTGTTTATAAGATTTAGTTAGAAGTCCTTGAGTCTCTTATATCTTGGATGGGATCGCAAAACAATGTAAAATAGGTCTATTCTTTAGCAACATTAAGTAAATCTTTAGACTAACGCAAAAATTACAGGATCTCTCTCTCTCTCTCTCTCTCTCTCTCTCTCTCTCTCTCTAAAGGATTATTGTTTTTTAAATAAGGTAACGAAGAATAAATTATTAAGAAAACCACTACCTCATTCTAAATTGTAATGCTAAGAATAAAATGGGTGGAAACAAGGGAAAAATGTTATTTATTTTAACAAATGCAACACTAACAATGTTACTACAAAAATATAACACAATGATTACCAAGATATTTGATAAACGAAGAAAAGTCTTCTTAAATAAGAGTACAATTCACTTCGTTATAATATGATAATGACGTCAACAAGACGAGGTACAATAAAAAAGCGAAACAACAAAGAATACTCTTAAAGTCTATCTTAATGATTAAGTTGACCATTGAATACTAAATATTACAATAAAACATTAATACACCTAAATGAACAATCTATTAGGTACCTAGTTTATTTTAAGTTTCAAATTTCTGAGTAATCAAAAGACTTGATTAGAATCTCGGTAATTCGATTCTCAAAAGGATAATCTTTCAACATAATTGATCTATCTTTTACAAATTTGATGAAATGGCGTTGAAGCTTCACATGTTTGGTATGTTTGTGGAAGATTAGATTCTTGACAAGCTTTAACACCCTTTGATTGTCACAACAATTTCATTTTCAAAAACATCATTTGAAGTACTATTGCATGAGATGTTGCTTTAATTGGTCTTCAATACTCTACTTCCTTTGAGGAGAGAGATAATCCTTGTTATTTCTTGCTTGTACATGTGATTGCACCCATACCAAGGTTAAAAGCATCTCTAGAAGTGGATTTTTTTGTTGTCAATGGAACTTGGCCAACTTGAATATGTGAACCCAAGCATCATAGGATATTTGCTTCTATTGTACAAACACATATGGAAGAGACGTGTTGATTACTTTAATAGATGTATAACAATTTATACTTGTTTTATTTCCATACATAGGAGTAAACTATACACCAAATGAGGTTGGAACAATCATGACACATACATTTAAAAGTTCCCTTCCCTCTTTTAAAGTATATAAATTTATAATTATTAGGGAGGTAGAATAGAACATCACTATGCACTCAAGATGGTGTCTCTTCATTTACAAACATGATTCACTAATGTGAGGATAAGAAATATAACACCTCTCTTTTCTTGGACACACAAATGTAATGAATAGATACATCAATACACTCAACATTATTAACATATAACATATTAAAGCCCACTCCTCGTGAATTTTGAAATGCATTCTCTCGCTCCCCGCATTTTCTCCGTTGCAGACCCCTCCCTACCTGCGACTAAGCCTGCACCTCGCTTCGTGGGCATTCTCAATTACGAGAGTGATGCACTTGTTGAGGGATGGGTGGTTGCCACTCCCCATATTGTGGATGGTTTCTTTGTTGAAAGGCTATTGTTTGGTGCTGCGACTATTTCAACTCCTCTTACTACGACTCCTATTGGTGATGCTAATGGTCTGAGGGGTTGTCCTTCTGTTCCTGTTACCGACGAAGCTCCTTCCTCTGATGTTGAGGCCGGGGCTAGTGTTGCTGGTGTCAAGTTCCCTGTTATCCCTCATGTGGGTGCTAAGCTCAGACCTCCTTTTGCTAGGAATCGTAGCTTTGCTCGTGTGGCTGGATTTGCTGCCCATCCTTCTAAGGGGGTTCGTCCTCTTCCTTGTGCTAAGACTTCCCCTGTTGTGGTCTGTGGCCGGGAGGTAGTGGAGAATGTTGATTTCTATCAACGCAATGATTTGGTCTGCAAATTTGCTGGGTTTTGGCCTTCTCTTTCGGACCTTCATCGTTGGGTGAGTGATTCTTGGAAGCCTTTAGTTGCTCATGGCATTGAGCTTTTCCCTTGTGCTAAAGGCTTTTTCGTTGCTTCTTTTACCTCTACTCTTGATCGTGATTTGGTTCTGGGAAAGTTGTGGACTTGGGGGGATATCGCCCTCTCTATTAAGCCCTGGACTTCTTCCTTCAACCCCCTTATTGAATATCTCTCTATTCGTTCGGTTTGGGTCCGCCTCCCCAATCTCCCTCTTCATTTCTGGGATCCTTCTTGTTTTGAGGCCATCGGTAACTCCATTGGTAACTTCTTGAAGGCTGATGATGCCACGTTCTCCATGGGTCATTCTACCTTTGCTCATCTATTAATTGATGTCAACATATCTCTGGCCCTCCCTAGGGATGTGGTTCTTATGGTTGGGGAGAGGCCTTGGACTCAGTTGCTGGATTATGAGGGCCTTCCCTCTTCGTTGTCAAAGGTGCTTCTCAATGGGTCACTTAGCTTCAAACTGTTCACTCTCTTGCCGCAAAGGTGTTGCTACTTGGTGGAAGGGTGCTACTGAAGATCACTTGACTATTAATGCTTCAGACTCTATTTCAGTTGAACCCTCTCAAGATGAGGTGCCTCTTACTGCTGATGAGGCCTTTATTGATATTACCGCTACCGTGGACTCTTATGCCCCCTTGGCTCCTACATCTGTTGCTCCTTCGCCTCTGCTTCACTCTTCTCTTGGCGATTATGCTCTTGCTGTTGTTCTACAACAACATTCTGCTGTTGTTCTGCAACAAGAGTTTGACAGTGTCTCTGCGGGGTCTTCCCCGCCTGATTGTTTTTTGAATATTCCTAATGACAGTGGCTTTACTGATGGTTTACAAGTGGGACCCTTTCCGCTTGGTCATTCCTTGATGGCCTCGAGAGTAGTATCGCCTGGACTATTGTTTGTCGCAGGTGGAAGGGGAAGCCCTCCTCGCCCCCCCATGGATTGGGTGTCCACACCCCTCCCTGAGTTGGGTTTGACTTGTTGAAGGTTGGACAAGTTCCCTTTGTTCGACCTTGTTGGTCCTGGGCTTGCTCCGATGTGCTGTTTTTCCTGCCTGTGGGCTTTTCTTTTTTTGATAGTCTCTATCTATGTTAAGGGTCAGTGCCCTAGTTAATGCTGCTTTTTTAATCAAAAACATATTAAAGAGAGGGAGAAGGTATAAAATGATAATTAAATTTCTCAATTCCCAGACAATATTCTATTAGGAAAGGATGAACGCAAAATTTCATTTTTCTCTAGTTGTTCATTTTTAATAGATGCTTTCTTATATGTATAACACACACTAACAAGAATATGTATCTAGTCATAATTCACACATGCAAGATTTCTCTCTTTCAATAAATTATAGAGAATACTAGAGATTTATTAACTTCTTAACCATACAAATCACGTCTATACCAACATACATTTATTATTATCTAAATGAAACATTTTTAACCAACATCCTATGAACCATAATATAAAAATGACAAGGTCATATAAATTATTTCTAAAACAAATGAATATATCAAATAATTATTTGCACATTAAAAATAACTTCAAAGAATACTAAAGACCTATTAAACTATGTAGGAAAGACCTTCAAAACATGTTTTTCAAGTGGTAATTGCAAAGCAAATTTTTGGAAAGAATGCACAACTTTATTATAATTTAGTATTTTTTAGAATTATAGGTACAAGACACGAGGGTAGCCCATAATGAGTTATACAAAATCATAGTGAGGTGGTGCTATTGTGATAGGTAGATGCAACTACAACACCCTAGATTCTATCGTAAAACCTTAGATGTGATCACAATGTTGTCTTCTTATAAATTTCATGGGATCTAGAAGTGGAAATGTTCAAATAAATTTGAAGACACATTTATCTAGCCTCTCACATGAGAAGTTACCTAGTGCCTACTTTGTGTTGGTAAAGCAATTAACAAGTGATATATAACATATAATTAATTATGCAAGGTCTATGAATGCAAAAATTTCAATAACTTCATGAAACTTGAATATGGGGTATAACTTAATGAAAGTTGGACTTGCATTATAGCCCATTGATCTATCAATTAAGTTATTGTCACACTTGAGCTATAAAAAATTATAAATGGGCATTTTAAAGTGGACATATTCAAAAAATCCTTACAAATATGTAAAACAATTAACTTCCATAAAACTTTCTTTAAATAGACATACATAGGAAGGTTTAAAAATTGCTTGTAAATAAAAATGGATTTAATTATTGATAGATTATTCATCTTCACCAAGAAAGAGCCCTAAAGAACTAAACCACCTAATAGTCAATAGTTAAGAGCTAATTCTTGATCATATGACATCAATAAGATCTATGGATGTTAATGCTATTCAAGTAGATCCTTAAGCTTTAGGAAAAGGTTCATGGATTGACAAGGCAATCACGCTTACAACTCAAACAACACACAAGCTATAACAAAAGGCATACAAATATGCTCACATGTGGTCTCTTATAAGGCACTCCAAGATCTTACACATGGTCTCTCTCAAGAGTCATGGGTTTACCTAAGAGTTATTCATAACCAAAACCACTAATTTTTTTATTACAAACAAAATAAGGTTTTCTCAACCATGAGGAAATAATTGACTCCACTAATGAAGTTTTCTTTCTCCAATGAAGAAAACTTATATTCATATAAAGCCACATACAATGTTAAACACTAAATCCATAAGCACCATTCACAAGGCCATCTTTAGGCAATAAGGTTTTAAACCAAACAAATTTATACAAAGCCATATCAAGAGAAGGGTTTGAACCAATTATAGAAGGTAAACCTCAAACATAAAGCTTTTATTTACTTATAAAGAAACATAAATCCCTATAAGGTTCTCTTTGCATCAAATGCACAAAAAAAGCTACACAAGCTCTATATTATGGAAATATAATATTTAGTGTTCTCATAATTTCTTATTAAGGAAAAATGCAAATAAAATTATTCGAACAAAAGAAAATACTTCATTTTACTAAAAAAAAGCCTCAAGATGAAGGAAAACTAATTGTCATTTCTCCAGTCTTTGAAGAGATCCAACAGACATGTAAACTTGGCTTCCAAGAAAATACTAAATAAGAAAAATCTCCTTCGAAACACCCAAGAGATTGTTCCATCTCAAAACACATTCCCAAGCATATAGAAATCATCTCTAAATTGAAACTCATCCCATAAGCTCCATTTGAAAATTTTGAAAGTAAATAATTTTCAAAACTTTTGAGAAACCACAAACCCCTAATAAATTCCATGAATATTCTTCTAAGATTTTCTATAAAAATTCTATTCCCAAAATGGAATAACAGAATCCAAATAAAGGAATTGCTTCCATATTTGAGCATAGTTTTAAATAACTTAGCCCAAACTCATATTAATTCTAATCCAATGGGGATATGTGTTTGTTGCCTCTTTAAGGAAATTTAAGTTAAAAGAAGGTTAATACAAGTAACTACAAATGAATTAACAAAATAACTTTATAATGCAATCTTTATAAGACCACGTGATTGGGCAGATTTGTTCTTTTGAACAAGGTGCAATGAGAATCACTTCCACCTTTGAAATATCTAAAATATCAAAAGTAATACAAATTTCACAAACACACCCACTTGATCTACTACAATCCTTCTAAGATCCTTAAGATGTTGTAAACTTATTAAAAATAAATACAAACTAACCTCAAACATGTTGTAGAGACTAGAGAGTATTAATTAAATGGATTAATACAATATAAAATTCAAGCTTAATAGAATAGGGAAAATGAATAAATTAATTGAAATAAATAAATATTTTTAAAATTTAATTAAATCAATACAACAAATAAATATTGTTACGTGTTCAATATAGTCTTTATAATATTTGTCTATTTTATCCAATCATATTATAATGATATTGTTCATCAAATCTATTTTTTCTGTAATGGTAGAATTAGAGTGGAAACCAAGAATATAAACATGTTGAATTTTGATAAATTATTTGTTAGAGTTATCATGTATTAGCTAATAATTATTTATTTAATTATTAGTCTATTATACTCTACGCTTGAGCTAAACTTAGGCATTTAATAATATTGTAGGTATTTAATAATTATTCTAATTATTAAATACGCATTATCCCTTAAGGGTTTCTTTAGGGTTGCTAATATCCTTTTATAAGGATTGTATTGTACTTTTTCATTGAAATTCCCTCTTTGAATGATAATCTTCTTCTTCAAAGCCATTATTGTTTTTTGCCTCCATTCTTCTCTTGTGACAGGTATTTTTCTTGTAGGTGTTCTTGGGATCTCTGAAGTTGTCTTTTTCAACTTCTTCATGGTATCAAAGCCTACATCTGCTGCTACTTGTTTCTCATTTTTCAAAAGATTTTTTGGAGGGTTTCAAGATTTTTCAAAGATTTTTTAATTTGCATTTGGGGAGATTTTTTTTTGTTTCTGGGCATTTTGGGCTCAAACAGACCTCACAATTGAGCTCAGAATACCCAAAAACCCCCATTTTCATATAAAATTTGTCCAATTTGGACAACTTTGGCTCTGACAATTTTTTATTTTATTTTTGCCCTTATTGGGCACGATATTCGAGAAAAAAATATTAAAAAATATATTTTAGGGCAGTTTAACGGCTTTCCTAGGTCGACACTCTAACCGCGACGGCCTTGGAGCCGCCGACGGTCTCCAAGACCGCCATGGGAGCCTTGGCAGTTACCGTTGGGGTTTGCAAGCACCCGACGGTTTTTAAACAACCGTCCACTAGCAGCAGCCCGCCACCCGAAAAACTCTGTAGCCCCGCCACCCGGAAACCTCCGCCACCCAACCACCAGCTCCGTCGCCGCTCAGCCCAGTCTCCACCTCCCTGCCACCAGCAGGGAGGGGTTTTTTTCTTTGAAGGCTTTTTGACAAGCAGATGGTGTTTTTGTAATAACTTGGGCAAATGAAGTCAGATTTTTGAAAATGAATAGGCGTCGAAAAGATCTTTCCGATATCTCTTCAAATATGGAGGTTGTCCTTCTTTTTTTGCTAGTTTGATGACTTTTTTTGACATCAAAGCCGGAAGTTCTTTATTGCACTCCAGGAGGCATATCTTGAGCATCCAGACTTCGTTTTTGGCACACGAGATATCATTGGAAAGTTGCTTCTGTTCTCTTTCCAGTGGTATGGGTCTTATTTACAAATTATGCTCTTGGTACATTTTATTCATCTTTGTGTGGGATGACTCATCTTTGGCTATTATTTATGTATTTCCAGCCTTTTGTCTTTTTTTTAGCATTGTATACATTATTTTGTAAGCATTTATTTTTTTGCAAACACACTGATATAAAGTGTCACTATGCCTTGCATGCTTGGGATCTTGCACATCTTGTGCTTTATTGTACTCGCACTCCATTATAAAGTGCCATGGGGGGGTTTGATGTTTGGCTTTGTTTTCCATCTACCTTTGTTACGTGAGTGTTCCTTCCACGACATTAGCCTCATGATGTGTTTCAAGTGAGTGTTCCTTCCACGACACTAGCTTTTATATGTGTTTGTACTTTCTGCTGCACTTTGGATGTTCCTAGTTCTTCGTCATGCAATTTTTCTTGGCATTCAATTTTAGTGTACCTATCACCTCTCCCTTGTCAGCATTATGGGGGGGTTTCTCTTGTTGGTTGTTGGTTCTAATGCTTCCTTGGTTCGTTGGAGTACACTCTTTCATTCCTATTTTTGGAGGCAACCCTCCATCTTCGATTGATCAACTCTTCAGACTTTGGTGTTTTTTGCCATCTGTATTTTCGAGTTCAATTGTTTGCCTTTGTTTGCCATTTGGTTCGAGTAGTGTTATTTTAGGGAACTCATGCAGATTGCAGTCTTCTCTACCTGATCATCTTCTATTTCAGTGGAGGTTCTTCAGATCGACAATTATTCTTCGACGGTGTTTGTTGGTTCTTCACGCTTCAGTGATTCCTCTGCTCTTCTTTTGTTCCTATCTTTTGGAACCTTCTTGTTTGGAGGCTTCTTCAGTCCTTCACTTGTTTTCCATCTCTTTTTGGAGGAGTTTTTTCCCACGTGGTTTTCTCTATTTCTCCGGTTCATAGAGATTTGGTTGTGAGTGGGTACCTCATCAGGCTTTGTTGTCGGGACTCAAATTTGCCTTCATCATGTAGTTGCATTTTTTGCTTCATGCATTTAGTTTTTTAGCTACTCACTAAGTTCATCTTAGGGGGGGTGTTAGAGTTATCATGTATTAGCTAATAATTATTTATTTAATTAGTAGTCTATTATATTATACGCTTAAGCTAAACTTAGGCATTTAATAATATTGTAGGTATTTAATAATTATTCTAATTATTAAATACACATTATCCCTTTAGGGTTTCTTTAGGGTTGCACACCTTTAGGGTTGCTAATATCCTTTTATAAGGATTGTATTGTACTTTTTCATTGAAATTCTCTCTCTGAATGATAATCTTCTTCTTCAGAGCTATCATTGGTTTTTGCTTCCATTCTTCTCTTGTGATAGGTATTTTGCTTGCAAGTGTTTTTGGGATCTCTGAAGTTGTATTTCTCAACTTCTTCATTATTGAATGCTAATTAAAGTAAAAGAGACAAATTAAAATACAAACTCAACTAAAACCATATTTACTTGCATTAAAATGTGATTTAGTTGTACTAGATGATTCCGATAAGATTTACAACTATCTAAAAACTCATCTAATTCTTTTTCTAAACTCAAAATATATATTATTGTTTTGGTTTTCTCCTATTAATTTTATTTGGCAAATATCCACTTCAACTATATCTCCAAATTCTCCTCTTCCTTCCTGTCTACATTATTACAAGACATAGAAAAATAATCCACTCTCATTAAACATCAAATGATTCAATAACAATTTTACACATCATTCATTTGAAAAAATGATCAATAGTTGTCTATTTTTATTGGGGAACACTTACTTTTTCTTTTTTAATTAGTTTATGTTTAGGAATAGCACAAATAATCAACAATTATAGATATTTATAAAATTATGTAACTTGGGTTAAAAATAAGATGGTTGATTCTATATCCATTGATCGCTTTGCCTTGTAAGAGGCATGCACGTGTAATTATTAGGCTTGACTTTAAATGATTGAAATACTATTGTCTCACTTGGCAATTGTTTGGTTTTTATTGAGGTGATTGGAAACACATTACATTTAGTTGTTTGAAATAAGAAGACTCATATGCTTTAGATAAGAAATGTTTCAATAATAAACAATGATTAAAAGATGTTAAAAGAAAATTTTGTAAGAAGATTAGTAGTAGTGACAAAACATGAGTACACGAAGGAGCATGGATAGAATGAATGAGAATTATCATTTGATGGAGGTGGTGACAATGAGTTTAGGCATTTCCTAGTTGTAGATTGGAGGAAGAGTACCACACCTAAGGTGGTTGAAGAATATTTAAGTGTGGTTAGGAGGAAATTCCTCTCACCCGCGCAATGCTTGACTACAATTGTGGTGTGTTGGACACTTGTTATAGATGGATTGATGCATCCACAACTATATAGGGAGTGCAAAAATGTGTAAAACACTTTCCACCCCAAGAGAAAAATATTGAAAGACAACCCTAATCTCTCTCCATTGTCGGTTGATAGATGTGTTGTTGTGATTAATGAATTTGAATTGATAATAAGTATTATAGATAACATTTTAAATCTTAATTGTCTAATTTTCTTTGATGGTTTACTAAAATTCCTGCCTTTTCTTTAGGTGGCATAATGATGGTTTTTGTGGTAGAGCCTTTTGATTTCCATGTTCTTGACGATTGTGTTAATATAACATCAAACACTATTGTTAGTTTGTCTCTTGTTTTCAGGTGCTTGGATAATTTCCCTCTTGAGGATTTTGTGTGCTAAACTAAAAATACTTGGTGGAGGATGGCAACTCTTTTAGTGGTGGTCTTTGAAGATGATTTTATTTTTTCCAAAAGTGGTTTCACTTTGTTGAGCACTTCAATGTTGTGAGGCAAAACAACCAATGGTTCTTTAAAAAAGTTGGATTATTTGTGGCCTTGTGGTTCAAAATTTTTGATTTTATGGATGCTATCATTCCCAAAATTTCAAATTGGTTGCACATGTATAACCTTCCTTTGGTTATGATGAACACTAGACATCGAAAACTTGATATACTAAGCAGGTAAGTTTGCTAAACTAGATATCAAGTAGATAGAATTAAAGATTAGGTATGTGAGGGTTCATCTCATGATTGGAATTTCCAAGCATGTTGTGTATACTATGAGAAATTACTCATCATAGGGTATGTGGATTTGAATTTTGAAGGGTTACTTTCATTATAGTATAATTGGTCACAAAATATTAGTGCTCTTTTTAAAGTTCTTGCCTTTGATTTGTGAGCCTTAATACATAGGTGAGGAAATACATCCATAACAATAATTTCATCTAATGCAATCATGAGTACATTTTTTAGTAGTCTAAGTCTACTAGCTCTCTACCTTGGGATTTTAATGAAGGGATCATAGCTTTTCATGTACATCATGTTTTCTTAATCAAAGAAATTGATCCTTTGACCTCCACCACATTTATTTTTCTATTGGATAAGATCTTGTTTGTGCAAACCAATTCTATGAGAATGATGAAGACATTCAACATTGTGTGGAGTGATTTTTTAGGATCGTGATAATTTCCCATATAAATTTATAAAAGAACAAGAGTTATATATGTAAGATCTCATTGAGAATGAAGAATAAGTTTTCTTCCCCAATACTACTAGTATTCCTAAATAGAGAAAAATAACCAAACCAAACTATGGGATTGTAGGCAAATAGAGGGGAAGAAAAATAAAATTTGAAAATTTATGAGAGGAAACCCATGACTTAATTGACAATGTAACATAGTGGACCATGTGTGCTTCCCTCATTGAGTAGGTGGAAGCTATTTTGTAATGCGCTTGAGGCTTTTTGAATTGGCACGAGCATTATTGTTTTCTACCTTTGGTTGGATTTTATGTCATTGTGTGGTATCTTTGGGGAGCTTACATTATTCAACTGAAAAGAACCTTCAATAGTGACATAAATAGTTAGGTTCTTTATAATGGGTTGTGTTCCCTCGACCTTTTTTTTCTGTTACAAGTAAATATTTTAGTGGTATAGTTTAAATGAATGTGAATGACATAGATAAAGAGGTATTTAGTAGGAAATGCTAGTGAAATTTTCAATTGTGAACAAATTCTACATGTTAGAAAAATTCTTTTTGGAAAAAATATTCTAGTTATCATAGATGAATATTTTGAATTTTTTTGGTAAAACATATAGAAAAGATGATTAAATTTTTGGAGAATAATATTTTAATAAATGAAGTAGAATGCAAATTTAGAATCAAGAATCTATAATAAGTTAAGTTGACAAAAATAGGATATTTATAAACCTCATTAGAATATTTGTATTGGTGAAACTGGCACTCATATAATTTCCAATTTAGTTTTGTGCTTACTTTGAGGAGACTGCCTTTCTACATAAACATGTTAATGAATGATGTAATGATGTAATAAAATTACCTCATTCTCATCAACATGTTTACATATCTCTAGATATTTTCCCTATCCACTTATATATTACAACTATGCATCTATACATATCCATACATATTTTACCCACTATGAATTGAACTCTTTCATGTGTTATGACACTTTTTGGTCAATGTAACATCCCTTTGGTCACAAAATCGTCTTACCCACATCCAAAAATTAGTTTGAGTTGAGCTAGCTATCACCTTTACCTTTCCCAAGTAAGATCAACTCTTTGCATTTACATATTTACTCTACCCACAATGATTTGAACTATTTCATGTGTCAGCAAAAGTTTTTGGTCAACTGAACATCCTTTTGGTCACAAAATCATCTTACCCAAATCCAAAAAATACTTTGAGTTGAGCTAACTCTCACCTTTACCTTCCCAACTAGGATCAACTAAACATAAATTTGCATGATGTGTTGCTATGGATTTATATGTAAATGCATTCAATGAATTCAATTTCACCATCTTATAATTTAATTACATCAAGAAATCATGACCAAGATCAAACCCGATTCGACTTCTTAACCACCAACAGATAAAATTTAGATCATTGCACTAATTAGAGGATCTTTTGGTGAATTATAGAGGGATGAATAAGATCAAGAAATGATCCATTTTGTACTCACGTAATGTAATTTTTTCTAGACAATAAAATTAGGGTTCAATTTATGCTAGAAACACTATTGTGTTATTGCATTCTATATTTGGTTGCAAGATTTGGCTATTCGATAGAAGTCCCCAATTTCAAATACATTAGATGGTATTAGAGAAAGGTTCTTGTTGCAAGGTGGTGAGAAGTTGCAAAGAGTTGAAGTGATAGGTATCCCTAAGGCTTTGAACAATTGTTGTAGCTTGTGAGGAGTCTTGCGATTGCAAAGAGGAGAGAGGGACACGAAAATCTCAAGGAGGTTGAGTTTGGAGGAAAAGAGTAGAGATCAATTGTTAGGTGATCAGATTATATTTACAAAATTATTTGACAATGAATTAGTTTCACCTCTTAAGAAAGCATCAACACAGTTCAACCTATGGGTTCGATATGCTCTATAATGATGATCTGCTGGTAGACACATAAATCACCCCACAATGGGGGACCTCGATCTAATTGTTGTTTGTGTAATACAGACTGTGAGGTGACAACAAATTCGCAGATCAAGGAATACGATCTGCAGAGAGATATGTAATCTGCCTGGGCCTTCAATTCGATGTGTAGCAAATACGACTTGCTGTTAGTAATGGGTCAAACTCGATGTGTTAGATATGAATGTAATTTGTTTCTTATTTCACTAATACTTATATCTTCTACTCTCAATGATCTTCTAATGGAGGGAGAGATCGATCCTATATACTTAACACGATGTCTATTCCAAACAACATGTCTCTCTTCAACCATCACGTCTCTCCCCCTTAGATCGATTATGCATCAACACAATTAATTACTAAGTTAGTTAGTACGATTTAACATAGATTCAATTCATATATTAATCATTACATAGAATCGAATCATACATTAATCGATTCTTTTACAATGTATATTGATTATTATTTTATCATATCAATATATAATTAATTAGTAAACTAAGTTGTCTAAGGCCAATTAGGCCAATTAGACAACTTAGTTGACTCAGTCAGATCAGTAGATTACTGACCGACGCTATACTGCAACACTTCCTCTTAGCTAGGGAGGAATCTTACTTAAGATTTGAGTCACATATTGACATTCACCATGGCTACTCCCATGGATGGTGAACGAATAGGTATCACCTCACCGTGATAACAAACAACATGGCATATCCATAGACATCACCTCATGTGATGTCCACTATTATGGCTTATCCATGGATATCACCTCACGTGATATCAACCATAGATATCTCCTCAAGTAATATCCACCACTACCATTGATCATTCTTTAAAAGAGATCCGGCTTCAAATTCATACACGTATAAATAAATCAACATTCTCAAGTGGCGGAGCTATCATTATGGCTTATCCATAGATATCACCTCACATGATATCCACCATTATGGCATATCCATAGATATCACTTCACGAGATATCAACTATTATTGTGAGATCGTCACCTCACAATAATGTTAAGATGTACAAGTGTTTATCATTGTGAGATCATCACCTCACAATGATATTCACCATGGATCATCTAGAGGGTAAACACACAAGTACAAGAAAATCATCACAAACTCTCTCACGTGATGTTGTCATGGTGTCACACACATGACATCCACCGTGAACCATATCAAAGGGTGGAGATAAGGAATTACACCTCAAGTCTCCCTCAAGGAGAAATGCATTAACAAGAGTTTACACTTTAAACATCATTTGAAGATAAGAATACATTAGTATATAAATAAACAAATATAAACAAATCAATGAAGTTGAGACTCAATCTCAGCTATAGCTTCATTCTCCACCATACCAAGCTTACCTCGAAAGTACACAAACTTTACTCTGGAGAGAGGCTTGGTGAGGATGTTTGTTGTTTGCTCATCAATACTAATATATCTTAATTGAACAACATTTCTTTCCACCATGTGTCTAACATAGTGATATTTGATCTCCACATGCTTCGACCTATCATGAAATACAGGATTGACTGAAAGCTTTACACATATTTGATTATCACAATGGATAATTGTAGGTTCTAAGGATTGTCCAAACAATCCTGCAAGAAGCTTCCAAAGCCATACTGCTTCTCGTGCTCCTACATATGCTGCAATATACGACTTTTGTGGAGCTCAGTGCTATTGAAGACTATTTCCTAACACACCAAGAAATCATAGTTGAACCCAAACTGAAACAACAAGCGGAGTTGCTCTTCCAATCGGTGACACATCTTGCCCAATCGGAATCAGTAAATCCATGCAGCTTCAAGTTCATATTAGAAGAATATCTCAGGCCATATCCAACTGTTCCTTGCAAGTATTTCAAAATATGTTTTGCTACAACTAGGTGTATTTTCTTTGGCTTGCACATGAATTGGCTAAGTGCACTTACTGCATAGCAAATATCTGGTCTAGTATTGACCAGATACATTAAAGATCTAATCATTTGTCTGTATAGTGTAGGGTCTACCAGATCTGAAATAGCTAGAGCTTCTCTTAGCTTATGCAAGTTGGTCTCCATAGGTGTGGTCATGGATTTACAATCTATCATACCAAAATCTCTTTAGAATGTCTATGGTGTACTTTCCTTGACTCATAATGATCCCGTTAGATTTCTGCCAGACTTCTAAACCAAGGAAGTATTGCAATAAACCAAGATCCTTTATCTCAAATTCAGAGGCTATCTCCTTCTTGCATTTGATAATAAAATGATATTCTCCAGTGATAAGTAAGTCATCAACATAAAGAATCAAAATTAACGCTTCCCCATTAATTACCTTGAAGTACAAGTTTGAATCTGCATCATTCTTGGAGAAACCCAAGCCCATCAGGTAACGATCAATTCTTTCGTACGAAGCACGTGGTGCCTGCTTGAGGCCATACTATGCCTTCTTCAGCTTGCAAACATGCGATTCCTTCCCATGTACCACAAATCCTTTAGGTTGTTCAATATACACTTCCTCCTCAATTATACCATTTAGAAATGTCGTCTTTACATCAATTTGATGAATGTTCTATCCTTTAGATGCTACAATAGCTATAATGGTTCTCATAGAGGTGTATCAGGCAACTGGAACAAAGGTTTCCTCATAGTCAATTCCCTCCCTTTGAGAGAATCCTCTAGCCACAAACCTAGCCTTGTATTTTTCAATACTACCATCAGCAACATGTTTGATCTTAAAGAGACATTTAGAAGAAACAACTAATTTACCTTCTAGTCTAGGTACAATGTCCCAAACATCATTCTTTAGAATAGACTGATACTCTTTTGTCATGGCATCTTTCTAAACTTGTTGACTAGCGGCTTCCTCATCACTAGAAGGTTGTGACTCAGTGATTTGACTCATCAATGCAACATAGCTAGAGAACTTATGAGGTCTCTTACTTTCTCTAAATGTACCTTTTGGGGCTGCAAAACCTTCAGCTTCTTGCATCATTTTCCTTGCCCAAAGAGGTCTTTTCTTACTAATCACAATGTCAATTGGCCCATCAGTAGGATTCAAGGGGCCATTTAGATCATCATCTTGTTCACGTTCATGAGTCTCCCTCTGGATCTCAGGAGCATCGTCTTCTTCCATATTTTGAGGAGGCTCTTGATCTTCAATGTCCACTTCATGGATGCCCTTGGACTTTCTGAATGCAACATCCTCTTCAAATTTCACATCCCTACTCAACTCAATCAATTTATTCCTTGGAAAGTAAATTTTCTAGGCTTTTGATGTTTCGCTATAGCCTACAAATATTCCCTTCTTTCCAGAAGGCTCCAACTTTGTTCTCTTATCTTTGGGTATATGTATGTACACTGGAAAACCAAAGATCCTCAAATGACTTACATCTAGCTTCAACCCTATGCATGCCTCTTCAGGAGTCTTATTCTCCTAAATGCGGTGAGGACATCTATTTTGAACATAGACATCAGTTCTAGAAGCCTCAGCCCAAAAGAAGGTTTGAAGATTTTGGTCATGGATCATGGATTTGGCTACTTCCACAATAGTTCTATTTTTCCTTTTGGCCACACCATTCTGTTGAGGATTATAGGGAACACAAAAATCCCTCTTAATCCCAGCTTCAATAAAAAAATTATGGAAGTTACCAGATGTATACTCTCCTCCATTATCGGATCTCAAGACTTTGATCCTCTTTCCTGATATGTTTTCTACTAGAGCTTTGAATTCCTTAAATCTCATAAGTACTTCATCAGACTCTTTACTTTTTAAAAAATAGATCCATGTTTTCCTAGAGTAGTCATCAATAAAAATAACATAATACAAGAAACCACTCAAGGAAGCAAAAAACATAGGACCACATAAATCTAAATGAATGAGCTCTAGAATACATTTGGATCTATTTTCACTACTATAAAATGTGCTTTTCGTGTTCTTTTGCAATGTGCAACCTTTGCAAGTTCCTTCATGCTCCTGGTTGAGTTTTGGAAGGCATGTAACCATCTTCTCCATTGTAGGCAATGCACGAAAGTGAAGGTGACCCAATCTTCTATGCCAAATCTCACAAGTACTAGATGAATCATGAAGTAAGGCTTGAGGAGGGAGAGTGCAAAGTCTATAAAGACATCCATGACGAACTCCAATGACTTGAGTTGTCTTGATGTTTGATTTCTTTGGCCATGCAAGGAGTTTGCCATCCATGAATGTGATTCGATAACCTTTGTCTTCCAAGGATGATATGGAGACAATGTTTCTCTTAATTCTCGGAACAAATATTACATCATTCAATTCCAAGGAAATTCCTGAATCTAGTTGAAGAGAAGAGGTCCCAATTCCTTTCACAGAGTAACTAGTATATCTCCAATGGTCACTTGTTCATTTAAAGTTCTCTCCACTAAATTATTTAGACGTTCTCTAAATATGGTAATGTGGCGAGATGCACCACTATCAATTATCCAAGTATTTTGGTCGATAGGCACATTACTTGAAAGGGTTGAATATATATGAATCCTTTTGTGTAGGAGTCTCACCAACATCCGCAATGGAAGCTTGAAGCATAGTCTTAGTTGGACACTTCATTGCATAGTGACCATATTTGTCACATCTAAAGCATTGGATTTTTTAAATATCCTTCCTTCTTTTGAATGTAGAAGCACCATTTGATTCCTTAGCTTTCTTTCTTTCGGAGTGTCCTTTCTTACCCTTCTTCTTTGAGGAGTGCAAGGAAAGAACATGAATATCTTCATTTGTAGAACTTTGACCAATGCCTCTAGTGACTAATCTTGACTCTTCTTGAATGCAGTCCATTTTTAATCGATCAAACTTAGGGAGTTTTGATATTGTGCTTATCCCTTAAATAAACGATTCCCATGAAGAAGGGAGACCATTGAGTGCCAACATGGTTAACTCTTTACTCTCTATGGTGTGTCCAATGGTAGAGAGTTTATCTCTCAATTCTGTAATTCTCATGAAGTATGAGGTGATGGATTCACCTTTTATCATTTTGACATGGTGAAGTTGTTGTTTTAGAGCAAGAGATTGGCTTGTGTTGTTTATCTCATACATCTCCTCTAATGCTTTGAACATGCCATATGATGTCTCCAACTTGGAGATAATTGGCACGATGTGATCTTTCACCGAGTCAACCAACATCTGCATTGCTTTATGGTTCTTTCTCTTCCATTGAAGCTTCTCATCCTCTTTGGTTGGTTCTGGTATGGCTTTCTTCACAAATTTGTCTAATTCATTTTCCCCAAGGCAAACATAATTCTAAACTTCTAGGATACGAAGTTTGATGCTCCTTTAAGTCTGTCTTCAACTCTAATCCCATTCACCATCTTGACGTTGATAGAAGTAGATGAACTAGAAGATAATAATAGAAGATAATCTTGCTTATATAAATCTGATATGATCTTTGCTCAAGCTCACTCTGATACCATGTTAATTTTGGTGATCAGATTACATTTACAAAATTATTTGACAATGAATTAGTTTCACCTCTTAAGAAAGTATCAACACAGTTCAACCTATGGGTTCGATCTGCTCTATAATGATGATCTGCTGGTAGACACATAAATCACCCCACAATGAGGGAACTCGATCTGATTGTTGTTTGTGTAATGCAAACTGGGAGGTGACAGCAAATTCGCAGATCAAGGAATACGATCTACAGAGAGATAAGTAATTTGACTGGGCCTTTAATTCGATGTGTAGCAAGTACAACCTACTATTGGTAATGGGTCAAATTCGATGTGTTAGATATGAATGTAATTTGTTGCTTAATTCACTAATACTTATGTCTTCTACTCTCATCGATCTGCTAATGGAGGGAGAGATCGATCCTATATACTTAACACGATGTCTATTCCAAACAACATGTCTCTCTTCAACCATCAACACGCTTAATGACTAAGTAAGTTAATACGATTTAACATAGAGTCGATTCATATACTAATCGATTCATATATTAATCATTACATAGAATCGAATCATATTAATCGATTATTTTACAATGTATATTGATTATTATTTTATCATATCAATATATAATTAATTGTTAAACTAAGTTGTCTAAGGCCAATTAGACAACTTAGTTGACTCGGTCAGATCAGTAGATTACTGACCGATGCTATACTTCAACATCAATAACATGATAGTTGAAGATGTCCCAAAGAAGACAAACCATAACATGGAAAAGATGTTTGAGAAATTTTGAACTGAAATACATAATGTGTTGAGGACTTTGGTTGCATATTTGAGGAAAAACCCAAAGAATGCAGAAGATCACATGAGTGATAAACAAGTGGTAGATGATGAATCTGAGGGAGGAAATGAATCGCTAGTGGATGAAGGATAAGAACAATTTTTGAGAGCTCATGTAAAGATTACCAAGGGTAATCAAATAAAAGTACCATTTTTTTTTGGACCATTAAACCTTGAAGATTTGATAGATTGGATAGGGGTCTTGGAAGAATATTTTGACCTGGAAGAAATATTTGACCCACATAAAGTTGGCACAAACTTAACCCAGAGGATTTGTTGCCCTTTGGTGGAGGGGGTTGTAGAGAGAAAGAGTTGCAAATGGTGAGACAAGGATAAGTTTGTGGAATCATATGGTTACCAAAATGAAAGTGATGTTTATCCCTAGAGATTATGAACTGTAATTGTTTAGGAAGCTTCACACTTTAAAATAGAAAGATATGCATGCAAAATATTATATGAATGAGTTTCAAAAGATGTTAATAAAATTTGGACAATACCATATGAATAAAGAGATGGTATACCAATTGAAGAGGCTTACTAGAATGCCCTAAAGGCTAAAGAGAAGATATCTAGAAGAAAACAAAATAGTTCAAGAGGTAGAGGAGGAATGACAACAAAAAGAGGACAAACAATAGTAAAGGAAATAAGGCCTATGAACAAGAAGCATGTTCTAAATGGAATAAAGAATCAAGTCAAGGAATAAGAGGTAGGGGATATTTTGTAGGAGGATGCAGCAACATCAAAAAGGGGTCTGAGGGAAAATGTTTCCAATATGGAGAAGCTATTCATTAGGTCTTTGACTTTTCAGAACTACACCAAGAAAGTAGTAAGAGGAGAACAAATGGAATTCACCTAGCATAAGAAGAATAAAGTCTAGCATCACTAAATAAAAAAGTAACAAAGGAAGGAGAATCTCTTAGGTTTGGGAGAGAGTTGGTGAAATTAGATGGAGAAGAGGACGAACCATCTCCGAAGAAAAAGACTTTTTTGAAATGTTTAAAATGGACCATCTTAGAGAAGAAGCCTTTTTTTTGAAATGTAGAGGCAAGTGTTGTAAAGCTACTATTGATAGTGGTGGTACAAATAATTTGGTTTTTGAGGAGATAGTAGCAAAATTAGGATTGAAAAAGAGAAAACATACCAATCCTTATAAATTTTCATGCTTGCAAAAACAACACAAATTAGTGGTGAATGGGTTGTCAATAGTTAATTTTCAGATTGGGTCATACGATGAAATTCTATGTGACGTTATGTCAATGAGTGCATGCCATGTGTTGTTGAAAAGGTCGGGAAGCTATCTATGATGATAGGAGAAAATTATACATCATTGTGAAGGAGGTGAAGGACAACAATGCAATAATTTGTCTTAGTACATAAAATATGTCATTGAAATGGTGAAGATGGTTGTATCTAGCCTAGGAATGCAAACTAGGAACGATTTCCACATCTTTCATTGGGAAATAATAAATTAGGCTCAACTTCAATCCTCTAAGAGAGCGAAACATTGCGATCAATTGTTCCCCTTTTTATGTTATTGAATATGATTAGATATGATTGAATTGAAGATGTAAGAACTAAGTCAAAGGATGCAACATTGACAAGATTTAACATAAATAGATAAATAAAAAACATAAATTCATGTTGGTTAACAAATTTGTCACCTAATTCTATATTCTCATGCCCACGAAGATGACAAATGTACCCATAGTTGAACCAGTCTAACAAACTATTAATTGATTGATTATCTGCTTATTTTACAAGGTGGCAGCTACCTTCTAATGATTTTCAATGAATGAATAAACAACTCATATGCTTTTAACCAAAAAGAAAATAAGGAAAGAGATTTTAACCAGAAAGCTTTATAAAGGCATTCACAATACTAACTACTATTTTGGATTTTTCAGATTTTCAAAAAAAATAAAGCCACTATGAAACACCATTCACAGATAATATTCCACACCAACTGAAATTTTCAAATCATCCACCACTTCAATATGAATTCACCAACTTACATCCATTTCAAAGAACATAAAAGAATTCACACACCATAATTCAAAGATTATGAATATATGAAAGCCACCAGTAGTTCTTCTATATTAAAATAGTAGATAACCACATGCATAAAGATTTTGCTCTTATGAGAAAAATAAAGTTTGCCCAAAAGATCCTGATTAGAAACAAAGTCTAGATATTTAAAACATGAAAGATAACGGTTTCTTGAAGGAAATCGTTATTAAAGAAATTCTTTAGGCCTCTCAGCCAATGATCAAGAAAAATAATTAAAACCTTAAACAAGAAACCACCACCATCTATTCAGCTTTTGGTTCACCATCCTCGATAATCTCCCCCTCTTACTCAACATGTACTGCCTCCTTAGCTTTGATCTTTTGTCTGTATTTGTGGTACCTATTCACAGCTGGCTCTATATTCAGGTCCTCAGGTACAATGGTGATCTACAACCTTGGTCTTGATTTGGCAACCAACCCATCAGTAGCAGCTATGTTCTTGTGCATTTTGTCCATCTCAGATTCAAAGGTAGAGGTGTGTATTTGTAGACAACCCAACACTTTAAAGGATTCCAAAGATATGCTTTGAGGGTCCCTAACGTTCTTCTGATAATTATCTTTTAATTGGCGTACCGTTTCACCAGCTTCTAGCACATTCTCCTCAAAACTGTCCATAAGGTCAACATCCAGAGCACAGAGGTTTTCCTTTATTTTCAGCAAGTCACTCAAGTAATGTCTTAGGGCATTATCAATGTCATCAACATAGTCACGATAGATTTTTTCCTTCCAATCTAATGCATCACGCCAAATAGGATTCCTCCCTAGGATGTCCAACTATTTTCTCAGTGGTTAATATGGCATGTATTAATGACATGAGCTTTGTGACTTCCTTTGAGAGCACACAAATACTCCCATGTTCTCTTCTAACTTGTTGCAGCTCTGTTAATAGATCCTTTCTTTTCTTCCAAATATTTACATACAACATTATGAACTTAGTGCCATAACTCACACCAACACTATACATTTCACTGATCCAGTAGGTGACAACTTTGGCATACCCCAAGTTACCTTTGACTTTCCTCACAGTGTCTGGATCAATCCCTTGCAGTTGTGAACTTGAAAAATCCCTAGCAGTAGGATTTATGAAAGATGAAATGAAATCCTTTAATGATTGCACCTGAGATTGGAGCTCAAGATTCTTCTTCTTCTGTTCCTCCGCTCTCTTGATCAATGCGTGAACTAAGTCAGCATGATAAACATCCTCTTCTAAAGTAGAGGGTCACATATCCACATGGTTGATCTTATAATCCTTCTCGGTTACATTACTTGCATCTACATTCCCAACAGGATCAACAATTTCTAGGATTTGGTGGCCAAAAGAAAAATCAGAGATAATTTGAGACATTCATTTAGCCTTCTTAGGCTTACGAGAACTTTGCAGCAACAATGCAACTGTGTCAATTTTAGTGGAGACATGAGTGGAAACTTTTCTTTTCTTTTCTTTTCTTTTCAACCTCTGTCTTCAACCAAGTTGGAGAGGTTATCTCAGATTTTGATCCTCTATTGATAACACCTGGGGTACTTTGTATAGGAGAGGAGGGGATTTCAAGCAAAGCAGAGAAAGAATGATCATCAATTATTTTCTGATAAATACCTTTAGAATCAGAGAGGGGCGACTTTCCTTTGAGTGGTGTAGTTCGGTCATCCTTCTCACAAGTGGTTTTCAGTCGAGCAATGGTCTCTTCCGACTTTTCTCCATCACCTCCTGACCGAGAGCTTCTACTCAGCGGCCTATCTGTAGACTTGACTGCTAGTGTTTGAACAGGGGAGGAGGAAACTACTCCATTCTCTCTGTGAGATGAAGACTTCTAACCTTGAGAAGAGTTGACATGTTGTCTCCATTTTCCATTCAGCCAATCAGATGTTCTCCTTAACACTGGAGCAATACAAATCATTAGGTCTAAAACTTATTCTCTAGACCTTTCAACCTCCAAAGAGACTACATTAGAAACAATATGATACTCTGGGTTAATGATGACCTCATCTTCGATAACATCATCTGAGACATTGAAAGAAATACCAAGGTGTGAACCTGTTGTAAGGAGAACCTCATATAACTCCTTTTGAGTAGTTTGACATTATCTAAACAATCCTCCCCAAAATATTCAAGCTCAAGACGATGCATATAACCTTTAGCTCCATACAGATTGTGCCTTACGTACCCTTTACTGTCAAAGTTGCTTCTAGCTGGTAGGGATGAAAAATAAAACTTCTCGAGAAGTGTTCCCACTGCCTTGGAAACACCATTAGATTTACAACAAAAGACACTAGTGGACAATGGAAGAGAGTATCCCCTCTTTCCCATATTCAATTATTTCATGTTTACTACAGACATCTAGCGGCAGACTTCTAAAAACACAATATAATCAGAGGGAAAACGGGGCAATTTCAGTGGCTCTTTCTCAAAACCTCCAATTCTAAGGTGTTGAGAAATTGCTAAGGCATCTAAGATTTGGTTGTTGCCTTTCCCTGCACAGATTTGGTTTTTGCCTGCTCTGAGATGTTGCAATTGCCCTGAAACCTAGGAAAGATTTGACAAGTCACTCAGTCTGGAAAAATGCAAACTAATGAACCTATGGTCGGGACTTGTGAGATTTCTACAACCCATGATAGAGAGGCCACACACAAGATGGGAGACATTGGGTGATCAAAGAATTTAAGAACTTTCTAACTCCGCGACTAACTTAGAAAAGGGACACGACACACGACATAACTTCGGGGAATGGTCATCTTCGCGACTAAAGTGGAGCGATTTCAAAATTTAAAATAGGGGTAACAAGTCAACACAAAAGAACATATCTAGTAATAAGACACAAAGAAAACATTGTCACTAAAATTCAAGTTTGAAAATATTGGTCAAGTGTGCCAGGCACCCTAGACCTAGGGGTATTTCCTTCAGCGAAATCTTTGGATTCCAGATCAAGATGCTATGTAGGTCACTCCCTCCAAAATTTGGCAAAAAAGTGTCAGTCACATGTGCAAATCAACATAGACCTAGGATTTTCACCTTTTCAAACTTTTGAACTATATGTCTTAGTTTGCTTTGTGTAATTCTTCAACTTTCAATTGTTGAATCTGTGACTTGCACATAAAAAATGGAAAATGTTGTCATGTATAGAGGCTTGCCTAAGTCAAACCTCAAGTAAGTGTTTCTACTTCCACAACAACTATTATGGATGAAAGAGAGCTTACCCCTGATAAGGTAGAGGTTGAAAACCTTAAGGAAATGCTTGAATTGACAAATGATACCTTGATATGGAACCCCTTGCCTTGAAGCCTCAAACAAAGCTTGATGTTGGTTAATAGGTGTTATTGTATGTCTTAATTCATGGAGGAACACATAACTTGATCATGATTTGTCAACTTGAATGCTTGACTTAAATTTTCTCCCGAATTGTGTCGAAGAGGTTTGATTGAAATGTTAATTGTAGTGATAGAAAAATGTTTTCTTAGAGATAGATGTTCAAATGAGGAGGGAGTTTTATTTATGCACAACTTACACCTTTTCGAGTTGAAATCTTGAAGAATGTTGACATCGAGGAGCACTTTCCCACTTCTTATTTTCCTGACCATCAAGAGTTCAAATTTGGGCCCAAAATGACTAGACCATGGTGTTATGTGACCTATTCCAAAAGGTCTATGGTGCTAGGTGCCATAGTCTAGGAGGTCTATGGCACTAGGTGCCATAGCCCTAGTTTTTAATCTAGGATAAAGTTTTGTGCTAAGCTTCTAGAAATGGCCATGGATTGAGCACACACAGACATAAATTAGAGGCATGAGGCACAACCTCCAAAGTAAGCCCAAAATGAGTGAAATTGTAGAGGGATACAATTTACAACCTATAGTCATGAAGGAGGTTATGATAACTCTTTAAAAGAGAAAGAGAAAGAGATGATGGAAAACAGTTCAATAATTTGTTGTAGCGCATAAAAATATGTCATGAAGGTGACATAGGAGATTGAGAGTAGCCTAATGAAGGTCCATGTGAAAAAGACTACAGTTAGGAATAAAGGAAGTGGTATTGGTTTTTTTAAACAACATAAAGATTGAGAGAGAAGCATAAAGATTATAGGCAATCATTAGGGAACTGGAGGTTCAAAGAGGAAACATCAAAGTCATAGTTGGTTCATTTAATATTTTCTTATGGATCTAATTCATGGAGCATAACAAGTTGTGGCAGTCTATACATTGAATATGAAAGGCAAGAAAAGGAAAGAGGGAAGGAAGGGAAGGTGGAGTTAGAGGAATGGAACATCTGATAAAGGGAAGATATCAAATAGATAAATAAGAAGCTTAGATTAAAAATAAGAATTGTATCACTATCCCAATCACCTATAAAACAATATTAATGAGATCCAAAATCATGCAGACATTTTCTTTAATCAGGGTGTTTGATGCAGGAGAATGCAAACCCACAAGCAATCCATTTCTTGTAGCGTTAGTTTCGTTCGTTTCTGGAAGTGTTAGTTTGGTTAGTTGCTTCAAGAGGATTTTTGAATATATCTGGACAATCTAATGATATCAGTTTGTAGAGGAGCCTAAAGGGTGTCTGCATGTCAAATTTGATGAAGAGGATAAAATTTGGCTTGTATAGGTTTACATGTTTTGGGTCTATTATCGATTGTGGACTTTCAGGTTGTTGTTGAACCTGCCTATGTTGAACAGCCCAATTTCGAAAAGCTCTATTGTTTCTACCGGTTCCATTAGACAAGTGAATCGAATTCATTATATCGACCAATACTTTTTGTTGATTCCAATGACTTTTCCTGCACAACGAGTATCGATGGATTCTTCTACATGGCGACAATTCTTGTTCATCTACCTCTTGTGGGAATTCCATATCCTATGAAGCTTTCCAAGGCCCTCATGACCAAGATCTAATCCAAGTGAACTTCCTAGCCATCGACGCATAAAATGAAGATCATTGCACTCATTTGGGGATCTTTTGGCGAGTTGTAGAAGGGTGAGGAGATCAAGAAATGATCCATTTTGTACTTCTGTAATGTAATCTACTGCCAGATAATAAAATTTAGGTTTCAATTATTTTGTAGACACCATTGTGCTATTGAGTTTTGTATTTGGCTATGAGATTAGGCTATTCAATAGAATTCTCCAATCATGACTGCATCACATGGTATTAGAGCAAAGTTTTGTTTCTAAAAGGTGGTGAGAAATCGTAGAGAGTTGAAGCGATCTATTTTCGCGATTCACCAAAACCTGATTATAACCTGAATATCCATTTAGATATGACATTAAATGAGAGCTACTAAGAATTTGGAGGACCTCATCTAAGGAATGCACTGTTCTTTTTGGATGCTTTGTTCTGATTTTAGAAGTCAACATGGAGTCTGGTTTCACAGATCTTTTTTTGTAATAGATACCAAGTTGGCAACCCATGTGGAATGGCTATTCTTTAAATACTAGAGATTCTAACAAGAAAATAATATAATGTTGCTTTTGTTTGAAAGACTTTGCCTTAGCAAAATGTGCTTATTGTCTATGAAGACGTAGAAATTTGTGACATTCCTTGCGATCGCTAGTGTGGGGACAAGTTCTATAGAAAAATGTTTTAGTCTAGATTGATTAATAGGCTCTAAGTTGCTTGTTGCAATTGCTAAGGCATCTAAGATGTGATTTCTTCTTCTGAGAGTTTGTTTGATATTAACAACATCAAAATAAATGATCAAATTGTAAACATGATTCCTATATGATACCAATATTTTATTGTAGCATAAATACTAACCGCATACCTATTTTACTACCAGCAAAGAATCTCCTTGTACTTTCCAACATGTTACTTTCTTCCTAGGTGCTAACAAGATCTTGTGCATCAAGGCTTCACATTTTGCCACATTAGACAATTAACAAATTCAAAAAAGGGACAAAAGCAAGGGTAATGAGGCAAGCCAAGCAGACAAAAGAACAAGGAGGTGAAGAAATACTCCAATCAACTTAAATCGAAGGCGCTTATGTAGCATGGAATTGCACAAGGTGCAATTTACAATTTTACATTTCCCCCCCACTTTAGTGAGCATATCATTATCATGAGATGCGAGCTAAAATAGAAAAAAGTTAAAAAGTTAACCAAGATATGAAAAGAAAGCAAAATCCTCCAACTATGTAGAGTTTTCCCCTATGGAAGATACTTGGACCTTCATGAGATATTGCTAGGTTGTTTCATCACAAACATGTTAGCTGCAAACAAACATGTTAGACAAAAAAGAGAAAAATATGGTACAAGGATGATACAATCAAACACAGATAACAAAATAGTGATCACTAAGATAAAAAAATATTTTGTTGGTATGGGTAGCAAGTTGTGTTATGATAGATAGCCATACGTTAAGGTGACCATAGATTGATTAAATAGTGGTTTCGCTCCCACAAGGGAAACATATAATAAGATACGATACAAGATCATTAGATAAATAGATATTGAGATAAAAAGATGCTAATACAAATATGCAGAAATGCAGAGATATGATAGGCCCACCTTAGATGGCATGCATTAGAAGCATGTCGTTCTAAGGAGAATAGATGTGTCACATCAACATAATGAGATGTTTTCATGGAGTAACACCTTGCAACAAATGACACATGATATCCACAACATCGACAAAAACACAAAGAGATAGGGGGATCCGATAGTTCGGTATTAGAAGAATGCACAACACTGAAGTCTGCAGATCTAAAATAAGGTACAGGAAAACAAAGATATAATAAAAATTTAGGTCAACATGGAAGAGAGCCTAAATGCCCCCAACACTTTGCATTGTCCTCGAGATACGACAGATAGAAGAAGGGAGATTAACAAATAGAAGAAGGCCACAACAATAAATCCCTTATTTCCAAGAACCTACAAAGTGACTTAGGTTCTCCAAGAGAGAACAAACACATAAAAATAATCATCACCCCTCATTTCCAAGTACCTAAGGAGTAACTTGGGTCCTTTAGAGGGGCACAAAACATATAAAGCAAGCACGTGAGAACATAGACATGCACACCTTAATCTACAAGATAAGAAGGGTATTGTCCTAGTAGTCATCCACCATCAGATCATTGCCCTCCCAATCTTGATCATATTGGGAAGGAGGATGAGACCAAAGAGGGACAACCATGAGGGAAACACTGAGTACTTTCCTAACAATAAGAGCTAGGGATGATGCAACTTCCACATCCTCATGTCGGAGCTCCTAAGAAGTGAGAGTCAATGATCATGTAAAGATTGTAGATAGTGTCAGAATATCCTCTAAAGAGTCAAACAAATGCCCCTCAACAAAAGAGGCAAGTGACTTAGCCTAAAGTGGTGAAATAGGAGTCAAATCATTGACCTCCAAAAGATGGACAAAGAAAAACTTGAGAGAAGGGAGGACCTTTTCAATAATGCAAATAGATACAGACAAATAAATAGGTACTAAAAAGACAAAGCAACAGAAACAAAGGTCATTGGAACTAGCTTTTAACGAAAAAAATCAAGAATGGGTTCATGCTCAAACTTTTGCTTAGGTTTCTACGAAGGTGAAGGTCTTTGATCAACTGTAGTGGGCTTAAGTACCTCGAGAAAGATATGATGAAGATGAGGTAGGCTAGGAAGACAATGGTTCATTGGACACAAACTATGTATACAACATATTGATGGGCTGGCTCCAAGGAGGGAGCAATGAAAACCTGTACACTTTTAGGGTGAGGGTCATCGATGGTCCCCGAAGTTGTAGGCAGTAGCACATAATATGGAGTAGGCATAGATGTAGGAGAAACTAGAGAGAGAGCAGACACGGAAAATAATAGGAGCAAGAGCAAACATCGACAACTCACTCGTAGCCCAAAATCCAACCTCATGTTCCTAGGCCAGCGCTCATTGGTGACACTTATTCTTATGCTCAAGATGGTTCTGACATAAATGGAAACCAAGTATAGAAGTCTGGGAAGGCTTAATTAATCATGCTCCATGGGATAAGCCTCTTGAGTAGTTGCTGGCAGAGTAGAAGGCCCAACCAATGAGGTAGGAGGTGTTGAAATAGGCTCTACAAGTGCAGTCGTGGACACCCTTCCTTGTTTTTCTTTAGGATAAATCAGAGGAACATGGGGTACCCTTGAAAGCTATGATATAGGAGCTAGAGGTGATGGGTGAGCTCAAGGTGAATGCTTACTCTTATTGTATTGAGAAGGATGAGGAATATAAGAAATGATCAGAAGTTCGAAGGGAGGGCAAGCTATAGATGTCGACAACATGGGTGCCTTTTCTTTGATTGCACTAGTTGTAGACATAGGAACAAAAGACATTATTGGGGGTTGTATATTCCTAGGTGGACGTGGAGGTATACCCTAAGGAACAAGTCTATCCTTAGCCTCTAATAAAGAAGGGGAAGAAGACATAACATGTTGCATTAGATGAGCAGACAAGGAAGGAGGAGTGGAAACCAATGCAGGAGGAGATATAGAAACCGTGGGTTGAATCGACTTAGAAGCCAATTCCCCCATTTTATACTTGTAATAAGCCTTGTAGAACAAGTCTCTACATAGAATCATAGTTCCAATCAAAGTAGGCCAAAAATGATCTAATGAAAACTCCCCATAGGCAACCAGTGGTTGAAATCTAGTGTCCTGGATGAAATGCACTATGCCCTCATGAGGGAAATTCAATCACTTATGTATAACCAAGGGGACTTCTTCCATGACAATTAGTTAGGGGATACCTATCTTAACGCGAAATAGGTCTAACTTGGGAATGATAATAAACGTACTTGACACCGCCTTGGGTCGCACGAGGATTGTCAAAGTTGTGTTACCCAGAGAAGGGATGAAAAACCCATCATGCATGTACGAACAAAGGCACAACACTCATTATATCTCACCCCATGTAAACCATTAATAAATAGACCTTCCTCTATAATGACATCTACTTGACATATGTGATTGACCATCACACTTGTAATAGTGTAATTGTTTATCATAGTCAAGATATATAATGAAGTAGGCTCCCCATTATAAGGAGCATCCATAGGTGTAAAGGATATGCCATTATTCTTTGTCTTTTGCATAGCGGGCGAGATTGAAGTGATAGTGACCATGTTAACATACAAGCCACCACTCAATTCATAGTTTGATGATGCAGAGATAAGTTTGATGAATGGGGTGGGAAATGATCAGTGTAGATCTAGAGATCATTGTTGGTTTTGTCAACAAACTTGTTAGATTTCTATTTAGGTTCACTGACCTGGATAGAACCATTGTCTATATGATCTTGGACAAGATGTCTAAGACATATACAACGCTCGGTGTCATGGTCAAGCACACAATAATACTGATAAAATTTGGAACCATCATACCATCAAGGGTATGGTTTGTTGTTGGATAGTGGTTTGATCTAAGAAAGGGTTATAATATTCCTATAAAATTATTTGCATTATACTCAAATAGGAACTAGATAACTTTGTGAAGACTCGATTCTGCAGTTGTGGTTCCCGCATAGATCTCTCTGTAGCCTAAGGCACAATGATAATATTTGCCATAAATTTATTCTTTTTGGACCCTCTTGTAGAAGACACACTTCCAAAAGTATCAATATGAGAGTTTTAAGAAGATTCCCTGAACCGAGCCAACAAGCGTTGATAGTGGATCTTTATAGAGATAGATTGGTATTGAGAGATAAACTTTGTGATCCTCTTATTAGGCTTTTGCTTACACTGAAAAAGGTTTTCTATAGTGACCTTGCTTCCAATGTTTGCCTAAAACTACATATGAAAGGCATAAATAAGTTGATCAAGTGATTTAATAGAGTAAATGGGCAATGCACTATATCATTCTAGCATAGTTCCCTTAAGGGACTGAGAGAATAACTTTACCAATACAAAGTCCAAATTAAGATAATTACTACAAACAATCATGAAAGAATTGATATGAACATTGGGGTCTCCTCCATTATATTGATCAAATCTCGATGATTCTACCCCTTGAGGGGTAATAGTGTTTAAGATACTTTGATCAATAGGACTACAATGATAATAAGCAAGAAGAAAAGGTTGATTAGCAATAGATGCAAGATTAGTGAGTTGTTGCTACAATTATCCCATATTTTGCAAAATAGTGTTCAACATAGAGTTGTTACTCAGAGTAGGTAGAGGTGAAACAATATAGCCACGAGGGATTGTACCACCTTCAGTACCACTGCTAGTACCAATACCCATACCAACACTAATGGAAGCACCTTGCATAGTAAAACCTTAGGTTGTATAAGTAGTAGACATGCCAATATGTCCCAAGGGTGTGTGAAACATCGATGTTGTGTATAGTGCCACCGATACATGGATCAATAGTAGGTCCATTATCCTTCATGTGGACTGATGCTTAAGAGATATCGACATCAATTTGTGGGTTAGTGGTGCCATATTTATTGTCCTAGGTGAAAGTCTCAACAAATGACACATGATTTTTAACAATCATAGAAATATCTCTTAACACCTCTAGGTCTCTCTTATCTAAGATACACATATCTATCAAATTATGAATAATGAAACTATCTTGAGGGAGGGCATTTTCTCGCTCAAGAAAGCCCTCGAAATCCTTTAGGTTCTCCTCTAAAGAATGAATCTAGTTGAATGAAATTGCAAGACCAAACTCATAATCGATGAAAATAGGATCGTTAAGATCCATTGTACTCGCAAACATCAGGCTCGACCAAATAAGACTATAACGATTCAAAGGAATACTTGATCTATAATTTCTCTTCACAACAACCCTAGAGGCAATTTGGGTTGTAAAGCTGATAGGCGATCCTTACAATGCTTTGACAATTTTAAAAAAGGTGCAAGGAAGGAACCCGACACAAGTATTCTAATAAAATATTAAATTTCTCTACAACTCACACGTACACAAGACAACCCTTCACATTAGGTTCACCAAAATGTAGAGGGGGAAAATTGAACCACAAATACATCCACATAAGAACAACAAGATTTTTATGTGGAAGACCCAAAATGGGAAAAACCATGGAGAGATTATGAATCACAATATATAAAACAATTGTTTACAATGATTTAGGTCATAGGCCAGGGGGCTCATTGCTCCAGACTTGTGGATTAAGGTGCTCAACCTTAGGCAAGATACAAAAGAGGGGCTTGGACAACTGAAGAGCATTTCTTTAGGGAAAGATACAAAACAACTATCTAGATACAATATGAATAAGAATTTGAACTGTAGAAGTGATAACATTTACCAACATGCAAATAATAGTTCATAGCTTAATATCCATTTGATATATCTTTGCCTTGTAACACATTCGAACCTCTGCCTTACTCCAAACACATATTATATATCTTAGTTTTTTTATCTCCATACTTGCAAACATCATCTTTTCATATATCTTAACACAATTGATATGTCCTTAATATACCAACCAGAACATCAATAACTTCTATTAGGTCGGCATAAAAGATGTAACATGTGCATGCATAATCAAACCAAAATATTGCATGCAAAAGGCAAAGAAAACGTGTGAAAATTAACACTAAGTCGAAACACATTCCAAATACCCTCATAAAGGTTCTACACACAACAACACAAACCAAAAGACATAAGCCAGTTCATACCAAATTATTTTACCCAAAATATCTTAATCCTGACCCAAAAATAGAATATACGGTCCATTACGTAAGAAGCATGAAACATTAAGAATAATATCAGATGATCCATAATAACCTCAAGGCAATAGCAAGACGAGGAAAGCAACATGTTTCTCCACACACTCCTAAAACTGTGTCAATACCGATCATAGACATAAATTTTTCTCAAGGATAAACATCCATTCAATTGGAAAACTAAGATCAGTCTACCATCATCATTCTACTCTAATCAACATAGCCATCTGATACATGTCTCGTGCAAACATGTATTCCGGACAAAGATGTTGTTCACTAGAACAATCAACAAAGATAGTAACACATTTTATGGACCAACCAAAAGACATTAATCTTTCACAAATACATCATATCATCAATGCTAGCCATCCAAAAATCTCATAGATAGTTTAAATAGCATATTCACCTATTCTTGAAAATGCCACATCAATCTTCATATAAGTTTGTATCATATTACCAATAGATAGACATCGAAACCACATTTGGTCCAACAACCAAATACAACCAATTATTAGAGATTTTGACTAGAATATACTACCATACCATACACTTCATCATATACTTTTGCATTACATCACTTTTGGACGAACACCACTAACATTCTAGATCATAGTAATAGATTTGACATCAATGACAACTTAGACTCATATGTGATAATTTGAGAAAGATTAAAGGCACATCGAACTTTAAAGTCCGATGTGCAGACAAAGGGAAAAATAATTAGTTGACATGTCGGGTTTTAAAACCCGACATGTCAACATACTCTTCTCTGCATATGGATTTTAAAGTCCGATATGCGAAGGTTATGATCCCGCATATCGGACTTTAAAATCCGATATGCGGAGATCCTTCCGTCCAGTTGCACACTAGATTTTAAAGTCCGGTATGCGACTGGAGAAGGGAGACTTCAGAGGGCAATCAAATTTTAAAGTCCGATTGTCCTCTGAAACAAGGGAGACAACTGGACTTCAAAATCCGATTGCTCTTCGAAACACAGAACAAAAACCCTGAAAGAAACCAAAACAAGGAAGAAAGAAACGCAAAACAAAAAGGAAAACCCAGAGAGAAAAATAAAATGCAAACCCTACCTCGTGGCAATGATGATGGAAAAATACAACAATAGAGAGATTTGATCCGAGTCACGGCGAGCAAAATCCAAATCACGACGAGGAAAAGCGGAGGAGGGAACACGGAGAAAAAGATGACAAGCAAAAACAAAGGAAGGAAATGCAAAAAAAACAACTTAAAAAGCGATTAAATAAAAAACCCTAAAAAAATCAATCAATGCAGCATTAATTACAACTCGCAGTTGCATGTCGAACTTTAAAGTCCGACATGCAGGCTAGAAACTCTTGCATGTCGGTCCGACATGCATTGACCAAACAAACAGTCTGCAGGTCGGACTTTAAAGTCCAAACTGCAGGCAAAGACCACCTACAGGTCGGACTTTAAAGTCCGAACTGCAAGCTTAGACCAAGCAAACACACATTGGACTTTAGAATCCGATGTGCAGTCAACAAAGAAAAGACCTTGCAGTTCAGACTTTAAAGTCTGAACTGCAAGAAAAACTGCAAACTTAAGAAAAACAAGAAAAACACTAAAATGAAAAGTAAAGAGCTAAACGAGCTAACCGACAAAGTCAATTAAGCTCTCCCGAAGACCATAAGGTTTGAAACGGACCAGTTTCATAGGGTTGCCTCACAATTTTGTCCGTGCTAAAATCTAGGACAACAGCTGGCTCTGACTAGGGAACAAGCTGCACCACTTGAAGCTTGTAGAATCTAGAACTCCGAGTGCCTGTATCCAGTGGGCTATAGAGTCAGGCGATGAAAAGACTGAAAAGAAAAGACTATACATATTTTACAAAGAGTACAACTTCCTTTACATCGCTCTCTATTGAGCAAAGAGCTTCAAATGTTCTCCGCTATGATGTAGCGAGAATGGGGTACCATTTGCATATGCAAGTAAGTAGCTATGCTCACCACATACTTCATGAATAGTGAAGGGACCTCTCCATAAAGAGTCAAACTTTCCATGTAAACCCTTTGGTTCCCTCCTCTTGTCCCATAACAAGACTTGATCACCAACTGAGAACTCACGGGAAGTTGTTTTCTTATCAAACAATGCCTTCACTTGGCTTTGGTGGGAAGCAATTCTATCTACCGCTTCACCTCTTATTTCTTCCAGCTGAGAAAGAAACATAATTCGCTTATCCAGTGAATCGTGATATGTTTCATCCTCAATGGCCTTGGCAAGCTTTAATGCTGGAAGTTCCACAGTGATTGGAATCTCGGCATTCAACCCATACAAAAGTTGAAAAGGTGACATACCAATTGCTCTTTTTGGAGTGATACGATCCGCCCATAGCACATCATAAAGAGCTTTATGCCAAGTCCGTTGTTTCTCATCAACAACTTCCTCATAATAGTAACCAGATTCTTGTTGCTTGACTCGGCCTGAACATTTCTTTGTGATAATAGTTGGATGAGTGTGAAAGAGTAATACCATGATCAAAGCAAAAGTCAATTATCTCATAAGATGAAAAACATGAAGTGTTATCAGCTACTATCTTATGAGGAATGCCAAACCTTGAGATGATGTTTTCCTTCAGAAATTGACAAACCACCACCGAGGTAGATTGCTTAGTTGGGATTGCCTCCACCCACTTGGTGAAGTAATCTGTCACTGTAAGGATATACATGTGACCTGCACTTGATGTTGGATTGACAGGTCCAATGAAGTCCAACCCCCACTGTTGGAAAGGCTCTTCAATTATTACTAGCTTTAGAGGGAGCGCAGCTAATTTAGACTTACTAACAAATTGCTGACATTGCTCACACTTGCGAACCCAATTGTATGTATCTTTAAACAATGTTGGCCAATAATATCTAGCATGCAAGATTTTGTGTGCACTAACAGAGGCAGAAAAATGTCCTCCACAAGCAAGATCATGAAAAGCTTGAAGTAATCTTACTTGTTGTTGTTTGTCCATGCAGCGCAGGAAATTGCCGTCCAAACCCTTCTTGTAAAAACCATTGTCCCATAGGACAAAATTCACTGCTTTAAGCTTTAAGGTTCGCCTTTCTTTCCTCGACAGGTGTGCAGGACAATCTCGATATGTTAAGAGATATGCCAGGTCAGAATACCACTCATCAGTAGTGCTAACAAATAGAACATGAGGAAGATCTTGATTAATACCTTCGTTTTCAAGCACCACTTCATCAATTGATTTGTTGTCAGCTATCAACTGACATAGATGTTTTCCATGAACCAACTTAGTGGGCTTGATTTCCATATCATATTCTTGAACTTGGCAAGCTAGTTGCCCCTTTTAGTTCCAAACTCTTGTTGCGTCATAATCGACTTGACAACAACATCAGGAACAAAAGCAACGACATGCGAATTCAGAATATAAAACCTGAAATGTTTCACCGCTTTCACCACGACAAAAGCATGCTTCTCCATTTCTGAGTATTTCAACTCATGAGCCTTCATTGGATAGCTCATGAATGCAATAGGTGATTCCACACCTTCATTATTTTTCTACATTAGTATAGCCGAACAAGTATGATCTAATGCATAGCTATACATAATGAACTCTTTGGTATAATCTGGGCATACTAAGACTGGAGGATTTGCCATGGCTTCCTTGATCTGATGGAAAGCTTTCTTTCCTTCGGGAGTCCATTTGAAGAGAGAATTACCTTTCATCATATTAACTATATGACGAGTCTGTTCAGCAAAGTCTGGAATGAATCTTCACAGGAAATTTACTTTACCGAAGAAAGAATGAACAAAAGTCTTACTTGTTGGCAAGGAAAGGTCACAAATAGCTTTTACCCTTTCCGTATCAATTTTTATACCTTCCTTCGAAACAATATGCCCAAGCAGCTTGCCTTCAGTGACACCAAAAACAGATTTCTTGGGATTGAGGGAAATTCCATGCTGACGATATTTCTCTAAGACTCGTTGCAGATGAGAAAAATGATCTTGACGTTCCTTAGAATAAACTATCAAATCATCCAAATAGACCACAATGAACTTACCAAGAAAAATTTGGAAGGCCAAGTCCATTGCATGTTGGGAAGTTTCTCCCGCATTTATTAATCCAAAAGGCATCCTACGATATGCAAAGGTACTCCAAGGTGTAGTAAATGCGGTCTTATGCTGATCTTGCTCTAGAACTTCTACCTGGTTATAACCCAAAAATCCGTCCAACATGGACATCATCTCTGCTCCAGTAACAGCTTGTAGGACATGATCCATGACAGGTAAAGGATAATTATCCTTCAAGGATGCTTGATTCAAGTTTCAAAAATCTACACATATCCAAATTTCACCATTCTTCTTACGTACAGGTACAATATTGGCTATCCAAGAAGAATGGTGGATGGGGAAGATTATCCTTGCTTTCAACATCTTTTGTACTTTAGCAAAGATAGTATCAGAGATCTTTGGGTTGTATTGCCTTTGCTTCTGACAGAAAGGTGTAATACCTGGTTTTAGTGGGATGTCATGGTGGAGCTCTTTGGGATGAAAAGACTTTAGATCTTCATAGGAGTATGCCAAGACGTCAACATACTGCTGCAATAATGCAACAAATTTTTGCCTTTCTCCTTGTGAACAACACTTTCCAATGTTGATCATTTTTGGATTGTCTTCAGTCCCAATGTTTACTTGTTCATATTCCATTGACCCTGTAGCTGATCTTTGTTGCTTCTTAACATAGCGATCATGCTTGTCAAAAAGATTTTCTAGCAAAACTAGACCCTTGGGGATCTTGTTTCCTTTTAATTGCAGAAAATTTTCTCCCATTTCTGCATCAATACTTTCAATTGCATCCTTTGAAGGGCAGTGACTACCTTCAAAGTATAGATCATCAAAATTGTCAGCGGTCTGCAAAAAATTTATTACATGATGATCATCATTAAACACCTACCAATGAGCAGAGTTGTTAGGAACACTTGGCCGGAAAACTAACTCAACAACATAAGTTGATCCTGAAAAATCTTTGTGAGGAACCAAAGAAGTTGCTGATATTGCTAACAAGTCAGCCCTGTCGTTGAACTCATAGGAAACCACAGATATATCAAAAGCGTCAAAAGCCTCTATTAGATCCCATACAAGGTTGCGATAGTGTCGCAACCTTTCACTCCTTGTTTGATATATGTTCCTAACTTGAAAGACTATTAACTCGACATCTCCTTGAGCATGCAAGTTCTTGATTCCCTTCTTCTGAGCAACATTCATTCCCAGAAGGAGTGATTCGTACTCAACAATGTTATTTGTGTTATCAAACTGCAATTTGAAAGAGAAAGGGAAAAGATTACCCTCAGGGGAAACCAAAACAATACCGACTCCTAATCCAATAGAAGAACAACTTCCATCAAACTCCAGTGTCCAAACATCATCTGGACTACCAATGTTGATGGTATCAAAATTGAGAATTTCTTGTTGTGAAGTTGAAGATCTTTCTGATTCCATAACACTACTTTCACAATCAATTGGGAAATTATTGAGAGGAATGGCACCTTCACTCTTAGCAGTCACCTCTAAAATGTCATCAGCATGCATAAAATAATTACCCATACCTGATGATTCGAAAAGAATCTGGGCCCGCTGATCATCAGACTTGACAACGGTATATTTTGTTTCTTTTTTCTGGAAGTAACCTTTGGACAACTCCTTTAATAGGAATATGAGCCTCGGTCATATCCATGTTTAACTCACCCCCAACATCTCTACAGAAATTTCTTCCCAACAATAGACCATAGGAGGTCGGTACATCGGCTACTAGTACTGTCATCTTAATTTTCTTTTCTGGGAATGAAGCAAAAGCAAACTGTGCGTCCTTGATTTGACCAATCAAGGGAACTTGCTTGTTATCCATAGAGAAACACCTCCCAAATGTTTTGGTCAAAGTTAAGCCAAAGGCATTAGCAACTTTTGAAGGCATAACATTATCGGATGCCCCAGAATCAATTACACAGTTACTAAGCTTATAACCATTTATCAACAAAGAGATGTACAATGGTTCTATCTTCTCTACAGGAAAAGGGGAAGTTACTAAGTTGTTTTGAAGTGAATTTGACTTAGGAAGATTACTAGGGGTGGATCTTTTTCTTTAACAAACTTGACCAAATAGTCAAATTGATCTGGATTAGATCTCAAAAATTCAACTTCAGACATTTGTATTTTGGTTTTCTTAGCATGATCTAAAATATCAAATGACTGAAAGGAATTCGTCATCAAAGACGGATTTGGATTCTCATTTTGAGAATTTAAAATATTCGGTACACTAGTCTTCGATGCATGTGTAGAAGAATTGACAGGTGCAGAAAAATTGACAGCAGTCGGAGAATCACTTACACTTTTATCCTTCGCGACGTCCATTGAGATAGCGTTGTCTTTTGCAGGATTTGGTATGGGAGTCCCACGCTTCGCAATAGAAATTGGCAAACGTTGAGAGTCCTTAATTTGAATAGAATCATCACTCTTCGCAATGACATGTGGCTAAGCTGCCTGTGCTTGCGAACGGGTGAATACTGCAAAGACATCCCCATCATGTGTATCTGGCGTATCATCTTCTTGATATTGCATAAACCTGATATTAGAGTCGTCAACCAACTCTGCATCACTTTCTTGATGCGAATTGGCATCTTCTTCACCAAAATGAGGAAGATCATTTTGTTCAGCTTCATAATATCCTGTAGCTAAACTTTGGGGTGGTTCTTCCAATGCAAGCCTCTCTAGAGCAGGAGGCAATTTATTCTGATTACGCATGGCGTAATTGGAAGCACTGTTTGGATAAGTCCTTCTTGGAAAATCATGATAAGAAGTATTCCCTTGTGAGGAAATTTGCTTCTTAAGTGCCAACAACTCATTTGCTAGCTTATGTATCATGGGATCAACAGAACTAGTTGAAGAGAAAGATGCATCGACAACTTGATTACTCCTAACCTTGTTAGGATCTCTCCTTATCTTACCCGCAAGGATAAGATCATCTTCAACCAATATAGCCATTTGTTGAGCAGCAGCCAAATCTATAGGATTGTTCCTTCGCAAAAGAAAGCTCACCTCTGGCAATTGGGCATTGATGAAAAAGCATTCCAGCAGTGGGTCGTGAAGCAACTGGAATGCGATTGTGCAATCTGTTGAAGTTTGCTACAAATTCATGCATAGCTTCCTGGGGTTCTTTCTTCATTTGCGTTAACTGAGCTAGTAGTGCATGATCATCTTCGGCAGATTTGAACCTTGCTTCAAACAATGTTCTGAGAGTTGCCCAATTTGTGATACAAGCGTTCGTAAGATGATAGAACCAATTAGCAGCAGCTCCATGCAAAGTCTCAATGAATAGTCTCACCGAAACATCTTCATGCTCAACACCTAGGACTCCACATGTGATGTAGAAGGTAGCAATGTGTTCGTCCGGGTGTTGAGAACCATCACCCAAACATTTGGGTAAATTTTTCCATGTACCTTTGGGAAGTTCATGCAAAGGTGCGATCAAGTTCAAATGACCAAAAGCGGTACCCCAAGGTCTAGGAGCAATAGCCATCCTTAACGGATTATAGGGTGGTATTACAAAATGATTTGCAAGTGGAACAACTGAAACTTACAAACTTGACGCCTCACTTGGTACGGGAGATCGCCGTGCAGATGGAGGAAAACTTTGTGTCCGCTGCAAAGGAGAAAATATCCGTGGAGGTGTCACAAAGGGAAAATTAAATTGCTGCAATACTTCAAAAGTAGGATCAACAATTCTTGCTAATCGCTGCCCACGAGTGTAACTTCGATCAGCCAGATTATGATTTGAAGAAAAACAACAATATTGAAATTACAATGAAGCGCACTGCGACCCAAAAGACAAATTGGTTGCACGTCGCTCCCCAGCAGAGTCGCCAAAAAATTATTGGGTGAATATTTTGTCACCAGTGTACTAATGACAAAATATATAATTCACACAACGCTATGCTGAGAAATTAATCTCTCCTCTCATCAAGGGGAGGTTCCCTATGAAATTTCTCCTCTAATTAATAAGAAATTAAATTTGTGGGTTGGTGTTGGGCATATAACTCTCTTTTTTCAAAGTTTATGTATTCTCCCTTCACCTAGTTACAATTTCTCTACCTCTTCAGATACTTAACGAAAAGAACTATTAATCTAACAAACTACACCAAGAGTTACTATTAAGCAGCACAAAATCTCCTTGAAGGTAGCACTAATTCAAACTAATCATTACAAATTAAATAATTAGAAATATAGCTTGTAGCTCAAAGTCTTCAAGTATAGATTTCTAATCCCTTAAACTACAAATAATTGCAGCAATACAAAGCTTACCACAAGCTACTTAATTTATCAGCAGATTTCTCAAATATGCTAAGAGCACAAAGTCTACTTGCAAGATTTGAGAGCTCTCTAACCACACAACAATATCTTAAAGATCAAAGAAGTAAAGATAATATATATTCAATGGACATAGGAACATTAAATTATATAAGCAATTTTCTTGATACAACACAAAGTTTGTGATCAACAAAACTGTTTTCTTTATTTGTTTGATAGAATTTTCACCACAAAGGCCCAAGGTCTTAGTTGGGATAAAAATTCTGCAGAGTTTTGCTAAGCATGAAAAAGATAAAATATTTACAAAAGAGGTCCTCCTTATATAGGAAAAGAAGTTGAGAAAAAGGTGGGCACAGTTGACTTATTCAACTGCACAGTCCCATTTTACTACAACTACAACATAAAGAAAATGTGCAGCTGCATAAAAATTGACAGCATCTATCAGTACAACTGCATGAATAAAAGGTGCCAAAAGGGGGTACTTCATTCTTGATTCTCTTCCTCATTGGATTCATAAAATTCTTTGAACTTAGCCAGGATAGCTTTCATCTCTTCTTCATTCGGCATCGGTGTAGAACTTGTGATCTCTCAGACACAGGAAATTGCATCTTCAATTTTTACCTGTTTCTTTTTAACATCCTTCAAAATGGATGCGAGGACTTCAAAATTGACTTGGATTTCTAATAGTTTATCAAATGTATCAAGTGAGAAATCTTGTCCTGTGCATTGATCCATCAAGGAAACGAATTCCTGCGTGACAACTTCAGCAACGACGAGATTTTTATCGCCATCATATAAATAGCAAGGAAGATCACCAACTTTGGCAAAACTGAGGCCAACGTTGTCATCACCTTCTTTCTTCTCCTGGTCCAACTCCGCAATCATTAAATTCATTGTCTCTTTCTTATGAAACAATAAAGACAAGATCTAGATGTACTTCTCCCTTGTGGGAATCACCTTATTCTCAACCAGGACATCTATCCTGAAGTCCTCCATTTTGCTCCACAAGGTAGTACTTTTCACAACTTCCTCAATCTCCTGTGATAAAGAGGTTTTGAGTCCTTGCATCTGACTCTGGATTACTTCATAATCTGACAATAGTCCCACTGTTGAACTCAGAAGATGAGAGCCTTCTGATCTTAGCCATGAAATCCACTCATCCATCACTCGGCCTTTAGCTCCCACCTGTTCAATCTTCTTGAGGGCTTCAATATTTATTGAGAATCCTATGGGTTCAACCTCTTGAGAAGATTGTGTTACCTTTAGAAGAACGTTGGTCAGTTGTTCACACTTCTGCTTTAAAATATTTTTCTCATCCCTCTCCTAATCCAATCTTCTCAACAAAGAATTAAAGGTTTTCTGTGAATCCAATTTCACACTCTCATGTGTTTCCACCCTGAGCTCTATGATCTGTAAGGTATAATCTTTAGATCGTATGTTACCTTTGTCCTTGTCTTATGATGGCACCATAACTTCAGCATATTTTCTCTTAGAAGCCAGATCTACTACCACCTGAGATACCGTCTTTGGCTTTTTTGTTCCCTTAGGCTTTGGAGGAACCAAAAGTTCAAAGTCAAACTCGTCTGGAGAGATTACCTATTTTTTCCTTTTAGGGGCCACTACTTCCATCCAAGGGGTTAGTTCTGGATTGGCTGATGGAGTAGTAGCTCCTTGCTGATTTTGAGTTGAAGCTTCGGGAGCAGGTTGACTGGAGCTTGGAGCTGTTGTGAGTGTTACTGATGGTGCTGATATTGACGTATCTAGTGGAACATTTGCTGCTGCTACCTCTTCAGTTACAGATGGGAGAGTTGAGGGTGCCGTGAATGTAACTTCAGCACTTACCAATGGAGGAATTGCTGTGGTGGTGACGGGTAAGTCTACTGAAACCAAATTTGCAAGTGCATCTTCCAAGGTTTCATTAAAATCCATCATTGTGGATTCAAAAGTAGATGAAGGGACACCATCTAAATTAGAGAAGTTGGTTATTGTGAAAAACTGACCAACGGTCTTCGATTGCATCATGCCCATACTTAGATCTCCATCTTCTTGAAAATCCTCATCCTCTTGGTCAGAGTCAGAGTCAAAGTCAATAGATTGGATGATTACTTGTGAGGTAATTGGGGCATCAACTTCAGTTGGGTGTGATACTTCTTCTGCCTGTACTTCCTCTTGTTGAGGAATTTCACCTTCTTCAATCTCGTTTCCTTTTCCAACTTCATTGGCAGGCAAGTGTTCATGCTCTTTCGCCACTGCTTCTTGTGATGCAGATGATGATTCACCCTTCTTTGACCCTTTAACTGTAAATTTGATTTTGGGTCCTTTACCCTTCGATTGTACCACATGAGCTGAGGATAAGCCTTGTAGGTCTTCCCTGCTCTTTGTTCTTGTTTCAGTTGTAGTTGTCTTGCCCAATGGGCCATCACTGTTGTCATCGTCTCTTGGACTAGTAGGAAGTTGTTTCATCCTGAGATTATTTTGCAGCAACCAAGCATTGGTGTTTGCTAAGATAGGAGAGATCCTCTGAGTAATAGATTTGCTTTCTTTCTTCGACCATTGCACAAGTGGAAGTGGGGAGTCAACAATCTTCTTCTCATAATAAACAGGGTCCACTATGTCATCTATGTCTTCCATGGTCATTGGGATATTAGCTAAATCCAAATTTTCAATTTGTTCCAAAGTAAGACGGCTGAAATCCATCCTTCTTATACCCTCCTCATTCTGACAATCTGCCCAAACATCCTCGAACCTATAGACATGAGTATAACTCCTCCTGAGTTTTCTCTTTATGCCACGAAAGTCAAAAAACTTTCGTGCCTTGAACCTTCTCATGGTATTCCACTGCATTTCTTCCTCCATATTTTTGTCCTTGGGATTGGTTAGCATTGAATACCTGCCGATTGATTATGGGAATTTCAGCCCAGTCTTATGTGCTTGTGATTGTTTTTCATGCACATTAATCAGTTGTCTGCACAACTCCATGAGGACAATTTTGTCTAAAGGGAACCTTGGAAGAATGAAGGGCTCACCTAAAAAACATCTGATTCGGATGTAGGTGAATGTAGGAAATTGAAGAAAAACACAACCATAATGAGATACCCTATTGTAGGTGGCCTCTGACAATCTTTGCTTTTGAAGGCCCTTATCAAACATACATTTCCACACAACAAAGAAAGCATTGTTAACTCTTCTATAGTGGTTACCTTGATACTTGATGGTAAGCTAATCATAATACTCCTAGACGGGCACCAATCTTCTGTCACCCTTGGTAGACAAGCTTGGATATTGCCTCATTGAAGCAATTGTGTAAACCAGGTACAAGGTCATGTAAAACTTTAGTGTCACCTTGACCTCCTTCAATTCAGCATAAAGTGCATCACTGATCTGCTCTCCCCAATCGATTCTTGCAGCCCCCTTTCTGATTATATTTATGTAATCAGACATCCAGTTTTGAAAATAATGAGTCTTTTAACCCCCTCACTCTGGATAACATGGTGACCATGTCGTTATATTCCTTAATAAAATCACTCTTGTGGAAGGACTTTGGCCATTGTGAGGTGAGGGAACTCCTTGCAGCAGAGAGATAAACAATATTTATCACCTTTTTGCATTTATCCTCATGTTTCTCATAGTACTCTTGAGCACTCTCTTGAGAAATATCAGTCACTTCCTCAACTGGTGAACCCTTGAAAACATTGTTAAAGAACACACTATCCAGGGTCATGATGACATTTTGATTAGCGTCCTTTACTTGCCTTGTATTTGGATCAAAGTGATCTTCTATTGCCAGCACAAATTCAGGATCATGAGCCGCAATTGGGAAATATGCATACTTATGCAACTCAAATTTGATTAGATTGGTTAGACGAGCATGAGCCTTTTGAACTTGATCAAAAAATTCTTGCATATCAACATGCCCAATTTCAGTGTCTCTGATATCTTTAATATTCAAGTCTACTGAACTCTCTGGGTAGAGATTCAAGTACTTGTCGTACTTGTACTTCATCTTTCTTGATGATGCTTTACTTGGAGAAGATTCCAACTGACCTGAGGAAGACTCAGGCTTGTCGTGAGGGAGCTTTGACATTCGTGATGACTGCATTCAACACTGATGATTAGCTATTCATCATTATTAAAATCATTTTTTGTCAAACGGATCGAAAAATGGGGCTCAAAACAGGCTTGGGAGTGAAAATGTCAAAAACAGCAGGTCAAGGAAAAAAGTCCGACATGCTCTTTTGAAAACAAAAATTACACATCGGACTTTAAATTCTGAAGTGCAATTAAAAATACATTGATCAACACATCGGACTTTAAAGTCCGATGTGCAATTCTGAGATGGGTCATCAACACATCAGACTTTAAAGTTTGATGTGTCAATCCGGGGAGAAATCAATAACACATCGGACTTTAAAGTCCGATGTGCTAATCTCGGAAAGATTAAAGGCACATCGGACTTTAAAGTCTAATGTGCAGACAAAGGGAAAAACAATTAGTTGACATGTCAGGTTTTAAAACCCAACATGCCAACATACTCTTCTCTGCATATCAGATTTTAAAGTCTGATATGCGAAGGTTATGATCCCGCATATTGGACAATAAAATCTGATAAGCGGAGATCCTTTCGTCCAGCTGGACATTGGATTTTAAAGTCCAGTATGCAGCTGGAGAAGGGAGACTTTGGAGGGCAATCAGATTTTAAGTCTGATTGTCCTCTAAAACAAGGGAGACAATCGGACTTCAAAATCTGATTGCCTTCGAAACACAGAACAAAAACCCCAAAAGAAACCAAAACAAGGAAGAAAGAAACGCAAAACAAAAAGGAAAACCCGGAGAGAAAAATAAAATGCAAACCCTACCTCGCGGCAATGATGATGGAAAAATCCGGCAATGGAGCGATCTGATCCGAGTCAAGGCGAGCAAAATCTGAATCACGGAGAGAAAAAGCAAAGGAGGGCGTGCGGAGAAAAAGATGACAAGCAAAAACAAAGGAAGGAAACGCAAAAAAAAACTTAAAAAAGAGATTAAATAAAAAACCCTAAAAAAATAAATCAATGCAGCATTAATTACAACTCACGGTTGCATGTCGGACTTTAAAGTCCGACATGCAGGCTAGAAACTCTTGCATGTCAGACTTTGCATCAACCAAACAGACAGTCTGCAGGTTGGACTTTAAAGTCCGAACTGCAGGCTTAGACCAAGCAAACACACATCGGACTTTAGAATCCGATGTGCAGTCAACAAAGAAAAGACGTTGCAGTTCGGACTTTAAAGTCCGAACTGCAAGAAAAACTACAAACTTAAGAAAAACAAGAAAAACACTAAAACAAAAAGCAAAGAGCTAAATGAGATAACCAATGAAGTCGATTAATCTCTCCCAAAGACCATAAGGTAAGAAACGAACCAGTTTTGTAGGGTTGCCTCATGATTTTGGCCATTCTGAAATCGAGGACAACAAGAACAAAAACATTGTTAACGATGGTGTTGTGGACACACGAACTGTCAAAATCGCCCAACCCATAGTCAAAATTGCAGGGGTTGCATATAATCGCAACAACCCCACTACCAATCAAGGTAATCCTCAAACCAATCCAGGAAATCAACCTTCAAACACACAACAAGGGGAACCTAACAAATAGGTACCCAACCTACAAACCCAATCACACCTACACACCCTTGGGAGAATCTCTTGAAAAAAATTTATGCCAGCTCATCTCTTTTGATCTTATCACATTACCTAGAACATCACACTATGAACCACAAGTAAAACCTTCCTGGTGGAGAGATAATGATTATTGTGAATTTTATAAAGGAAGAGGGCACAAAACAAATAACTGTCATCGATTAAAGGATACCGTTCAAGACCTCATTGATCAAGGTGACATAGAAGTGGATGGTCACAATTCAAAAACTTCCAATATTGATCATACCATGTTCAAAAATCCACTCCCATCATATTAGAAAGGAGGTCCCTCCCATCAAGGTAAGAATCAAGATAACACGACAGATTATACACGCGCAACCATACCTATATTGTCAATAATCTTTATGATGCCAATGAACATGTTGCTACCATTACCATCAAAGGTAAGGATCTCGCATGCAATGTTATTACCTGTCGTAGCAAGCTTATCCTACCAGGTGCACCATCAAGAGCGACATATGTGCCCAAACATTATAACCTTATGGACCAATTAGATAAGACGCCAGCACTTATCTCCGTACTAGAACTTTTGCATATATCACCCTCATATAAAACCATCTTAGATCAAGCTCTCCAAGAAGCGTCAGTTCGACTTGACCTTAATACGGATCAATTTCAAGCCATGGTTGGTAGTCTCAAATCATCACCATGTCTCACTTTTCAGAGAATGATAATGCATCCTTTCAACAACCGCATAATGCCCCTCTCCACATTGAGGGATTCATACATAAACATAGAATCAAGCAAGTCTTGATTGACAATGGAGTTGGCCTTAACATTTGCACATTACAGTTAATCACAACATTGGGATATGCAGAAGATGCAGTAGATGCTAGAAATAAGATCACCATTAAAGCCTATGATGATGCAAAACGCTCCTCTAAAGGGTGTGTCATCCTACCAGTCAGGGTAGGACCCATGGTGAAGAATGTGGTTTGTCAAGTCCTAGACCTCCCTCTTCCATACAATCTCCTATTAGGTAGACCATGGATTCACGCCATGCAAGTAGTACCATCTACTTGCCATCAATGCATCAATTTTCTATATAATGGAATAGAGATTACTATCCTTGGTGATGCCAACCCATTCGCTTTTTGCAACCATATAACGCATCAACCTGATATCATAGTCCCTAGAAATAGAGAAGCCACCACCTCATCATCTTACATTCACCCAAAAAACCTCACCAATCCACCGGTCCCTACACCCAAACAAGAAAAGCTGAAAATGAAAGTACAAGATGAAGGCCCAAGAGAGTATAATATTAGTCAGCTTTTCTATGTTCACCAACTACCCCTCTCACCTAGGACTTATGGAAAACCACAACAGTCACTCAAACCACTTGTTGCATCCCATACTACTACACTTATTGGCTTCATACCAGGCGGATCAAAGGAACAAGAAATTATTGATGAATATTTGGCAGGATGGATCTACAAAGACCCTTTCAACACAGCTAGACAACAGGTCAGGATCCCGATAGAAAGGTATGGTAAAGGTTTTACCCTAATGCAAAAGAAGGGCTATGATGGCCATAGTGAATTGGGATTCCACAAGCAAGGTGTACAAGAGCCATTGCAACCATTGTTACAACCACAGGATACAACTGGACTCGGATTCAACCTTGGTTCAGGTAGCTCTTCTAAGCTCATGATTCCAAGAAACCATAAGAGGATCACTTCTAAGATCACCCCTTCTAGAAGCTGGACAATGTCTATTGCAAATCAACCTACCAAGTCTAAATTTTCAAGTTATGAAAACACTCCTCAATTTACATCAAGTAAGCAAAGGAGTTATGTTTACTACCAAACTATTACTCCTGGGATAAAACTCTTGTCTACTTCAGACACCCAAGAAACATCAACAACTTTGTCAGATAAAACCCCTGCAGCAACTATCGACAAACCTTTCACGTCAGCAGACATCCCTATAACATATAGTGACAGAGTTCTACGGAGTGATTCTGAGATAGATTCACATGAATACGAGTGGGATTCTTCATTTTCACAATCATCTGACAGGGACACTTTTGAGGTTAAGAAAGCCGAAGGAGATGCATTTATTAAAACCTTTTGGGACCCAGTTGATGAGGATACTTCAACAATAGATAGGTCACCTCCCAAGCCTGATTATGAAGAGGATAGTACTAATGATAACCTTGGTTCCTCCATACTTACCATAATGGACGCATCCTATGAACTTAACCTAATCGATGAAGCAATGCTAATTATTCACCCTGAACTCATTGAGTGAAACCAACAAGATCCTCCACACCTTGACACCATCCAAAACAATGACGCGATCATAGACTTTCTTGAATTACGGGATGACATACCAAGCAAGGATCACAAAGCTGGGTATGCTATTGAACTTAACAACACTACTTAATTTGGAGAGAATGCCAAACCATTCAGTCACAAAAATGTTACAATCAAAACAAGATCCTCAAGTGAAAACCACATTGTGGCACTTGTGAAAACAAAAAGAGTAAAAACAAAGGACGTGTCCAATGGTGAAAACCTCTCTGAGGCGCCTAAGGATGGAAGTTTTGACATTCTCCCCTTTAGCACTAATCATGAGAGATCATCTATTCTCATAGAAGAAACAAAGGAAGTCAATCTGGGGGCACCTAAAAATTCACACATACTACATCTAGCAGAATCACTCACTCCAACAAAATATCTTGATTTTATAGTTCTTTCGCAAGAAATAAATCAATTTTGCGTGGTCCTATGCAGACATGCCAGGACTTGATCCAGAACTAGTAATGCATCACTTAATAGTAGCAGAAGGAGCCAAACTAGTAAAACAAAAGCTTAGAAAGATGCATCCTCAGATCTCACTATTAATAAAAGTTGAGCTCAAAAAGCTATTAGATGTGGGTTTCATAAGACCCATTGACTATGTAGAATGGATCTCCAACCTAGTACCAGTGGCAAAACAAAACTGGGGGCATCTGTATCTGTACAAATTTCAGAGATCTAAACAAAGCATGTCCTAAGGACAACTTCCCTCTTCCAAACATTGATATGATCGTGGACCTCACAGCTGGACACACAATGCTATCACTCATGGATGGATTTTCAAGACACAACCAGATAAGTATTTCTCCAAAGGATCAATACAAAATAGTTTTTACATGACCATGGGGTACATATTGTTGGAATATAATGCTATTCGGTCTCAATAATGTTGGTGCCACATATCATAGGGAAATGACTACTATCTTCCATGATATGATGCATACACTGATGGAAGACTATGTGGATGATTTACTAGCTAAATCATTAACCAGAGAGGGTCACCTCTCTGTACTGGACAAAATCTTCAATAGACTAGAGAAATATAATATACGCCTAAATCCAAAGAAGTGTGTCTTTGGGGTAACCTCTAGAAAGCTCCTAGGATACATTGTCTCAAACAAAGGAATTGAGGTTGATCCCACAAAGATCAAAGCAATTATGGAAATGCCACCTCCTAGGAACATCAGTCAATTAAGAACATTATAAGGAAGGCTACAATCAATTCGATGGTTCATTGCACAATTGGCTGACAAATGTCATCCCTTCACACATTTTCTTCACAAGAATATTCGTTTCAAATGGGAAGAGAATTGCCAGCAAGCATTCTAGTAGCTAAAGGACTACTTAATGATGCCACCATCTCCAGATAGGCCCTTATTGTTATACATATTAGCTACGGCCTTAGGTGTCTTACTCGCACAACATAATGCAGAAGGAAAAGTGATGCTCTGCAAAAAAGGATTAGAAAAACCTGTGGTATGGCAACACACACAAGAAACACAAGAAACAAGAGTCCGTGTTAACAACCAAATATTATTCTAAATAGGCATACCAAGAGAGACACTATAAGCAAAATAGAGCATTTAACTAAGACAACAAATGCAACAAGGCATCTCCAAATGCCTTCCACCATGCTTGTAGCTCCTCCTCCCTTGTTCCTCTCCTCTCCAAGTTTCCAAATGAGTGTAGATCTCAGCAGCTTTTTGCACTATGGATGTCTTATGGAGATTCAAGATTGAAATGTTTTAAACTATGCTATGCAAGTGTAAAATAAGCTAAATATGAGATATTATAAAATGAACTAAGATTAATTTTAGTCCAAAATGACAATATGAGTGATTATGCTAGAATGCTCTTTAAAATTGACTATAGATTAAATGCATACAAGATTTCAGGACTATAGATGTGCTTGAGGATACTTTTGAGGATTTGAAAATGAGGAATGCGAGCTCTATTTTTAGGTAAAATGCAACAATGGAGGGTTGAGATTGAGCAATCTCAACAAGGGTCAGGATTGAAGGAATTATGATCTATGTGAGGACTTTCAATCCAATCTCAGGATGACAAATGTCAACAAGAAATGGGTTGAGAGGAGAGGGAATAAGCATTAAATGTTTGACATGACCTGAGGGTTAACTTGGGAGGTAAGGTTAATGTTGAGTTTGAAAGAATAAAGTCATTATCCAATAAATAATGTCTTTATCCAATGAATAAACTCTTGTGCAAGAGTTAGTGAGGATAACCATGGTCAAAGCAATAAATGCTTGAAGAGACACATGGGTTAAATGAGGGTTGAGTTTAGAGGTAAAGTCTCTAACCATGTGGGTGAGTTGAGTTAACCATTAAAGGTCATGTAAGAGTCATAAGTGGTTTGGAAGATTTTAGAGGTTAGCTTGTTGAACACATAAAACATTACATGCTTTTCAAAGACTTTGAGGGCTTTGAGAAGTGACTCCAAGTTGCTTAGGAATGTGACAATATTTAGGGGATGGATTAGGCTAATTAGGAATGATTAGAAAGTGGTTAGAAGAGTCTAGAAGGGGATTTAGGAGTGCAAGTGGATTTGGTGGGTGAGGGAAAATAGGATTTAAATTAAAATAAAATTAATTTATTTAAAATAGTTGTTGCAACTTGTGGTTGCAACTTGCATTTGTAGGAAAACGCAAGTGGGGGATTTAATGATTTAAATAAATGTTTTATTTATTTATTTAAAAGAGGAAAGGGGATTAAATTAAATAAATAGGATTTATTCATTTAATTGATTGTGACTTTGGTTTAATGAATTAATTGAAATAAATTGAATAATTTATTTAATTAATAGGAGAATGTTTGAAGATGAATTAATTAAATGTTAATTTAATTAACTGATGGGTAGTGGGTTTTTAATCAAATAAATAGCAAATATTCATTTAATTAAATGGACAGATTTATGTGACTACACAAAGAATGTGCAATATACTACATTTCTAGAACACCGGTAGGGTATGAACTCAATTATACCCCTATTGAACAAGCTTGTCTAGCAGTAATTTTGGTAGTCACCAAATTGAGGCACTACATGTTGACGAACAAGATACAACTCATTGCCAAGATAGATCCACTCAAGTATCTACTCAGTAAAGAAGCACTAATCGGTCGTTTGGCAAAGTGGGTTATGATCCTCAATGAATTTGACATAGAATATGTGGAATGCAAAGCCATCAAAGGACAATTTATTGCAGATCAGCTAGCTGATTTCCAATTTTTCAGATGAGGAGATTTTCAAAGTTATGCCAACACCACCATGGAAGCTATATTTCAATGGGTCTTACACTAGACATGGTTCAAGAGCAGGTATTCTTTTTATCACTCCTCAAGGTGATAGCATACCCAAATCATACAAGCTCACATTCCCATGCACAAACAAACATAGCAGAGTATGAGGCTTTGATCACAGGACTTCGCATGGCCATCTAATGGAATTTGAAAGAACTACAAGTATATGGTGATCCCCAATTATTCATATGATAAGTCAATGATGACTACTAGACTAAGGATGATAAACTCGTGCCTTACAAGAAAATGGTTGATAAATTCAAGGAATTATTCACAGCTATCACTTTTGAGCATATTCCTCGAGACCAAAATAGAGCTGCAGATGCAATGGCTACAATAGCTTCTCTCCTTGATCTTCCACAAAACTCCACACGCTACGAGCTCTTAGTTGAACAACTTTGGATCCCCGCTTATGATATCCTATAATCCGAGATGGTCTGTCAACTCATCGGTCCTGATTCCCCATGGTATGGTTAATTTTATGCCTATTTACGTGATCAAATCCTTCCCCTTAACCAATCAAACAACCAACAAAAAACCTTCATACGCCAATCTTCTCGATACACCATCATTTCTAAAACCCTCATATCGACGAGGTCTCGATGGTACTCTCCTCCGATGTCTAGAGCAAGGTGAGGTGACCACAACTTTAGAAGAAGTACATGAAGGTATCTGTGGAGCTCATTTAAGTGGCCCTTCATTGGCTAAAAAGATCATGCGGGCAAGATACTATTGGCCCTCTATGGAAAAATACTCCTACTACTTTGTCAGAAAGTGCAAGAAGTGCCAAGTTCACAGAGATATGATACATACCCCAATGCAAGAATTGCAACCTATCACAATACCATGGCACTTTCATGGGGACTTGACCTTGTGGGTAAAATCCATCCATCTTCATCCAAAGGTCATAAATTTATCATTACCACCACGAAGTACTTCACCAAGTAGATCGAATTCGTTCCACTCACCCAAGTCATCGACAAGCAGATCACCTCATTCATCCTCAATTACATCATTTGTCGATAAGGTGTACCCATGTCCATCATCATAGATAACAGACTCCCTTTCAAAAATCAAGTTGTCTATGAACTTTGTGAGAAGTTTCATATCCAACACCATTTTTCCACCCCATATTACCCACAAGGAAATGGTCAAGCAGAAGCATCAAATAAGAATATATTGAGGATCCTCAAAAAGATAATCAATGATGTTGGTCGTGATTGGCACATTCATTTGAATCCGACACTATGGGCATATCAAGCTAGAATTCGAACCCCTACAGGCGCAACCCCCTACTCACTTGTTTATGGAGCACAAGACATCTTGCCTATAGAGGTTGAATTACTATCTCTACGGGTATCCTTGCACAATCTAATAAATGACAAAGAATACTGAGTCTCACGTCTTCAGAACTTGGAACTGCTTGATGAAAAGTAACAAGCTGCCTACAATCACCTAAAATCCTATCAATAGCGCATGAGCATAAGCTACACTCATAGGGTCAAACCTCACATATTTAAGGTAGGAGATATTTTTCTCATAGAGAATCCTCGCAATCAACCAAATAGAGAACACCGAGGCAAATTTGAATGCAATTGGCTGGGTCCATATGTCATCACTATCGTCTTTGGGTCCGAGGCATATTAGTTAGAAACTTCAAAAGGAGAAATCTTGGAAGATCTGATCAATAGCATGCATCTCAAAAATTTCTACACATAAGTTGTATAGAGCATCAGGCTCGTCAAATATCAGAAAACACCAAAAACATTCAGAAAAGGTCCTGAAAAAAGTACAAAAAAAGATTAAAAATCAAGAAAATAGTAAAGAAAAATCATTCATCCAAATGGTGAAAACCACTTCTGTGACGCCTTGGGTAAGTACAATGGTGAAAACCTGGTAAACATAAACCATTCATAAAGGTTGTGTCTCTATTGTCTTTCAGACTTGTTGCGATCCCATCCATTGCATCCATATATCCATCATTTATACCATGGCTTGTCATTGATCTCCAATCTGGGTTATTACTTCATGTGTTCCACGTCACACTTTCATACTGACATCTAACTGGGGGCAATGTTCTTAAACCTATTGATGGGAGTGGATTCTCCATGCTTGTGGTTCGTTGAGTTGCTCATTCAAAAACATCCTGAAATAATACCAAAAACATTCGTAAAATCTCAAAAAATACCAAAAATAGTTGCAAAACATCCTGAAAAAAACACAAAAACATTCACAACATTCAAAAAAATAAAAACATGACAAAAACATCAAAAACATTACAAAATAAATAGTTCTTTGTACATACAAATCACAACAGACGCAAAAACAACATTTTGAAACTCCTTAAATGATGAGCACCTATCAAATCAACCAACAAATCACACATCTGCGCACAACCGTCTTCACAAGGATGCATCCTTCCTTACAAACAAGACATGGTTCCATTTTTCTTTGACAAGAAAATTCTATTTGGCTGATAAGCACTTGGTCAATTTTTTGCCTTTATATCGGGTTCCTATGCTACTCCAGGATATCCACAAGTGATTAGAGTAGTCGGTATGGTTTCTGATATCTTTTTCTTTGTTGGTTGTCTACAGATCGTTCCAATGAATTTTTGGGGCATGTACTAATGGTGTCTACATGGGAAGTTCACTAAGCTATGAGATCCTATGCAAAAATAACGTCATAGATCACTATGGCTTACTAACTACAGCGTATACTTCGACCATTTTTATATGAACCATAATGGAGGGGAACCTTCCTTGTCTGTTGTGTGTGTGAAAAGTGGAATAAGTATCTGCAAGTTCTAAGACACAACACTTCAATTAAGTCATTACATGTATGGTTAGACAGATATAAGCATGAATAATAAAACCATAACAAATCGACCCATTGCCTTCTAAAAGATGCGAGTATAGACTTGCTCTCAAATTTGTATAAGCAATACCAGTGACTAGACTACACCAAGATGAAGGATTTAATCTATATGAGAATGAGAATAAACTAAATGGATGTAATATGGATGCAAGATGGATGGAAGATTTAAGCTAGATGGATGAATAGTAAGCTAAATGAATTCAAGCAATCATAATTGAACTAAATATGCAAAAATCTAAACTAATATGCAATAATCTCATAAACAATATCTTCAATGACTCCAGAGCAAAAACTGCATAATAACAATAAATCTCCAAGGTGTTTTGAATGAGAGATAAAGGTTGGATTTATAGAGACTCAAAAGAGAGACCAACAGTCAAGATTGATTAGCAATGAGCGGTTGAGATTATTCAAGAAAAAGCACAATCTAGGATAATTGAAATAATTGAGAGATCAGATTCAGTTAACCTTGAGATAGATTCCAATTATAGCTTGATTAAAATGCATTCAGATTATAAGTTCAAGTTTGCATTGGAGGTAAAATTCAATTAATTCCATGCACTTGAAATAAAAATAGGTGATTCCATGCGATTTCTTTAATTTATTCAAGAAAAGAGTCTTTTCAATGCAACTGAACTTCTTTTCTCAAAAGCTTTGAGTTCCAATTTTAGAGAATGATTAATAAATCAATTTAATTGCTTTTCTAATTTCAAGTTATCTCAATTTAGAAGAAGAAATAATATCTCAAGTTTGATTTCTCTCTCAATTCAAATCTTTTATTTTATTTTCAATTTAACTCTTTCTTTGTGATTAATTCCTCTTTTGTAATAAATTAATTCCTTTTTTATGATTAAATGGCAAATTTATTAATTAATTAAATATGCTAGGATATTTAATAAATTAAATAGGATAATTGATCAAAATGATTTATTGGAATGATTTAATTAATTAAATAAATATTTAATTACTATAGAATGATTCATTTGTCATGTGACATTTGATGATTAGAGAACTAATTAAATGCGTGCTCAAGATTGATTTAATTGCCTTTGGTTAGGACCTTGGTGATGTTGTCGAGATTAGGGGCCCATGGTTTAGATGACCAATTTTAAGGTATTACATTTGCCCCTCTTTGAATTAATGTGCAATCAACGCGTTGGTTCAAAGAATAGTTGATGTCTAGGAAATACTAGTTCTAAACTTGATTGATCACGAACTAGATGAAGAGCGAGGTGTTTAGCTTGTTTTGAAGCGACGAAACTAAAAAAATTTGATCAAAGCAATACTGATCCTGAACTTGATTGAACTAGGACCGATGAAGAGCAAAGATATCAAACTTGAACTTGATTGATCAAGAAGCAGATCTTACTGATCTAGAACTTGATTGAACTAGACACAGCGAGCGAAGATAAAACCGATCTTCAACTTGATGGATCAAGACACGATGAGCGAAGATAAACTGTCCAGCTCAATTTGATGCGATGAAATTGAACACCTGCTTAGATTGAGTGTGTGATCAAAGATACTCTTTAAACTTTTGATTGAGTTTAAATGAATAATCATCTTGATTTGATGCGATGAAACTGAACACTTGCTTAGATTGATTCGATTCAGATGATCGAGAGATCTCAACTTGATATGAAGCGATGAAGCTGAGATGACCTTAGCGATAAGGTATTTTTTTATTTTCTTTAGTTGAAAAGATATTTTTTGTTTGACTTTTGATGAAGATTTGAAAATTTTCTCGACATTGGAGATGAGAGGTGATGAGGTCATGAGTATGACCCCTCGGGAGCGAAATTGAAAGATAGTGAGGGTACATGATTATAGGAAATTTTTTGGCGATGATAATGACTTGAGCACGAAGATTGAGTCAGAGGATCATTTCGAAGATTTAGTGATGATTAATGAGAAATTGAGCGCTAAGTTGATTTGAGGAATGAGCATTTAATGAAAGCACTAAGTGGTTCAAGTTGTGCGAAATTGACTAGGAGAATGATCTCGGATTTTGATTTCAATCTCAAAAATGGAATGAGGATAGGCAAATTAGCTTAGGGTACAGTTTTCATGTCCATCGGAGCAAGTTGAAAAATTAGGGTTTTGGCTATATAAGGGGTCCAAGTGTTATTTTCAATTCATTTTAGCCTCTCCAAGTTTGAAATTTGAAAAGCCTTCTGCGAAAAAAAATGGCTATTCTGATCCAGGAGCATCGATTCGAGCACCAGAGATGACATAACCGACCGCGGAACTACGAGCTAGCGGTAAGTGATCAATCTTAAGCCTTTGCATTTCATCAAATTTGAATTTTTCTTGAATTTTTTTCTTTTTAAAGTCGTTCAATGTCGTTTTGTCGTGCGATAGGACACTGTTTGTCATACAACAAACTGTTCGTCTTGTGGTTTATCGTTTTAGTCTATATGTTTTGTCATATGGTATCGTCCCATGTTTCGTACGAGATTGTTCTACTTAGCCCATATTATCATGAGATAGTATACCATATGTCGTATGAGAATGTTTTATCATTCGGCATGTATTCCTGTCTCGTACGAGTTTCTGTTAGACTATGAAAACTCGTATAGAAAACAGTGAGCATTTTTAAGAGTTAAAACATGAAATTTTGATTTGACATTTGGCGTATTTGAATTTGCATGATGTTTAACATGTTTCATAGCATAATTTGGATGACTTGTTGATGCTCTATTTGATTTTTGCAGATTTGATTGTCAGATATCCTGTTTCGATGTGTCTATCCTTCGATGACGAGGCTAGTCTATGAGCTATCAGATATAGATAGAGAACATAATGATTTGTGCAGCTTTACTTACCTTTTAGAGATGCCTGATATCCATGTGAATCACGGGATGCTTACTGCACTAGTTGAGGGTTTCCATTTAGAGCATAACACTTTTCATCTACCAGTTGGAGAGATAACCATTATACCAAAGGATGTGTATAGGATTTTGAGGATTTCGTTTGCTGGGGATAAGGTTGACTATGATTTTTCTCAGCGACCTGGTATCTTAGCCTTGAGACGCATATTTCACAATGAGACTATCCTTGAACAGGCTATCACATGGGATGTTATGATGGCTAGGTATAGTGAGCAGTTTCTATTGGCATGTGTGTTAGCAAGTTTCATTGGTTGTTTTGTTATGTCGGACAGGGGACAACAGGGCTTTCTATGTGGTTGGGCTAGGATTCTCGAGAGACTACTGACTCATCCTGAGAGATTAGGGTGGGGATCTTGCTTGTTAGCCCACATGTATCATGAGATGCATGAGGTTGTATATAGGGAGGGGAAGAGAATGGTGGTAGGAGTCTTAGTTTTGCAGATTTGGGCATGGGAGCATATCCCAGTTTGTAGACCGATAGTTGATGATGTTAGAGATCCACACTAGCCGATCGTATATAGATATTCCAGATATGTTACTCAACCCCATCTGGGCAAGACAGAGTATTGGAGATGATAGCTTGATGATTTGATCATTGTAGTGTGGAGACCATATAGGGGTCTTTAGTTGTGCGATGACTGGAGAGCTTAGCGGAGAGACATGTTCATGACTCGTCCTCTTATTGGCAGATCGGTGTCCATCATTGAGCGGTTCGTTGTATCGAGGGTTATGAGGAAGTATGGCAGACTTCAGGGTATATCACAGGAGTTCATCGCCTATGCCCGATATGGTGAGGAGGAGAGACAAGGATGGGCCCCTAGGTTAGTTCTACTCGTTGAGCATGCAGAAGCTAGTCGGGTTACAATGACAATGATGGGACTATCTTGAGGATATTGCAGATGTGGGGGTATTGCCCCAATACAAGGATTGGTTTCAGAGACATCCCTTTCCTAGATTTACAGACCCGACAGAGCATGCGCCTCTCATAGATGAGGCTGAGGATGATGCCCCTACACAAGCATAGGTACAGGGACAAGCACAGGGATGGAGAGCGATGGTTCCTAGGCGGGCAGGAGGTGATCCTAGTGCTAGCAGTAGCAGGGTACCAGCTGGGAGAAGACATCAGCAAAGAGGGGAGGGTGGATCCCTTGGAGCTATTGGTGTGGGGGCTAGTGGTGCCAAGGCAACAGAGGGTGGAGGCGAGGAGGAGAGAGAAGCTCCTAGACAAGTGAGACAGTGAAGAGATGAGCAATGTGTAGAGGGAGGCGAAGAGACTATGAGAGAGCAGGGGACAACAGACCCACTACGGTCTATGAGAGCCAGATTAGAAGGTTTACAATCACAGTTGACAGTGGCTCAGACACAGCTTGCAGAACGAGACTGACAACTGACGGAGGTCAGAGCTGAGCGCGATCATCAAATCGTTGAGATGAGGGCAGAGCGAGACGCTCTTCAGCAGGAGGTGTTGCATCAGACTAGCCGAGCAACTTATTATGTTGCAGCATATAGCATAGCAGTTCGAGTAGCACAGCAGGTTGTCCCATATTCTTAGTATATGGCTCGATCTGAGGGAGCTCGGGCACCTAGGCAGGACGTTGGTCAGCAGGAACCACCTCCTCCACCACCTGGCGATGAGGGAGAGGCAGAGAGCTAGATTTTTATAACTCCTAGATTTTTTTATATACCCCATTTTTTGTACCACCTACGATTCTTGCTTCGATGAGACATTGTATATGACAGTTGATATCATTTGTACTCTGAGACTTTATGATGATATATACGAGATCTTGATTTGATTTCATCATAATTGTGTTGATTGATTTATGAGATGTCTTTCTATATGCTTTATTCTATATGTATGCATATCTTTTCAATATGGATGTATGTAATGCAAATGAATATGGATGTTCATTTTCGTTTTTTTCATATGCAAATAAATGATGAAAATGAGTAATTAGTAATGCAAATTTTTATTTTTTTGTATGCAATAATATGAATGTAAACAAGTATATAATGAAATGTATGGATCTATGTAAGATGCTTATGTATGCAGCTAACATCTCAATACACAAGTACTCGATCAGAGAAATGATGAAAAAGAGACCACTTAGCCGAGAAATGATGATGCTTCAAACTCTCATTCAAAAGATAAAGAGATCATTGTTATCATGCTAAAATCACTCAAAATGCATAAAATTTAGAATGAATGCAACCTAAACCTAGTCACTGGATTCAGAATGCTTAATTTTCATCACTGAGCGTTTACAAACATAGCAGGCAGAATAGAGTTCCTTTCTTTTCATGTACACTATTAATTATCTTGTCCGCAATGACCCTTTTTTTGTTCATATCCTTGGATAGATTACACATGCATCCAGATTGCACATTAAAGAAATTCCCTCAAAATAGACAAAGAAATGATGCCAACCTCCCTGTAGCATACAAATAAGCGGAGTCAAGGTATGTGTGGTGATTTCACCTTGATGTGAAGGCACTTATCACAAACGCCCAGTTGATTAGATGTTTCTAGATCATCGAAATCATTCCTACAAGAAGAAAACAAAGAAAATATTATGCCCCCAATCCTTGCTCCTCTTAGTCAAGATAGACTTCCTCGAGTTACTCAGAGGGAATAATAATCGAAAACCAATGTAAAAGACAACACACAAAGAAAATTTCATGCATATCTCAAACTGTTTAGTGATTGTTTTCAGTAATGTTATTTTGCTTGTTTACTCAGTGATAAAACTCTTTAGTAGTTAGGAGATAGGTGACTGACTCAGATTGGATGACTGGGTATCACTGACAGAAAGATGACTTGGTTGATACTGCTCAGGACATGTAAATTGCCTAGTCTATTACCCTAAGACTAGGACATTGATCAGTTTCAAGCGATGAGGGTTCCAAAAGAACCAAAATGTCACAAAAAGCAACTAAAAGATATGTACAGGCAAAATCAAAGATGCGGGAAAGAGGGAAATGCCAACATTGCATTGATAGATGGAGCGCTTGAGTACAAGAGGCGTCTGTTTGCCAGGTTTTCACTAGCTTGGCAAAGATTTTTTTTTTTTTTTCAAGACATTTTATGATTTTTTTTTCTAGGACTTTTTAGCTGTACAAGTTGCTGGAGCAGAGAATACTAAGTGAAGATTTTTTTCAAGTGGATGGTGTTGATCCAGTCATAGAGTTGTTCTCCTTTCAATGTCGAGAGTTGATAGGCATCAGAGCCAAAGACTGCAGTAACGATGTAGGGACCCAACTAGTTGGGTTCAAACTTCCCTTTGTTGTCTCGAAACTGTTGATTTTTAGGATTTTCTCTTAGATCAAGGTCACCAACCTGAAATTCTCATTGTCAAACCTTCTTGTTATATCCTTTTGACATTATCTTTTGATACACTTTCAGATGATCAAATGCCACTTGCTGACGTTCATCCAGTAACTCGATTTCTTGCAATCTAGATATTCTGTAGTCTTCATCAGTAATGAGACCTTGCAAAGAAACTCTTAGAGACGGTATTTCCACCTCAATACGTAAGATTTCTTTGGATCTATACACCAAAGAAAAAGGTGTAGCCCCAGTAGGTGTTTTGATACTTGTTTTATAAGCCCATAGTATAGGATTGAGCTGCAAATGCCAATCCCTTCTAGATTTATTTATTGTTCTGTGTAAGATAGTCAGCAGATTTTTGTTAGATGCTTCAGCTTGTCCATTACCTTGAGGGTAATATATGGATGACCAGTGTTGTTTAATTTTGAATTTTTCATAGAGCTCATCTAGATCTTTATTCTTGGATTACCCTCCATTGTCAGTCACAATGGATGAAGGTATACCATACTTGCAGATGATATAGTTAAGGATGAACATAGCTACTTGTTTACTGGTTGCTTTGATGAGCGGAACCGCTTCTACCCACTTAGTGAAATACTCAGTGGCAATTATGATAAACTTGTGTCCGTTAGATGATGCAGGATATATTTGACCAATGAGATCAAACGGCCATTGTTGAAAAGGCCAATGTGTAATGAAGGGTATGAGATCCCTTGCTAGATCATGTATGAGATTCTCATGTAACTGACACTTCTCACAAGTTTTAGCAAACTTTATAGCATCTTTCTCCATATCTTGCCAATAGTAGCTAGCCCTTAGTAGTTTTCGAGCTAAAGTTAGACCATTTGAATGAGATCCATAAATACCTTCATGGACTTCAGATAATGCACGTTGGGACTCTTCAGTTTCTAGACACCTAAGAAAAGTAATATCCAAACCTCGCCTAAATAGATCATTAGAGATGATGATCTACCGTGAAGCGTTTCAGATTAGGTTCCTTTTCTCATTACGGGTAAGATTAGTAGGGATAATTTGGTCACGTGGGTAAGAATAAATGTGGTTGTAGCGAGATGAGTCATGTTCGATAATAGAACAGACCATCTGGGACTCAGGAGAATCGTAGGCAGGATAATGCAACTCTTCCACCAAGAATTCAAAATGAAAATTAGATTCTTGTAACTCTGGTATAGATGTCAAGGTGGCCATAGCATCTGCTGCTTTGTTTATTGATCTGGGAATCTGCTGAAATGATATTGTATATGGTGAAAATGGATAACAAATAACAACAATATTGAAAGGCTAAATGAATTCAACCACCAAACCCTAGCCTAACAAGGAACAAAGATCCACCATAACATATGAAGATAACCTAAGACAATGCAAAATAACTCAAAATCACAAAGATTATACCATCACATGTCCAATAGGGTTTTGATCTCCATTCTTCCTATCTCCATTGATCTTGTTTGATATGCTTGCTCTCAGATTTTTGTATGCACAAGAGCTCAACAAAGAACGGAATGTGGTTGCAAGTAGGATCGTAGTGTAGCCAAGTACTCCAAAATCAGTCATTAGGGTTTGACAATGAAGAAAGCATCTCCTTAAATAGAAGACACAATATGAAATGGAGGGATAAGATTGAGAGGTGTAAAAAGAGAGGTCGGCCAAGATTAGAGGGTAGGTAAAAGAAATACCAAAATAATGAAAGAGGTAGGTAGTGTAGAAAATAAGAGATGAGTGACATGTGTCATGTGTAGAAAAAGATAATGAATTAATTAAATAAATAAAGATTTATTTAATTAATAGAAGAAGTAGGACAATTAAATAAATAAAATATTTATTTAATTTAGGAAAGGGATAATTTAAATAAATAAATGTATTTATTTAAATGAGAAATAAGGCTAGAAGAGGATAAATGAATTAATTAAATAAATAAAGATTTATTTAATTAATAGAAGAATTAGGCTTCGATAATTAAATAAATAAAATATTTATTTAATTAGACATGACAATTTTGGGTGTCTACATTTTGCCCCTCTTTGAGACAATGCGGTTTGTCGCGTTGTTTCAAAGAAGATAAGATGAACTGATACAAAGTTGCCCCAAGATGGGAATTATATGCCCCCTCGAGAGATTGGATGAAAATGTCTGAAAAGATTGCAGACAATCTCTCGATAATAAAGAAAGGCTAGAATGGACTGACTGGATAGAGTGACAAAGTCACAGGATGAAGAATACTGACTCGGGAAATGAGGGCGAGGGCTAGGGTAGGCTATAAGATAGACCACGGGCAAAAGACATCCTCATTGTCATCTACACCCCTAGAAGATCACAGTGCAGAGCGAGAAAAGAGCAGCAACAGTCAGCAGCGATGGCTTCCATTCATAGATTCGACCGTGTTCGCCGATTCCAGCGACCAGCCGATGCAGGAGAGCCGGTAAGTACCCGAAAACCTCCTCGTACTTTCACGCATTTCGAGTTTTGTCATACATGCATGTTTAGTAGCAATAAATGCGCTAGGAATAGGGTAGATAAAATATGCAAAAACGCGCAACCGTGTCTGTGTCAGTGCCAGGCGCGTCTGTGTCCAACAGGCGCATCTGTGTCGGGTCCAGGCGCGTCTATGCCTGGAACCGCGTTTGTGCTGAATACGGACGCGTTTGTGAAATGTAGAAGCGTCTGTGCTTTGTAGGAGCGTTTATGTCATGTAGGGACGTCTGTGTTCCCTGGTCGCGTTTGTGCATGGTATAGGCACGTTTGTGTTCAGGAAACGCGTCTGTGTTGCAGAAGCGCGTTTGTGCAGTTTATAAGCGCGTTTAGGAGTAAAAAGCGCGTTTGAGTGTCAAAATGCATGGTTTTTAGTCTTTTAGGTCAAATCGGCAGTTCTGCGATGAACATACGCTGTCGATTGGATAAGCTGCTGAGAGGAGACACTCAAGCAGGTCCTTTAGGAAGACTAGGATAGATCAAGGCACTTTGTGATGAACAGGGAGCACCAAGATAGGCAGCACTTTGTGATGAACAGGGAGTGCGAATGTGAGTGACACTTTGTGATAAACAGGGAATGTCACACACGTAGTACTTTGTGATGAACAGGGAGCACTACTAGGGTAGATAGCAACACTTTGTGATGAACAGTGAGTGTCACTAGGATAGGTAAGCGTATGCATTTAGGTAGCAAGTAGCATTTTGTGATAAACAGTGAATGCCACGATAACTGACAAGATTGATTGTGTGACTGCAGGAGTATTTGCCGATGTTGGAGTCACGGGAGAGATTCCCATCGACTCAGAGGTTGCGACCAGAGTTGTCGATCCAGGATAGGATTTCCATTGAGGAGATGGGTCTTACACATGTGCTATTTGTGCCTGAGTTTCGAGCAAACATGGGGTTGCTGACTGCGTTGGCTGAGAGATGGCACTCTGAGACGTGCACGTTTCACCTGTCGATGGGTGAGATGACAGTGACATTGGAGGATGTGTACAGGATACTGCATATCCCGATCGATGGAGAGTTGATTCCATACGATCGTGACGGTGACAGGGAGGCATTGAGACGGGTGTTTCAGGATCCCGGTTTGGAGATGCGAGCAGGTCACGTGGCCTGGGATACCATGACCGCCACAGGTTTAGCATTGCCGGCTGTTATTGGGGGAGCGATCAGTGGGTATTTATGTCCGGACAGAGCCACACGAGGATTGGCAGTTGGCTGGGGAGGGGCATTGGAGACACTGATGATAGAGCACACTAGGTATGCATGGGGGCCATGTGTCCTGGTCCATTTGTACTACGAGCTGCATCAGTTTGTGTACCACGGATCAATGGGCTTGGGCTGCGGCGTTACTCTCCTTCAGGTGTGGGCATATGAGCACCTTCCCATCACACGGCCGATCCACTTCAGAGGCAGAGGGCAGGGACGGAGCTTCGTGCATTTGTATGACATGATCACATCCCAGCCTCGGATTGGTAGATTGGAGCATTGGAGGCGCGTCATAGATGACATAGACATGGTTATCTGGAGGCCGTACCTGGGTTGCGAGGAGTGGGATGACGACGCATTGGAGCTACCCTATGCCTTCGGGAGCAGGTATCTGATTGGGCGGACGCCCTATATTCTGGAGAGGCAGCTTGTCGACAGGGTATGCAGGCAGTTTGGGCGGATTCAGCGGATGCCACGAGGCTCGGGCATGTATGCCCGTACAGTTAGAGATCAGGTACAGTTCGGGCCACTGCTATCATATGATCAGGCCGTGACACAGCTGGCGGAGATGATGTCGTTACCATGGGACATGTGGCCGGAGGTAGAGGATGCAGGGATGGACGCAGAGTACTCTGCGTATTGGGCAGAGCATCCATTTCCGAGATTGACAGATCCGGGAGAGCTGTTGGAGGGAGAGGCCGGGGGGGATGATGATGATGATGGTGGAGGAGGAGATGGAGGCAGGGGCAGACGGAGGCGGAGAGGAGTGGTGGGGGAGAGGCGAGTAGCACCTCGGAGGGAGGGAGGACAGGAGAGAGCAGCTCAGGTGGTGAGGGGTCGCGGTGGAGTGCTCCTACAGGTACCAGCAGCACAGGGACCTAGACAGGTGCAGGGACAGGGACAGGCACAGGCATAGGTACCTATTCAGGCACCTAGACAGGTGCAGGCAGAGGCACAGGGACAGGCACCTGTAGAGGAGGAGCCACAGGCAGAGGTTGAGGGCGGAGATCCTGAGGAGGATGAGCTGTTGAGGCTGCGAGAGATCTGCCAGGGCCAGGCAGATGAGATTGAGGATTTGGTGCGGGAGAGGGATCACCTCAGGATCAGGCTCAGGGACACAGAGCGGGAGAGGGACCAGGCCATCCAGAGATATACTGAGGCCGAGACAGCTCTGAGGGCAGGGAGGCGGGCAGCAGAGGATGCAGGGGCAGGCTACGCATATGTGCTGCGAGCCGGAGAGGAGATCGCCTATTGGAGGGATCTGTACTATGCTGTCGTGCCAGCAGATCAGCGGGCGAGGAGCTTCCATAGATCATCGTGCACAGCGACGGCTACGGGAGGGAGTCGCAGGAGGCAGGCGTCCAACGGTGGGGTCATGGGCCCTCCACCACCACCAGAGAGACAGGGGGATCCTGGAGCGGGTCCATCTACAGCTCAGACTCCGTCGAGGCCAGGCAGCTCTGAGGGAGGGAGTTCATCATAGCCATAGAGGGCTCCCCATTGTATCAATATATGTATCATTTTTTGTATTGTAGACACCTGCGGGTGATTCTTTTGTAGCCATATGATTCTTTTGACATCATTGTATCATGACACATTTTGATTATATATGAGATGATTCATTTTTGCGGCAGCTATATGCATGTGTACCTTATGTGATGAGATGTTCTTGTGTAATACATGTTTTATGATATGGATGCTTATATGATGCAATGCAATATATTTTTGTTCTTTTATGTTGTATATGTGTATGCATGATGTAAATGTGAATGTATGTAATGCAAATGAATATGATAATGCAACTGATTATTTACAGAATGAAAATGTGAGATGTGCTAACATGTGTTGTATGCAGGATGTGATGCAATTGTGATATCTATATGTATGTATGAAATGCTTATATGTGGTGATGCAGGTGTAACTATATGAAATGCAAATGTTTTTGGTGTGTCATTATACTCAGTCATGTGATAGCGGGCTATGTGGACTCGAGAAGGACAATGGAAGTCAATCAAGAAAGGGGGGATGGAAGACAGAAGATATGAAAGTGAAAGAGCTTCTTGTGCGTTATCATCATTGAGCTTTATTATGGCAGAATAGGTTATGACAATCAAGGCATATGTTTGACCGAGAAAGTCATTGTACCTGTTTGCATGGAGATAAGACAGTCACAAACAAGGAATGCCCCAGTTCATACTAGACTCACAGTGTCCTCATATCCTTGGACAAGTCATAGCATTACTAAAAGACAATCCACAAACAGCAAATGCAAATAGGTGACGATACCCCATCCTCGCCTTTCTAGTCAAAGACATCCTGGAAAAGCTAAAAGACATGTCACCAAAAAGATAAAATCAAAAGAAAACCAAGACTCGACACCAACATCCACTGTAGTCCTCAAGTTTAGTGTCTCTTGTCACTTGTTTAAGTCTTATTCGATTGTGGTCACAATGTTCACTTTCACAAAAAGGATAGATAGCACTGAACCATATGTTGTCTGAGTCTGCTGAAAGATTTGATTTGTTGAAGCCCATTGTTGCTGCTGTGTCTCATCTGAAACTGACTGAATCCATGAAACTGATACTTTATTGCGGAGAAGATGGAACTTTATTGCGGATCTGTGATGCAGATGTTGCTTTATTGCGGATTGTGCGTGAATAGACTGAAGAAAGTTGAAGAAACTTTACTCCTCGAACCATGTGATGTTCTCAGTTCCACACCCATCACTAGACGTAGGATTTGCCTTAGCCACAGATAGGATCTGATTTATTATGGATGGAAAGGGAGTGAAAAGGGAGGGTTATGGATGGCTAACCAATCTTAGGTAGATCAATAACAAGCCATGATGGGAATGGGTAAGTTTATTGTGAGCGAATAAGTTGTGAGTGTGTGCAAAGTGAAAGGATGAAAGTGGATCCTGAAGGAGGGAGGAGCAAAGTCCCTACGCATGGCGCTGGTGACCCAGTTTTCACCATGGTACTTGCCCAGGGCGCCACCGAAGTGGTTTTCACCGTTGGACGAAATTATTTCTCTTTACTTTTTTGGATTTTTCAATTTTTTTTGTTGTCACAAGGCGCCTGTTGGCCAGGTTTTCGCCATGTAACGATTTTTTTTGTTTTATAATTTTTTTTTTTGTATTTTTGAAATTTTTTGATTTTTTTGTATTTTTGCATTAAGATGCTCTGAAAAGCTATGTGTAGAACCTGCGAAGGTGCATGCTGTTGATAGGATCCTCCAAGGGTTCACCTTCTGTAGTTGAGAGCTGATATGCCCCAGATCCATATACTGCTGTGATGATGTAAGGACCAAGCCAGTTTGGTTCGAACTTGCCCTTCTTATCTCTGTCTTGCTGATTCTTGGGGTTCTCTCTGAGTACTAAGTCACCTACCTCAAATGTGCGAGGCTTAACTTTGTGATTGTAACTGCGACTCATTCGTTGTTGGTAAGCCTTGAGATGATTAAAAGCAATGTGTCGTCGTTCCTCCAGCAGTTCTAGTTCTTGTAAGCGAGAGACCCTGTAGTCTTCATCGTTGATTATGTTTCTCAAGGAGACCCGTAAAGAAGGTAGCTCGACCTCAATAGGCAAGATGGCTTCAGCGCCGTAGACAAGTGAGTAGGGTGTAGCTCCTGTAGGCGTGCGGACACTTGTTCGGTAGGCCCAAAGTGCAGGATTGAGTTGGATATGCCAGTTACGGCCAGCGTCGTCGACTGTCTTTTTAAGGATTTTGAGAATTGTTTTATTAGACGCCTCAGCTTGGCCATTACCTTGGGGGTAATATGGTGTGGAGAAATGATGGGAGATATGGAAGCGCTCACAGAGTTCACGAACATCCTGATTTTTGAAGGGACGCCCGTTATCAGTAATAATGGAAGTAGGAATCCCGTATCGGCAAATGATGTAGTTCAAAATGAAGGTAGTAATTTGTTTCCCAATAACTTGTGTGAGAGGCACGGCTTCAATCCACTTTGTGAAATACTCTGTGGCTGTGATAATGAATTTATGACCATTAGAAGAAGGAGGGTGAATTTTGCCTATGAGATCGAGTCCCCACTGACAAAAGGGCTAAGGAGATGCAAGTGGTTGTAGTTCCTGCGCTGGTGCATGTATGAGGTCTCCATGAATTTGACACTGCTTACACTTCTTGACAAACTGATATGCATCTTTTTCCATAGTAGGCCAGTAGTATCCAGTCCTGATGAGTTTCTTAGCCAAGGTAGGACCACTAGTATGCGGACCACATATCCCTTCGTGCACTTCTCGTAACGCAATCTGAGCTTCGTCACTCTCTAAACATCTAAGAAGGGTGCCATCTAGACCTCGTCGGTATAGGATATCAGCTAGGATAACGTATCGGGAGGATTGGCGAATGAAAGTGCGGCGTTGGTTGTTCGATAGATCGGGAGGTAAGATATTGTCACGAAGGTATGTGAATATGGAACCATATAACTGGGATTTAGGACCAACAACACATATCATTTCAGTAGGAGTGATCTCGTATGAAGGAATCAGCAGGTTGTCTACCAGGAACTCATAGCAAGTCTCATTTTGCGGTAGATCAATGAGCGAAGCAATTGTAGCCATGGCATCAGCAGCGTGATTCTGTTCTCTTGGTATCTGCTCAAACTCTATCTTTGCAAAGTGCTGTTTCAGATCATCTACCAGTTGTTTGTAAGGCATTAGCTTTTCATTTTTTAATTGATAATCATCAGTTGCTTGACGGATGACCAGTTGAGAATCCCCAAAAACACGAAGTTCTTGGATCTTCCATTGAACTGCAATTCTTAACCCAGTTGTTAATGCCTCGTATTCCGCTATATTGTTAGTGCACGGAAATGATAAGCGGTATGACTTTGGTATAGAATCGCCTTGGGGAGTTATAAAGAGTATACCCGCTCCTGCCCCATGCTATGTATATGAGCCGTCAAAATATAATTGCCATGGCTTCACATGTGATATTGTTAGAATGGACTCATCTGGAAATTCTGACTGTAGAGGAGCATCATCTATCATGGGAGCATCTGCCAATTGGTCTGCAATGGCTTGTCCTTTGATTGCTTTTCTATCCACGTATTCAATGTCGAATTCACTCAAAATCATTACCCACTTGGTCAGCCGCCCAGTAAGTGTAGCTTTGTTGAGAAGATATTTTAGTGGATCAATTCTGGCAATCAACTTAGTCTTGTGAGTGAGCATATAATGTCGTAATTTTTGTGAAGCGAAGACCACAGCGAGACATGCACGTTCGATTGGTGTGTAGTTTAGCTCATATCCCACCAATGTGCGACTGATATAGTAGACTGCTTTTTCCTTGCCGTCAGGTATTTGCTGTGCTAGGAGTGCCCCCAGTGTTGTCGGAGTAGCTGATATGTAAAGTAGCAATGGTTGATCTGGAATTGGTGGCATCAAGACTGGCGGGTTCAAAAGATAGTCTTTGAGTGCCTGAAAAGCCTGTTGACAGTTCTCATCCCATTTGAACTTGATGTTTTTGTGTAGCAGGTGCTGGAAAGGGTTACACTTATCTGCAAGTTGTGCTATGAATCTTCGTATGGATTGGAGTCTCCCTTGTAAAGATCGAAGTTGACTGATATTCTTGGGTGGCGGCATGTCTAAGATAGCCTTGACTTTTGCTGGATCAACTTCTATTCCTCTTTTAGACACAATGAATCCTAGGAGCTTCCCGGAGGTTACTCCAAAGACACATTTCTTTGGGTTTAATCTTACCTTGTACTTTTCCAACCGATCAAAAGCAACTGAAAGTATGTCCAAGTGTGTATTTCTGTCTATTGATTTAACCAAAAGGTCGTCAACATAATCTTCCACCGTTACATGCATGAGATCATGAAAGATAGTGGTCATCGCTCTTTGATAAGTGGCGCCTGCATTTTTCAGCCCAAAGGGCATGACATTCCAACAGAAGGTTCCCCATGGACAAGTAAATGATGTTTTATGTTGATCTTCAGGTGCAATCCTGATTTGATTATATCCAGAAAATCCGTCCATTAAAGATAACATTTCATGGCCTGCTGTGAGATCCACGATCAAGTCAATGTTTGGTAATGGGAAATCGTCCTTTGGACAAGCCTTGTTGATATCTCTGAAGTCTGTACATATTTGGATGTTGCGATCCGGTTTGCTGACAGGTACTAAATTGGAAATCCATTCAGGATAATCAATTGGGCGTATGAATCCGACATCCAATAATTTCTCCAGCTCTGCCTTGACTAGCAATGCCACCTGTGGATGCATTTTCCTTAATTTCTGCTTTACTGGTTTTGCCCCCGGTTTGACTGTTAAATGATGCATCACCAAATCCGGGTCTAGCCCAGGCATATCCGTGTAAGACCATGCGAAGTTGATTTGTCGTCCCTTAAAGAAGCTTATGAATTTTGCTCTCTCAGCCTCTGTCAATGATTGAGCCAAAAATATGTTGTGTGGAACCTCTGCTGTACCAATGTTTGTCTTTATAGTCTCCTCTACCAACATGGATGATTTTTCCTCGTATGATGCTGGGAGAATGTCGAGCCTTCCATCTTCGGGCGCCTCAAAGAGGTTTTCACCCTCAGATACGTCCTTTCTTTTTACTTTTTTGGGGTCAGATAGCGCCACAGTGTGGTTTTCGCCATAAGACCCTTGTTTTGTTTTTATTTTCACATTTTTGCGACTAGAAGGCCCGACACCCTCACCAAAGTATGCTATGTTGTTGAGCTCTATGGCGTATCCTGCTTTGTGGTCTCCAGGGGGAAGATCATCTCGAATGCCAAGGTAGTCGATAATAGCTTCGTCATTTTGAAATGTATCAAATTGTGTTGGTCCTTCATGATCCCAGTCAATGAGTTGGGGGTGAACAAGGGGAAGGTCTTTAGTGTTTTCAGATTTTGTAGGACTAATAGTGAAGATGTGGTTATATTCGGGTATGTCAAGGTAATCGTCGAGGTCATCGATGGCACTCTCCTCATCAGTTTCAATCGTGAGCGAATCCAAATTGTCATCACTAGTAGAGCCTTCTGGGACAGGTGTCCTCATCCTATGTGATTTTGACCTAGGACCTTGAAACGAAGCTTGTGCGGGATCCTTATGGGTTGGTTCTTGACCAACTCTGAACTTTTTGTAAAATTCCTCCTCCTCTGTGGGTTCATCTGGCTCTCTGAATGTTTCAGTGAGCTCATAGTCACTGGAGGATTTGTCTGAACCCCATTCCCACTCATTGGAATCTGTGGAATAGTAATCTTCTTGTTGAACTTCGGCAACTTTAATTCGCCATACCTCTTTTGTTCTTTTATTTTGTAGTCTGGGATTTAGAAAACCAAGCCCCTTGGAGCGTTCTCTTCTTATAGTTAGCTCAGGTTGCAAGGGCTCCATGACACCTTCTTTGCGTAGTCCGAGAGGGCTTTTTCCATCATACCCGAATCTTTGCAAAATTTTGAAGCCTTTGCCATAGTTCTCACAGGGTATAATAATCTGATCATGTGTGTCCTCTTCAACGTTCTTATAGAGCATTTTATATAAATTTTCTTCTTCTAGTTCACCCCATTTTTGAAAGATGGTAGGATCCCATTTGAGCATCATGATAGAGATTTGCTTGTTAGGATGTGGCCTCCCATATTCCTTGGGAGAGGTCATGACTTGTCGTAAAAACATTGTTTGATTCAAAGTGTATTCTCCCATGCCTTTGTCTTGAAACTTACCTCTAAGTTCACCTTGTTTGGATGTCGAGGGTTTTAATGACTCAGGGTCAATGTATGCTGAAGAGGGAGTAGCCTCACGGTTACTAGGAATGATAGTCTCAGTATGTGATCTCAAGTTATTACAATATATGAATGGATTTGGATCACCATTGACGGTTACCTCGACTCCATTGTGAGGAAACTTAATGCACTGATGGTATGTTGATGGGACTGCCCTCATTTCATGGATCCACGGACGTCCTAGCAATACGTTATATGTGAGATCTAGATCTAGGACTTGACAAACCACATCCTTTGTGACTGGCCCTATTCTTAGTGGTAAGGTGACCGTGCCCTTGGACGAGCGCTCTTCATCATCATAAGCCTTAATGGTGATTTGGTTTGTAGAATTCACAGCTTTGTCAGAATATCCCAATTGTCTGATGGTGCTCAATGTACAAATATTAAGACCTGCTCCTCCATCTATCAAGACTCGCTTTATTCGATGTTTATGTATGAAGACTTCAACATGTAGAGGTGCATTATGTGGCTGACTTATGGAGGCGTCATCAGCTTCTGTGAATGTGAGGGAGTGTGGAACAGATAGGTATCCCACCATGGCTTGAAACTGGTCCACGTTCAGATCAGTAGGGACGGCAGTATCTCTCAAGATTTTGTCAAGGATAGCTTTATGTGCAGGAGATATACGTAAGAGCTCAAGAATAGAGATGAGTGCAGGGGTCTTCCCTAGTTGTTCTACAAGGTCGTACTTAGGCTTGATTGATGAAAGATTGGTATTCTTAGTGGAGGTACCTGGCAATGTGATCTTACCTCGACGGGTTGTAACATGACATTCAGAGGTAGATGCAGACGAGGATCCCACACCTTTTAGGACAATTTTGGGTCTCTGAGAAGAATTCTCAGGATTTTTGTTCTTGATGGTAATAGTAGAGATATGATTGTCCATTGAGATGTGATTGATAGTAGAATCATAATTGTAAGATGCTCTAGTGTAATTGGCTTGATCATCTGTGACTTTGCCTTTTCCTTTGTCATGTTTTGGGAATGGTTCCTTAAACACCTCATGCTCTTGATTAGATGAATGTCCCTCAATCTCAATGTCGCCTCTATCAATGAGATCTTGCACAATGTTTTTCAATCGATGGCAATTACCTGTCTTGTGACCCTTGCTCTTATGAAACTCACAATACTCATCATCATTCCACCAATTTGGTTTTACCTTTGGTTCATAAGGAGGAAAATCTGGAACTGTAATTACTTTGTTTGCTACAAGCTTTTTGAATACTGATTCAAGTGGTTCTCCCAATGGAGTGTACTTCCTTCGTGGTCTAGAAGTTGTTTGAGTGTTCACCTGATTGTTGGTAGAACTTGATCCAGAAAAGACGAACTTTGGTCTCACTGTATTGGCATCAACAACGCCGTCATTAACTGTGTTCTTGTTCTTGTTCCAAAATTTTGGTTTGTTCCTTTCCCTTAAAGTCCTCTTTGTTTTCTTTGAATAGTTTGATAACTCCTTGTTCAATTAAGACCTTTTCTGTTGCTAGGCCCTTTTCAATGACATCCTTGAATGTAGACAAACAAGCTTTTCTGAGATCATAGCCAATAGCCTTGTTAACATTTTGTGTGAACATTTCCACCATTTGTTTCTGTGGGATTTCAGAAGAGCATCTGCTAGCTAAGTTTCTCCATCTTTGTAAAAATGACGCAAAAGATTCTCCTTCCTTTTGTTTAGTATTGCACAAGGTAGTAAATGAGACATCTGTTTCTATGTTGTAGGAGAAATGCTGAATGAATGCCTCTGCTAAGTCGCCCCATGACTTAATACCAGGAGGTAATTGAGAAAACCATTCCATAGCTTGATCGCCTAAGCTCTGTGGGAATAACCTCATCAAGTATGTTTCTTCTGCCGCTACCTCAATGCAAGCTGTGAAGAATTGTCTTATGTGTGCCTTGGGGTCTCCTCTCCCTCTATATTTGTCGAATTTTGGTGTCACAAAGTGTGGAGGAAATGGAGGCATTGGAATGCTCTTATCAAAGGGATAAGGGCATATATCTCTCATAGTGTATGTAGGTTTTGATGTACTCATTTCCTCCATTTTCTTTTGTAAATCTCTAATTTGTTGCTCCAAATTATTCTTGGGAGGAGATTGATTTCTTGTAGCATACCCCATGTTTGAAATGCCCATTTGAGGAGGAGCTTGTTGCATGTATGGATGATACTGATCGTAGACATGTCCATATGGGGGTCTATATTGTTGCGACATGTATGGAGCACTTGGCATAACTTCTTGTTGGGGAACCCCATATCTGTTTTGTGTGTATAAACCATATTCAATAGGCCTTTCATTTTCCATTGTGTTGCCCCCAATTTTGACATGGGGTCTCCTTGTGTCAAAATTTTGAGGATGTCCTTGAGTATCCACTTGTCTTGATGGATCTATACCTTGAGCATGTGTCTGAGCATAGGGCCTCCATGAGGGTCTTTGAGTGTAAGTATCATATGCTTGAGCTTGTGTATGTGGGATTGCTGGTTTTTGAAGCAAAACTGATGGTGACTCCGGCATCATATTATTTGGTCCTCTATTTCCTCCACTATTTGGTCTCCTTTGATCCATGTTAGGTTGAGCTTGTTGTGAAGGTCGACTTTCCATAAGTTGAGATAAGTCAAAATCATGTGGTATTTTAGCTCCACTTTGTGCCATCATTTTTAAAAAGTATTGTCGATCTCTCCTCATTATCTCTTCAACCAATCTATTGAATTGAGGATCCATTATGGATTCTTGTATGTCTGCTGATAGTATTGAAGAATTGTCAACTGTGTCATTGTGTGTAGCATTGTTGTTTATAGTGTTTGCGCTTTCCACATTTGGATTGTGTCTATAAACATTCATGTCTGGTAATGTAGTGTGCTCAGGATTGTAGAATAGATCATTGTCATACTCATAAGAACTCATGTTTACGGATTCTTGAGCTTCCTTAGCTATTCTCCTAGATTTTTGAAGGCGGGTTTCAACCATGAACTAGGTGTTTGACCAAGATGTGAGAGACTAGATGAAAAGTGAAAAGAGTATGGAAGACCAAGAGTTGTATGGAGTGTAAATGAATCTAGGGGTGTACTTGCAATGTCCAAAGTGTAAGACCAAATATGTATGTAGTAGAGTAGGTGTGACTTCCAAAGAGAGGATAGTTTCTCTTGATGAGGTAAGCTGACCTTGACTCTAAGTAAGACCAAATGAGACCCAAAGGTAAGAAACCTTGATGAGGGACCACTTAGCAAAGTGTAGTTGTATGTAGTGTGTTGAAAAAGTATAATGAGGACAAGCAAGTGACCTTTTTGACTCAAGTTTAGACAATTGTGAATGTAAAATGAGATATGAAGCAATGATGGACTGTGTAAGACCTTAGAACAGGCTGAATGCTAGATGAAACCTGAAGAGACAACCTAAGAAGCTCAAATATGCCGAAACTGATTTTCTTTGTTTGCTTGACTGTTAAAGTTTTCAAATCCTGACACAGACGCCTCTGTATACTTCACAGACGCGTTTTCCAGACACAGACGCTACTCTGTTTGACGCAGACGCTGTTAAAAACACAGACGCTATTCTGTACTTCACAGACGCGCTTATCCGACACAGATGCAGTTTGGATAGACACAGACGCGTTTTTGTGACCTTAGTGCAATTTTTCCTATCTGTGAAGTTGTTTTGTTGTGACCAAATCTGATTTTTCGACTGTTTTTCGTGACAAGAGGACACAATCTTGATGACTCAATGTTTGCAAACTGTTTAAACTCCAAAAGTGTGTTGTTTGATGTAAAAAGTTTTTTTTGCATACACTTGAAGACACAAAAGACACAATGTTTTGCTGTTTTGTCTTGAATGTTTGAGTGTTTAGCATAAGACAAGCACAAATCTTAGGGCTGGCCAAGACAATAGTTGTTGATCCCACATAGGGTTTTACCCCCGAGGCTACGCTATTCAGAGCGGATACTTAGATGCTTGACCTCACTGGCTCCACCCTCGGCACTCACTTCTCGGGTCAGCCAAGCATCAGTCCCCATGAAAACTCCCCATGGCGAACTTTGTATCTTTACTAAGAACCGTATGTGTGTGGGCCGCTACCAGAGGTCCGACCTCCTGCCTCAACAACTAGAAGGATTTGGGCATCTAAAACAAAGAGGTGCTAGTAAGGGCATCCGCTCGTGTGGCCATACATGCGGCACTTTCAGCTCTGTAAATACAGAAGGCTCCCAGCCGGTAGGGGTTACGCCCTACAAATGACCAAATAAATTTGATCAAACGGGTTTATGGGGAGACATAGTGTCGGTATGAACTAATCAGCACACGTTATCCATAGTTTTCACCATGAATACATTTGATTATAGTGGTTTGGATGAGGTGGGTTTTCCTCGCTACCACTTGGGTCGTTCTCTTCTCACTAGTAGTCCTAATGACCACACGGGAAGATAGGCCCTCTAAAGATTAAACAAAAAGAGCCTATTGCTCAAGACACAAAAGACAATGATTCAATTTTAGTGCACCAATTGAAGTGTTTGCTAAGCTATGAAAACAAGGCACACAATAAAATTACAAAACCTTAGCCAAGGCCCTGCAACAAAATTGTTAGTAGTTTGGGTTGTTTCAAATGATCACCCCTTCCTGCAAGCACACAAGTTAGGTAAATTTTTAGAAAACCCAAAAGACTTTGTGAAAAGGGGCCTTCAACAAAAACGTTTTTTTTTTGCCTCCAAAGCAAGCTGCACAAACCAGGTTAGCTAGATCTGCAAGGGTTAGCCGAAAATAAACCAGATCTGAAACCCTAAGTACAAAATCCGAAAACCCGAATCAAAGAAAATTGAAAAATTTGCAAAACAGAATGCACAGACGCCTTTATACCAGACACAGACGCGTCTGTACGACACAGACATGGTTCTGAAGTTCACAGACGCGATCAGAGGTCACATACGCGACTTCCGAGTGCAGACGCGATAAGATCCAGCGCAGACGCGGTTAAAATTCTCAGACGCGATTCCAGAAACCTGCAAAAAAATAAAAATTGGCAGAAACACAGACGCGATTCTCAATATCGCAGACGCTTCTGAAACACAAAAACGCGATCCGAACACTCGCAGACGTGGTAAAACCTAAAATGTTGTCGAAAACTGTCCGATCTGCAACTTCAAAAATGCAAAATCTGCAACAAAAATGTTAAATGCAAAGGGACAAAGGTCCCACCGGGCGTGCCAAAATGTATATGGTGAAAATGGATAACAAATAACAACAATATTGAAAGGCTAAATGAATTCAACCACCAAACCCTAGCCTAACAATGAACAAAGATCCACCATAACATATGAAGATAACCTAAGACAATGCAAAATAACTCAAAATCACAAAGATTATACCATCACATGTCCAATAGGGTTTTGATCTCCATTCTTCCTATCTCCATTGATCTTGTTTGATATGCTTGCTCTCAGATTTTTGTATGCACAAGAGCTCAACAAAGAACGGAATGTGGTTGCAAGTAGGATCGTAGTGTAGCCAAGTACTCCAAAATCAGTCATTAGGGTTTGACAATGAAGAAAGCATCTCCTTAAATAGAAGACACAATATGAAATGGAGGGATAAGATTGAGAGGTGTAAAAAGAGAGGTCGGCCAAGATTAGAGGGTAGGTAAAAGAAATACCAAAATAATGAAAGAGGTAGGTAGTGTAGAAAATAAGAGATGAGTGACATGTGTCATGTGTAGAAAAAGATAATGAATTAATTAAATAAATAAAGATTTATTTAATTAATAGAAGAAGTAGGACAATTAAATAAATAAAATATTTATTTAATTTAGGAAAGGGATAATTTAAATAAATAAATGTATTTATTTAAATGAGAAATAAGGCTAGAAGAGGATAAATGAATTAATTAAATAAATAAAGATTTATTTAATTAATAGAAGAATTAGGCTTAGATAATTAAATAAATAAAATATTTATTTAATTAGACATGACAATTTTGGGTGTCTACAGATATAAAAGTAAAATATTTCTTGAGATCATCAACCATTCTCTTATAAGGCATCAATTTCTCATCTCGGGTCTAATATGTATCATTGATTTGATTGATGATTAGCTGAAAATCTCCATAGATGTGTAATTCCACAACCTTCCATCCAATAGTCAGCTTGATCCCATTTACCAAAGCTTCATATTCTGCAATGTTGTTTGTGCAAGGGAAAACAATCTTGTAAGCCTTCAGAATTGCATATTTTTGAGGATTAATAAAAAGTATTCCAGCACCAGAACCATGTTGAGTGAAAGACCCATCAAAGAACATCTTCCATGATCGTTGAGTAAGGTGCATGATGGATTCATCCGAAAATTCTATGTGCAGAGGTTGGGTGTCTTCAAGTGGAGCATCAGCAAGTTGATCTGCAATGACCTATCCTTTGATGGCTTTGTGTTCTACATATTCAATATCAAATTTTGTAAGAACCATGACCCATTTAGCCAATCTTCCTGTAAGTGTTGCTTTGTTGAGAAGATATTTGAGTGAATCAATCTTAGTCACTAGCTTGATTGAATGTGCTAACATGTAGTGTCTCAATTTTTGTGATGCAAAGACTAATGCCAAACAAGCTTTTTCTATTATAGTATAGTTCATTTCATAAGGCACCAAAGTTCTACTGATATAATATATAGATCTTTCCTGTTTATTCTCATCTTGTTGTGCCAGAAGTACCCCTAGTGATGTATCGGTAGCTGATATGTATAGAATCAATGGTTTGCCTTGAATTGGTGGCATCAATATAGGTGGATTAGATAGGTATTGCTTGATTTGTTGAAGGTGTTGCTCGCATTCCTGATCCTAGTTGTATGTTACTCCTTTCCTTAATACTTTTGTGAAGGGTTGAGCTTTATCTGCTAGCTGAGAAATAAAGCATCTTATTGATTGGAGATGTCCTTGTAAACTTCTCATTTTACTGATATTCTTTGGAGGTGGCATTTCCATTATAGCTTGGACTTTTTCAGGATCAACCTCAATTCCTTTCTTTGAAATAATGTAACCAAGTAATTTCCCTGATGTCACTCTGAATGCACACTTTTTTGGATTTAGCCAGAGCTTGAATTTTTCCATTCTGTCTAGTATGAGGCCTAGCTCTTGAATACGTGTGGATCTCTTCATGGTATTTACTAAGGTGTCAACAATATAATCTTCCATGTTTTTATGCATCATATCGTGGAAGATAGTAGTTACTGCTCTTTGGTAAGTTGCTCCTGCATTCTTTAGCCCAAATGGCATGACATTCTAGCAAAAGGTTTCCCATGCACAGGTGAAAGTTATCTTTTCTTGATCGCCATGAGCTATTTTGATTTGATTATAATCAGAGAATCCATCCATTAATGAGTACATCTCATACCCAGTAGACATATCCACTATCATATCAATGTTGGGAAATGGAAAATCATCCTTTGGACAAGCTTTGTTGAGATCTCTAAAGTCTGTGCAAACCCTAATATATTTCTTTTCCTTTGATACAGGTACTATGTTTGATATACATTCTGCATAGTCTACAACTCTAATAAATCTAGCTTTTAACAATTTTTCTAGCTTAGCCTTAACTAGTAGTGCCACATGAGGGTGCATCTTACGGAGTTTTTGCTTGACTGGTTTAACTCCTAGTGTAATAGAAAGATGGTGCATGATGAGATCAGGATCTAGGCCTAGCATATCAGAGTATGTCCATGCAAAGTTGATCTTCTTTTTCTAAAAAGAGATTTCTGAAATATTTTAACTCTTCTGCTGATAGTGATTGAGCTAAGTGGATGATATGTGGTGTCTCTTGACTCCCAATATTTACTAGTTGAGTTGGTTCAATCAATATAGAAGACCTTTCCTAGAAGCGACTTGGCAGTATATCAAGTATCTCACCTTCAAGTGCCTCAGAGAGGTTTCCACCCTTAGGTACGTCCTTTATTTTCACTATTTTTTATTCTGACACCACCACAATGTGGTTTTCGCCATCAGATCTTTTCTTTTTCTTTTTTTTTATTTTTGCGACTAAGATACTTGATGTCTATTTCAGTAATGTTCCCACTTTTCTCACTGGTGGAAGAGTCCATTGGTTCAACTGCATTAAGATAGTAGGCTAATGTAAAATCATTGACAAAGATAGGTACATTCATAGGTTGGTTTTGTAGACTACAGTCAATTAGTTCAGGATGTACCAAGGATAAAGTTTGAACATGTTTGAGGGAGTTCACGATATTATCATCATAACTTCGGACCGACAAGTCGAGTTCCAGAAGACTACCTTGCATAAATGTCTCGAGACCATGAATAGTTACAACATGATCATTGAAGTGCATGTTAATATTTAGTTGACCAAATCCAACAGACCTACTCCTAGCACTGTTATCATGCTAGACTAGACTACATATCGTGGTTCGACAATAATAGGATCAATAGACAGATTCCCGACATTCATGACGGAGGAGTCAGAGTTTGATATTGATTAGGTATTGTCATAAATAGAACTGTTGTCGGAGTCATCAAAGTCATAGGATGAATTTTCTGACTCTTCTTCAAGTGATTGAGTAAAAGTATGTATAGTGTCAATACCTACATCTTTGACACTGCAAGTTCCTTCGTGATTTGGTTCATTGATCACTTGTATCTGACATACCTGTTGACATAACCTTGATGGCTCTGTGAATCTCTGTCATCTACTCCATTCAAATTCTTCTGGACTAATGACTAGTTCTGTTTCTGCAGCTTCCAATTCTTCTTGTGTAGTTCCATATCTGATTTGTTCTATCTTATTAGAGGGAGATATAGTAGGTGGAGAATTTTCTTGTGTTCTTCCTTCTTTCAGCTTTTGTTCATAGTCTTCTTGTCTTTTTAGTCTAATTTATTCTATCTCCTTTTGCAGCTTTAAGCGTATCAGCTCTTGTGTGTCGTTTGTGATATCACTGGAATCTTCTGGAGTTTCTGTAATAGATGTATCTGAGAGATGATCTGGACCCCATTCATACTCATTTGAGTCAGTTTCTAAATCTCCTACTTGTTGTCTACCAGTATATTTGATTGGAATGTTTAGTGGTGCAAACATTTCTCTGATTCTTTCTACCTCTTCTCTCATATCCTCTGGTACTTCTACTCCTTGTAGTGTTGTAGTTGATACCATCGGAACTTGAGTACCGACTGTTTCCTCTCTCTTGATTGCTAGTTCTTCTTGTTCTTTTTCATACTCTTCTTGAGTTTGTTGAGTGTTTACTTCTTGTGATGTTGAAGGTAGTATCTTTTTCCTCCACTTAGACTGATGATGAGAAGTATGTTTTTGATCTAATGAATTTCTCATATTGTATCCCAGTCCAGCTTTATCATTTGTAGACTTGGTTTGTAGCTAAATAGGTTCAACAATATCTTCTTGATGCCTAGAGGACCAGTACCTGAATATCCCATGCGTTGAATCATCTTATAGCCTAGACCATATTGTGTTGCAAAAATATCACAATGTCGTACTTATTTGTTTTCACTATCTTCTTTGAAAAGCCATTTGAGAACAACATCCTCTTCTATTTCATCTGCAAGGGAAGTAGAGGATTGTACAAAAAGACCATCATAAATGACATTTGGAGTGGGAGTCTATGGCTTCATAACCTCTGATGGTTTTCCCGACTATCTTGGTGATGGAGGAAGAGAGATTAGTGAAAGTACTGGTTCTATCTTGTATCCATCCATGCCAGTATATGTGATTTTCAATTTCTTTTCTAAATCCTTCATCAAGGTTTCTGAACTTTCAGCTATAGAGGTTGCTCTATCATGAGGCACAAAGGTATCAGCGCTCTTTGTTAATGCATTACAGGGGTAGTTTGTATCAGCAGGAATACTTACTTCAACTCCGTTATAAGGAAATTTTAAGCATTGATGATATGTAGATGGTACTGCCTTCATTTTGTGAATCCATGGCATGCCCAGTAAGATGTTGTATGAAAGAGGGAGATCAAGTACCTGAAATATAACATCTCTTTCTACAGGTCCTACCCTGATCGGTAATAGTACTAGACCTTTAGAGGTTCTTTCTTCTTCATCATAGGCTTTGATTGTTATTTTCTTGGCCGGATCAATGACATTTTCAGAAAAGCCTAGTTGTGTAAGCAGATTGTAGGTACAAATATTCAACCCAGTGCCTCCATCTATCAAAACACGTTTAACTCAATGTTTATGGATCATAGCTTCAATGTGCAATGGCTGGTTATGTGGGTGATTCAGTGAGTTATCATCTTCTTCAGAGAAAGTGAGATAATGAGGCGAAGTCAAGTGACCCACCATAGATTGAAACCGATCGACATCTAAATCTTTTGGGACATTAGTGGTGATCAAAGCTTTGTCCAGGATCTCTTTATGAGCATAAGAGATTTTAAGCAATTCAAAGATGGAGATTTGAGCGTTCGTGCTTTTCAGTTGTTCGACAATGCTATAACCAGGAGAGGATGATGAAGCCAATTGTTTAGATTTATCCATGATTGTATATGTTTGTTTGTTTGAAGAGGTTGGTAGGTTTGATGTTGTTTGAGCAGGAGTTGAGGAACTAGCTCCTTGGAGAGTAACCTTCCTTTGAGCGTGAGTCACAACATTTGCAGTTTGTGCTTCATTTTGTTTATCTTTGATTATGATCACATTGCAATATTCAGGTTGGGAAGACTCAATCATGTTGATCACATTGTCACTGTTGGTATAGGTGTAATTGACTTTGGCACCTCCTTTTGATTTTGAGGAATCACCTTGTTCGTAAACAGGTAAGGGATCTTTAAAATCTTTGTGATCAGCATTCGTCGTATGATTTCCAACAACATTTTTCTAGCGTCGATGAGATCTTGAATCTCATGTTTGAGCTTCATGCAGTTGTTTGTGTTATGACCTTTGTTTCGATGGTATTCATAGTATTCATTTTCTCTCCACCATTTTGGTTTGACTTATGGATCATATGGCCTAGAATTGTTTAGTAATGTTATCAGATCATTTCCCAATAAAGTTTTAAAAGCGGATTCATATGATTCTTCCAGAGGAGTGAAGTCTCGTTTAGGTTTCAAAAGCCAAGGTTTCTCTTTAAACCACTCTTTTAATTTGATCTTGACCACTATTTTGCCAGCGTCGATGAGATCTTGAATCTCATGTTTGAGCTTCATGCAATTGTTTGTATTATGACCTTTGTTTCGATGGTATTCGCAGTATTCATTTTCTCTCCACCATTTTGGTTTGACTTCAGGATCATATGGCCTAGAATTGTCTGGTAAAGTTATCAAATCATTTGCCAATAAAGTTTTGAAAGCGGATTCGTATGATTCTTCCAGAGGAATGAAATCGCGTTTAGGTTTCGAAAGACAAGGTTTCTTTTTAAACCACTCTTCTACTTTCTTCGGAGGATTTTTTGTTGCAGTTTTAGCTGCTTTGAGTGCTTGTGTGCCACTAGGCATGTTAAATATTGTGGATTTTGATTTTGCTTTAACAGTGTCTACCACTCTGTCATTAACAATGTTTCTGTTATTGTCTTTGTCATATTTCTAATATTTGTTCTTTTCTTTAGAACTAGAATCTTGTTGTGTTTCTTTCCAAAGTGAGATATCTCCTTTCTTTATAAGCACATCTTCCATTCTGAGGGAACTGTCTACCATTTTGTTGAATGAAGGGTACACTTGCATTTGGATATTGTATTTCAATTCAGGGATCAAGTTGTTGACGAAGATATCCATCTTCTCAGAATCTGGAATATGCCGTGAATATATAGAGAACATCTTTCTCCAACGTTGAAGGAAAATGAGAAAGGGCTCTCCTGTTTTCTGTTTGGTATTGCAAAGCTCAATCATAGTGACTAGATGACGAATTTTATAGGAGTATTGTTGTAGAAACAATTGGATTAATTCTTCAAAAGTTTTGATCCCCATAGGTAGGCTTGAGAACCATTCCATATCTTTCCCTCCTAAACTTCTCGGGAAAAGGCGCATGAGATATGTTTGTTCATGCATGAATTCCATACATAAAGCACAAAATTATCTGACATGGTCTTGAGGATCTGAGTTGCCATCATATTTGTCAAACTTAGGAATCTCCACTCTTGAAGGAAATAGAGGCATGTAAAGGTTTTTGTCAAATGGAAATGGGCATATCGTATCCAAAGAATAATGCTTTGATGATTTATCCTTGTTTTTCAGTTATGTGATCTCAATCTGTAACACTTGTAATTGTTTGTTTACCATTGGTAAGGGTGTCTCTTCCTCTTTAGTGATGAGGGTCTCAACATTATAATTAGTAGGATGTTTAGCGCCTTGTTTTGCTAGTTCTAGAAAATAGTCTTCTTTTTCTCTAAACATGATAATCTTCATCATATTTCAGAAATGTTTATCGTTTAGACATTTATTTATAACAGTTTCTATAGGTTCAGAGGCTTCATAATCGCTTGATGAGGAATCACTATCAGTGGTATGGATACTGAGATTATCAGAAGCATCATGTTTAGCAACTCGTCTTTCTCACCTTGCTCCAGATATGGTGGAAGATAAGGGTTGATAAAAAACTGGTATACTTGATGATGATCTACGTAAAATGGATTATCTTGATATGAAAAAGATGGTCATTTGCCTCTATCGGCTTTCTTACGAGTACTTCTGGTTTGAGTAGGCATTTTTATGACTGATGTGACCTAGAGTTGTATGTGATGCAGAAGTCAAGATCAAATTTGGAGCTAGTTGTTCGTTTAACGTATTGATTGAGAGAAGCAACTAAGATTTAGTCTGGTTTCATGAAAGATCTATCCTACGTAAGACATGATCTAAGTTACCTAGTTTGATTTGAGAGAAGTGACTAAGACTTGGTCTGGTTTCAGGAACGATCTATCCTGTGTAAGATGTGGTCTAAGTGACTTAAGTTTGATAAGTAGTTGATTGAAATAGCTAAAAGATGATCAACAAAATCGTGCAACATAATGACAGGGGTACACTATCTAGATTCGTTTATGCTCAGGATGATGATAACCAGTTTTATGCTCATTGTGGACTGTTTTAGGAAAGTTTGATTGTTCTAGACTGAAAAAATCAGGAATTCGTACGACAGGGTTTACAGAACCAAACGACAGTTTAATGGTTTCTGGACGATGAAAACAGTATTTCGTACGAGTTGTTGCCTAGGTTTGTACGAAAAGTGGGTAGACTTCAGACAATAAATTGATAGATATGATGATTTTTTGTACGACACAAAACAGAGGCTCATATGACAATTCCCTAACCAGGACGACAATTTCTCAGAACTCGTATGACAATTGATAAAGGGCCAGACGACAAATTGTGAGGATTAATGAAGTTTCATATGATAATACATATACAGCGGGATGCTATTTCAACAAATTCGTATGCCAGTTTACTGGACAGAGACGAGATTCTAACAGACATAGTTTTTCAATGACTAGCGATGACTAGTTTTGGACACGGACGAAGTTTTGATGACTAAGGTAGACTAGTTTTTTTATACGGACAGATTTTGATCACTGAGTTGTTTATTGTTTTCTCCAGTTTCAGTATATTTCAGTTTTAGTTTCAGGGATGGAAAACACAGTAAACACCAAGATGTTATAAAGACTTCAATCATAGCACGCTAACCCTATGGAAGTTGGCTTAGAGAAGAAAACCTTTGCTTGCAGACTCAAGTACACACCCAATAGCTAATCAGAATACGGTCACTAAGTCTCACACAATGGATTCTCAATGTCGTATTAGCCGACTCCAAATGCTAATGGGGGCACGAAATGGCAAGTATCTTGGGAGAGTTACTATCTCTCTTGCACAAAGATTATCCCCCTTTTGGAGGTGAATCAGGTAGCCTCTATCTTATAGTTCTTAGTCAGGAATTTCATTTGAAATTACCCCTTGAAGTCACGCAAGCATGATTGAGGCCTATAGCCGGACAAGGTATCGAAACAAGTTGTAGTCACGTAAACGTGATTGAGACCGCGAGGCCCTACAAAATGTCCGATATGAGAGATCTCAAAGAGAAAACTCAAATAATCCCGTCCTGTGAGACTTTAATCACCAGAGGCCTATTTATTATAGTGAGTTGGAATGCTCAGGTCCAATTGTACTCACTTGGGTCGTTCTCACAGGGTGATTACTTTTTCCCACTATGACAAGCCCGCTAAAGGTACACAAATCTCAAATTTAGAAAAAGCCTCAAGGATCTGGATTTCTGATTGTCTGTGCAAACAAGAGCATACTCTCCTACCTCTTAGAATTTTCCTAAAACACAAAAGACAAGTTTATTCATTAACCAAATAGCAATTTAGGTGCCTAAAAATGAATTTAAAGAATACACGATGTTTACTTGAATCTCCTCAGGCAACCTACAAAGACAACGAATCAGTAGTCATATTGTCTTTGTTTGACAAGCATATTCTTTGGCAAGCATTCTGCAAAAACTGATTAGGCTATCAAAATTTCTCAGAAAAATAGACAAAAAGTCAAAATCAGCATTAGTATTATCAAAATTCAACAAGGAACCCTAAGAATGCAGTATGTGTTTAGCACAAAAATACAGAATATCGTACGACAATTCTCATCGGGTCGTACGATAATTCGCATATGGCCGTACAATACCTGCAGTTTATTGTTTGGGACTGTGGGAAAACTCGCACGAGATTTCGCAGTAACTGTACGGACCAAAATCCAAAAAATAAATCTGAAAAATAAGGAAAAGTTAATCTGCAAGGTCGAAAGATGTAGTCTTCTGCCCCACTGTGGGTGCCAGAAATGTGTGTGTGAAAAGTGGAATAAGTATCTGCAAGTTGTAAGACACAACACTTCAATTAAGTTATTACATGTATGGTTAGACAGATATAAGCATGAATAATAAAACCATAACAAATCGACCCATTGCCTTCTAAAAGATGCGAGTATAGACTTGCTCTCAGATTTGTATAAGCAATACTAGTGACTAGACTACACCAAGATGGAAGATTTAATCTATATGAGCATGAGAATAAGCTAAATGGATGCAAGATGGATGCAATATTTAAGCTAGATGGATGAATAGTAAGCTAAATGAATTCAAGCAATCATAATTGAACTAAATATGCAAAAAGCTAAACTAAGATGCAATAATCTCAAAAATAATATCTCCAATGACTCTAGAGCAAAAACTGCATAATAACAATAAATCTCCAGGGTGTTTTGAATGAGAGATGAAGGCTGAATTTATAGAGACTCAAAAGAGAGACCAATGGTCAAGATCGATTAGCAACGAGCGGATGAGATTATTCAAGAAAAAGCACAATTTAGGATAATTGAAATAATTGAGAGATCAGATTCAGTTAACCTTGAGATAGATTCCAATTATAGCTTGATTAAAATGCATTCAGGTTATAAGTTCAAGTTTGCATTGGAGGTAAAATTCAATTAATTCCATGCACTTGAGATAAAAATAGGTGATTCCATGTGATTTCTTTAATTTATTCAAGAAAAGAGTCTTTTCAATGCAACTGAACTTATTTTCTCTAAAGCTTTGAGTTCCAATTTTAGAGAATGATTAATAAATCAATTTAATTGCTTTTCTGATTTCAAGTTATCTCAATTTAGAAGAAGAAATAATATCTCAAGTTTGATTTCTCTCTCAATTCAATTCTTTTCTTTTATTTTTAATTTAACTCTTTCTTTGTGATTAATTCCTCTTTTGTAATAAATTAATTTCTTTTTTATGATTAAATGGCAAATTTATTAATTAATTAATTAAATATGCTAGGATATTTAATAAATTAAATAGGATAATTGATCAAAATGATTTACTGGAATGATTTAATTAATATAGAATGATTCATTTGCCGTGTGACATTTGATGATTAGAGAATTAATTAAATGTGTTCTCAAGATTGATTTAATTGCCTTTGGTTAGGACCTTGGTGATGTTGTCGAGATTAGGGGCCCATGGTTTAGATGACCAATTTTAGGGTATTACATCTGCGATATTTGCTTACAGGTGAAACGCTCAACCTTGGTTTCTGATACCTCGGCTAAGATCGGTACTACTATGCTCGATGAGGAAATAAAGCATTATGAATAAACCATGGATCGCCATTTCATCTCATATGTTTATATTGCATTTTGCTGCATATCACTCATACATCTGTTTATTCATACATTGTAAATATTTTGTATGCATGCATACGCAAGGAATAGGATTGCTATAAGAAAGATACGTGTGAAGGACTATCCCTAAAATCATGACTGAGTACAATGATACCCACCCAATTCATGTCAAATGGATAACTCTATTTTGATCCTCTTCCACAGGAATGAGTCCTAGGTCCTCCATACCTTCTATCTAAAATTGACTTCCCCACCTCACCCTCCCCATCTCGATCATCAACATCACATACCTGACATCGTGTCCCATCAAAGCAATCAAGCCACGTTTATCACCATCCATCTCTAAAAGGAGGGGTTGTGTAACCTATTACCTAGATTATCCTATAAGAAAAGCAAGTATTGTGTCTACACAGGTACATCGACTCACGCACACCTAGACTACAATAGGCATTTACATCAATTACCTAGTCTCAATAGGTACGCTAAGTACAACAAATGCCACAAACAACCTAAAACGTAAATATTATCAATTGATCAACCAATCAAACACAATCAAAACATACAATTACATCAATTGTCTAAGTCTCAACGAGTATTTTTCTTCAAATAAATGACTTCATCGGGCAATTACTGTAGACGTATTAAAATGACCATATTCCTAAATGAATATCTTATGTTCATTTCTCTATTTAATTAAATCCAATTTAATTGAATTACTCTTATTCCTCTATTTAATTAAGTAAATTACTCCATTTATTTAATTAAATTCACTAGACCTCTTTTACCATTTAATAGGATAAATCATTTTATTCAATTAAATCCCCTATCCACCTTTTAATTAAATAGTTTATCCTAAATTAAATAAATCTAATTTATTTAATTTCCCCAATTACAACCAAATTGAATTAAATTCATTTTATTCAATTAAATCCTATTATCCCTTCATCCACTTGCAAAATCCTACACCTCTCACTTGCTTCCTAAACCCTATTCCTAACCCCTTCTAGACTCTTCTAATCACTTCTAAATTAACCTAACCCATCTTCTAAACTTTGTCACATCCCTAAGCAAGGGGAAGTCACTTCTCAAACCCTCAAAGTCTTTGAAAACCCTTAAAGGCTTCAACCACTTAACTTTGAAAGTCTCCCAAACCATTAATGGTTAACTCAACCCTCTAGCATGATTAAAGAATTTCCCTAAACTCAACCTCCATGTAACCCAAGGGTCTCATCAAGCATTTATTGCTTTGACCATGGTTATCCTTAATCCTTTGCACAAGAGTTTATCCTTTGGGTAAAAGTTTTATCCAATGGGTAATCCTAACTTAACCATAACCCTTACCCCTTAAGATAACCATGAGGTCTTCTCAAGCATTTAATGCTTCTTACATCTCCTCTCAACCAACCCTATGTTGCCAATTGTCACTGTTTCATTGGTGAAAATTATGAACATGGATTCCCAACTTTCAAACTCAACCCTTGATTACCTCTTTCAATCCTGGCCATTCATTGCCCTATTTTTGCTATAAATAGAGCTCTCATTCCTCCATTTTAAGGATCCGAGTCTTTAGCATCATACTTATACTAAAATCCATCCAAGCTTTAATATATCATTTGTGCTCATCATTTAGCCTCTCTTTTCAATAGGAATTAATCTAAATATGCATGTTTAGAGTATTTTCCTTATCATTTAGCTTAATCATAGACTAGTATATCCTGCTAGGATAGTCTTGCTACTAATCTTGTCATCTTATAATCTAGTTTATTGCATTTATAGGATCATGCATAGTTTAGGATGCATTTCATCTTAAAATCAACCAAAGCATCCCTCGTTCTTGCATTTGTCATCCCTAAACCACTTTGCTTAGTGATCTGAGAGCAAAGACATTGGTTTGAGGGACCTTGTGAGATAGAGAACCATGGAACCAACCTTGGGAAGCTGAGCCATACTTCATGACTCCATAGCTTGCACCAAGAAGTCCTGTGGGTGTGTGAGCAAGGCTCCTTAGGCTTCATTTTTCAAATTTTAAGTTCTATCGACCCGCTTTTCCCGCATACAATTACATTAATTGTCTAAGTCTCATCATGTCAATTTAACTCACTTACTTGGACTTTATCCTATCCAAGCGAACAACTGACATCAACTATCACGCTTTGACTAAACCAGGGCAATTCAACCAATTGCACCAGACTGTCCAACCAATTTTGAGCAATTGTACAACATCAATCAAAAGCACAAATACTACATTTGCATCGTATCTCCTACATGACCTAAGGGTACTCACTAGCTTACCCTTCTCCTCCTTCATTCCCAAATCCTCCATTCTTTCCATGCCTAATTTTCTTAAAATTTTCGAGAGATTGCCCAAATTTTTAAAATTTTGGCCCATCTCTCGAGGGGGCATACCTAACCACCAAATTGGTGCATGTTGGGGCACATACTATGCTTACCTATTTTTCTTTGAAACGATGCGATAAACCACACCGTCTCAAAGAGGGGCAAATGTAGACTCATAAATTTGACTATTAATTAAATAAATATTTAATATTTATTTTAATGTACTAATATTCCTCTATTAAATTCACATTTAATTAATTTATTCAACCCCCATTCTGCTATTTTAATTAAATAAATTACATAAATTTATTTAAATTAAAAATCCCTATATATAACCCAATTATTAAATAAATCTAATTTATTTAATTTCCCTCATTCCTCTCATTTAAATAAATTTAACATTTATTTAAAAACACAAATCAAATTCCCCTTTTTAAATAAATCAATATTTATTTAAAATCTCACCCCAATTGCATTTTCCTACAAATGCAAGTTGCACACATAAATAGATTTTATTTCTAAATAAAATCCTATTTTCTGTCACCCACCAAATCCACTTGCATATCTAACCCTTCTTCTAGACTCTTCTAACCCCTTCTAATTATCCTAATCCCCCTCTCTAATCATTTGCACATCGCTTAAGAAAGGTCACTTCTCAAAACAACTCAAAAGTCTTCAATAACCATTAAAGGTTTTGTGTCTCGAACAACTAACATCTAAAGTCTTCTAAAACCATTAAAGGCTCTTACATGACCATAAATGGTTAACTTAAACTCAACCTTTGGTTAGAGACTTTCTCTCTAACTCAACCATCCTTTAACTCATGGGTCTCTTCAAGCATTCATTGCTTTGACCATGGTTATCCCTTTTACTCTTGCACAAGAGTTTATCCCTTGGATAATAGATTTATCCAATAACCCAACCCACATGAGGTTACCCTCATGTCTCCTCGGGCATTAAATGATCCTTCCCTCTCCTCTCAAGACATCTCATGTTGACACTTGTCATCATGGGATTGGGTTGAAAGCCATCACATGGATCCTAAACCCATCAATCTTGACCCTTCACAAGCTCACTCAATCTCAGCCATTCAATCAACATTTTTCCCTATAAAAGGACCTCATTCCCCAAGCAAAAAGAGGTATTAGAGAGCATTAGAGCATTTTTATTATAGTGAAATTTACATAGACATTAGGAACTTTCTCATAACAACCCTTTTACACTTGCATAACATTTGTTTATCATCTAAAACTATCTTGAATCTCCATATGGCATCCATGGATAGTGCTAAAAGCTGAGATCTACACGCATTTGGGACTTGGAGAGGGGAGAAACAAGGAAGAAGCGTCAAAAGGCATCATGGAAGAATCTTAGGGAGATTTCTCTTCCTTCTCCTCTTTTATCTTGATTTACTTACATGCTTTTTAATCTTTCTTGATATGTTTGCAATGGTTTTAGTTCTTTGTTTTGGTTTTATGGTTGGAACTAACTTATTAACATTTGAACTTTGTTTTTTCCTTGTCCCCATTTCCTCAACATCAACTTCCATAAAACAATTATCCTTATCCAACATAAAGGTAATCTCATCATTATACCAATTCACAACATTTGAAGGAATTTGGTTCCTCATAACCATCTCTTTCATGAGATCTAAAAAGAACTTGTAACATGCAACATCACTATCATCCAAACTATCCAAATGCTTCTTAATTTGAGCACCAACATTCACATCATTTCACTATACAACATTCTTCATTCCAGGCAAAGTATTAAAAAAATAGGATACCAAGAAAACAATAAGAGAGTTGTACCGAAAGGGGTACATTTCATCCTCTATCATCTAGAGATTGTCCAACAACTGGCGCCTCAAAATCTCACATAAATCATAATTCTAATTCTCTTTCACCATCCGATAGGCCACATAGACTGTCGTAGAGGAAGGCAATCCTTCCTGATTCCTAAAATATAGTACAAAATACCCATAATCGTATACCTTACACTCTAATAAACAAGGTTGTCAATTCAAATAGTTGACTTATCAGAGTCTACTCCAATTAGTTTGTTGACCTCTTCATTCTTTACTGATGTGAAAGTGGGTACCTTTCTAATAGAACACAAGATGATCACATCTCTTAGGGTTTCCTTGGAAATCAAGTATGTTTTATCCAACCATAGAAAATCTTCATGAATTCTGCTTAACACAACTTTTATTATTTATAAATCACAAAACATAGGGAAATTTCTCTATGTATCTAATCCCATATGCCCTAGACTAACATAATTAGATTTAAACCTCTACAAACTTTCGACTTTATGAGTTCTCTTCAAATCACTGATCTTGTCATGATTATATTCCTCCATAGAAACATTTATGTAATAGTGGATATCTTCTTCATGTGCAACTTTAATAGGAATAGTAGAAAAAGTATAGACATGACCATCTAACGTAGCAACAAACGGATGGTTCTCAAAAACAGGTCAAGCCTCATCACGAACATTGATAATTATAGAATTTGCCATTGAAAGATTACAATTTAAAATAAATGTCTTTGATCAATTGCAATATCGCCCTAGCTCTCCTTCACATTCACTAGCTCCCCAATTGCAATTGCATAAAATGGTCCTCGAAACACAATATATATTCGCCACTTAGGGTTTTTAAAGGGTTCCTCAAAAAGATGACACACTATAGACGAAAGACCATAGAAAAAATTTTGGATCACCAAATCCACTCAAAAAACTACCAAAATCACTTTCCAAACTTTTGTCATGCTAAAAGCAATTCAACATCAAATCGCAAGGGGGTGCAAGATATCTGCATTAAGCTCTCCTACTTAGACAATGTTGTTTGACTTACTTTTTGGAAGAAGGGTCAACACCCACAGTAGGTACAAATCCATCTCCATCTTTATCTTCTTAATTCTCTACCCATTTTATCTTCATCTTCTCCTTTTCTTAATTGATATCAAGTTTCTTTTCCAGATCAACTATCATCTCGTTCATTCTTTTGTAGTGTCTCGCAATATGTCCCATTTTACTATGATTGTAGCATACCAGGCCTTGTGATTTTCCTCCATTCATTATGTCATTTTCACTCCTTCAAAATTTCTATTTAATCTACATTCAACAAATTTGTGCCCCTATACATTGCAAACATAACAGTATCCATTTAAAGATTGAACACCTCTATCAAAACCTGAATTACTACTATTCCAATTCAACCTACTTATGCACTCACTTCCTCTATGTCCAAACTTATTACAATAGTGATATTTTCTATTAAAATATTGATTTCTGATATGACTTCAACATTCACTAACTCTATGTCCAAATCTATTATATGAAAAATAGTTACCATTAAAATATAAATACCTGGAAGGAATAGGAGGAGGTTTTTCGACATTCTTTGAGTTTCATAAACTCTAGTCTACAATGTGATTCTTTCGATCTTTTTTAGAGTTGTTTAAATCATCCTTGACCTTTTCTTTTCCTTTATCCTTCTTTCTAGACAACTTGGAACATTCACCATCTTCAAAATAAATTCCACATTTATCTTTACTTTGTTTTTGAACACTTAGTATAACATCAAGTACTTCACTTCCAACTTTGAGTTTATGCCCATTGTCGATTTTATCCTTGGAGTCTTTCAATTCCTTCTTCAATCAAATTACTTCTTCCTCGAGTCTCTAACATTATTTAGTCTTCTCATCAATCTTTGTTTCAAAATCATCAATAACCTTCTTTCCTTTATTTAGAAGGCTTCTTAGATAAGAGATCTCTTCAACTGCCTCCTTATGTTTTTCTTTTCTTTCATCCAAGGCTGCCAATTTAGATCTCAACTCTCCTTCCATGTCAACAACACCATCATTATCATCCCAATCATCCACGTCATTCAATTCTTCTCTGAACCTAGTGTTCAAAATCCTAGATCTACCTCAGTGGTTAAGTTGTCACTTGAGGAACCAAAGCTCTGATACCAATTGTTGAACACTATTGGATGTTGAGGGGGGAGGGGGGGTGAATTAGCTAATACCAAAACTTGATAAAATTAAAACACTTAAACCATAATATTTGTTCAACATATGTGCATGAAATTAAATAACATAAACAACAAATACATCCACATAAGAATATTAGGATTTTTACGTGGAAAACCCAAACTGGGACAAATAGTGGTGAGATTCTGACTCACAATATATAACAACTATTTACAATGATTTAATCCATAAGCCAAGGTGCTCACTACTCTGAACTTGCAGACTAAGGTGCACAACCTTAAGCAAGATACAAAAGAGGGACTTGCACAACTGAAGTGCACTTCTTTAAGACAAGATACAATAGGAATAAGAAATTTGAACTATAGAAGGAATAGCATCTACCAACATGCAGATAAAAATTCACAACTTAATACTCATCCAATATATCTCATCTATTAGCCCCCACGGGTTAGAGTAGTTGGTCCTAAGTCTCGGGTTCGCTCCCTAGGGTCTTGGGTTCGACTCTCTCTCTCTCGGAATTATTCTGCCACAGACACCTGGGGGTGGTGATGATTGCACCATATCCGCAGGGATTAGTCTCGCCCCTAGCTCACTCCTTGCCTGAACCAGGGTAAGGTCAAGGCGTTGGGCTGGGGCCACAGGGATACCCTGACGATAGCAAAATATATATCTCATATATTACATCCAGACCTCTGCTTTACTCCAAATACACATTATATGTCTTACCTTTTTATATCCATAGTTGTGCACACCATCTTTCCATATATCTTAACACAATCGATATGTCCTTAATATACCAATCGAAACATCAATAACTTATATTAGGTCAGCTTAAAAGATGTAACATGTATATGCATTATCGACCCAAAACATTGCATGCATAAGGAAAAGAAGATGTGTGAAGATTCACACTAAGTCGACACACCTTCCAATTATCCTCATAAAGGTTCTATGCATAGTCGCACAAACCAAAACACATAAGTCAATTCATACCAAACTATTTTACCCAAAATATCTTAATCTAGACCCAAAAATAGAATATGTGGTCCACTACGAAAGAAGCATGATAGGTTAGGAAAAATATCAAATGATCCATAATAACCTTAAGGCAACAACAAGATGAGGAAAGCAACATGTTCCTCCACACACTCTTGAAACTATGTCGATATTGATCACAGACATAAATGTCACTGAAGGACAAACATCCATTCAACTAGAAAACTGAGATCACTCTACTATAATCATTCTACTCCAATCAACATAGGCATCTGATACATGTCTGGTATTCCAAACAAAGATATTGTTCATTAGAACAATCAACAAAGATAGTAACACATTTTTTGGACCAATCAGAAGATGCCAATCTTTCAAAAATATATCATATCATCAATGTTATCCATCCATAAAGCTTATATATAGTTAACATAGCATATTCACCTATTCTTGAAAATACCACATCAATCTACATATAACTTTGTATCATATTACCATCAGATAGACATTCGAACCAACAACCGGATACAACCAATCATTAGGGATTTTAACTAGACTAAACTGCTAGACCATACACTTCGCCATATACTTATGCATTACATCACTTCTAGACCAACAACACTAACATCCTGAACCACAACAATAGATTTGGCATTAATGATAACAAAGACTCATATGTACAACAACAATAATAGGTCCATGATTGAAGCCTCCAACAATGATTGCTCTTCTCAACAACTTGCACACAAAATAGAAAGGAAAATGTTGGGTTTGTATTTTAGAGGTTTGCCACAATTAGACCCTCACCTTGGTGTTTCCACCTCCATAGACAGCCAAGTAGATAGATAAATAAACTAATAAACAAAATACAATGTAAAAAGAGACAATAGGTATGCTACAAAGATATATGAAATGATGAGTGTAAAATGAGAAGAGAAGAACTCCCTGTCCACACCCAAAAATGAAGAGCTTTCCAGTTGGAAAAAGAAATATATAATCCTCCACAAAATAGAAAGAGTCTCAAGCATAAAGTATAACAATGAGAGACAAGAATTATTTTAAGACTACTTTGAATGCTAAAGAGAGTGATCTGAATGTGATAAATTGTGAGAGATATCAATTAGAGAGCTAGATAGAGAAAAAATGAAGCTAGATGGGTAAGATATGCAACCTGGGAGTAAAACCGATGTCGGTGAATGTGACAAGAGGTGTTACGAATACTTCCAAGTGAAGGAGTAAGGCTCCAACAACCACCTTTAGAGCATATTTGTAAGATTTTAGCGCAGCATGTGGATGTCTTAGCGATGTGCAGACATCCACAATTTAAACAATCAACAAAGTTAGAAAAAGGACAAAATAAAGGGTGATGGGGAAAGCCAAGCAAACAAAAGGATAAGAACATGAAGGAACTCTTCAATTGGCTTAAATTGAAGGTGCTTATGTAGCATGGAATTGCAGTAATTTATGATGTTACAATGTAGAAATACAATCCATAATTAATTATTTGAACCTCTTTCCAAATCCAAATCTCCTCGAAATCTTATTTAAAAATTTCCACATCTAGTATAGGCATTGTCCATATCCCATTTAGGATAAAGTTATCTCTCTCTCTCTCTCTCTCTCTCTCTCTCTCTCTCTCTCTCTCTCTCTCTCTCTCTCTCTCTCTCTCTCTCTCTCTCTCTCTCTCTCTCTCTCTCTCTCTCTCCACCTTTCCATCCCTCCCTCTTTCCCTCTCTACCTATCCATCTGTTATCAAAAGTAAAACATATATTGATGTAGATTCTAGCAAAGACAAAATATCTATTATATGCCATAACAATATCAATTGTCATTCATTAGTCACCAAAGGGTTTGGTAATCCCAAATAGTACCTTTCTTAATTCACAATACTTCATGACAAGCATAGAGAGTCATGCCTATATTGATGCCATATTTATATTTTCTTTTATGGATCAAAGTTCGAGAGCCATTTTTTGAGAAAAATTCTTGACTTACACAAGAACTAAGTACCATCAATAAGAGTACTTCCAACTTATTCTTAGAAAGAGTATGAAAATAAGAAAAATACTTTAGGTAGATAGCTATAATTCCATATTACCTTTAATATCTCATTTCTTTAGTGCCCAAATTTAACATCAACTTTTGGTCTTTACCCTAAAATTCTTCTTCCAAATGATTATCTATCTTTATAGTTAACCTCTCAACAAAATAATATAGAATATGGAGAAAAATTTCCTCAAAATCATGTCTTTTTACATGGACATTGATGGGTCTAAGGTACAACCTTTACCTCTTTGGGAATCCAAGACCTAGATAACTAAATGCTAGCTTTAGGAGGTCTACCTAGGAACTATGAGTTGGACTACCACAACACCCTTAAAAAATCATTTTTTTTAGTAATAATTAGAAAAAAGGTATATCCACGTCATATTAATGTGTCTTATCCTTCACTTGGGGAGAAGTTTCATGATAAAGAACTTCACCACCTCCATTTTCCCCTCCACATCAAATATCATCTTACCCAAACTCATAGACCCATTTGTATAGAAATTTTGAAACACATATCTTCTCACCCATCTCTATCTTCCCACGCATGTTCAACAAAATAAACTAGCATATCAATTTTATTTTTATTTTTGGAGGAAGGGAGAGGTATTCTAAGAGAGAGGGGGGGTAAGTAGAGAAATAGAGTTAGGGAGGGAGTGAGGGGAGGTGTGTAGAGAGAGACGAGATAAAGAGTAGAAAGTTAAGGATGAGAGAAAGGTAGAGAGATAGGTTTAGATTTTGGGAGAGAGAAGATAGTGAGATAAAGAGGTAGAGAGGGGATAGATGAAGATTGATATGGTTTTCCTTCTAACTCTCTACTATATTGATAATGGATCATAAAGTGTGACTCAAAACATTGATACTGAACAAATCTTATACAATTGAATCCAAAAACTACCCATACTTATTATAAACTAAAATTTAATATCTTTAAAGAACATCACTCGATCTATTGATCATCGAACCTAAATTTCAAATTCATATTTAATTTTAAAATTAAATATGAAGTTTTTACACTATTAACAAAGTACACTCTCCATTACTATATTGCATATGATTGTGCTAGAGAGAGAGAGAGAGAGAGAGAGAGAGAGAGAGAGAGAGGGGGGGGGTGGAAGATAGATGCATGTAGAGAAATATACATAGGCAGGGAGGGATTGAGGGGAAGGGTGTAGAGAGAGAGAGAGAGAGAGAGAGAGAGAGAGAGAGAGAGAGAGAGAGAGAGAGAGAGAGAGAGAGAGAGAGAGAGAGAGAGAGAGAGAGAGAGAGAGAGAGAGAGAGTTAAGGATGAGAGAGAGAGAGAGAGAGATAGGTCTAGAGAGAGAGAGAGAGGTGGGATAGATGAAGATTGATATGGAGAGAGAGATGGGTCTAGAGATTGAGGGAGATAAAGAGAGTAAGATAGAGAGAGTGATACAATGCTTATAAGAGCTTATTAAGTACTAAAATTTATAAGATCTTCTAAAACCTAGAATCTATATTATAACTCTTAGAGATCTAAAACCACTCTAAAAAATCATATCAATACATAGATGAAATATATCTTATACTTAAATGTTATATTTCATGTATATAAGTTGTTTTAAAAAAAAGTTTCAAAATGAAATAGGATTTCGTTCTTGAAAGAAATGGGATCTCGTTTCTAAAATAACAAGATCCTATTTTGTAGAGTTAGGCTTGGGATCCCATTGCGTAATAGGATCCCATTCCAAATTAAGGCTTGAGACTTTGAAGTGTAACATGATCTCATTCATTTGACAAACTTTTGCATTTTTGGCTAAGTCCAAAACTTCCGCAGGAAGTGGACTCATCTTCTTGCTTTTACCTTTTTTTCCCTAAAAATAATGTTTCCAAAACAAATATCCATTTTGTTATGTGTTTATATTTTTTTAAATCACTATATTAGTTTTATTAGATATATAATTTTTTTTTAATTTTACACTATCATAACTTTATGGATTTAATATCTTATTTTAGTATTGAATACCTTGAATATGAACTAAAATTTCCATTCTCCCCTTAAAACAAAAATCTTGCATACAATAAACAAATGTCACATGGTAACTAGTTCATGTCATTGTATATATTTGAGAATATAGTTCATAATAACTAACAAAAATGATTAAAAAATATTGATTGTTATAGTAACTCTACTATGATAGGGAAGAATTACTATATATTAAACAAAAATTAAATAGTTAAGTTGGTTGTGTGTCAAGATTAGGAATTTGCTTTTGCAAATTCTTCATGTTTGATCATGTGTGATCAATAAGTTTTTAACAACTAAAAGTTTAATCTGCTTCTTCAAAATTCATATCTTATAATAGAGCATCAATGACCCTCTTTCAACTAGCCATTATTCATTTTTTTTTGTTGGCCTTGAACAATTGGGCATGACACCTCAAATTAGAGACATGATATCTTTACTGAGTAGCTAACAAATTCCATCATTAAAGCTCATTTATCTTATCAGACTTAGGGACGAATAGCTTGAAATGGGACAACATTATTTGTGCACTGAGAGCTTTTAGGAATTACGCTATCCTAACTTTAAACAATTGAAGTGTTTAAATGAACATTATAAGGAGGTTGTATTCTATCACAAAAGGATCCAACTAAAATGGATTATGAAATAAAAATCCTTCTAACTAACAAAAACAACTACTCTGCTCAGCTTTGGTTGTAGCAACAGTCACAAAGCTACAGTTATGTGGCTACAAGAACAGTCGACTACTAAAACTACCTGAAACATAATGAAAGTAACTAGAAAGTAAATGTGCAGAAAGCAAATACACAAAATCCTCACCAAGTGGGACCCCTTAGATGAGTCTTCTCAACTGTTAATTGTAATCTCAAATGCTACACACACATAATCAAGTCACCCTTCATGCTAAAAACAAGTAGAGCTAAACTTTGTCTTTATTCAAATGCTTGAACAATAAGTAGAAAAATTACATGCTTTCTCCAACCAACTCTTTAAGAAAGATTGGGAAAATTTATAGAGAACAAAGACTCAACTACCTAACCACAACAAATGCTCCACTCCTAACATTTAGGAGGAGGGATTTTATTGAAAACATAGAATCTAGGAACAAGAAAGTTGATACAGAGAGGACTTGGTTTCTGCATCATTTCATCTACATCATACTCCTATATCTTCTCTACCAACAGACATCAAAAATTAATGAAAGGATAGTTGTCTTCTAACTGATTTGAGGAGTCTCCAAATAGTGGCCACAACTGATTGGCTACGCATAACAGTTTGTACTGCTTTCTTCGATGTCCATGATCCCTTCAAAGTTTTGTTGCATCTTGGTGACTACATGTACTCCATCTCAACAACTTAAACTTATTCCATTAGCTGCATCCACCGAGCTTAACATACAAAGATCTTAACATATTCATAATTACTTAAAATATAATATTTAACACCATTTATAAAAAAAACTTATATTGCATTCATATGATATCCATTATAGCATCGCAAAGGACTGGGGTCATAACAAGGTTCTTTAGCATTATGACTTTAAAAAAGGTATTAACACAAAGTTCATGTCTTCAAAATGTAAGATAAAGTCCCAAAACAATTCAAAACATTTGAAATAAAAGATCATAAAATGGGGCTCATCATTCATCATGCCAAAACTATTAAATTGTGTCTGAGAAAAATATAAAAGGAAATTGCCCTAGGTCATTTACATTCATAAATCATTAAACAATTTATCATTTAATGAAAAGTCCCTACATCAATCTATCATTGAGCCCATTCAAAAAAAACTTTAATTTTTAGATTATATACACAACTTTTGCAAACTAACAAAATACTCTCCTAACTACTATGTAATAAAAATAATAGTCTTAATTACATACGCTTCCTTTTCACAATTATAAATACTTCATAATATTGATCATAAATGTATTAGAGGAGGTGAATAAAAAGGAGGGAAGCGTGATAAACAAGAGTGAGGCATCATTAAATGATTTATTGATTATTGAAATGTCATTACATCAATCTATCATTAAGTCCAAATTTAGAGGAAAAAAAACTTTAATTTTTAGATTATATAGATAACTTTTACAAACTAACAAAATATTCTCCTCACTGCTATATTCACATGTTTGTACTATATTGAACTATCCTTAATTTGTAATAAAAACTATAGCCTTAATCACATATGTTTCCCTTTCGCAATTATAATCCCTCATAAATTTGATTGTACATATGTTAAAGGAGTTGAATAAAGAGGAGGAAAACATGATAATGTAGGAATGAAGCATCATTAAATGATTTATTGATCATTAAATGGTTTCCCATCTAGCTCTCTACTATCTTGATGATGGATCACACACTCGAAACTTTGATACTAAACAAACTTACACAATTGAATCTAAAAACTACTCGTATCTATTATAAATTGAAATTTTAATTTCTTTAAACAACCTCACTCTATCTATCTATCATCAAACTGAAATTTGAAATTAATTTTTAATTTTCAAATTACATTTGAAATCTTGATTATGGACATAGTGTGACCTCAAACTTTGATGCTAAACAAATTTTACATGGTTGATTCTAAAAACTACCAGGGGAAAGGACCCAGTAGTTGTGCACCCTAACTTCGCGCATCTCAAAATCCTACTTGGAAATTTCAAATCACTCCGATTTTTTTACAGCAGCTTACTTGGCAAGTCCCTTGCTTATAACTAAGGTTTCAGGGCCACATCATCAAATATGATGGCACATCAGCATGATTTTTGCCAAGGTGTCCAAAACAGCCCCAAAAAAAAGTGAGACCAATAGGCGTGCAAAAGAGACCCCAATAGTTGTGCAGCTGACATGGCATCACTTGATTGGTTACTTTTTACAATATTAGTACATTTCTTAACAACTATTGGTACATTTCCTAACAACTGTTGGTACATTTCCTTACAAAAATTGATATTTTTTGTTTCAAACAATAGGTTTTATTTGTTCAATTTTTGGAACAAAAGGTATCAACCACCCTCACAACAATTGGTACATGCTCAACTACTGGTTCCTTTCCCCTAGTACCTAAGGTAAGCTGAAAATTTAATGTCTTTAAACAACCTCGTTCCATTTATCTATAATCGAATCCAAATTTAAAATACTCTTTCCACTACTCTATTTCACATGATTGTACTAAGTTGAACAATCCTTAATTTGTAATTAAAAAAAATCAATAACATTGATTACACTTGCTTCGCTTAGACAATTATAAGTTTGATAGTACGCGCTTTAAAGAAGATTGATAAAGAGGAGGGAAACGGGAAAAAAAAAGGACTGAAGCTGTCCTCAATTTCAACGTACTCTTCTGGTACTCAATGACAACGATTTTTCTGCGATTTGACGGTTTTCAAATATGTTTCTAATTTACCATACTCCCTTCGGGGGTTTGAAAAGTTCATTAAAGTTCGGCAAATTTCCAAACGCAAAAGGTATAGATTGAATCCAGAGATCTTGGAAAGCGTTCCATAGAGTTCGGAGTGCATGCACGCCGACAAAAAAAATTGATCGACTTTAGGCCGATATTTTAAGTTTGAAAGGACGTTAATGTGGGGGACTGTGTGAAATAAATTTAAGTTACTTAATTCGTAAAATACTTTTCTTAGTACCTAATATTTTGAATTTGATAATATAATATTTTTAAACATTATGCTGTCTGAATAATTCATTAAATAATCTAAATAGTTGTTATGGGGAAAAGCTTGCGTTATAGTATTTTAGTAGTGTAAATTTTAAACATTAGGCTGTCTAAATAATTCATTAAATAATCTAAATAGTTGTTATGGGGAAAAGCTTGCATTATTGATGCTTTTAAAACGCCGACAATCAAATTGGAGGGTCCCGCCACCCAAGAAAATAGTAATGAAGTAGCGCCTGCAATTGCCCATGTGCCTCACTCCCAAGGACATCAAATTCAACTCTTGGCCTGTCTTTTGGTCCAATAATACCTAGTTGGCCATGTTTAAAAAAAAATCATGTCTATTAATCATTTTTAAGAAAAATTCATGCCTATTAATCATTTTTAAGAAAATTTATGTGTGCATTTCAAGTAAGAATATTAAACAAAAAGCAATTTAATTGGTAAGTTTACTGCTTATCATTAAGGTTTTAGAATCTTATCATCAAATATGATGCCACATCAACATGTTTTTTATCAAGGAGATAAAAAAAAAAGTGAGTGATATTTATACATTAAGCCATATTTTATTGGTGCGCTGATGTGACATCACATGATTTGTTGCTTTTTAGATCTAAGGAATAAATTTTATTCAATTATGAGTAGTCATCGTCAACAATAACAACTTCAAAGTCGTAGCTGCTGGTGCAATAATATCAAGAATATTGAGCATTAGATTTATAAATGCCATCACAACTCTTGGAACACGCACAACTACTGGATCCTCCCCTTTATGTACTTTCTTACATTTATCTTAACTCTATTTTTTATTATGTTGTATAGATATAAATATTTTTTACTCACATTTGCACAACATTCCATTATCTCTTAGTCTTAAAGACATTCATTTCAACATTCAAATATTATCAAAGAATCATTCTAGAAACATCATCATTACTTGCATTACAAGGAGTGTTCTTAGGAAGATCTAGACTTGAAGCATTAACAAGGATTAGTGTTTCCGTCAAAATTTGTACTTAGATCACTTCCACCCTTTCTTTGCTATTTGCTAACATTGCCCAAGGCCATAACGTTGGTCATTTGAAGGGGTGGGAGAACACAAATACTCACAATTCAATGCCCTATAAAATATTTCCAGAAATACTATTAATCCTTACACTTCAACAAACAAGAGAGACAAGGGTGAACCAAATTACAATGACACAAATAATGAGATCAATACCACATCTTGAAACACTATTATGACATGCAAATTTGATCTCATGCAATTCAAATTCATAGATTGGAAAGAATTTCAAACCTGTCATTATTTCTTAAGTAAATATAACAAAGACATATTTTACACCTAATCAAATAAATTCTATCGAGCATCAAAATTTATTCATCATCGCAATTCTGTCACCAAGAGCTTGTTGTCATTGAAGCCTTAAAGGGTGTTTTCATCTTGTTGTGTCTTGATCTCTTCCTTTTGAATTTTCTTTCTTTTGTTGTTTCTCTTTTGCATGTTGCCTCTTTGCGATTGGCTCCCTATGACAAGTTAATTGAGTATGTTTTGTATTTCAATATCTTATGATCAACTTTTTATAAAAGATGTAGAATCCCTTCAAAATCTATTTTTCTCTAACTAATCAAATTATATACTATCTATTCAATTTTTTTTTTAATCATTTATTACAAAATTTAATTATATTACTCTTTGCATTAACCATATTACTCAATGACATACATTTAGTTAACCTAGACAAAATTACAAAATTTTAATAATGGATTAGGTTGCCATTGTTGCCTGCGTGGTGGTCCATCAAGATTTACCCTGAAGACAGGATTTGTTGATTGAGACTAGATGTTTCAGCACTAACTCCATAGGTAGCACTAGCACTAGCGTCTTTTGATCTGCTCTTTTGGAGTGTAGTAGTTTTCCTTTCTGGAAAAAAGAATAGACCACTCTAACTCTAAATGTACGTCAACCATACAGACAAACTTCTAGTTGAGCAACCCCACCACGTATAGCAAGCCACAGTGGCACTGCGTCCTCATTTGGATGACAGTACGAACACAGCATTATCATATTGTGAACAAAATACAGGAATTTAGAGATTTGTGCACCAGCCACCTGTTACACCCTGACGTGCAAATTTCTCCCTGAAAAATAATATGGCGCGTGTATTTTTGTGGAGATGAGGCCATAATTGACCAAAAGCTTGTTTGAAATCAGACAATACTATATAATATAATATCGATGCGTCAGTGAGCACATGCTCTGAACTGCCAATCAGAGTTAGTACTGAGTGGGCCAAAGATTACGTGGCATTTGGTTTGCCGACCAACATCTCTTGTTTCAAGATCAAGTAAATAAATTCTGCAACCCAAATTGGCAATCCCCATACTTTGGCACCGACAAATTACAATGAAGTCTGGATGGAGAGCATTACAGCTAGCAATAGCTCAGAGTCCCAACCATTGTAAACAACACCCATATTTCGTTCAAGATAAGTAGAATTAGGTGACGGTGAGGCCTAATTTGCTTTAAAGCATTAATGGCAAACACCCCCTGCTTGCCTGGCTTCCAATCAGCTGGGCCAGTTGGCACATCAATGATTTCATGTACAGATTGTTCCATAGCGGGAGCTGTTGGACTGTGTCATGTTACAGTTTAAACCCATTATTTCGGTTTTGCAAGCCCACGGCCTTACCAACCATCCTGTCAATGGGTTTAAAATTCTGAGACTTTTAATTGATTTTCGTTTTTAGGTGGACAAATTTGAGAGCCCGTCAATGATTTCATATGCAGATTGTCCCATAGTGGAAGATGTTGGATTGTGTCATGTTACAATTTAAACTCAACCTCTGTTTTGCAAGCCCAAGGCCTTACCAATCAGCCTGTTAATGTGGGCTTAAATTTTGGATTTTATTTTTTATTTATTTTATGTCTGATTATAGGTAGAAAAATTGAAGAGTTCATCCGCAAGTTTCTTTAACAGTCATTTTATAAATTTAAAAGTTCTAAAAATAAGATTTGTTGTTTTATAGAAAATAAAAAAGACAAGATATTTCAATAGGTCTTTAGTTTGTTGGTGAAGTTGAGAAGTACTTAATGAGCCCTTGGTCTGCTGGTGAAGTTGAAAGGTTCTTAATGAGTCCAGCAGAGATCAAGTCTTGCCGAGTGCAAAGCTCAGCCATCATAAGAGAGGAGGCCGAGATCATATGCTCTCGGCCAAAGAGGTTTCAACCTAAGACTCGTGCTCCCTTATTAGATAAGCTAAATGAAAAAATCCTTAGTCAAAAAAAAAAAGAAAAAAAAAATCCTTCTCAAAGCCAAAAAAAAATAAAAATAAAAAACAACAGAAAAAGACACTTTGTAATTGAAGATTCTTCCATCGAAAAATAATAGAAGATAAAGATCAATTGTTCATTTTGCACCATATAGCATTATAATTTTAGAGACAATCATATACAGATCAATCAGGCTTTTCACCTTGTGACAGCCGTGATCCAATGAGTGTCCATCAATCTGTCTGGCTGCTGCTCGTCCAGCTGTTGGTACAGTACTGTGTCTCTACTTGGTAGATCAACTGCACATGACTCTCAGAAACCTAGCCTATTTCCCACCTATTCTAAAATTAAAAACTTATCACCAAATTTTCCTTGGTTTCAGTGAAGAATCCAGTGATTCCTTTTCAGTTCAAATTGATTCGATATTCTCGAAACAAATTTCTAAGTAGCTTAGAAATTTTGAGACCCAATTTGCAGGAACCAACTCATTCAGAAAACATGGATGTACTTAATGGAGAACGGAGCTTTATCAACTGCACATCTACATTTGTGTGTTAACAAAAGCCAAAGCGTTTTAGACTATATGCTTGGGGCAATGAACAGTCTCAGAAGCCAGAGAGAGGCAGACACCAAATGCGCCAAACAGGGCACCAAATGGGCAAATAACTAATACTCAACATAATTTTAAGTTAGCAAAAATAGTTTGTTGTTCTATAGACTATCTTTGATCAATTGTTAAAAGTCTATTTTTCAATTAAGTCTTATATTATTGTTTAGAAAGATTCAATCACATTAGTTCTTAAATGTATGAAGTTTTGAGTCTATGATAGATTTAAAATTTAAATTTATGATTTCTGGAATTTAATTATGTATGATTTTTTTCATCAACATTTCGCATCATATTCTATGATCCATTATCAAGATAAAAACTGAAAAAGAGAAGAGTCTTACACACAATCAAATCCAGAAACCATCAGCTCTTAACAACTTAAGACTTTCCATTACGAATGTTTTGATCCCTCTGTTTTTCCTATCTATGCATTAATTCAATACATATACTAATTGGCAATCAAAGCTTTCAAACTTCATACAAGAATATGTAAGTTTTCAAACTTGTATATCGGACTATCAGTGAATGCAACACTCCTTAGCAATTACATCGTCAACAAGAAGGCTCTCTGCAATTAATATTCAATTTCAATAGATAAGATCTCATATTTCAAAATGATAAGTTCTACTTATTCCTGAATAGCACCAATATTGAAAGAATAAACTGGAAATCGAGTTGCTTGTCATATGCCCTACATTCGAAACAAAGACCTAATCCGGACTGATACACAAATGTATAACACATTTTGAGAAGTCTCATGTATAACACATTTGAGAAGTCTCATAGATAAGATAATGGTATAGTACTAATGCATACAAGTTTTGGTACCCATTGTGAGAAATCACAAAACATGTTCCCCTGAATGGTTTATTCATAAACTTCATATCGTGAGCAATGAAGGTGGTAGCTTGCTGAAAAATCATTGCCTGTGATCCCAGAAGTATGAAAGGCTAATTGAAGGCCCTTTTCCTCTATCGACTCTGATATTTCTGAATCATGTGCAGGAGATAGCCCTTGATGTGATCCCGTATTGTTTTCTCAGAGGAGAAACTACGCAATATTTCCCTACTTTCGAAATCAGAAATACTCAATGTATTCCAATCCATGGAACTGGAGAGGACAATATGGCGGCAGAAAAAATAGTATGCTTCCTCATACGAGTCTTAAAAAAATTAATATATTGAGGGAGGAGGAGGAGATTTGTATGAGAACCCAAGAGTTGGAGGAAGTGGCGTATGTTCAGACGGGGGAGGTACATTTGATGGAGTGGGTAGAGGTAATGAAGAAGGGGGAGATGGTGGTGGCATTTCCTCAACAAATGGAGGAGGTGGAGGTGGAGGAGATGGTAGAGGTGGAGGAGATGGTGAGGGTGGGGGTGGTGGTGGAGGAGATGGTGAGGGGGGTGGAGGGGCATTGTAGTAAACAGATGGTGGAGGCATGGATGGAAATGGAGGAGCAGCGTAGTAAACTGGTGGAGGAGATGGTGAGGGAGGTGGTGGGGCTCCGTAATAAACTGGTGATGGAGGGGTGGATGGGACTGGGGGAGCAGTGTAGTGAATTGGAGGAGGAATTGAGGGAGGAGGCAGTGATGGTGAGGGGTATTCTTGACAAGGTGGAGGTGGAGGTGGTGGTGGGGGTGGAGGAGAATGTGTATAATAGTGAACAGGTGGAGTTGGAGATGGTGGAGGGTAAGTATAATGGTGAACAGGAGGAGATGAGTAATATGGTGGAGAGTAAGTTGGAGGAGGCGGTGGGGAGTACTGGTGGAAGATCGGAGATGGTGGAGGAGAATGAAATGGAGGTGGTGGGGAGGGAGGCGGAGGTGATCGGTGGCAGGGAACGGGAGTTGGATGAGGAGGGGAACCAGTAGATGTAGGTGGGGATGGGGATGGTGGGTAGTAGACAGGAGGTGGTGAGTATGGTGAGTACATAGTAGGAGGTGGTGGAGGGGGAGGTGGTGGTGGTGGTGGGAAATTAGGAGGTGAGTGAGGATACGGATACGAGGGAGATGGTATGGTAGGTGATGGCACCGTTGGAGAGGGTGATACTGAATAAGGTGGTGCTGGAGATGGCATTGTTGGAGAGGGTGATACTGAATAAGGTGGTGGTGGAGATGGCCCTGTAGGAGAGGGTGATACTGAATAAGGTGGTGGTGGAGATGGCCCTGTAGGAGAGGGGGGTGATGAAGAAGGTGGTGTTGGAGATTGCCCTGTAGGAGAGGGGGGTGACGAAGAGGGTGGCGTTGGAGATGGCACTGTAGGAGAGGGGTGTGACGGAGAGGGTGGCGTTGGAGATGGCACTGTAGGAGAAGGTGATACTGAAAAGGGTGGTGTTGGTGATGGCACTGTGGGAGAGGGTGGAAATGGCTGCGAAGGTGGTTTTGGGGACTGCGAGGGTGGAGACGGGGATGGAGTGGGTTTTGCAGGTGAGGGAAACGATACAGGAGGAGATGGGAAAGCAGGGGATGGCACTGGAGTGGTAATAGCATTGCACTTAAATGAAGAACAAGCAACGGGATGCGAAAGGAATGAAGCACATTGCCTGATAGAACGTTGGGCAGGCCTACCAGGAATGCAGTTGGACCGGTCATTGAAGACAACTCCTCTGGACGGCAGAGCCAAGCAATTAGGCGCCTCCCCCGTGAAGAAGTTGTAAGAATACGTGAAGTTGATCAAGCTGGGCAGTGCGCAGATGGCCGGAGGAATCTTTCCTGAAAACATGTTGTGTGCAACATCCAGCTGCTCTAAGCTCACCATTTTCCCAATGCTGTTTGGCAAAGCACCTGCGAACTTGTTGAAACTCACATCAAAAGCCGTCAAGTTTGTCAACAAACCAACCTCAGAAGGCAGGCAACCTGTTAAGTTGTTGTTGAGGACAATGATCTCGTTCAGAGTAGCAGCCATGTTGCCTATGCTGGAAGGCAAGCATCCCTTCAGATGATTGTTGGCGAAGACAGCAACAGAAACAGGGGAGTTCCCCAGATTGGACGGAATATCAAACTGAAACCTGTTGTTATTAACAAAGATGGCATCCAGATCCTTGTCAAAGAGCTGAGATGGCAGCTGACCTTCAAAATCATTGAATCTAATGTCCAAGTACTTCAATGAAGGCAACGAGATGACTACATTGGGAAATGGCCCAACAAATCTGTTATTGCTGATATCCAGCTCAAACAGCAATTTGAGCTTCCTGAAGCTGTGAGGCACAATGCCACAGAACCTATTGGTATTGATATGAAACAAGGCAAGATCTGTGAGCAGACCAAGCTCCTCTGGAAGATAGCCTGCAATGTCTGCATGATTCAGATCAATGCCAGCTACAACTTGAATGCTGCTGTTGTCCAATGCAGGAGCGCAGAAGACATCATTGTAGCTGCACACATCTGCTCCAACCCAGTTACCAGTCACATTGGAAGGATCGCTAAAAATAGCAGATTTCCATGCTTGGAGAGCAATGTAAGCATTCCTGAGCCTTGGATTAGGGAATACCAGAGTTGGGTCGACCGCAACCCTCTCCCCAAACTCAAACTCATTTCCTTCAATGGCCAATAGCTGCCTGCGTATGATATCTGAATCTGTCAGTGGCCTTCCCACATCTCCTAACACACTCTCTAGCTGATATAAGAGTAACAGAACACAACCCAAATGCCAGAATACCACTCCAACAACGCCCAGATGTTGCATTGTGGAAACAAACCCACCTCCAATGCCTGGCTAATGGCTTGAGGCTGCTTCTATAAGAAATGCATCACGCACATATACATTGTATATGTATAAACAAGAGAGCATTGTTTATCTCTCTAGCTGGCTTGTTCGCTTGCTTCCTTTCAACCTTCCCATCTACCCCCCCACCATCATTACTCCCAACCCCATTAAAAGTCATTCACACTGTTTTATTAACTATCAATATGTCACGGGAAACAGGTGGATTTGTCATATTTTATGTCAGTCGGAACACTAAATCTCTCTTCCCAAGAAGTAAAAGAGGGTCAATCATGTACATAAAATTAACACTTTCTTGATCGTAGGCTTCTAGACCTGGGTTAAGCCACTGGTACTCATTAATTTAATCGAATGAGCTTACGTGACATGAGAATCAAGAATCAACTCTTCAAAACCACCCTTGCTAACAGCTGTGCATCCATGGAAACACGGAAAACCCCTTCGAGAATTACAGTAGTGAGTACGGATAACGCGTCACACGTGGGCCAGCGTATCTCCCACGGTCACTGTCAGAGAGTAGCTTCCTCTATTTAATTTCCCCCTGTTTTTGAAAATTTAACTAAATGATTTGATTGTGGATTAGCTGGTTTTGAATTGTGCATACCAATGAAGTGGCTAATTAGCCAAAGCTTGTAGCCTTTGCTTAGATTTGATGCCAATGCCAATAGGTATCATGCATTTGCAATCTGCAGGCTTGTCAGGCTTTACTGAGCCGCTTCCGCGTGATATAAGTACAAGTTTGACAAGTTTGCCCTTTCTTTACTTCTTTCCTTCTGCAGAAATGATAAAGCACATTTATTCTTTCACCAGTCCACAAACATTTATTTTGTTATCCAACGTACCTAGATCATTGCAGTTTTCATGGCTCACTCTCACTTCAATACAAGTGCGAAATAATTCATAGTAGAAGGGGCCCACCGTTCATTTGATTTTTCTTAAAAGCTCATTAAAATATCATTTAGTGGATTAATAACTGTTCATTGGTATATTAAGTAGGGGAAGAGCACTAGTCGTTATAGCTAACTTCGTGTATCTATGGATTCTAACGGTACATCAGATTTTGATGATTTTTTTTTAGTTGTCTCTGTATGCGACTTAATTGCTTATAGCTATTGTTCAAGCTTTTGGGTAGTAACGATGCACGTTGTGGGATCAGTTATGCGCACAAAGGTCAAAAAGTACACATTTCAAAGTGTCGCCCGATACCTAATTAAAGATGTTCCAGTATCCGTCCACTCAAAATCGCTAGTACTTGTGGACAAATGTCCCAATAGTTTTGCACAAATGTTCCAATAGTGGTGCACAAATAGACCAATTATGAACAAAATTTGACAAAAAGTGACAAAAAGTGATCGGCTATTGGTACATGTGAAATTTATTAATGAGCTTTTCAAAAATTGGAACTATGAGGACTATTGGGGGGTCACTATGACATTTTAGTGTGCGGTTATTGGAACTATGATGGCTACTGATGCTCTTCTCCCAGTGTTGAAAAAATGGTAATTAAATCAACTATGCAACTTTATTAGTGTCAATGAGACGCGATTATTGGGACATTTATGCATAAGTATTGGATCAATTATGCAAATTGAGTGGTGGTTAAAGTAGGCACAGGCTAACGGCCACTAGATCGCGCTAATCGATAGCATGCACATCATCCATCACATGACATCCATTCTACACATATGTACTCGTCCTTCCTATTGCCTACACTTTCCAAGGTAGACATGGCTACCGAAGTGAATGGGCAACTTGATTAACAACCAACAATATTTGTATTCACGCTTCCTCCCTTCCTACCTACCATTAATGTTAACCTTTAGCCATTATACAGAGAATTAAAACCATTTAGTGTGATGCATTTTTTTATTTTTCAACAATTGCAGTGAACTGCTAAAATAATTTTTATTTATCTTTTAATAAATTGTATCATTATGTTTCAACTATGAATTATGTTATAAAGCAGATATTTGACCACATTTTTACATCGTCAAGAGGATTTGGCACCCTAATTTAAAACTTTGTATGATTTTATTGAATGTAATTTTATAATCATAATGGCTAATAATAATTTTTAAAAGTTTAGCGATTCACAAATATTACACAAGCTTAATTCTTTACTAACTATTACAAATAAATATTAGACCTTACAATCCACCAATCCTACTATGATGTCATTATCAAGAATGGAGCTTTCGTATTTTTAATTTATATTAAAATTAGTATAATAAAATTACATGAATATAACTTAAATAATATATTAATTGACATCATACATTAAATCAATGAAAAGTTGATATTATTAGTGTATCATATTATCGCAATTGAAATTACTTATATGGTTATTAGTCTTTGTATCTATGCTATAAATTTTTTATAGCTAATATTTATATTCATTTTCATTAATGTAAACTCATATTTTTTATCTAAAAATTTCTATAAAAATAACTTTGTACAATTTTGTTGGATAAAAAATTTCAAGCCATATTGCAAGGTTCACAAGAATAACTTTTTTTTGACTTGGTACCTTAAAGATAATCATCTAACTTGTATGTGTACTATGATGGAGAAGTTGCAACATATTTGAAAGAATGGTTGAAAGAATATAATATTTTCATACTTAACATAATAACAAGCTTAATAATTTATTTGATTATGTGTTAAACTAATAATTATTGAAAATGTTATTTTTGTTTAGCATCAAAAAGAATATTGTTATTTTTCACATAATTTGACATCATCTTTTGAGATAATAATTTTTATATTCCTTGTTATTTTAAATATGATGTATCCATGTGAACCATTATAGATCAAATTTTGGATGGGAAGTGGGAGACAACATAAACACGACAAGATGATGAATAGATATAATATACAAATGAAAACTTAAAGCATTATAGAGCTACCACCATGAGGGGAAATAAAATCCATTGCAAATGCACATATCATTCATATTAGTTACAACCATAATATGAGAAAATTCAACCCACCAAATTTGTTGTCAAATGTAAGTTGCAAGAGAGATATCATTACAACATTGTATCATGTATATAGTAAGAAATGTGACCACTGTGGACCTAAGAAAGTCACTACACAAAGAAATTTCACAAAAGCTCACAAAAGGATGAACCAAATTTTCACATATACAATAGTGTTCGAACTCAAATGTACAATATACAAATGATGCTTCTATCTTAATTCCATTATCCACTCCCTTCAAGCTCTAATTTTAAAATAGAGTTAAAGTACTCAACAATTAATACATTAAAGTATAATACACTATAATGATTATACAAAGTGTTGACCATGATCCTCAATATAATTATCATCAAGACTTGCAAATACATTTAGCTAGATATAATATTAATTTCCAAAATAAAGACTCAAAATTGATTGAAGTTCATTTCATAATTCTCTTACCATCTCCACTTTCTATTTTGTCCAATATTGTTATCATTTGATTAAGATCAATGGAAAATGGTTGCATATATTTTTTAGTGTTTTGTTGATCATCTAAAGTTGCAATAAGATTCACATATAACATATCAACATGTATAAAATTAATTTGTAAATTAAAGACTCAAAATTATTGAAGTTCATTTCATGATTTCATTACCATCTCTAGCTTGCATGGCATCAACTGTTGTTGAACATGTCTTATTAGAATCAATAGAAATGGGAAACATGTGTTTTTTTATTTTTCTGTTGATCATCTAATGTTACATTATATTAGAATTTTGGTTATCATCCCCTTAGTATCACTTTGGTCGGGTTTTGTGGCCCGACCAACACGATGCATTACATGTTGGTTGGGATACAAAGCTCGACCAATGTTCATGTGTGTTGTGCTCTTGAAATAAATGGAGATCTGGTGGATGAATATGAGAGAAGGGCCGAGATTTAGAACCCTGCCCTCTCTAAAGAAAATAAAAGAATGAAACAAAAACCCTAGAAAAATGAGAAAAAAGAAAATAACTAGAAAATATCTACAAGGTTGAAGGAAATATGAAGAAAATGTTAGATCTGACACTTAGGACAATCACACAAGCATAGGAGAGCTAGAATGATGGCAAAAGTGAATTAAAATGAGCACAAGGAATGTTTTAAAATGTTTAAAACATAATTAAAGAGCACATTTATTAGTATACGTGTGACAATAGGAGTGCATTTTGGGTTTTGAAGCCCAATATGCAAGCAAGCACATTTCGAGTTTCAAAACTTGAAATGCACTCAAAAAGTGCTCGACTTGTATTTAGGGTTTTGAAACCCGAAATACATGTGTATTTTAGGTTTTAAAAACCCGAAATACAAGTGATTATAGCAAATAGGTGCAAAATGGGGTTTTAACCTCAAATATACATAAAAGGAGAAAAACAACTAACTCGTAAAACTAAAAATTGACAAAAATGAAATATTGACATTTGATTCGATTAAGCAACTTTTGAGGGGATTAGATCATGTGTGAGGCAAACTAAATCACCTCATAAAGTGTGCTTAGAGTTTGTGGGCTACAAAATAGACAAGTTTCGAAGGGGGTTATCCCACAATTTGAGTCAACTGCAAATCATGGATAACACCTTATTATCATCATTAGATATTCTATCATAGTCTTCCTTATAAGTACATTTAGAAGCATAATGACCAGTTCTTCCATAATTGAAACATTTGAAGGGTAATTTACCTTTGTACTTTTCAAATCCTTTCTTATTCTTCTTACAAATTTTGATTCTATCTCATCCATGGCATTGCTTGGTTCAGGTTTATCTTCAATCTTATTGCTAGCCTTGAATGCAACATCTTTCTTCTCTTTTTGCAACTCATCTAGCTCAAAAACCTCAAAGGCAAAAAGTGAGCCATACAACTAATCCAAAGTGTATTTATCCATATCATGGTTTTCTTCAATAGCATACTTCTTAAGCTTTTAGCATTTAGGCAATGTCAACATCACCTTTCTCACAACTTCACTTTCTTCTAATTTATCGCCAATGCCCTTAATTGCACTCATGATCCCATTTACCTAGTGTATATAGCTTTCCATATTCTCATCATCAGGCATTCTTAGGTTCTCAAACTTGTGCTTTGAATTTGTCAACTTGGCTTGCTTTGTCTTCTTGTCGCCTTCATATACACTACTCAACTTGTCTTAGACCTCTTTAGTAGACTTCAACCCAACAACTTTAGAAAATACTGCATCACTTAAATAGTTAATAATTACAACTTTAGCCTTCACATTGTTCTCACTTTCCTTAACCTCATACAAAGTCTAAGGACCATTTGCTAAAGCACTATATTCATTCTTGATACTCTCGCATGTTTAGTTGGCAAAGATTCCAAGTGACATTCCATTATTTCCTTCCAATAAGAGTAACTTGTACCATCAAACCATGGTGCTTTGAAATTAAATTCCTACACCATTTTAAATATTTCATAAGCAGTTAAGCTTCTCTGAGAAGAACCGGGCTCTAATACCAATTTTTTGAATACACCATAGGACTAAGAAGGGAGGGGTGTGAATCAGTCCAAACCTCAAAACATTTTACTTATTTTCAATTAATTTTCAAACAACACTTAACTAGTTACTATAATTGTGAAACATGAAAGAAAAAAGCACGACACACACATGAACAACAAATTTATGTGGAAAAACCTAAAAAGGGAAAAACCATAGTGAGAATCACACTCACAATATGAATATTTGATTACAGTGTTTTATGCCCAAGGCCTAGGAGTTCATTGCCTTTTGAAAGGACTTGTAAGACTAAGGCACATAACCTTAGGGCAAGATACAAGGGTGCACAAACTACCAAAAGGAATACACCTTCTTCTAGCAGGTGAAAAGGATCAAATGAACAAGATCTCCTAATCATAAAATTGTCCTTGAACTATTTCAAGTGACCAACATCATGGAGAACACATCTGACCACAAAAATTGTCTCAAATATCTTTCGCTCTTCTACAATATCAAATCTACTTGTGCATCAATCACATTTAATTCACATCAACTCACATTTATCCCACACTCGACTCATACATCCACACTCCTATATATACAAAATAATTAAAGGAAATGCTAGTTAAGGGTCGGCCATAGACAAGATAAGCAATCTTACATAAATTTTGCCACTTGAACCTATAACAACAAATGCGGACCACTCTAGGAGATAAAGAGGACCCAAACACATCACCACTCATTTTTTCCAAATGATTACAATGAACCACACACACTAACACATCCTCCAAGGTTGACATCAAATGAAACATGTAGATAAATAATGTAGCACGCCAACCAGTCGGCCCAAAATCATTCTCCAACACTCAAAACATAATGCAGATCTACACACAACATGGTGAGACTCGTATTAATATGAAAACTCAACCACCAAATTATATCTAGACCAAACATGTAAGATCTGGATAGGATACACCACCTCAATTAACCTAAAACCAACCCAGCTAACAACATTCAACTCAAAACACCATAACTTTACTTTCCTATCAAACAATCATTAGAAAATTGAACTGGAATATTGTTAAAAACAAATAAACATGCCCTCCAAGATGTGGCACTTGAATCCACAAATCAAATAATCACCAAGCGTTCTCTAGACCAGTTATGTTAGATTTCCACTGTCAGAAACAACAACAAACTTCACCATCTGAGCAACAAAGGTGTAAACTTGATAGTACAATATACATATAGATCATAAACATTATATCTAGAACCACACTCCATAATCTTCACATATCGAAGGAATACAAAGCATTTTTCCATTAGGACATTAAAAATTATTTCTTGCATATTTTAAACTTCCACTACACCAACCTTTTGAAAACACCTCAATATCACTTCTAGTCCACACAACAACATCATAACATACATTTCTGGACCATCTACAAAACATAAACATCTACAACACATAGTGACATCAGTGACAACACAAGACAATTTGACATCAATGACAACACAACACAACAACTCAATTTTCCAAAACCATGGAGGACTCTTGAGTCTTTGGTGAGGTGTTGTTATTTATCTCTGGATTTGTGTATTAATCATTTGCTTAGAGCTTCATGATTTTGCAATATCGCAATTAAAGTTAGCATGGATTGATTGGTATATGCTCATGGAGACTAGAGAGAACTGAGTGAGGCTATGGGATCTCATTTTTTTGGGATCATGTGTTGAGATGGTTACTCTTTGATGAGGATTTTAGCAGAAAGATTGAGTAGCCTACACCTAGTTATGGATGTGAATCCATTATGGAATTGAAGAGAATATTGTCATTTATTGTAAGCTTTTGGTGTTGTGAGCACATGACAATCTTGTTTCCCACTCTTGGTCTACTTGGCAAGTGAATGATCTGAGAGGTATTGGCAGCCAAGTTATTTGATGCATACTTTATTTTGTATCTTGTTTTCTCATGTCATTAAGTCTTGAATATAGAAGTTCTAAAGAATCAAAGATGCATGAATTTATGGATTTTCATTGTTCTCCTTGTTGTTGGCCTTAAGCTATAGATATATTTTTTAGGATTTATTTGATGAGGTAGAGGAAATGGTTTGTGTCTTTGGGCACATTACCTTTTTTGTGAGAATGGGTGGTTTATTTTTCATCTCCCTTCGGTATGAGAGGTTTACATCTATTGTTGTCATGTTTCAATTAATTAAATCTTAGATGTTGATATCCTTTTAGTTCAAAAATGGTGAAGAAGATCTTACATTACAACAACTTGGTATGTGTTTAGTGTGGGACAAGGATGTGGTTTGATTTGTAGGTTCTCTCTTTGGTCTTGTTCTTCTTCCTAGATGTTTTTTTTCACATGGTTGAGTGTGAAGAAATTGAGAGAGATATGGAGATTGATGGTGAGAGAGACATTTCAACATATTTGAATGCATTATTTGCAGCAAATCATATGTTTCCTTGACACTATATAATAGAGGACTTATCCACATCTTCTATGTGAATTACTATAGATAGACCTTAAATATGCTTTGATCTATTTCCAAATTTGACATTACTCATGTAGTGGTAGTTTTTGGATAAATGTCTAATTATCCTCTATGATATCTTGGTTTTCTTATTACTACTATGATGATGAGTTTGCATGGTTTATTGGATTTGGATCTATGAGATATGTAGGTTATTTGATTAGCTACGCATTTTCTTACAGTGGGATGACTTGGATGTGGATTTTCTTTATCCACAAGATTGTTTCAATGGTGATGCAAACTTTGTTTTTTGGCCTTGTTTGTGGTCATTTGTGCATTCATATGTTGCTTTGAGATAGGAGGATGGATATATAGAAACTTGATTGCAGATTTAGAATTGATATGTTGATGACATGAAGTTTTATCTATGTTGGTATACCTTATTTTGAGGTATGGTTAGCTTGGGAGGATTATCATTTCTATGGTTTCTATTCTAGGTGGTATGAGTAAGGTAGTTGCTCAGAGCCTTTGTTATCATTTCAATTTGATTCTTATGTTCATGTCGAGATTGGTGCAAGTTTCAGTGACAGTTGATATGGTTCACCTTGACATGTTCCTTTTCTTCCATATGTGGCATGTTGGAGGATGTGAGGAGTTTTTATCTTGATGGTGGTTATCATGGTTGCATTTGTAGGTATCTTGTTGTAGCATGGTGAAGATTCAGATGGTATATGGATGACTAAGGGATGTTTTTCCCTTGTTTATGATTCCTATGGACTTGTTTACAATGTATGATGTCAAGTGGCAGAATTTTAGGATTAAGGTGCCATCTACCTTGTAAATCCTATGACATGGTTCCAACATCCTTGGAAAGTATCTTAAGGCACTTACGAGGTATTGGGAAAATAATTTGTAATATTTCATTTTCACCATTATTTGTAATGCATTCATAAGGGGTGATGGATTACATCAAAAACACAATTATTTAATATTGTTTTCCCCAGTTATGGATTTATGGAATAAGATATTCAATGACTTAAGAAAGTGGGAAAAGAGTGACCTATAGGCTTATCCAAGTGAGAGCATGGAAGAGGCAACACGTGTCTCTTGGTTTGCGATTGTTTAGTACATATTTTGTAATCTTTATCTTGCAAGTATAGGTGTTGATGTTGGAGGGAGGGTATTAAAAGCTAAACTAATGTATTTTTGAGTTCCATGGAGGTATCCCAAGGGTTGTGGTCACGAGGGATGAAGAGTCTTCTTTGGGAACCTTTATTGGTGGTTTTGGAGATCTTGCCATTTGTAATATCAAAAATCACACCTTGTACAATTCAGCGCAACAATTGGCACCTTCCTCCATGTCATCAGAGGTCATGTACTACCTCTTTTGTCTTTTTTCCCACCTAGATTGCTTCATCAGCTCCAGACTGGAATCTTACCAATTGTGTTGACTTTTCGTCCTCGGGACACTAGCGCAATGCAGAGACGTTTGCACGATGCGCTAGCATCCCATGAATTTGACAGTTTGCGAGTGGCCATTTCAGCCTTACGCTTACGCCTAAAAGGAATTGTAACACCACTGCATGCGCCCACCAACGTCGATTTTCCTTCCAGGGCCTATATCTCTCCCGTTTGAAGGAATTTTGGAGGATTCAAGATTGTTTTCTTGCAGGTTGAAGCTTTTGGTGATCTTCTTGAGCAATATTCACAAATTTTCATAAGTATATCATTGTTGTAAGCTTGGAGAACAGACAACATTTTCAAAGCACCATCTTCGGAGCTCCGTAGGGGAGTTATCTCTTTTTCTCTCTCTTTCTCATATCATTTTATGCATTCTCCTTGAATCTAAATTTTGATCATCTTTAATTTCTTCTTTATCTTCCTTTTCTCGTTGAATCTACTAGGTTGTTTGTGGAAGTGGAAACATTGAAACGGGGATCTGAGTAAGGCAGACTCCAAAACACAACCCCCAACATTTTCCTCCTTTGCCTATGTGTAGGTTCGTGTTTGTGAGGAGCTCACTTAGTGAGAGGCTTCATAGCTTGGACCTCTTACATGTGTTTATCTTATGCCTTATCCTCCGTCCTTTTATTTCTAATATCTACATTTTTCATATTTTTTCGGATATTTACTTTTTGTGCATCTGTACGGACATTTAGCATCCTTATATACAACTCTCTTTCTATGTCCATATAGGATGCCAACACGTCGCACTATTATCTCAGATACATACGCTTGTCATGCCCACAAAGACTTGTCAGGGGTATCTGGGGACCTCTTATGTCTTACATTAGCCTAGTTTGGTTATTTAGTATCCCTGGCTCACCCTTAGCACCAATATAGAAGAGGTACTAGAGGGTCAATTTGTTCTCTAGGATCCATCATCCTCGACGTAAAAAATTTCCTCCACTACATTTTGGTAAACCCTACATGAAGCTAGTTTCCTTTTTGTATCATGTATTTATCTTTTAGTGCATTGCATATATCTAAAAAAAAGAGTATATCTTGCATCTCCATTTTAACATTTGCATTCATTTTTCTTTATCTTTTTATTTAGCAAGCTTTATTAGAAGACCAAATCCTTCATGTCCCTATAGTGTGGTCTTAGCGTCGTGAGGCTCATCTATGAGCTTTACGGGCCAGACTGCCATAGGAGCCATAGTCAGGAGGGCATCTAGACAAAGTTTACCTCCCAATCATTACAATCCTCCTCTACTTAGCACGATGACCAGAGATCCTTTGTCTGACCCAAACGAGCTTTTCACCTCTTGTCCTCTCTAGATTCCTTTCATGGGAGGATCATCAACTTCTATCTCTTAGACCAACTCCCCGATGAACTCTTTGCCACCTTCTCCTCTTATCATTGACCATGACTCCGCTATCACTATTGACTTTGACCAATTCGGTCTTTAGAGTAGAAACTGAGAGATTTGAAAGGGTTCCTTAATCGGGAGAGTGTCCTCCCTCAAGCTGAGAATGCGATTAACACTCTTTAAGAGACATGTTCATCTTAGGTTAAGAAAGGTTTAGAGATGCTGAGGGCATTGTCCATAATTGTTAAAAACCATGTAGCCTTGGCAGATGCACCCCCTTAAGATAACCAGTTTGATGCCTCTAGTTCTTAGTTCAGTGTTGACATACTGGGGTTGAATGTGCATAGGGTGGATTCCACTATTCCTAGCATCAATGCCTCATCCACTCCCTTGGGTTACATGAGTATGTCTAGTAGCTCGACCTTCGGCTCTGTTGCAGCTCATATCTCTACTGTCAACACTAGTACTACATATGTCGGTGGCACTGGTCCTCTTAGAGGTACTAGTGGAGGTGGTGGCATACGTGGCTCACCTCCACCTCCTTCGCCCTCTAATACTGCCTTGAACACTATCTTATAGCACATGAGGTAGTTAAAGTTGTAGGTTATAAACTTGGCCTCCGCTTCTAGTCAATCGTCTATGCTTACATACTATAGGAAGAGTCCCCTTGATATCACTATCTTGAACACCATCCTTCCTCCTGTGGTTGAATCATTGAAGTTCAAAAGGTTCAATAGTGATGGGGACCCTAATGTGCACATTGACTCTTTTATGACCATGTGCAACGATTACCATAACCTAGACTTTGTATTTCTTAAAATATTCTTGTGGTCCTTTAAGGGAACCACGTTAGAGTGGTATAGCTCCTTGCCAGATCATTCTATATGTACCTTTGATTAGCTTATGGATATGTTTCTTAAATGATTTTAGGCTAACATTGGCAACAAGGTCATCACATTGACCTTGTTCACTGTAAGCAAAAACCTAACGAAAAAGTCATGGACGTTATCTCAAGATATCAATCAATCTCTACTAGGATCCCCTTTGCTCTGTCAAATAGTGATTTACAGAGGATGTTCATTAGCAACCTACAGCCGACATTATGGGAGAAGTTGTCTTTTAATTGTTATCAAAACTTTTCCAATATGTGTTCCGCACTCACGGACTACCAGCACACCATGACACAGTTCAGAGATTCTACTTTGAACCCTCATGGTGGGTCTTTCATAGACACATCCACGGAAGGGTCTAGAAATAATAAATTTGTAGCTAATGTTGTGGTTGTTCCCTCAATGGATGCTACACAAGGATCACAACAGAATAGAGTCCTCACTAAATTGAATGACTCCTACTTCAGCATAATGCAGTAATTGCTAAAATATAATATGATTACCCTTCTCGAGGTTAGACCATTGTTCGATAATAGACCCTATCTTCGTTGGTACGATGGGTCAAAATTTTGTGATTACCATTATGTACTTGGTCATCACACTGAGCGATGTTATCGTTTTGGAATATTGTCCAATCTGACCACATCGACAGTGGTGCGATTAAAGTTGATGCATGAAAGAATAAGTCAAACAAGTTTGTTGATAAGACCAATAGTGATTTGCAAATCTACACCAATTTGTTTCCCCCATATTCGGAAAACTTTATTTTTACATTAGATCCTCCTTCATATGATGGCCCATTTGTGAACATGGTCACCATCACTCCTATTTGTTCGCCTCCTAGCCAAAAGGGGAAGGTGTCTGACATGTCATTATAATTCACCCCTCTAGATGTCCCGTATTTTGGAGAGCATACTTCTTTATACATCCCTGCTTAATTGCATGGTCAAACTATCATAGGTGTGATGATTGACCCATCATGTAGAGTCGATATCATCATGAAGGATACTTTATTCGTGAACAGTTGGCATAAGCTTTCATATGACGAATGTTGAGAAACCTTAAGGATGAAGGACGGTTTCTCTATCCCTCCTTTGGGTAGAATTACCTCGATGGTCCTTGTCAGACCCAACTCTATTGCGTCAACCTCTGTTATCATTCTTGAGTCGGACCTTTTTTGCGTTAAGCTGGGCATTCCCTGGCTGATAGCAGTCGATGTGGTCCCCTTAGTTGTGCATAAATGTCTGAATTTCTCCCATGAGGGTTCGATCCATGTCATCTAGGACACTGGATACTAACCCCTTGTAGCTCAGGGGGATTTTTCATTAGATCATTTATGACCTGCTCTAGTGGGACCCATGCTTCCCCGTGGTGATTTGATGTATTGTGCTTATCGAAGGAACACAAATGGACCACCTAGAGGGGGGGTGAATAAGTGGTAACCAAAACTTTGAATTTTCTAAATGATCTAAGCTTTAATGAATGAAACCAATAAACTATGAACAGAGATATTAAACTAATCAACACACACACACATAAAAGGAAAACCCATAACACAAGATATATAAGTAAAACCCATGGTGGGGAAAAACCTCGGTGAGAAATGCTGCTAGAGTCTACAAGTTTAATCCAGCCTCACAAGTAAAACTTTTATTATAATGCTTATGGGAACCAACCCAAAGGAGCACCAACCCCTGCTTTGAGCACCCACTTAGGGAAATAAAATAAAGATAAATTTCAATGACAAATTAAGCATCTTATTACAAATGAAATTTTGTAATTCACTCTTGTTTTGTTGTTGGCTCACTGTGTTATCTGCACTTGAGATTGTGTGACTCTTCCCTGCTCTCAATCTCTATTATCTACACTCTTATCTTTTGCTATAAACCCCTACTACCAACTTTTTGTTCTCTGCTCTTCTCTGCACACTACTCTCTGGTTGTAGCTCAGTCAATCATCTTTCTCTATCTCTCATAGTGTATATAACTCACTATGTTATCTTCCTTGGTGGAGATAGGATATTGGTCAACCATTGGATGGGATTGAAAGCCTTGGTGTCTTGATCTTGATTTATGATAGGACTTGTTTCTTCATTTTTCATATTATCCTCTTGACATGGAGCCACTTCTAAGGAAGGGGTAGCATTGTTGATATGCATGGGGGATTCTTGGAATGTTTTCATGCTTTTGCATGATGGGGAAGCATTTCAGATGGGAATCTCTAGAGTGGGTATGATGGAATAGGATCTAAGATATCCGAATCGTATGAAGGATTTGTATGAAAAAAGGTTTAGCTTGGATTTGAACCGTGGATAGCCCTTGAGGGTCAACATGAGAAGTTTCATCATTAGGTTAATTATTTGAGGGATATGGTATGGATTGTTTTTGAGAAGCCTTAGGAGATGGAGGCATCATAGGTGAGATGGAGGCTGCATGTAGGCCATTGCTAGACATAGGTTCATAATTAGAATCTTCAATTTCAATAACACCATCATCAAGGAGGTCTTGAATTTTATGTTTTAATTCCATGCACATTGAAGTCTTATGTTTGTTATGCCTATGATATGCACAATAATTACTCAAAAATTCACATCCCCATGTGGTCTTGTTAGGCAACATGATAAGATTGTGATCAAGAATCTCTTCCAAAGTTGACTCAATAGATTGCCCCAAAGGTGTAAACTATCTATTATCTAGGGGATACTTGGAGGAAATATATTTTTGTCTTGGTGAAGGTGTCTTGTGATCTTGTATGAGATTTGGCTTTCGATTTTCAATTACTTTATGTTCCACCTTATATAACCGATTTAGCATTTCTTGAAGTCTGGTGTTATTGATATCATGAAATTTTATCTCAAGAGGGTTTATTGAATCTTTTTATTGGCCTTGAATGTCATATATTTCTCTCTTGAGATCTTGAATTTGTTGGGCCAAAGTAGCCATGGATATTTATGACAGTTTTAATTTTTGAAGTGATACAGATGTCAAGATCAAATCAGAGCTAGTTGTTCATTGGAGGTGATAATTGGATGGAGAGATTGAGGCCAAGTCTGGTTTTAGGAATGACCTATCCTCTATAAAACGTGTTCTAAGCAGATTAGATTGATCAGATAAATGAGTGGTTGATTGAACTAGCTAAGATATAATCGACAAAGTCGTGTAACACAATGACATGGGTACACTATCAAGATTGATATGCTCAGGATGAAAAAGACTAAATATATGCTCACTATAGACTAATTAGGCAAGTACGATAGATCTGAAAAGGCTCACAAAAGTACAGGTTTCTCGACTAATGAAATTAGAGACTTGTACAACAAAATATGAAGAATCAGACAACAATATAGTAGTACATGATGACAAATTGGGAATTTCGTATAGGTTATTGCCTTAAGCTGTTTGGACTCATACGACCATTTAGCACTTTTCAAACTACAATTAGTATTAGCTAGTACGACAAACTAGCAAAGGTGAACCTCAAGTGCTAAGACTCATACGATAGTTTACTCTTAACCAGACGATAATTTTTAGAGATTAGCACGACAAACTATAAGGCTCATACAACACAGGAATGGATAGGGACGAGTTTCTGACAAGAACAAAGTTTTGCCCACTGAGTTTTGATGTTTTGATTATTTTCTCCAATTTCAGGGTTTCGGTTTCAGTTTCAAGGACAAAAACACAACAAAACATGCAAGATGTAAATTGACTTCAAGCACAACACACTAATCCTAAGGAAGTTGGTTGAGAGAGAAAACCTTTGCTTGCAAGCTTAGGTACACACCCAATAGCTAATCAGAATATGGCTATTGAGTCTCATGCAATGGATTCTCAATGTCATATTAGCTGACTCCAAATGCTAATGGGAGCACGATATGGCAAGTATCTTGGGAGACTTACTATCTCTCTTGCAAAAAGATTATCCCCTTTTCAGAGGTGAACCAGGTAGCTTCTATCTTAAAGTTCTTAGTAAGGATTTTCGTTCGAAATTACCCCTTGAAGTTGTGCAAGCACGATTGAGGCCTATAGCTCAACAAGGTACCGAAACAAGATGTAGTCACACAAGCGTGATTGAGACCGTGAGGCCCTACAAAGTGCCTGATATGAGAGATCTCAAAGAGAAAACTCTAATGACTCCGTCCTCCGAGACTTTAATCCTGAGAGGCCTATTTATTATAGTGAGTCAGAATGCTTGGGTCTAGTTGTACTCACTTGGGTCGATCTCACTAGGTGATTACTTTTTCCCACTATGACAGGCCCGCTAAAGGAACACAAATATAAAAGCTAGAAAAGCTTGAAGGGTCTAGATTTTTGATTGTCTGTGCAAACAAGAGCATACTCTCCTACCTTTTAGACTCTTCTCAAACATGAAAAACAGATTTGTTCATTAACCATATCACAATTTAAGTGTCTAGAAATGAATTAAAGAATACACAATGTTCAGTTGATTCTCCTTAGGCACCCTACGAAAACAACGAATCAGTAGTCATATCGTTTTTGAGCAATTGATTCTTTGATAGGCATAAGTTTGATTGATAGATTCTTTGACAAGTGTTTTGCAAAAAACTTGTTAGGCTGTGAAAATCTCTCAGACAGATAGAAGACAGATCAAGGTTAGCATTAGTATCAACAAAATTCAATTAGAAAAACCCTAAAAATCACTTTGTTTTTAATACGAGAAAACAAAAAATCGTATGAGTAACCTCATTGAGTTGTATGATGATTCTCAACAAACCATATGAGTAATATTAAAGATCCATACGAGAAAACATAGAATCGTACGAGTAGCCTTACAGACCCATATGAGAAAACATTAAGTTGTACGAGTTTTCTCTTAAAACCAGACGAGTCTTCTCAGCGAACTAGACGAGTAAACACATAATGAAATGATAGAAGCAAAATATCATACGAGGATTCCCAAATAACCAGACAAAAAAACTCAAAACTTGTACTATGTTCTACATAAATGCGTACGACAGTTTGTAGAGACTGTACAGACGAAATCTGGAAAATAAAAAGAAATGATTGCAAGGCTGAAAATTTGAATTCTCGAGCCCCATAGTGGACACCAAAAATGTGTGTGAAAAAGTGATAGTTTGTAAGCTATAAGACACAAACACTTCAATAAGTCATTGCATGCATGGTTAGACAAATATAATTCATGAATATATAAAAACCATAACAAATCGACCTATTGCCTCCTAAAAGATGCGAGTATAGACTTGCTCTTAGATTTTAAGCAATACCAGTGACTAGACTACACCAAGATGGAGGCTTTAATCTATATGAGCACAAAATTAAGCTAAATGGATGAAAGATTAAGCAAATTAATCTAGCATGAATAAGCAAATATGAAATAAACTAAGATTAATATTCTCAATGACTCTAGAGAAAAACCAGCATGATAACAATTAAATCTCTAGAATCTTTTTTTTTTATTGAGAGATGAGAGCCTGAAAATCCAGAGAGAGATCAACGGTCAAGATTGATTGATGATGAGCGGTCAAGATTCTCCAAGAGGAAGCACAATCTAGGTGATTTGATGTGATTGGCTATTCTCTTCAAATTTGAAGGAAATAAGACTGAACTAAAATTAAGATAAATAAGAAAAATTGATTTATTCCATATTTTTATTCAATTTTGAGATTTAATTGATTTAATCACTTTTCTGAGATTTTTCAATTTATTAGATTTTTAAGATATCTCAATTTGATTTCTTTTTCCAAATTTAATTCCTTTTTTCAAATTAATTTCTTTTTAATGATTTAATGATAAATTGATTTATTAATTAAATATGCTAGGATATTTAATTAAATAAATAAGATAATTGATCAAAATGATTTACTTGGAATGATTAATTAATTAAATAAATATTTAATTAATTTAAGATGATTTATTTTCCATGTAACATTGATGATTTAAGAATTAATTAATTAGGTGCTCAAGATCGATTTAATTGCCTTTGGTTAGGACCTTGGTGATGTAGTCGAGATTAGGGGACCATAGTTTAGATGACCATTTTTAGGGTATTACATTATTCCGCTTTTAGATTTTGTTTCAATTGTTCTAACAATATTGTTGAGTATGAAGCTCTTATCCATGGTTTGGAATGGACAAGGAGAAGAGGTATAAACTATTTGAAAGTATTTGGGGAGAACAGATTGATTTTAAATCAGGTAAGAAACCTCAATGTCACTAAGAATGAATTGCTTAAGTCTTACAAGCATAGGGTGTGGGATATAATTGAGCAATTTGATTTGAAGCTTTCAATTTGTTGTCTATACCTAGAAATTGAAAAAAACATGTTGATAGGCTAGTTGCTTTAGGGGCTGAGTTTGATATTCCAAAAGAGATTAGAAATGGTAAAAATCATCAGCATATTAAGTTTGTTGCTAGGCCCGCCATTCTGGACAATAATGTTAGTTGGCAAATGTTTGATAGTGACCAACATATTGCAAATTTATTAAGGGAAGAAGCTGAATTCTCACATCCAAATCAGAAAAAGTTGGAAGAATAGTATGAGGATCAAATTGTTCAACTAAAAAAAAACAAGTTGCCTAATGGATTGGTAACATTGGAGTCTATTTTTAACTCATATGATCAAGTGAGGAAGGAGAAGGAAAGCATGCAAATCAAGCAAGAAAATTATAATTGAGGTTCTTAAAGGTAAGGTCCTCAAACTTAGGAAAATTTGTACCAAGGAAGAGAAAGAGTCATTTATTAAGCTTTGTCAAGAATATAATGATGTCTTTACTTGGGGGTATTTTTGTTTAAGGGGGTTTGATCCTAAAGTTTCTCAACATATTATTGATCTCAAGCCTAATGCCAAACCAATGAGACAAAAACAAAGGCCTTTTAATTCTAAACTTGAGCCCCTTATGGTCAAAGACTTGAATAAACTTATTAAGAGTAACATTATATTTCCCATTAAACATACTTCTTGGGTGTCCAACCTTGTGTCGATAAGGAAAAAGAGTGGAGAAATCAGACTTTGTGTGGACTTTAGAGACCTTAACTAAGCCTCCCTAAAAGATCATTACCCGCTACCCTCTATGGAACAAATCCTTCAAGTGGTTTTAGGTTCAAAGAGAGTTTCCTTGCTTGATGGATATTCTAGTTATAATCAGATTTTGGTAAAAGAGGAGGACCAATATAAGACAACGTTTACAACCAATTGGGGTACCATGGTCTAAAAGAATATTCCTTTTGGTTTATCCAATGTTGGGGCTACTTTTCAAAGAGCCATGGATATGGGTTTTCAAGGTTTGATGTACAAAATAGTGTTGGCATATTTATATGATCACTATTTTTTCAAAGAATGTAAGTGAACATCTAACTCATTTGAAGCAATTTTTTGAAAGGTCTAGAGAGTTTGGGATTTCTCTTAATCCCAAAAAGTGTGTATTTTCTATTCATGAGGGTAAGTTGTTGGGTTATTAAGTGTCAAAACATGGCATTACTATTGACCCTGAAAGTGTAAGTGTCATTTTAGGTCTTCCCTTACCAACACATAAGAAAGGTTTACAAAAATTCTTGGGAAGAATTAATTTTGTTAGGAGGTTCATACCTGATGTTGATAATTTGTTGAGTCTACTAACCTCCATGTTGAGAAAGAATGTACCTTTAAGCTGGACAAAGGAAGGGAAAAGGAGTTTTGAGCTCATTAAGGAGGCACTTGCAACTACACCTACACTTCTAAATCCTGATTTCTCCAAGGATTTCATTGTATATGATTATGTAAACATTGAATCTATCTCAGCTATGTTGGTACAACGAAATGATGAAGACCTACAAAAGCCTTTGGCTTTTTTTAGTCAAGCACTCAAAGACTATGAGATGAGGTATACATTTGTAGAGAAAGATGTGCTTGTTGTTATAAGGAGTTTGAATAAATTTAGGCATATGTTGTCAAATAACAAGATTATTTTGATGGTTTCTCACCCAAGTGTGAAATAGTTTTTGTTAAGCAAGGATCTCAATGACAAGAGAGCAAGTTGGGTGACCAAAGTAATTGAATATGATGCTGAAATTAAAGTCACCAAAGTGGTTATGGGCAAAGGGCTATGTGAAAAGTTTACTGGAAACAAAAATAACAGTGAAAATCATGAATAAAAGTTGTTCTAACAGTCCAAGATGAAGAGCAAGTAGTTGCTCCAGCTCATACCACTGGTTGGGTACAAGATATGGTCCATATTTTGGAAGCCGTTGAATGTCCTCAAGGTTTGGATAGAGCCAAAAGAAGGAAAACTATAATACAATCTATTCTTTATGCTCTTCTTAATGGTATTATTTTTAGAAAGGATTTTAATGGTGTGTTACAGGATGTATAGAAGTTGATCAAATTGACAAGGTTTTACATGAGTTTCATGAGAGGTCAACTAGAGGAAGTTTTTCACCAAGAGTAACAACTCTTAAAATCATGAAAGGGGGCTATTATTGGCCAAGTTTTTTCAAATATGCACACTCATGGGTTATAAAGTTTAGAGAATGTTATATGTTTGTAGGAAAAGAGAAGTTAGTAGCACTTCCTTTGCAACCCATACAAATAGAACAAGCCTTTATGAGTGGGGCTTGGACTTCATTGGGGTCATAAATCCTCCTTCAATTTCTGGTCATAAGTGGGTTCTCACAACCATAAATTACTTTACCAAATGGACAGAGGCAGTCGTATTTAAGGAGGCTACTGATTTTATTATCCTAAGCTTTTATGAAGATCTGATTTCGAGGTTTGGTAATCCAGAATTTATTATTTTAGATAATGCTCTTGCTTTTGTGGGTACTAGAATAACTAATTGGGCTTTGAAAAATGGTGTCTACCTGAATGGTTCTTCTAACTATTACCCCCAAGGTAATGGGAAAGTAGAGTCCACAAATAAGAGCCTAATCAAGATCATTAAAAAGACCATTGAGGGTAACCAAAGAGCATGACATATTAAGTTGAAATCAACACTTTGGGTTGATCAGATGACCCCCAAAACAACTACAGGATACTCACCATTTAAGTTGGTTTATGGAAAAGAAGCAAGGTTACCTATCTCACTTGAGCTTATAACTCTTGATTTGGTAAATCGGTTAGAAAGGACAAGAAGGTTAGCACAATTGGTTGAACTTAATTTTAAGAAAGGGAAAAAATCTTATTGGGAACACATGCCCCATGTCAAGAGGATGATTCAAAGCACAAAGATCAAGATCAAGATACCAAGAATGAACAATCTCGTTCATTTGTTGACAAAGATCTCATTTCCTTTGATGATTCCAAAATCCCAGTCAATTCTATCCCAAATGATCCCTTCCATTTCATGAACAAAATGTCCTTCTAAATCCCATTTACATTTTACATTCTAAGCAAGATCAATATATCCCTTCCATCCTTTCCAATGAGCCCATTAAAATTTAAGAGCATAACCCTTAAAGTGGAATTTGATGATACCCCTCCTTGTCAAGATCAAATTATCCCTTCAATCTCATATCCTCCACAAGATCCCATCATCCCTCTAGATCCTCCACAAGATTCTACCATTTCTTCATCTCCATGTCCTAATCTTCCATGTCCACCACACAATCCTATCTTGCCAAATAATCCTGTCATTCTTGCCGATCCCCGTCAAGAACCTGTCATTCCTCCTAGTTCCCCTCATGATCCCAACATGTCTATGCAAGTTCTTCATGAAACCCCTCCATATCAAATGAGTTAGTCCACTCAAAATGCTTGGCAAAATAATTATCAAGGCAAAGTGGTCAACCTCCACAAGAAAGGTATTTTAGAACCCCTCAATATCAAAAGAAATCCTATTTTTCATGACCTTGGTTACACAAATCAATCTCAAGACATTGGTACCCCTACTAAATCCCACATCCCTCCATCAAAATCCAAACATACGTCTTCCTCTTCATCTCTTCCATCCATTTTAGGTCCTTATATCCCTTCGTCCCCTATTCAAGGTCAGAAAAGGCACACATCCTTGAGAACCTTTCACCCATCCAAAAAACCTCCATTTAATTCCTATCCATCCATGATTCTCATTGTTCCAAGGAATTTGGATGCCAATCATAAAGCCTATAAGTCCAATAATCCACATGCAATAAAGGTTCAACATGTCCAATCTAATCGACATGTAAATACAAAGAAAAAGATGATGCAAAAATAAAAAGAGATATCCAAAAGACCACAAAGGAAAATTTCTCAAAAAGAAAATTCAAAATCTATATGGGTTCCTAAATCCCTTGTGCAAGCAATGTGTTCCAAGGAACCACAAAAGTATGAAAAATAGAAAACAATGTGGATTCCCAAACAACTCATAGAAGCACAAAAAAGAAGCATAAAAATTGGCATCTAAAATTGATATTCCTCCATCTAAACCTTTCAAATATATTCCTCCATCACCTCCTTCATCAATTTTGGGTCCTTAAGTCCCAAAATCCCTATCTATTCCTCCATCAAAATCTCAATATCCAAAATCCATTTTTTCTCCATCACTCCACTACCCCTCAAAGTGTGTGCCGATGTTGATCTTTCCCACATTCCCATCAACTGAAAAGGAAGTATTTTTCCACTCTTTCATCCATCCTATCCAATCCTTTGCCTAAATTCTTATCATATTTCATCCAATCATACATTTCATCTTCCCTCTATTATCCTACCGACATCTTTGAGAATACATGTTATTATGAGGATCCTATAGCTACTGAGAGGGGGGGGGGTTGAATCAGCAGTCAAAATAATTCCGCAATACTTCAAAAATAGTACTAGTAACTACTCAAATAATTCGGTTAGCAGATTTACCAAACCATCCATTTAAGTGTTCATCATTATGCAAATAAAGTAATGATATCAAATCCACGCATGAATAATGCAATCACCATATAAACACAGAGATTTTTCACATGGAAACCCAAATGGGAAAAACCACGGTGCAAATTAGCCCCCACAAAATATTTGCACTCTTTAGGAATGCGTCTGGTTAAAGGCCTAGCCCGGTTAGGAGCTTTACAATATGCCCGATTAAGAGCAGACCCTGTTAGGAGTCACTCGATGAAGGGATTTTACCTTAGCTCTATTAGGAGCTCTACCCTGTTAGGAGTAACCTTGCTAGAGGATTTTAAACTCAAGTTAATGAGTAACCCGGTGAAGGGATTTACAAATAAGACTTGTTAGGATCTACTCGATTAAGGGATTTCAAATTGTTGTAACTGTTAGGTAACAACAAGGAAAATGATCTGATCACAACACTTCCTTGCTTGCTAGTACAGATCCTTTTCAACTCAATCTCTGCTACACACATGCAGACACTTCAATCTGGTTCGACACACTCTTCTTCTCAAATCATGGACACAAAATCTCTTCTCCAACTCGACCTAAATACACTTTTCAACTAGGTCGGTTATATAACCCTAATTACATTCAAAATACAATGAATTTACATTTACAGATCATTACAACAAATTTCTAGACAATTTCAACCGTTGAATGATCACCGCACATTGATTTGATAAGCAATCGAACCCTTGTCACATTCTGCTAAGCACTTTGTTGTTTCCCAAGAAATATGATCCTTGTACGCACTCAAACATCATATTATCATTACACACAATATTTGACACGTCAACACTAAGTTACGAACATGATAATATCTTCCGCCAGACCATAAATCATAACCGGTTAAAGATTTGTTACCAGTATACATTCTTCTTCATAGAGTTCATGACAGTCAATCATAACTCACTCAATACTCTGAATCTGCTGATGCGGTGTAGAACATAGATGCATGTCCTGTCTTCAACACTCTTATAAAATCACAATGCCTAACTCCTCACTAGTCATCCATATTGGTATCTTGATCATCTCTCTGTTCCTACTTACCGGTTTCCAACAACTTAGCAGTTTTGTTGTCCAACACATTCTTCTACCGGTTAGGCTTTACCGGTAGGCCTAGATGACTTAGATGAATCAAAAAACATGGTTGTCATCAATGACAACACAAATAAAGTCATCAAATAACTTACAACTATATCATCATCATCTAGCCAACAATCTCCATCAACTTTACCACTTTACCGGTTATGTTAACAATAAATTTATCGGTCATCTTCTCATCTCATTATCATCTCCATATGGCAATAATCTCACCATCATTATCTTCAGTAGTTATGCCAACAATATGCCAATAATCTCCCTCTTTGGCATTGATGATAACACCAAAATAGCAATACAAAAAGCTCATCAAAAGCTCATCATGCAAAACAGAACACTCACCATACATAACTGTTAGAGTTCCAGTTATGACTGTTGTACTTGTTCTTCATTGTCTTTGCTTTATTTCTCCCCCTATCACTTGTCTTCTCCCTCTTTGACAACAAGGACAAAGGTGCAAAGTGTCAAATTCATCTTCTGCTTCTTTGTTTTCTCCATCTCGGCTTCTCCCCCTAAGGAGTAGCCCACTTCTTATCAATCCACAGTGAAAGGTCTCCAATTAGTCCACTGGATTGATGCTTCAACATCATCTTAGTTGACCGTCGATAGGGGTATAACCCCTAGATTGCCTATGATATATTGAAAGGTTGCCTCAGGCAATGACTTAATGAAGATATCAACCAATTGCTCCTTGCTTGACACATGCTCCATCCCGACTGTCTTTTCCTGCACTCTCTCTCTCAGAAAATGATACTTCAGTTCAATAGGCTTTGTTCTAGCATGCAATATCGAGATCTTTGAAATACTTATTGCACTTGTGTTATCACAATATATGATCACTAGTTCTGTCATAGTCTCCTTGAAACCTTCCAATACATGTCTCATCCATATTTCTTGAGTACAGTTCATAGATGTAGCCACATACTCTACTTTTGTTATAGACTGATAAATACAAATTTGTTTCTTAGTGGTCCACGATACCAGTCTTCCTCCCAGAAAGAATGTGTCACCGATTGTGCTCTCTCAGATATCTACATTACCTACGTAATTAACATCTGTGAACACCTTCAAAGAGAAGTTGCCTTTGTATGGATACCATAATCCATGATCAATAGTTCCTCTAAGATATCTGAAAATTCTCTTCACTGCCACCATGTGAGTCTCTTTAGGACTTTTCTAAAATCTTACTACTATACCAATTGCATGAGCATGTCCGGTCTGCTATGAACAACATAGTATATTTTTCCAATCATGGATCCATACTCAGTTTCACTCATAGGATCTGAATCATCTTCCTTTGATAATCTACAACCAGTAACCATAGGGGTTCCAACCAGTTTACAGTCTTCCATTCCAAAAAAATTCAATACCTCCTTCACATACTTGGACTGACTGATAAATATGCCTCCTTTCATCTGTTGGACATGTAATCTAATGAAAAATTTGATTTCTCCTATCAGAGACATTTCAAATTCCTTCTTCATTTTTTCTGCAAAAGATAAACTCAATTCATCATCTCCTCCAAACATGATATCATTTACAAATACTTCTGCAATCAACAATTTGTCTCCTTTTGTCTTCAAGTAAATATTATCATCCTCATTGGTTCTCTGAAATCCAATCTTTATTAGGTGTGAATGGAGTCTTTCAAACAATTCCCTTAGAGCTTTCTTTAATCCATACAAATCTATATGCAATTTTCACACCATGTCCTTGTCTTCAGTCAATGCAAACCTATCCGGTTGTTCAATGTAAACCTCTTCTTTTATGATTCCATTAAAAAATACAGACTTAACATCCATTTGGTAAACCTTGAATCCTTTATATGCTACAAATGCAAGTAACATTCTTACTCTTTCAAGTCTAGCAACTAGTGCAAAGGTTTCTCCATAGCCTTCACCTTCTTCTTGTGCATATCCTTTGCAAACTAGTCTAGCCTTGTTCCTAATCACTTCACCATCTTCATTTAGTTTTTTTTTGAACACCCACTTAGTACCAATCACATTTTTCTCAGTCGGTCTGGGGACAAGTGACCAAGTGTTGTTCTTCTCTATTTGATCAAGCTCCTCATTCATAGCCTTTATCCAATCATCATCATTGAGGGCTTCCCTCACTGTCTTAGGTTCAACTGTGGAAATCAGACAAGCACTTTCTCTGATCTTTCTTCTTATTTTTACTCCAGCATTCATGTCTCCAATTATCTGATCTGCAAAGTGATTCAACTTTACATATCTAGGTATAACCAGTTTCGATATAGTAGCCTCTTCTTGTTCTTGTTATTGTTCTTCATCTTCTTCATCTACCGGTTGAGCAGTAACCTCCACATTGTTCTTCTTTGCATCATTTTGAACTTTCGGTTCAATAATCACTAGCTTTTGTTCATCTACTGCATCAGACTTGCCGGTATCATCAGATTTATCAAAATACTCATCAACTTTCACATTCACACTTTCCACAATCTTCTTGGTTCTTTTGTTAAAGCACTTGAATGCTTTTCTCTTAGTTGAATAACCAAGGAAAGTTCCTTCATCACTCTTAGGATCAAACTTTCTGGTATACTCATATCTCTTCATATAATGCCTACTACCAAAGACTTTGAAATAACTAATATTAGGAGTATGACCATACCATAATTCATAGGGTGTTTGGTCACTACCTTTCTTGACCAATACCCAGTTCATTGTGTATATTGCAGTGCTGCCTACTTCTCTCCAAAATATTTTAGGTACATCTCCTTGTATCAACATTGTTCCAGCTGCTTCAACTTTGGCCTCATTCCTCATTTCTGCAATCCCATTCTGCAGTGGTGTCCTTGGTGCAAATAGTTGTCTCTATGTTCCATTCCCATCACAATATTTCACAAATTCAGCTGATGTGAATTCTCCACCCCGGTCAAATCTCAGGCACTTTAAGTTCTTACTAGTTTCTTTCTCCACTAAGGTGTCGAATGCCTTAAACTTGCTAAAAGCATCAGACTTCTCCTTGAAAAATGTAACCCACGTCATTCTTGAATCATCATCAGTAAATATCATGAAATATTTATCACCATAAAAACTCCTAATCCTCATAGGACCACAAAAATCAGTGTGCACCAAATCTAATATATTTTCAAAAGAAAATGCTTTGCTCTTGAAAGAAGTAGTTTTCTTACCTAATTGACACTCTTTAAAAATCACATTGTCTGGCTTGACTAGTTGTGGAATACCTCCAACCATACTTGACTTGCTAACCTTAACCAAATTATCAAAATTTACATAACAAAATCTTTTATGCCATAACCAACTATCCTCAACTTTTGCAACCAAACAACTGTTAACATTAGTATTCAGATGGAATAAGTTACCTTTTATCTGTTTACAGTAGCAATTAGTTCTCCTTTACTTCCTAAAATCCCGCACATTCCATTCTTAAACTCAAGATGATAACCTTTATCATTTAGCTGACTGACACTCAACAAGTTATGCTTCAATTCTTCAACATAATACACATCATCAGCATTACCTTTTCCATTTAAAGAAATTGAACCTTTACCTTTTACCATACATGGTAAATTGTTGTCAAATCTCACTACTCCACCATTGTAAGGCCTTCCCCAAACCAAGCTTTGATTAACTTAGTTGACTATGTTTGACCCTATTTATAAATGTTATATAATACAATAGAATGAACTGTGTTAGACTGATAGATTTGTGAGAAAAGAAATTGAACCAAGTTATAGAGTTATTTCACCCGGTGGTGTATACTTTGATGTATTATGAATTTGAAATCCTAAAAGATCCATTGATTGGATAATCTTGATTTAACGTATGTCAGCTATGTCTGGATTTTGAACTTATATGATTCCATGAATTGGATAACATTGATGAATGTTGATGCTTCATTTATATGCTTTATGATATAGAACTCTATATGATTCTAGAATAGGACAAATTGGAAATGATGTATGTCATTATTGGATTTGCAGGACTGTACGATGATGATAGAATTAGGATGTATGTTTTATGTGTGGATCAAAATTATGAGAATTATGATAATTGCTTATGTGGATTTATTTGGATATGAGATATATTGAATTGTTCAAATGTAAATTATATGCAAAGTGTTTGATGTGTATTCTAATTCATGTGTTTAATATTATACGAGGTTATTGGAAATTACTAACGTGCATTTGAGTGGCGCAGGAAAAGATATCCATGTGACCATGGAAATATTATGGAGAACCAAACCTAGACCTATGTATGTTCGTAAAACCAGGGTTTGTCTATTTGGAGAGACAACACCCCGTTTGTGTAGTATTTTATTCGTAATAGTAAATGATGCATGTTTGTAAAATGTTATTTATTTGATTTATTTAAATCCAACAAGAGACAAGATTTCATGTGCAATTTTGTAAAAGTATTTTCTTCGTGTCACTTGACACATGTGTTGATTTATGTTTGAGTTTTTAAATTTGTCTCTTGGAGGGAATCGTTTAACTATAGATTTTTCAATTAATGTGATGTGATTTCCATAAATGTCTTGGGTAAAGAATCTTTAGGATGGTCAACATAGGTTTGACCCGAAAATGAACTTCAGAGGGGTTAAAAAAGGGTTAAATGGATACCTAGGGGTAGTTTAATAGGGTTTCCTAAAGCCCATAAGGTATACCTAAGGGTTAGGGGTAATTTTAGGCAAGTTTCTACTCCCATGTGACCTTTTAGACACCCTAAAAAGTGACTTTTCTAAGTTGTGCGAAAATTGAAATTTGAAGACTTGAACTAAGTTGTGAACCTTCCTTTTCGAATGAGAGTTCCCTTTTCCATTTTACCTTACTTTCCTTTTTAGTTTTAGAAACTTGAGAGAACTCACACTAGTGTCTTCTTAAGCAAGAAAGAGAGATTTTGAGGGTAATCACCCACTCTCCATTTTTGGAGACAAGAGAATTTGGAAAAGAAAAGATAGATTTGGGATTTAGAATTCTGGCTAAGGGTAGAAAGAGAAGTCTTGTGGAATTGGGTTGCTCATCCTCAACAAAACTAGCATACCTTTGGGTAGTTTAAGGTTGGTTTTTATTTTTCTTATAATATTTTCTTGTTGCATGTTGTTTTGAAAGAAATGCTTGTGTAAAAGACTTGTTTTTTGTGCATGTATTTCTTGGAAATTTATTTGGTGTTTTAAGCTTATGCCATGTATGTGTTTTGGGAGTAATCAAGACCTTCTACTCTTGGGAGAGAGGAGGGTCTTGTGGGTGGTAGAAGTGACAACCCTCGAGTGAGAGGCTCTCGTTATGAGAGTGATCACAAGGGATTCTATGTGACCCTTGCTGCATGGCTTGTTTATGCATTGGGGGTCATAAGGAGGGAAATAAGGCATGAATGCCTTGGGGGATATAAGGAATGTGGGGTTGTTACACTTGATGTATTTGGTTTGCCATGAGGTGGCTATATGTTTTGGTTTTCCATGAGGTGGCTATATGTTTTACCATACTTGCAGTCTCCTCAAGGTACTTGGTCCACTACCACCCTTGAAAAGACATCACATTGTGTGGTGCAGTGTAGCTTGGGTTGGGAATGTGATTGTGGTTGTTTTCTCTTATTTATTTGAGTTTGCATGTGTGTTACCTATCTAGGGCTTGGTTCTCGGAGCTCGGGGGTGGCTACTAGTTAGCCTAGGCTGGGAGGTGAGCACTCCATGGTCATAGCATTGATTTGTTTGCAGGTTGTTGAAAGGAAAGAAAATGACAAGTAGAAGTTGTTTTAATTGTTTGCAGAAAAAGATTTGGAAACAGAGTAATTGATATTATAAGTGTAGAAATGTAAAAGGAAACTATATGTTGTACCCAGTTAGGAAAGAAGATGTATCTAATTTAATTGAAGTCCTCATTCAATAGGAATGAGGGACTAGTTTGGGTATTTCACCCTCTTGTAATAATGTCTATATTGGATTCTAAAAATGCATTAAATAATTGCATTATTTCTGTTAATTTAATATTGCATAAATGAAAAGATTCTGTTGAATATCAGTTTACATTGTTCTTAAAATTTTAATACTTGCATGCATGTTTATTCTGAAAATAAAAATCAGACTATTTTCTATACATATCTCTAAGTTTTAAATTAATTAATAAAACATTTACTTGCTGTTAAAATTATTGAATTAAGCCATTTATATAAATGTTGTTTAAATTATTGAATACTGTAAATTACTTAATTACAAAAAATAGAATCTAACGATTAAATGGACTAATTGATTTAAAATAATTTCATATTTCTATAGTTGTTGCTTATTTCATTAAAATTTGTCATTTGGATAGTTGCTGTAAACTTTGACATTATTTAATGCAGAAATAAATTCTATAGTTAATCAGATTTAATGGGAATGAATAAATTCTAAAAATGTAGTTCTAAGTATATCTAACGCTGTTAACTTCTTATTTTTACAGAAAGAAAACCTATATTTAGTTAGCCTATTTATTTCCTTTAGAAACTAAGAAATTAATGAAAATTCCAAAACATAAGCATATAAATAAATATATATCTGTATATATATTTATTTATAAATTTTAGTTTAAATATATTAACATATTTAACATATTGGTGCATATATATATATATAAATAAATAAATAAATAAATAAATATATATATATATATATATTTAAATATATTATTTTATTTTTAAATTTAAAAAAAATATAAAAATTAAAAAAAAGGGGCAAAGGGTTTTGTGGTGCGGCTTGGGATCATCGCCACTGTGGACTCCACAGTGAGCGGCGCCCAGGAACGCCGCCACTGTGGTTTCCACAGTGAGCGGTGCCCGGGGGCGTCGCCACTGTGGTTTCCACAGTGAACGACACTCGGGGTCGCCGCCACAGTGGCACTCCCGGGGATGCTGCCACCGCCCTGTCAAACCTTCGGCCGCTTCTCCACCACCCCCATTTGCTCGGCCGCCTCCATCTTGTTTGATCGACCCTGTAACAAAGAGAAATTTCCAAACCCTAACCCAGTATGGGTCAAGGTATTCGAAAAAAGATAAAGACAATAAAGAGTGAAAGAAATATATATTAAAAAAAGGGGTTATCTTTTTATCATAAGAAATTAGGGTTTCTAAATTACTTAATACTTAGTTTAGTTATAGGGAAATAAGTGTGTGGAAAAAGATATGTAGTTAAAATATATGTTTTTTAAATGGGCGTTTTATTTTAAAAGGATGTTTAAATTTCTAATTGTTTTGGAGTTAAAATCTTATGAGAAATTTTAATGAATTTGGTAAGTTAATTTTGGGTTCCCTCAAGCTAATTTGGAAATTTAATGGAAAAACATAATGTATGTTTCTACAACATTATTATCGGGTAAATATATTTGAGAAGATTTATTAATTGAATTTAAAGAAAGAAGGGATGTGGATATTGAATACAAAATATTAAATAGTCGATGTTTAAAAAAAAAAGTAATATAAAACAACTTGATTTAAATTATATAACTACATTTTAGAGATCTAAGAGGTTTTATTTTTATAATTAAACGAAATGAATCAATAAAGTAAAATACTTAATTGAAGAGGATATTGTAATGGTGCAATAAAATTTCTCTATAATAAAATTTAGGGACTAAGTCTTGCGAACCTAGCTAACCCATGTGGATATTTTTATTTGATAATTTAATTATCATAACGATGTTGGCACCTTAAATGTAGCTACTCAATTAGGTAATATTAATGAAATGAAATAGTAATAGTGTTGGTATTTAGTAAATAATGGTTATTATCAAATCTAGTAATTATATTAATAACTTCTTAGTAGGAGATGATCTAATTGTTATTATGAAACGTAACTGAAGAAAGGGACATTTGAGCGAATTGAATAGTACCCTTATAAAGTTAATTTGATCTCTTGATTTTTAGAGTTATCATAATTGTTACGTAAGTAATATTTTGATTTCTATCGTCTAGGAGTTTTACCGAAACTTTAGGTTTCTATTTAAACTTTAATTCATCATTCCCTTTAGAAACCCATTTACCTTATAATGTTTAAAAAGGTTTCGTTTGGAACAATTTTTTAATGTTGTCACAATTAATTAAGCAATGCTTGCACGTAAATAAGTGTTTAAAAAAAAAAAATTGTTGGTAGTGTTTTGCCCAAGAGTTTGGGCATGACAACCATCAAATTCTTCAAGTGAGATGAACTTGTTCTTGTCACCGGTCATGTGATGTGAGAAACCATTATCAATGACCCACTCATCACTGTTGTCAATATGAGACACTAAAGCTTTCTTGTCAAAGATATCTTCTTTAACTGCTACAAAAATAATTTCCTCATTGTCTTCATCCTCAGATTCCTCATCGGTAACACCTTCATCAATTGCAACATAATATTGTTTCTTTCCTTTTCCCTTAAACCTTCTAAAATTTTCCTTTAAATCACTGTTAGGACAATTAGCAACAATATGTCCTATCATGTTACATGAGAAACATTTAAGAGGAAGCTTGCCTTTGTACTTATCGGTTCTTCTAGGAAGTTTCTTTGCCAATAAAGCCTCAATTTCCATCAAGTTATATTCACCAACCACTTCTTCATTACCATCGCCATGATGACTTGACCTATAGATATCATTTCCTTTTCTTATCGGTGCCTTAGATACAAATGCTTTGAAAGAAGATTCTTCTTTAGGTACACTATTATCAAAGCTATTCAACTCAAAAGCAGTAAGCTTTCCTATCAAAGAATCAACTGTAACTTTATCTTTGCTGACTAACCTTAATTATTGGATAGCAAATACTCTAATAGAATACATAGGAAATAAGGTTCTTAGCATTTTACTTACCACTTTGTCTTCTGTTATGGATCCACCAACACTTTTGGGCAAAATCAGAACAACAATTTTTTTTTTTGACAACATACACTCATTAAATGATCTACATTAAAATGAAATCAAATAAGTCTTGTCTTAACTAAGGTGTAAATAGAATCGTTTACTAAATTTGAAACAATTAACTAAATCAATATAACGACAATAATTAGTAAAGACTAATTATTCCCTAAGAAGGTCATTGCAACTTACTTAACTCATCTAATCAGCCTAATTAATTTTCCGCTTAATTAAAGTCGAGAGATATTTAAATATCTCGATTGTATTATAATTATTCCAGGCTAATTAGAATAATGATAATGTTATTTTAAATTGAAGTTAATTAATTGAGTGCACGCAAATTCACTTTTTTTAAAAAATAACTAATGAGGCTAACTAATTCAATAATGATATTTGCCAAATAAATATATTTTATATTAAAGTCAATTTTAAATCCCCAAAACCTTCAAATTTTCGACTATTAAATTCTTGGCCAAAATTGACCTCATAGGTTAGATTTCGCATAAAACAATTATTACTATTCATTAATAATTTCCCCCAAATTAAATTTAACTTAACGTCCATATTTAATTAAATGTAGACAATAACTATATAATAACCCTAGTTATTAAAATTAGATCAATAATTGTGAATTAATATATCTATATAAAATTAACCCCCATTTTAAATTATGCGTTGATAAAAAGACTACATTAAAATAAACTAATCGTCACCTTAGTCAAATAGGGAGTTATAATTAAATTTCCCCACATGGCTTTGATTAAATGGGAGGGAAATAATTTTAAACCTCAAACCCTAAATAGGGTTGAGTTATTCCTCTACTAAATTTTATTTAAAAACAACTCTAATAATTTATTTTTCTTTTCTAAATGCTAACCCTAACCCGAATATGGGCTAGGGTTGCATTTCCTATTTTCCTCTTTAATTTTATATGCTAACCCTAACCCGAATATGGGTTAGGGTTGCATATTGTACACTTCATGCTCATTGATCTCTTTTTTTTTTTTTGCTAGGGTTTACCCCCGTTTGTGTGTGTGTGTGTGTGTGTTTTGTGTGTGCAGGGGATTTGATGGGGGCGGCGACCGAACCATGGCGATGGTTTTTACACGGGGCGACGGGTTTGGAGGGAGGCGGCGCCATGGAGAGAGAGGGCACCGCGGGGAGGGTTTTCACACAGGCGATGACGAGAGGGTGGGTGCCACCCGCAGTGGCGCCGAGGCCACCACTGCGGGTCGTGGGCCGTAGTGGCACCGCAGCGTCCCTGCGGGACACAGCCTGCAGTGGGGCCCCTATGGACCTTGGCCCACAGTGGTGCCATGGTGCCTTTGTGGGTCGCGGCCCACAGAAGGCCCCGTGTCGCCTCGAGGCAACCGCAGGGAGCTTCGGCTCCGGCCCTCGGGGTAGGGTTTGCAAATTTTTTTTTTTTTTTTTAAATATATATATATATATATATAGGGTTAGATTTTTAGAATTTTTTTTTTTAAAAGCATGTAGGCAATAATAAAATAATGACAACATATAAAAGATATACATTTCATTTCTTTTTAAATTGATGTAAAGTGTGATCTAATTAAACATGTATACAAATATTCATTAAGTTAGGTTAAATAGATTTTGAATATGCAACATTAAAATTATTATGACTGTCAGATTTAACAACATGATAAATATATCAAAAGTTCATTTCTTCATTTAAAATAGACATAAATCTATTAGTCATGTATTATATTTTTTGGTTGTATTCCCCCCTTATTTTTAATACAGTAATAAAATAAATTAATGGCTGACAGAAAGCAAAATAGAACAAAAACACAATAGTTATCCTTTTCTTTCGTTTCTTATCTATCTGTATTTCTAGATTTCTCTTCTATGTCTAAATCTGTATATATTTTTTTAATCACATAAAAGCAGATTTTCAAAAAAACTAACAGATTTAACTAACTGCATTTATTTTCATTGTAAACTTCTAATAGTTAACTATAGGAAAAGATAAATTTGTCTACCTTAACTTTCTACTTTTTTTTTTTAATAACTGACATAAGTAAATAAAATAACAATAGCCTTATAATAGTCTAGAAATCATTTAAAAACTTTAAGAATGCAAACCTATTATTCCTCTAATATATTTTTAACCATATTTTTGCACTAGGATCTAAATAACTAGGACTAAATGTTATTTACAGCTTACTAACATTCATACTTTCTTTGAAACAAATTTACTTATCTATCTAAATTTCTTGCATTATTTAGAAGGAAAATGACAGATTTCAATTAATGATAGCAACATTAACATTACAGAATTTATTCAAAATACTTTCTCCTTACTTAAAAGATCAACATCTCTAGTAAAATACACTACATTACATGGTAAGCCATTTTGAATGGTACCATTTTAAAATTATTTTTTTTCAAAATAAATACAACAAAAAACTCTTCTTTTTCATTTCTACAACTAAGATACCGCAATAGGAACAATTCCAAAGCTTTTCTTTTAATCCCTTCCCAAAGCAACCTGCAATACAAAATCTTAGGGTTGTGACCATGGAGGGCTCACCTCCCAACCTAGGCTTACTAGAAGCCACCCCCGAGCTTCAAGAACCAAGACCTAGATGGGTTACACTCAAACAATACACAAACAAGCAAGGAAAACTCAAAACAAACATATTCCCATCTCAAGGCTGAACATCATCACATAATGTGATTTTTACATGGGTGGAAGTGGACCAAGTACCTTGAGGAGAACTGCAAGATAGTAGATCACAAGCCATCTCATGGCAACCAAGAACACAACGCAAGTCCATATTGACCCAACATCCTTATGACCCCCAAGACATACATGCCATAATCTCTCCCCTTATGACCCCCAAATGCATAAATGAAACTATGTAGTAAGGGTCACATAAACAAACCCTTGAGATCACTCTCTTAAAGAGAGACTCTCACTCTAAGGTTGTCAAACAACCTTCCACCCCCAAGATCATTCTACCCTCCCAAGGGTAAGATGGCCTTGGATACTCCCAAAACACAAGAAAATGCATAACAAAGAAAACACGTGAAAGCTCACATATATATCTTCACAAATAAAATACAAGGGAAGAAAACAACTACATTCAAGCAATCTTTCAAAACAAATTTTCAACATACAAAGTAAGAGATTGAACCAACCTTGAATCTTTCAAGGGTTTACTACGGATAGTTTGAAGAAGAGCAGCCCAAATCCACACTTCTTTTCTTTCACACTTAGCCAAAAATTCTATTCTAAACTTGTTACAAAACTGCAAGATCTCATCTCCAAAGATAGAGAGTGGGTGATTAACTTCCTAAGTCTCAATCCTTTGCCTAAGAAAGCTTCTCTCACTTTTTCCAAACCTCGGGGGTAGAGTGAGAGCTCACATTGGTTGGTCTTCCCAAAGTCTTACACACTCCCTAACCAAGGCACCTCAAAAAGGGGAATGAAATGGAAAAAATGAATAACACATACCAAGAAGGTTATCTAACCAAGGATGACTCTCCTAAAGATTAAATTCGGCCATCTTGGGAAACTCACTTTTTGGGGAGGTTAAACAAGTCCTAGGGAGTCGACACATGGCCAAATTTGGCCTTCACCCATAGGTACACCATGAGGCCCATTAAAAATGCTCCAAAACTGACTCTAAGAGTTGGTTTTACCCTTCAAAAGTCCACCCAAAGTTTACCTACGGGTCAACTTTGAGTTGATCCTCCTAATGGCTTACTATCCTAGATTTACTTGGGACCTTCAAGGATAATTTGGAAATATATCATTGGTAAAAAATAAATTTCACAAAAGGTGACATGACAATGCCAACTCAACATACAACATATGTGTCAAGTGACACTATAAAAATAATTCCACATCACAAATACACACATGGCAATTGTCTCTTGTAGGATTTAAACAAATTAATAAATACAATTTAACACACATGCAAACATTTACATTTACGAATAAAATATGATCCATACGGGGTGTTGTCTCTCCAAATAAACAACCCCCGGTTTTACGAACGTACATAGGTCTAGGCTTGATTCTCCATAATGTTTCCATGGTCACATGTATAATTTTTCTGCGCATCTCAATTACACATTAGTAATTCCCAAATAACCTCATATAATATTAAACATATGAATAAGAATACAAATCAATCACTTTGCATATAATTGATATTATACAAATCATTTTACCACATATCAAAGCACTCCACATAAGCAATTTATCATAATCCTCATAAATTTAATCCATTCATAAGATATGCATAATATTTTTAGCATCATAATAAAGTCCTGCAAATCAAATAAATGACATACACCATCTCAATGTTATCCTATCCTAGAACCATATAAAATTCTATATCCATAATGCATAGAAATGAAGCATCAATATATCAATGTTATCCAAACCTGGGATCATATAAAGTTCTATATCCATAATGCATAAAAATAAAGCATCCATAATAGTTCCAACATGAAAATCACTGAAAAGCTAGGATGGGCTGGGGTAGGGCCTCACACCCTCCTCCTCTAGGTATGAACTTCCTCCTGGAGTTCATCAAAAAGATGAGGGTACTATGAACTCATACGTGTTGCATCCTCCCATGAAGTCGTAACCTCATCATAGCAATCCCATTGGTCCTAACCTGGTCTAGCTCTCAACCTCAAAGGGCCAATGTTCGGCAAGCCAAAATGAGAATGGGCTCCAAAGCTAGCTGCCTATCCGACTCCACCTGCAAGGCATCCCAATCTAAAATATGAGACTCATCATAGATATACTTCCTCAGAACTGATACATGAAACACATTGTGGATGTGTGACAGACTAGGTGGCAAAGCTAGGTGATAAGAAACTAGTCCTATCCTCTCAAGAATCTCAAATGGTCTGACAAAGCGAGGTGCAAGCTTAGAACCCTTTCCATAACAGATTGGACTCTTATGCAGTTACATTCTCAGGAAAACTCTATCCCCAACCATGAAGCTCTGGTCTATCCTCTTCGCATCTATATACTTTCTCTTCTTATCTTGTGCCTCTCTAAGGTGTTGTCTAATCAAAATCACCTACTACTCCATATCATGAACCATCTTAGGACCTATGGCCACTCTATCCTCAACATGGTCCCAACTCAAAGGTGTCCTGCAAGGTCTACCATACATGGCCTGAAAAGGTGGCATCCCCAAAGAAGTATGATGCCCATTATTATAGGCAAACTCTACTAAAGGAAGGTACTCCTCCCATCTGGTCTGATGATCCATGACATACATGCAGAGCTTATCCTCTAACACCTGGTTAAACCTCTCTGTCTATCCATCCGTTTCCGGACGATAGGTTGTGCTGAAATTAAGCTTGGTGCCCATTGTTGTCTGTAATGCCTTCCAAAAGGAAGAAGTGAAGAGGGAATCCCTGTCAGAAATAATCTCGTATGGGACACCATGAAGCCTGACAATGTCCCGCAAGAACACATGTGCCACTACTGGTGTTGTGAAGGTAGTCCGAACTGGTGAGAAATGGGCCACTTTGGTCAACTTGTCAACTGCCACCAAGATGGCATCATGGCGACGAGATGACATGGGAAGACCAATGATGGAATCCATGGATATAGTATCCCACTTCCACTCTGGTATAGCATGAGATTGGAGCAACCCACTTGGATGGCGGTGCTCCACCTTGACTCTCTGACACTCAAGGCATTGGGCTACTAACTCAGTAATAAGTTGTTGCATACCTGGCCAATGATATAACTGTCTCAAGTTTGCATGCATCTTCTTAACCCCGGGATGCGCTGCATAAGGGGCTCTATGAGCCTCCATGACAATGAACTCTCGCAATCTCCTGGGAGAAGGTACATAGATGCACCCTCTATGGCGTAATAGTCCGTCGGACTCTAAGGAATAATCAACATACTTCCCCTCCAGGGTCTCCTGTGATTGAATCACCCGACAAACCTCCAAATACCATCCATCCTTTAGCAACTGCTGCAATATACGATCTCTCAAATCTATGCTCATAGATATGGAGTATACCTCATGACGTCTCTACTCAAGCCATCTGCAACTACGTTCTCTTTCCCCTTGATGTAGTGGACATCAAAATCATACTCGCATAGAAACTTCATCCATCTCCTTTGATGGGCATTAAGATTAGGCTGGGTGAAGATGTACTGCAAACTCTGATGATCTGAATGAAGCTCGAAATGATGACCCAAAAGGAAGTGTCTCCACCTCACAAGTGCATGCACCACTGCTGCAAGCTCAAGGTCATGCTTAGGGTAGTTAAGATCACAAGTCTTAAGTTTCCTAGACTCATAAGCTATAACTCAACCCTCCTGCATAAGGACTACTCCTAATCCATCCAAAGAAGCATCTGTGCATACCATGAAGTCAGCCGCGGGGTTTGACACAATGAGAATAGGTGCACTAGTGAGTGCCCTTTTCATATCCTGAAAGACCCTCTCACACCTTTCTGTCCACTCAAATTTCTTTCCCTTTCGCTGAAGGGATGTAATAGGATGTGCAACTCTGGAAAATCCCTCAACGAAGCGTCTGTAGTACCCTGCTAGACCCATGAAACTCCTTACCTCTGTCGCACTAGTTGGCGCTGGCCAATCCATAATAGCTTTGATCTTCGATGGGTCAACTGAGATCCCATCGTCGGATATAACATGCCCAAGGTATTTGACCTCTGATGTAAAGAAAGCACACTTCGACAAACTGCCGTACAACTGGTTGTCCCTCAAACACTGCAAAACCTGCCTCAAATGCTCCTCATGCTCCTTCTCATTCTGAGAATATATCAATATGTCATCGAGGAACACAATCACAAACCGATCAAGGAAAGTGCAGAATACCCCATTCATGAGACTTATGAATACAACTGGAGCATTCGTTAGACCGAATGGGACCACCATGAACTCATAGTGGCCATACTTGGTATGAAACGCGATCTTGTGGATATCACTCTCCACTATCATCAGCTGATGGTACCCTGACTTCATATCTATCTTGGAAAACGCTTTAGCACCCTAAAGCTGATCAAACAAATCATCGTTCCTGGGCAAGGGATAACGGTTCTTGATGGTCACTTTGTTCAACTGCCTGTAATCCATGCATAACCGAAGGGATCCGTCCTTCTTCACGAAGATGACTGGTGCGCCCCAAGGGGAGATGCTAGGATGAATGTGACCCTTCTCTAAGAGTTCCGCAAGTTGCATCTTAAGCTCATTAAGCTCATTCATGCTCATCCTATAAGGTGCTCTCGAAACCGGGTTAGCTCCTGGTACAAGATCTATGTGGAAGTCAATCTCTCTGCTAGGTGGCATACCAGGTAGCTCGGCTAGAAACACATTTGCAAACTCCTCAAGAATGGGATGATCATCTAGGGAAGGCTCCTTCTCATTTTCTTCCTCTCTATCACTGATGGTGATAGCAAACAACTGACATCCCTTTCGCATGCTCTGCTTAAGCTGCATAGCAGAAATCATACAAAGAGACACGGACCTCTGAATCCCAGTGATTACTATGGGAGCACCATGATCATCCTCACACTCAATCTTTTTCAGATGACAATCCATCTTGGCTCTGTGGACATAAAGCCAATCCATGCCAAGTACGATGCCATAAGATCCGAGTGGTGTAACTCTAAGATCTACTAAGGTGGTGGTATTACCAATCTGGAGCTAACATCCCCTAACCTCTGAATCCACTGACACTCTAGCCCCTCAAGCTAACTCCACTTCCCAACTGACACCTTACCTAATTGCCACTAGCCCACAATGCTCAACAACTAATGGAGATATAAAGGAGTCAGTAGCTCCTAAATCAAACAATATAGATACACTTCTACCACTGATCATACCTGCAGCCTCAATAATTGTGGCCTGGTGCTCTGCTTGGCGGTTGTCAACCGCTACGAAGACCCTATGGGACTTGCCCATATCCCCAACCGTAGGCTCTGATGCTGCCATCCTCTGACTACCTGCCATCTGACCCTGCAGACACTCTCTTGCCATGTGCCCCATGGCTCCACATGTGCAACAAACATCATGTGCCTGAAACTATACACCCTGAGGCCTAGAGAAAGACTGTCCACCTGTCCTGCTCAAACCACTGTACCCACCCCTGGAGGATTGTTGAGTCCGTGCCAAAGGTGTGTAAGTACCCTATGCTCTCTAGGCGTGCCTAGGACCCTGTGAATGCCACTGCTTGGGTTTATAGCCCCGATGTCCCTAAGGGGGCCTCTGCCTCTGATTCTGCTGTGACTGTTGTGGAGGAGGGGGTTTAAAGGACCCCGATGTATTCCTGTGGTTGCCTTTCCAGTGGGGTTTCTGAAATCCAAAAGACTGGGGTGCAGGGTTTCGGTTCTGAAACCGATCCCTCGTGTCCTGAGGTCTAACATGAATTTCCTCTGCTATCAAGGCCTTCTCCACGGCAACCCAAAGGCTTCCTGGAGCGGCTATCCTCACCGGTCTTGCTATCCCAACATTCAGTCCCCTGATAAAATGGTTGACGAGAAGCTTCTCATCCTTCAGGTAATCCACATATGGTAGGAGCTTGATGAACTTACTCTCATACTGGGTCACTGAGAGACCCTTCTGCTGGAGATCGTGGAACTCATCTATCCTATGCTGCGTGAAGTGCTTCGACAGGTATCTCTCCCTGAACCTCTCTATAAAGATCTCCCATGTGAGGGTGTCTGCAACTAGGCCACACTTGTATTCCTCCTGTCTCCACCATGTGAAGGTCATTCCTCTCAAAAGGTGAACTGCTAGTCGTGCCTTTAGATTGCTTCGTAGGAACGCAATGCAAAGCATCGATCTAGGCTCAAAAGCCAAGCTTTAGCTTCTACCCCATCGGTAGATCCCCCAAAAGATGGTGGTTGGAGGCACAAAACCTCTCTCATCAGATCCCCTGGATCACAACATGCTCTCTCAAAATATACAGGCACTGCTACTGGAGGTAGTCCGGGTAGATGAACGAACTTAGGCTCATGCTCAGCCTAGCCCTCTAAGGGATTAGGAGGTGGACTCCTACTCTGTTCCCTATCTGCTGATCTATGGTTCCCTGAGTTCTGGTTTTCTACATGATGATCAACTACTGGAAGCCTATCCTGTACTATCTCAATCAGGTTTTGAAGTGCTAATAAGATGTCTCGATTTGGGTCAACTGGTCCTTCGGGAGGAGCCTCTGGGTTCCCTTCTGGAATTGTTTCCTCCCTATCAACATCTTCGCGTGCCATACGTGCACGCCTAGTACCCCTACTGCGCTTGTGAGCTTGTCGCGTAGTCGGAGGCATCCTTATGAGAAAATAAAATAAAATGAAATAAATAAATAATTTTTGGAGAAAAATTTAATTAATTAAATAATTAAAGCGAAACGTAACGGAGAAAGGTTCCTAGTATTGGAAACCTTGCTTTGATACAAAAATGTCGTGCCCAAACGTTTGGGCAAAAACGAAACAATTTTTTTTTTGACAACATACACTCATTAAATGATCTACATTAAAGTGAGATCAAATAAGTGTTGTCTTAACTAAGGTGTAAATAGAATCGTTTACTAAAGTTGAAACAATTAACTAAATCAATATAGCGACAATAATTAGTGAAGACTAATTATTCCCTAAGAGGGTCATCGCAACTTACTTAACTCATCTAATCAGCCTAATTAATTTTACGCTTAATTAAAGTCGAGAGATATTTAAATATCTTGATTGTATTATAATTATTCCAGGCTAATTAAAATAATGATAATGTTATCTTAAATTGAAGTTAATTAATTGAGTGCACGCAAATTCACTTTTTTTAAAAATAACCAATGAGGCTAACTAATTCAATAATGATATTTGCCAAATAAATATATTTTATATTAAAGTCAATTTTAAATCCCCAAAACCTTCAAATTTTTGACTATTAAATTCTTGGCCAAAATTGACCTCATAGGCTAGATTTCGCATAAAACAATTATTACTATTCATTAATAATTTCCCCCAAATTAAATTTAACTTAACGTCCATATTTAATTAAATGTGGACAATAACTATATAATAACCCTAGTTATTAAAATTAGATCAATAATTGCGAATTAATATATCTATATAAAATTAACCCCCATTTTAAATTATGCGTTGATAAAAGACTATATTAAAATAAACTAATCTTCACCTTAGTCAAATAGGGAGTTATAATTAAATTTCCCCACATGGCTATGATTAAATGGGAGGGAAATAATTTTTTAACCTCAAACCCTAAATAGGGTTGAGTTATTCCTCTACTAAATTTTATTTAAAAACAACTCTAATAATTTATTTTTCTTTTCTAAATGCTAACCCTAACCTGAATATGAGCCAGGGTTGCATTTCCTATTTTCCTCTTTAATTTTATATGCTAACCCTAACCCGAATATGGGTTAGGGTTGCATATTTTACACTTCATGCTCATTGATCTCTCTTTTTTTTTTGCTAGGGTTTACCCCCTCCCTCCCCCCCCCCTCCTTTTTTTTATGTGTGCAGGGGATTCGATGGGGGCGGCAGCCGAACCATGGCGGCGGTTATTATTTTACATGGGGCGACGCGTTTGGAGGGAGGTGGTACCATGGAGAGAGAGGGAAATGTGGGGAGGGTTTTCACACAGGCGACGGTGAGAGGGTGGGTGCCACCCGCATTGGCGTCGAGGCCACCACTACGGGTTGTGGGCCGCAGCGGCGCCACAACGTCCCTGCAAGACACGACCCGCAGTGGCGCCGCAGGTGCCCTTGTGGACCTTGGCCCATAGTGGTGCCACGGTGCCTCTGTGGGTCATGGCCCACAGAAGGCTCCGTGCCACCCCGAGGCAGCTGCAGGGAGCTTCAACTCTGGCCCTCGGGTAGGGTTTGAAAAAAAAAAATTGTTTTAAATTTAAAAAAAATATAAATATATATATATATATATATATATATATATATATATATATATATATATATATATATATATAGGATTAGATTTTTAGATTTTTTTTTAAAAACATGCAGGCAATAATAAAATAAAGACAACATATAAAAGATATACATTTCATTTCTTTTTAAATTGATGTAAAGTGTGATCTATTTAAACATGTATACAAATATTCATTAAGTTAGGTTAAATAGATTTTGAATATGCAGCGTTAAAATTATTATGACTATCAGATTTAATAGCATGATAAATATATCAAAAGTTCATTTTTTCATTTAAAATAGACATAAATGTATTAGTCATGTATTAGATTTTTTCGTGGTATTCCCTTTTTTTTATACAGTAATAAAATAAATTAATGATTGACAAAAAACAAAATAGAACAAAAACACAATAGTTGTCCTTTTCTTTCATTTCTTATCTATCTGTATTTCTAGATTTCTCTTCTATGTCTAAATCTGTATTTTTTTTTTTAATCACATAAAAGCAGATTTTCAAAAAAACTAACAGATTTAACTAACTGCATTTCTTTTCATTGTAAACTTCTAATAGTTAACTACAGGAAAAGATAAATTTGTCTACCTTAACTTTCTGCATTTTATTTTTTGAATAACTGACAAAAGTAAATAAAATTATAGCAGCCTTATAATAGTCTAGAAATCATTTAAAAACTTTAAGAATTCAAACCTATTATTCCTCTAATATCTTTTTAACCATATTTTTGCACTAGGATCTAAATAACTAGGACTAAATGTTATTTCCAACTTACTAACATTCATGCTTTCTTTGAAACAAATTAACTTGTCTATCTAAATTTCTTGCATTATTTAGAAGGAAAATGATAGATTTCAATTAATGACAGTAGCATTAACATTACAGAATTTATTCAAAATACTTTTTCCTTACTTAAAAGATCAACATCTCTAGTAAAATACACTACATTACATGGTAAGCCTTTTTGAATAGTACATTTTTTTTATTTTTTTTCAAAATAAATACAACAAAAAACTCTTCTCTTTCATTTCTACAACTAAGATACCGCAATAGGAACAATTCCAAAGCTTTTACTTTAATCCCTTTCCAAAGCAACCTGCAATACAAAATCTTAGGGTTGTGACCATCGAGGACTCACCTCCCAACCTAGGCTTACTAGAAGCCACCCCCGAGCTTGGAGAACCAAGATCTAGACGGGTTACACTCAAACAATACACAAACAAGCAAGGAAAACTCAAACAAACACATTCCCATCCCAAGGCTGAACATCATCACATAATGTGATTTTTACATGGGTGGAAGTGGACCAAGTACCTTGAGGAGAACTGCAAGATAGTAAATCAAAAGCCATCTCATGGTAACCAAGAACACAACACAAGTCCATCTTGACCCAACATCCTTATGACCCCCAAGGCATACATGTCATAATCTCTCTCCTTATGACCCCCAAATGCATAAACAAAACTATGCAGCAAGGGTCACATAAACAAACCCTTGAGATCACTCTCTTAAAGAGAGACTCTCACTCTAAGGTTGTCAAACAACCTTCCACCCCCAAGATCATTCTACCCTCCCAAGGGTAAGATGGCCTTGGATACTCCCAAAACACAAGAAAATGCATAACAAAGAAAACACGTGAAAGCTCACATATATATCTTCACAAATAAAATACAAGGGAAGAAAACAACTACATTCAAGCAATCATTCAAAACAAATTTTCAACATAAAAAGTAAGAGATTGAACCAACCTTGAATCTACCAAGGGTTTACTAGGGATAGTTTGGAGAAGAGAAGCCCAAATCCACACTTCTTTTCTTCCACACTTAGCCAAAAATTCTATTCTAAACTTGTTACAAAACTGCAAGATCTCATCTCCACAGATGGAGAGTGGGTGATTAACTTCCTAAGTCTCAATCCTTTGCCTAAGAAGGCTTCTCTCACTCTTTCCAAACCTCTAGGGTAAAGTGAGAGCTCACATTGGTTGGTCTTCCCAAAGCCTTACACACTCCCTAACCAAGGCACTTCAAAAAGGGGAATCAAATGGGGAAAATGAATGACACATACCAAGAAGGTTATCTAACCAAGGATGGCTCTCCTAAAGTTGAAATTCGGCCATCTTGAGAAAATCACTTTTTGGGGAGGTCAAACAAGTCCTAGGGAGTGGACACATGGCCAAATTTGGCCTTCACCCATAGGTACACCATGAGGCCCTTTAAAAATGCTCCAAAACTGACTCTAGGAGTTGGTTTAACCCTTTGAAAGTCCACCCAAATTTAACCTATGGGTCAACTCTTAGTTGACCCTCCTAGTGGATCACTATCCTAGATTTACTTGGGACCTTCAACGATAATTTGGAAATATATCATTGCTAAAAATAATTTTCACAAAAGGTGACATGACAATGCCAACTCAACAGATAACATATGTGTCAAGTGACACTACAAAAAGAATTCCACATCACAAATACACACATGGCAATTGTCTCTTGTAGGATTTAAACAAATTAATAAATACAATTTAACACACATGCAAACATTTACGTTTATGAATAAAATACGATACATACGGGGTGTTGTCTCTCCAAATAGACAACCCCTGGTTTTACAAATGTACATAGGTCTAGGCTTGATTCTCCATAATGTTTCCATGGTCACATGCATAATTTTTCTGCGCATTTCAATTACACATTAGTAATTCCCAAATAACCTCATATAATATTAAACATATGAATAAGAATACAAATCAATCACTCTGCATACAATTGACATCATACAAATCATTTTACCACATATCAAAGCACTCCACATAAGCAATTTATCATAATCCTCATAAATTTAATCCGTTCATAAGATATGCATCATATTTTTAACATCATAATAAAGTCCTGCAAATTAAATAAATGACATACACCATCTCAATGTTATCCTATCCTAGAATCATATAAAATTCTATATCCATAATGCATTGAAATGAAGCATCAATATATCAATGTTATCCAACCCGGGATCACATAAAGTTCTATATCCATAATGCATAAAAATAAAGCATCCATAATAGTTCCAACATGAAAATCACTGAAAAGTTAGGATGGGTCGGGGTAGGGCCTCACAGATTCCTCTAACTACTTTTATTCTTTGTCTATACTGGGTGATGTTCTCACCTTCCATCATCTTCATGTCATCAAACTTGCCTCTAAGACTTTCCTATTTAGTTTTTTGCACATGCTCATCTCCACCATAAATCAACTTCAACTTTTCCCAAACTTCATAAGTTGTTTCAAGACCATGGACATCAATATACTTAGAATAAAAAAAGTGTACTTAAAATGGCTTCCAATGCTTGAATATTCTCCCAATGTTCCTTAATTTGATATGCAGATAGAGTACTGGTAGGAGGTGTGTATTGATTAACAATACACTCAAAGAATTGTTGCCCCATACCTTTGATGTAGATATTCATTATGTCACTCCAGATTCTTTAGTTATCCTTTGTGAACTTAGGACCGTCCTTCTTCATCATTTTGGATCTTTACCTCAAGCAGTTAAGCTTATGCACAAAGAGGACCTATTGCTCAATTGTTATTATGAGGAACCTGTAACTAATGAGAGAGGGTGGGGGGGGGGGGGGGGGTGAATCAGTAGTCAAAACGGTTCTACAATACTTCAAAAATAGTATCAGTAAATACTCAAATAATCTGGTTAGCAGATTTACCAAACCATTCATTTAAGTATTCATCATTATGTAAATAAAGTAATGATATCAAATCCACACATGAACAATTCAATCACCATATGAACACAAAGATTTTTCATGTGGAAACTCAAATGGGAAAAACCATGGTGGGAAATAGCACCCACAAAAATGTTTGCACTCTTTCGGAATGCGCCTGGTTAGGAGATTTACAATATGCCCGGTTAAGAGACGACCCTGTTAGGAGTCACCCAATGAAGGGATTTTACCTTAGCCCTTTTAGGAGCTCTACCCTATTAGGAGTAACCTTGCTAGAGGATTTTAAACTCAAGTTAATGAGCCACTCGGTAAAGGGATTTACAAATATGACCTATTAGGATCTACCTGGTTAAGCGATTTCAAAATGCTATAATTGTTAGGGAACAATAGAGAAAATGATCTGAGGACTTACTTACTTGCTAGTACATATCCTTTTCAACTCAATCTCTGCTATACAAATGAAGACACTCCAATATGGTTCGACACACTCTTCTTCTCAAATCACCGATACAAAATCTCTACTCCAACTCGACCTAAATACACTTTTCAACTAGGTCGGTTACATAACCCTAACTACATTCAAAATACAATGAATTTACATTTACAAATCATTACAACAAATTTCTAGACAATTTCAACCATTGAATGATCATTGCATATCACCGCACATCGATTTGATAAGAAATCAAACCCTTGTCACATTTAGCTAAGCAATTTGTTGTTTCCCAAGAAATACGATCCTTGTACGCACTCAAACATCATGTTATCATTACACAATTTTTGACATGTCATCACTAAGTTATGGACATGATAAGGTCTTCCACCAAACCATAAATCATTACCGATATACATTCTTCTTCATAGAGTTCATTCCATTCAATCATAACTCACTCAATACTCTAAATCAACTGATGTGGTGTGGAACATAGATGCATGTTCTTGTCTTCAACACTCCTGTAAAACCACAATGCCTAACTCCTCACCAGTCATCCATACCAGTGTCTTGATCATTGCTCTAGTCCTTCTTACCAGTTTACAACAACTTAGCAGTTTTTCTATCCAACACATTCTTCTACCGGTTAGGATTTACCAGTAGGCCTAGATGACTTAGATGATTCAAGAAACATGGTTGCCATTAATGACAACCCAAATACAACCATCAAACAAATTACAACTATATCATCATCATCTAGCCAACAATCTCTATCAACTTTACCACTTTACCAGTTATGCCAACAATAACTTTATTGGTCATCTTCTCATTTCATCATCATCTCCATATGCCAATAATCTCACCATCATTATCTTCAATATTTATGCCAACAATATGCCAATAATGTTGGTATTATGGATGTGTTGCATTGGTTTTATCAATGATGTCAACACTTGTCAACACTTTAGAACACTTGGAGATGTTTGGTTATGTTCACCGACATGTTTAGTGACTTATGCACAGTCACTGGTATCTGGTTCACCGACAGGTTATATTGTTCATCGACACTGAGGATGATTTGCTATCATATGGATATTTCTTGGTTATGTCAAAGAAATTCTTTGATCACTTGGTTTTGGTAATTTGGTCATTGATCCAATTGGGTTTGCATATTTGTTGTTATTGGCAAATAGGTCTAGGTTATGGAATGACAAGCATTATCTATTCCAGATCAGCACGACATGTTATGGAGATGATTCATTATTGTTGTAAATGCATTGAGCCAACATCATGCATCGCATATTGATTCATTTGTAATTGATTTAATTGTAATATCTTAGTAAGCCGACCTACACATTTGGTCTCAGGTCTTGGTATATATGTAAGATCTCATTTATGAGATTAAGTATTAGAGGAGTGTGAAAAAGGATTGTAATAAGGTATATGCGAATATAAGCAGAGCTTTACACGCAAACATCATTTGAAGATTCAAGGAGGCTTTTGGAGAAGGCAAATCAGAGCTTAACCAGTACTGAATCCAGCATATGAAGATGTTATTTTGAGTGGTACATTATCATTGGATTTAACCATCCAATTGTAGTCAGTCTGACTCCCGTTTTGTGATTGATTAGTGAGCTCTAGGCAGTTGGCCTTTCTGCATGTGCAAACCCCATTTGTATACACATACTATCTGCAGTAGTATCATCTGATTGTGGGTAAGGTTTCCCACCTAATTTTTTCCCCTTACAGGGTTTCCACGTACACATAATTGTGTTATGTGTTGTGTATGTTATTTGTCTTTCTGTTTCATACATTAAACTTTACCGGTATTGTAATTAACTATTAAAGTGTCTACCGATATTAAATTTTGGTTTACTGGTATTATGCACTAAGTTTGGCTAAGTTAGTTTTAGTTTGAAATTAATATACAACTGATTCACCCCCCTCCCTCTCAGTTGCGTCTGAGACCTAACAATTGGTATCAAAGCCTAGTTTTCTTTTTTCATAAGTTTAACAACTTGAGGAGATCCTTGATGGAACCAACTATGGTATATGGAAGATCAGAATGGAAACACATCTAAATTGCATTGGAAAGGACATATGGGATGTTACAAATAATGGCTATGTTGTTCCTACTCAAGGTCAACCTAATCCACCAACCTTGGCTAAAGATGAAGAAAATGATTACAAAGCAAGAGAAGCACTTTTGAGCACATTGTCAGATCAACAAATCATGGGATTATCGGATAGATCTACTGCTAAATATATTTGGGACAAATTGGAGACATTGAATGAAGGTGATACCAATGTCAAAATTGCAAAACTGGAATGCTTCCGGGTCAGGTATGAAAATCTGAAAATGGAAGAAGATCAAAGGATTTCTTCTTTTATGGAAAGAGTTAATGAAATTGTTTTGGGTATACAATTGTGGAGAATCCTTAAGTGAAGATGAAATTGTTTCTAAAGTTTTAAGAGCTTTGCCACTAGCATACAAAATAAAAGTAACTGCTATTAATAAATTGAGAACAATGCCTAATGCATCAATATCTAGAGATACTTTGGTTAGAAAAATTTCAGCTTTTGAATTTGAAAAATTTGGTCCTATTGCTTCTATTAAGACAGATTTGGCTTTCAAAGCTTCATCATCTGAAAAATCTGATTGGAAAGCACTCCATGCTAGAGAACTTGAAGAAATCAGAAGAGAGAATGAAGAACTTGAAGAGCTTGAAGCACTATTTGCAAGGAAAATGCCTAAAGGTCCAGTTAGAAGTAAGTATGAAGGTAAATCACCATTTAAATGTTTTAACTGCAATAAAATTGGTCATATGGCATCTAGGTGTCCTGATAGACATGCAAGATTGAAAGAAGAAGCTAAAAGAACATACAAGTCTAACCCTAAATATCAAAGGTACATATTTAAGAAGAATAGAGACAAATCATGTTACTATGCTAATGAAGGAGTTACTGATGATTCTGATGAGGAACCAATAGACAATGGATGGGATTTTGTTACTATAACAGAAGATCAACTGGCACCTACTATTCAACCGGTAGAGCAGGCCCTCACAGCTAAAATTGAAGAAAAAGATGAATGGATTATTGATTCCGGATGTTCACATCATATGACTGGTGATAAGAGTAAATTCTTAACCTTTCAGGAATACAATGGAGGTCTAGTAAGATTTGGAGATGACAAAGCTTGTTTGATAAGAGGAAAAGGCACTATATCTTTTGATGGTAAGCACAATACTGATAATGTTTACTATGTTGAAGGTTTGAGGTATAATCTTTTGAGTATTGGTCAATTAGTTGAAAAAGGATTTCAATTACAATTCAAGAATGGTAAATGCAAAATCATGAATAGAACTGGTTTCAAAATTGCAACCAGTAATCAGACTAGAGGTAATATCTTTCATTTGAATAACAATGAGAAGACATGCTTGATTGCACATATTGATGAAAGTTGGCTATGACATAAGAGACTGTGTCATGTAAATTTTGATTGCATTGTGAAAATCAATACAACTAAGGCAGTAAGAGATTTACCTAAGATTGCTAAACCTCACAATCCGGTATGTAAGGAATGTCAATTTGGAAAGAAAGTTAGAGCAAAATTCAAGAGTATTCCAGAAAAATCAAATAATGTTCTTGACTTAATTCATATTGATTTATGTGGTCCAACAAGAACTATAAGTTTACAAGGAGATAGATATTTTATGCTAATAATTGATGATTATTCTAGAATGTGTTGGGTTACTTTTCTTAGGGAGAAATCAGAAGCTTTTGGGAAATTCAAAATATTCAAGGTCATGGTAGAGAATGCAACCGGTAAGAAAATTAAATGCTTGAGATCAGATCAAGGAGGTGAATTCACATCTAAGGAATTTAATACATTTTGTGAAGTGAATGGAATCAGAAGATAATTATCAGCACCTCAGACACCCCAACAAAATGGAGTTGTGGAAAGGAAGAACAAAACTATTTTGGATGCAGCTAGAAGCATGATATCAGAAGCAAATCTACCTCATGTGTATTGGAGATAAGTAGTCAATACAACTATTTATACATTCAACAGAGTTCACATCAAAGGTGAAACTGGTAAGACCCCTCATGAACTATGGTTTGGTAATACTCCTACTCTTAAATATTTTAGAATATTTGGAATCAAATGTTACAGTAGGAGAGATGATTATATTGGAAAATTTGATCCTAGAAGTGATGAAGGAATATTTATTGGTTATTCATCTAAGAGAAAGGCATGTATATGTTTTAATAAGAGATTGCGAAAAATCATTGAAAATGCAAATGTGAAAATTGATGAACAGTTTAGAAGGTCTATAGACTCTGAACCGACAGTTGAGATAATCACAAATGAACCTACTATGAGTACACCGGTACAAAATGTTGATCCAGTCACATCGGCATCATCTGTGAATTCCACAGTGACTGAAGAACAACAACAAGTGAACACACCCAGGTACGTAAGATTGAATCACTCTGAAAGTCAGAATATTGGGAATAAGTATCAAGGTGTTATGACTAGAGGAAGACTGGAAAATGAAGAGGTATGTCTAATTTCTCAATTTGAACCAGCAACTATTAATGAGGCATGTGAAGATAAACATTGGATTAAGGCTATGGAAGATGAATTGGAACAAATTGAAAAAAATAACACATGGACATTGGTTCCCCGACCTAAAAACAAAATGTAATCGGAACTAAATGGGTATTCAGAAATAAATTTAATAAAGATGGTAAGGTAATCAGAAACAAAGCAAGATTAGTGTGTAAGGGATATTCACAGAAAGAAGGAATTGATTATAATGAAACCTTTGCACTGGTAGCTAGAATTGAGGCAGTCGGATTATTCTTAGCTTGTGCAGCACAAAAGAACTATAAAGTATGTCAAATGGATGTTAAATGTGCATTTTTGAATGGAGATGTTGAAGAGGAAGTTTACATTGAACAACTTGATGGATTTTCTTTGACAGATGACAAAGATATGGTTTGCAGGTTAAGGAAAGCTTTATATGGATTGAAGCAAGCTCCTAGAGCTTGGTATGCTAGATTAGACAAATATCTTTTGAAGCTTGGTTACACTAAAGGTAACACTGACAACAACTTATATTATAAAGTGACTAATGATGACATCTTGGTTATAGAAGTTTTTGTTGATGATATAATTTTTGGAGGAGAAGATGGATTGTGTGTAGACTTTTCTAATAAGATGTAGGAAGAATTTGAAATGTCTAGGATTGGAGAGAAAAATATATTTTTAGGATTGCAGATTTCACAGACTGATAAAGGTATATTCATAAATCAATCAAAGTACTTGAAGGAATTACTTAAGAAATTTGGCATGGAAAACTCTAAACCGGTAAACACACCTATGATTGCAACTGATAAACTATCTTTGAAGGATGAATCAAAACCTGTTAATCCAACAAGATACAAGTCTATGATAGGAGGTTTACTGTATTTGACACAAACAAGACCTAATATTAGGAATGCAATATGTATTGTTTCAAGATTCCAGAGTAATCCTAAGGAAAATTATGAATCAACAGTAAAAAGGATTTTTCAGTATCTACAAGGCACAACAAATCTTGGTTTATGGTATCCTAAAGATGAAAATTTTGATTATGTGCATACACAGATGCAAATTGGGTAGTAGATGTAGATGACAGAAAAAGCACCACCGACGGAGCATTTTTTCTTGGCAGCAGACTAATTTCATGGTTGAGCAAGAAACAAAGTTGTACATCCTTATCAACAAAAAAATTAGAATATGTTACAGCAACAACTAATTGTACATAGGTATTATGGATTAAGCAAATGTTGAAACACATAAAGGTAAAATGCAAGAAACCTATAATCATTTACTGTGATAATATGGCAGCAATTGATATATCAAAAAATCCAGTATTTCACTAAAAAACTAAACATGTTTCTATCATATTCAATTTTTTGATAGAGAATGCTGAAGCAAAAGAAGTGAAATTGGTTTATGTGAATACTAAAGAGAAGATTGCAAATATCTTTACTAAACCTTTTCCTAAGGAAACTTTTGAATATCTAAGAGAGCAGCTTGGAGTTATACCCTCACTGGTAGAAACTTAGACAGTTGGAGCATGGCATCAGACCGACAAAATTAACAGAAAAATCTTTTTCCGGCTTTGATGAAGGAGAGCTACTTCTCAGGGGGAGTAGATTGAATAAATGTGGTTATAACCATTGGTATTTGTAATAAGTTCTTTGAACTAATTGTATTTGGTTCTGTATTGCTTTGGCATTTGATGTCAAAGGGGGAGAGATATCTATGAAAAAACACATTATCTTTTGGGGAGAGATTATTCATTGGGGGAGAGATTTCTACTCTCTGTATCTGTATTTTGATGATCTCTTTGGGAGATTGTTGGTTTTTGATTTTTGGCATTTCTGCTTTGGCACTTAGATGGTTTTTCCATCTTTTGTTGCCATCAATGCCAAAGGGGGAGATTGTTGGTATTATGGATGTGTTGCATTGGTTTTGTCATTGATGTCAACACTTGTCAACACTTGAGAATAATTGGAGATCTTTGGTTATGTTCACTGACATGTTCAGTGACTTATGCACAGTCACCAGTATTTGGTTCACCGACAGGTATATTGTTCACTGACACTGAGGATGATCTGTTATCATCTGGAGATTACTTGGTTATGTTGAAGACATTGTTTGATCACTTGGTTTTGGTGATTTGGTCATTGATCCAATCAGGTTTGCATATTTGTTGTTACTAGCAAATAGGTCTAGGTTATGCACCGGCAAGCATTATCTATTCCAGATCAGCATGACACGTTATGGAGATGATTTATTATTGTTGTAAATGCATTGAGCTGACATCATGCATCGCATATTGATTCATTTGTAATTGATTTAATTGTAATATCTTAGTAAGACGACCTACACATTTGGTCTTAGGTCTTGGTATATATGTAAGATCTCATTTGTGAGATTAAGTAGTAGAGGAGTGTGAAAAAGGATTGTAATAAGGTATATGCAAATATAAGCAAAGCTATGAACGCAGACATCATTTGAAGATTCAAGGAGGCTTTTGGAGAAGGCAAATCAGAGCTTAACTGGTACTGAATCCAACATATGAAGATGCTATTTTGAGCAGTATAGTATCATTGGATTTAACCATCCAATTTTAGCTAGTGTGACTCCCATTATGTGATTGAGCAGTGAGCTCTAGGAAGTTGGCCTTACTGCATGTGCAGACTCCATTTGTACACACATACTATATGCAGTAGTGTCATTTGATTGTGGGTAAGGTTTCCCACCATGGTTTTTCCCCTTATAGGGTTTCCACGTACAAATAACTATGTTATGTGTTGCGTATGTTATTTGTATTTTTGTTTGATGCATTAAACTTTACCGGTATTGCAATTAACTGTTAAACTGTCTACCGACATTAAATTTTGGTTTATCGGTATTATGCACTAAGTTTGGTTAAGTTAGTTTTGGTTTGAAATTAATAGACAATTGATTCACCCCCCCTTTCGGTTGCCTTTGGGACCTAACAAATAATACCTTCATAGCCATGGTTCATTGTAGAACATGTCTCAAGGATACCATCCAGAAAAAAAACCAAGATGCTTGAGTCCTTCCTCTATCTTTATCTTTCACAATATCAAAATTATCAAAAAAAGGAAAAAAGTATATAGTAAACAGAAATAATTCATCCACTGGTGAAAACCTGGCAAACAGGTGCCTTAGGAAAGTACCATGATGAAAACCTGACAAATAGGCATCATGTATAATCCTTCATCTCCTTGCATTTGCACTTGGGGGCAAATTTTGTCCATGCTATCCTATCGCATCCTCCATCGTCTATCATCCTCCATTATCCATATCCCTTATTTCTCCTTTGATCTTGACAAGGCTAGGGATTTTCTATGAGCATCACACATCTTATAGGCTTCACCTTGTATGTATCCCTTATCCTATTCATGTCCCTTATCCATTTTTTTTTATCTTTCTTATCCCATCCATATCCTATCACCATCCAAGCAGTCTTTTCTGTCCCTTGATCTTGATTCGTCATGAGCATGTAAAATGTGAAACATGGTTTCAAAAACCTCTTGACATGTCCCTCACACCATGCCATTGATTTACATTATCATATCTAGTCCCTTATCCCATCATGTGATATCCCTTGGAAATTGAATCCGCTTAGTCTCCATAATAAATAGCCTTTGTCTTCCCTCTATCCACCAACATTTTAGCAAGCTTATGTATCCATTCATATTCCTTGCCTTCCTAGACATTGGGGGCAAATAAATAAAAATTGTTAGTCCTGTCAAAAGAATTAAAAAATCAAATGAAGTCTTTAAAAATCTATAAAAATTAAATAATGTCCTAAAATAATCCAAAAACATTCAAAAATGTCCTGAAAAATATAATCCAAAAACATTCATAAAATGCCATGGAAAAAGCCCAAAAAAACTCAAATAACCCTAAAAAAACCTAAAAATTGGAAAATATCAAAATAAAAAACAATCACTTTCATTTCATCTCATTAATAAATTGTTCCTCTTATACATAGACAAGACATTTGCATGGACATCAGACAGAAAACACGACAAACATTGTGCTTAACAAATCATGTATCAATAGATGAACTATTTAATCAACCAAGCATTCAATTGATCAAAATTGTCATATCAATCAAACCACTTTAATATCATCAGAGCTTGTCAATAATCATGTGTCTTACACAAGGTGTGGTATACTCAAAACCAGACTATGTCCTATCTTTGATGGGGTACCATATTCCTTGAAACTAGGCAGCATGATCGTCCTATCATCAAACAAACATTATCAATTTTGACAATAAGATCATAATGACTATTTGACTTGTTTTGGATTTGTGAGTTTTATCATTCATTGATTTTTTTTTATTGTGTTCCTATGCTACTCAAGGATGTCCCCGAGTAATTTAGAGTGGTCAGGATGGCTCACGGTCTTTTGTTTTTATGTCTATTTTGGCACGTTCATGTTGTGGTTGTCGCACATACCTCAACCCTTGATGCACCCGTCTTCGAATTGTTGAACCATTCCTTGTTTGCAATTTGTCTATTTTATGCAAAAGGGACTGCGTTATCAGCTTGTATTTTTATGTCAATGTGCAATACATCCATTTTTCCATATCAAATAAAGACTCTACAATATTGTGCATTTGTGAAAGTAAGGTTTCTTAACCACTAATTATTCTTCGTCTAATTTACGCTTCCTACTAAAATTTCTTCAGTTGGTTCTTGTAGTCATCTTGGTCTAGTCCTGGTGTTATTTTTGATAAATTGGACTATTTTCTAAATTTTTCCCCCAATTTCTTGAGGGGGCACCCTTGCAACCCATCATTGTTGGGGCAATGTTTAATGCGATTTTTCTTTACTATTCATTGTTCAACAACAATCATATTTACATTGTCTCAAAGATTGGCCAAAAAAAGGCACCTAAAAATGGATTACGCTTGTGATGTCAACATGTATGTGCTTCCTATCATTAGGTTTTTGCACTTATTAATTCTTCCTCTATGTTGCACATTTTATCTTTATTATTTGTTAACATCGTGTCATTATTTTGCATTCTTTTCCTATTCAATCCAATTTTCTCAAATTTGACTTCGGTCTTTTTGATGTCAATCTCAATTCTCAATCTGTGATCATATGATCAACCTTTCATATCAATTAGACTTCATTTTAACCCTGATCGGTGTCAATTAGGGTTGTTCTAAATCATTTTTAATATCATTCCTTTTTCAATTAATTGTCAATCAATTTGGATCAATTTTTATCATTTTCAATCATTATTACTTTCTATCAATCTTGATCTATTCGTCATTGATCCCTTATCAATTACCAATCATCATTTATTATGTCAATCTTTGTCAGTCTTCATGATCAATCCTTGTCAATTTTAATCGATTTGTCATCGGTCCCTATCCTTATCAATTCAATCAATTTTTGTTCCAATTATTTTTTTGATCACATTCATCATCATTTTTAATCATGTTGATGTTATCATGACATCATTTTATCTAATTCATTTCCTTTTCTACCTAGGGTTTAATAAATTTTCAATTATTTCCCCCTTTTCCTAACTAATTTGTTTTAGGACTTATAAATTAGCTCATTATCCTAATTCCCTTTTTCAATTTTACAATTAAATACCATTTATTTAATTGGCTAATTTGATATTTATGGGAGAAATTAATAAATAGATATTTATTAAATTATCCCCTTCTCCTCCTCTTTTCTTGCTTCTCCTCCTCTTTTCTAGCTTCCCACTTTCTTCATTTTCGAATGACAATTTTCCCTCCATAATTTCCTCTTAATCAGCCCTAATTGTGCTTCATGAAATCAATCTTCACCGTTGATTTCATTTGATCTCATTCATCCAATATGCCTTTTGAAAGTCTATATTTTGAGGGTCTCTTCCTCATTTTTGACAACCACATTTCGAGTATCCTTATGTTGTTTGATTTATTTCATCATTTCCATCATTTTTTCATCATTTTGTCATCATCTTGCTTTCAAAATACTTGCATTTGTTGTTGAGAGCCAAACACATTTGATTGAAGGATAAAGAAAGACAATGGAGTCATGCGAAGGGAATGTTTGGTGCTAGGGTTCATGTATTTTGATGTTTCATTTCGTCTTTGCATCTCTATTGATTATGGTTAGGATCTATTTCATGATTAGTTATTTGTGGTTTCAACATTTCTTTCATGAAATATGTTTTCTTCAATCCTAACCATCACAAACTGTAGTCACATAAATCTGTCCAGCTTAATTAAATAAATATTCGCTATTTATTTGATTAAAAATCCACTAGCCATCAAATTAATTAAATTAATATTTAATTAATTCATCCCCAAACATTCTTCTATTAATTAAATAAATTATTTAATTTATTTTAATTCATTCATTAAATCAAATTCACAATCAATTAAATAAATAAAATCTATTTATTTAATTAAATCCCCCTTTTTCTCTTTTAAATAAATTAAATAAAACATTTATTTAAATCATTATCCACACCCCACTTACATTTTCCTACAAATGCAACTTGCACTCATTTATTGAAATAAATGAATTTTTATTTTAATAAAATCCTATTTTCCCTCACCCACCAAATCCACTTGCAAAATCTAATCCCCTTCTAGATTCTTCTAAACCCTTCCTAATTAGCCTAATCCATCTTCTAAACTTTGTCACATCCCTAAGCAAAGGGAAGTCACTTCTCAAAACCTCAAAGTCTTTGATAACCATTAAAGGCTTCAAGTCTTCAACCACTAAATGGCTCAAAGTCTTTGATAACCTTTAAAGTCTTTCAACCTTCAACCACTTAATCCCCAAAGTCTCCAATAACCATTTATGGTTAAGTCAAACCCTCCCACATGGTTAAAACATTTGTTTTGACTCAACCTCTATCCAACCCAAAGGTCTCATCAGGCCATTAATGCTTTGACCATGATTATCCCTTAAACATTTGCACAAAGGTTTATCCTTGGATTAACTCTTAATCCAGTGGGTAAGCTTAATTTAGACTTGACCCTTAGCCTTTAGATAACCATGAGGTCTTCTCAGGCCTTTAATGCCTCCAACTCCTTTTCTCAACCCAACCCTATGTTGACACTTGTCACCATTTCATTGGTGCCAATTGTGCACATGGATCCCCAACTTTCAAACTCAACCCTTGATTGAATCTTTCAATCTCAACCATCCATTGCTCCATTTTCCCTATAAATAGAGCCTATTCCTTCATAATCCAGATCTTGAAAACTTGTATGCATCTAAGCTATAGACATTTTAGAGAGCATTTTTAGCATAATCATCTAATACCTTGTTATTTTGGTTAAAATACATCATTTTAGCATCAATAACATAGCATTAGTTTCTCATTTCATATTCAAAGCTCAATATTACAATCTCAATCCTCCATAAGCATCCATAGTGCAAAAAGTTGCTCAGAGCTACACTATTTTGGAACTTGGAGAGGAGAGGAACAAGGGAGAAAGGAACTAAAACCATGCTAAGAGGCATTTGGAGATGCCTCGTTATCTTTGCTTCTTTAGTTAGATATATTAGCATGTTTTTAGCATCTCTCTTGGTATGCCTTTTTAGATTAGTTTTTGATTGACTAACACTGACAATCTAACAGTTTTGTGTCTTTTTGTGTTGTTGATCATTCACTAACCTTGTGTCATTTAGGAGGGCGCCATTTGGTGAACCCGACGTGAATCGAACCACCAAAAATATCTCATTTTTTTTTCTAACTAACATGTTTGATTGTTGAAAGTGTCACATAGGTTGCGCTTTAGCGCTATTGAACACGTTCTGGGGCTATTGACACTTTTTCTTTTAGCGCTATTGCTCTTACAATAGCGCTATTGTAAAAGTTTAAGCGCTTTTGTCACTATTCTAGCACTTCTGTTCTTCTTCTAGCGCTACTGATGATCTTTTAGCGCTTTTGACTCTGTTAGTTTTGTTATTTCAGCGCTTCTGTGTGAAATAGCACTTCTGTTTAAACGCAGACTAGCGCTATTGCAACAGAATGTTGTAAAACTCACTTTGTAACCGAAAAATTGACAGTCTTAGGCTTGTGGAAGCCCCCCCTTTTGACATAGATTTTACTAACTATTCATTGTTTTTGCAGGTTTAAAAACTCATCACTAAACTCACAAATTTTCCTTTAGTGCTCTTAAAACACTTTAAAAAAAAACAAAAAAAAAAACAAACAAACATTTACTTCCATTGCTAGTTAGATTTCATCTTTATTTTGGTGCTTAAAATCAACACACAAATTTTCTTTCTTGCATCAAACTTAAAAATCACAATCCACACTTCAATTTTTGGACAAGTAAAAAGAACAATCGACTTGTTTCAAAATTTTTGCAAGCGATTTACTTCAAGCAAAATGTGTTTTTCATTAAGTTGACCAGGATTTTTGAATTCTAGATTACAAAACACATTGCCTTTGAAGTTAAAACGAACACCATGGCTGTTGGAGCAACATCTCCAAATAGTTAGATCACATTTGCAAATGATGGATTAAAAAGAACAAGTGAATTTCGTGATTGGCACGCTTGTGCAAAAAGTCGGTCGAGCGGTCCTACCTCTAACACACACTATCCTCTCCCTTGGCTTTCGTGGTCCTAGGTGCAAGAGAAAAGTGTTAGTAACACTCAAAATTTTATCTTTTTAAGAGAGGCCTGCCAAGGGATCGATACTCTTGGGAACGACCTCGAGTGGTAAATCCTTCGAGCCGCTATAGAAATCAGGTGAGAGCGAAAGCTGTAGCCTTGGGTATAGCTGTTCCTACAGTGTAACTGGCCGAAAGGACAAATGGGCCCCACCACCAGTTACAAGGCTCTTAAGTGAGTCACTCCAGAATGAACTTATGTCCAAAAACATCGAACATGACTAAACACCTTTAAGTAGTAGCCCACCCGTTCTATTGATTGAGAATATTTGCGATATAATTTAGTGCAAGAGCATAGATGGTTTTGCTCCCAAGATACTCACCATACATATTTCCTTGAGTAGAAACATAGCTTTTTGAAAAGTCACTTGTGGCTTCATGAAAGTGGTGACTCCCCCATCATAGGGATCATCTATTTGTTATGCTCGTGCAAGACTTAGTATATCACATCCTTACCTGCCACGGCGGGATTCATAAGGTATGTAGTACCAAAGTCGAAGAAATATCAAGATGTGGGCTAAATTTATCACAACTGGCCATTTGACCTTAGGGATAAAAAGTGTTTGAAGTGTGTTCGTTTTAAAGACCTAGTGCAAATTGAGCCGACTTCAGGCTTTGGAAATACACCTTAAAATACATCTAAAGGAAGAGTCATATACAAGTCCAAGGATTGGGTTAATCTAGACCCATACTCATTTGTGCCTTTTAGGCAACATTCTTGTGTTTGAGTGCTTGCTTTGTTTTCTTGTCAAAGAAAAATAAGAAAATCACTTCCCAAAAACAAAGTATTCATCCAACCAAACATTTGTCAAAACAACCAAAAACATAAAAAACAAAGTGCAAACAACAAAGAGTCAAAATTTTATGACCATTCTTCACGTCTTGCGAAAGCAGAAGTGTCATCAGAATATCAACTTGAAAAGAAGACCATTAAGCTCAAAGGCTTTAATCAAAAGAAGGAAGTTCTTCTATATCAATCGACAAATCTTTGTCTCACATAGAGTCTTTCTACATCGTATGCGTCTCTACCTTCAAGGCAAAACAAATGAATTTGATTCAGAATCATTGAACCGAAGAGCTTTTATGCAATATAGAGCTCTGAGTTATCACAAAAATCAAGGAGGAAAGATTAATCCAAACTTCTTCCCAAACATCTGTATCACATACAACACAGCTCGAGAAATACCACCAACACCCGAAAGGGAAGAGATAGAGTTTGTCCCATTTGTAACACAAAGTTTTTATTGAAGTTGAAAATATTTTCATCCATCATCTCACTCATACATCATCATTTCATCATCAATCCATCCCCAACTCTCAAAACATTAAGAGGTTCTTGTCCCAAAATTCTCTTTTAGATATTGCTTGAAATCAAACACATCACATCACTTTTTAGATTGTTTCTACATCTAGGATAAGCTCATCCTAAGAGACACATCTACGCAGGTTAAAACTAGTTCATGAGTGAATCCTCTCATTACTAGGTAGTTAAATCTGTAACACATCTCAGATTTCTCTACACCTTATCACATCAAAACTTATCAAACAAACAAGCAATTCAAAGAAGGAATTTCGGTTACATCCACCTTAAAGGTGCTAGAGATCCACGTGCAACACAATTCACCAACCATCAATCTCTCATTTCATCAAAAACTCATCATCATTTTCACTCAAACTTCAACAAAAAGCTTATAAAACAAAATTGCTCAAACCTGATCACAGTCAAGGCAAAGAGAAATACAAAGGGAAGAAGAAGAAGAGGAAAATCTCAATGAATTTCAAGAAGCACTTGGAGGAAATGCAGATGACGAAAACCCAAGTACTCCCACTCCTGCAACGATAGAAAGGGCTCAGCATAACCCTCTCTTTAACAGATTGTTTGACGAAATACTCAGGAGCAATGCGGATGCTCACTTCTTAAGACTCGCTCGAGAAGGAGCAAAACTCCCATCTGACTTTGATCTTGCCCAATTAAGACAAGCATCAGAAAGACAAAGTCACCATGAAGAGGAAAGAGATAGAGATCACATCAGATATAACATTCCTCGAGGTAACCCACCACCTCCTCCTCCAAATGAAATGGAGATGTTGCGGCAACAAGTCGAGAATCTCGCCCAACAACTTCATAGTGGTGTCAAGACTAACCAATTCTCACTCAATGACATCTGTCCCTATCCTTTTGATAGGAATCTTTACATGCCACCATTTCCTCGAGGATTCAAAACACCCAAGTTTGAAAAATATAATGGAAAGGGGGATCCCCGCGATCATGTCCGAGAATTTCATTCCGCTTGTCTTGAAGTAGCATATGAAGACACCTACCTAATGCGCCTTTTTCCCCAAAGCTTGGGAGGCACGACCACATCATGGTTTTCCTGACTTCCAGGGGGCATTAGAACATTTGAGGAACTCATCCAGAAGTTCCTAGCTCATTACTCTCATAACATTAAACGCGACATCACCATGGCTGATCTGTGCAACACCAAACAAAAACCAGGTGAACAATTCTCAGTATTCCTGCAACGATGGTGTCAAATGTCTAGCAGACGTTCTCTTCAGTTACTTGAACAAGAACTAGTGGAAATATTCATTTCCAACTTAAACGAAGAAATGGAATTTCACCTGGATATCAAAGACACAGACTCTTTTAATGATATGATCACCAAGGGTTTGAAATGTGAAAGGGCACTCATCAAGAAAGGACTCATCAAAATCTTTAATGAACCAAAAGATGGTCCTCGCCCACGCTTCAACAGCGATAAACCAAGCTTCTGGAATAAAAACAAGAATGTCGTCAATGATGGGGTTGTGGATGTTCGAACTATCCAAAATGCACAACTTGTGGTTCAGTTTGCAGGACAAAATCCTCCACCTCAGAATAACACAAACATTCCTTCCAATCAAGGTCGCATCACATCTCACGATGAACCAAGACCTAGTCAGCAAAAACAAAAACGAACATATACTCCCTTAGGGGAACCCATTGAAACAGTGTTGTGACAACTCATTTCTCAAAATTTGGTCACTCTACCTAAGCTATCAAACTATGAGCCTCAAGTCAAACCGGCATGGTGGAGAGATACTGAACACTGTGAATTCCATCAAGGAAGAGGACACAAGACAAGTAATTGTCACCGATTGAAAGATCTTATTCAGGATCTTATTGACCGAGGAGAAATTGAAATTGAAGGACATGACCCAAAAACAACCAATAATGATCATCTGATGTTCAAAAATCCACTTCCATCACAAGATCAAAGGGGTCCTTCCACTTCCAGATGAGGTCCTGATACCACTGATTATATGCAAGCTGCGTATAATTACACTGTCAATCATCTGTATGATGCCAAGGAACAAGTTGCAACCATAACCTTCAAAAATCCCAACTCGAATTGCAATGTTGTTACACGTCACGACAAAGTTACCATCAAGGCAGCTCCACAAGGCACCACCTCCATCCCAAAGCAGTATAATCTTGTGGAACAATTAGACAAAACCACTGCGCTTATATCCATTTTAGAGCTTTTGCGCCTATCACCCTCTCATAAAAATATCTTGGATCAAGCACTCCAAGAAGTGTCAGTCCCTGCAAATCTGAATACAGACCAATTTCAAGCCATGGTTGGAAGTCTCAAGTCATCACCTTGTCTCACTTTTTCTGAAAGTGACAACTCTTCTTTCCAACAACCGCATAACGCCTCACTCCACATTGAAGGATTTATTAACCAACATAGGATCAAGCGAGTCTTGATCGATAATGGAGCGGGCCTAAATATTTGTACACTGCAGTTGGTCACAGCATTGGGATATGCAATAGAATCAGTGGATCCTCGTCAGAAGATCACAATCAAAGCCTATGATGATGCAGAGTGTTCATCCAAAGGAGCTGTGGTACTACCAATCCGAGTGGGCCCCGTGGTAAAACACATCATTTGTCAGGTTCTGGACCTTCCTCTGCCATATAATCTATTGTTAGGAAGACCTTGGATACATGCCATGCAAGCTGTTCCATCTACCTACCATCAATGTATCAAGTTCCCACATAACGGTGTAGAGATCACAATTCTGGGCGATACAAACCCCTTTGCATATTGCCATAATATCAACCATCAACCATAGATTACCATTCCTAATAATAGAGAAGCCATTTCTTCCACATCATATATCAGTCCCGCCTCTCTTGCCCGTTCAAACAACACTATACCCAAGCAAGAAAAGCTTAAGATGAAGATCGCAGAGGAAGGTCCTGGGGAATACAACTTGAGTCAACTCTTTTGTGTAGGGCAAATTCCCACTTCTCCTAGAACTCATGGTAAACCACAGCAGGTACTCCAGCAACCACTAAACATACCAGCATGTGCTTTGACGCCTTTCATTCTTAGAAAGAGTCAAGAAGAAGAAACACAAGATGAGGACCTGGCGGAATGGATCTATAAGGATCCCATCACCACTGACATACCGCGAGTTACACTTCCTACAGAACAGTATGGCAAAGGTCTCCTCATTATGCAACGAATGGGGTATGATGGTCAGAGTGCTTTAGGATATTGCAAACAAGGACGACATGAACCTCTGCTACCAGAATTCAAGCCCAAAGGTAACACAGGCCTAGGCTTTGAGAAAGAGATCTTTCCTAAACTCAAGTTCAAAGGAAAACCCAGCAAACCATTTTGTCCACCTACTGTAAAGCGGACGCCTTTCATTATCAAAGCGGCATCAAGCACCATCCCAACTGCCCCACTGAGGCTCACAACCCCAACACAACCATCTGTAATACCAATCATCCCACCAAGCGAACCAGTAGTCTCATCAGCGACACCATTAGCAGCAGAGCCTGTATTAGAACCCGTAGCAGCATCTATGGCACCAACAGTTCCAACAGAAGCCACAGAGTCAATACTACCAATACTTCCTGTATCGGATTCTTTAATCTCCATCAACCGCCCTGCAGCACCAATCATTACAAAGGTACGTCAACCAATCACACCTGCAGTATTTAACTCAAAAGACATCCCAGTATGGTATAGCAATCGGATGCTGGAAAGTGATTCAGAGACCAACTCACATGAATGGGAATTTGATTCAGTACAGCTTAACACTTCAGATGAGGAAGACACATCACCACCTCCACCACGTAAAGACATCCCTGTTTATGGAGAAGCACAGACAAAGACTACTTGGGTTCCTAAACTGGAAACGTCTTCCACAGACCCTACGTCTCATCCTACACCTGATTCTGACAGGGAGAGTACCATTAACGACCTTCACCATAACGTCTTAACCCTCACTGATACATCTAACGCACTTAACCTGGTCGATGAAGTAATGCCCATTGTCCACCCTGACCTCATCGAATGGAACCAACCAAATCCCCCATGTCTTGACTTCTTCCAAAACGATGAGGCTATCATTGACTTTTTGGAAATAAGGGATAACCTACCAAGCGGGGATCACAAAGTTGGATTCGCCATCGAACTTAATAGTGCAGCATACTTCGAGGCAGATGCCAAACCTTTCAGCTGCAAAAATATAACAATAAAACATGGATCTTCTAGTGAAAACCACACTGTGGCACTATTTGATCCGACAAAAGTAAAAAGAAAGAGCGTATCCAATGGTGAAAACCTCTCTGAGGCGCCTGAGGATGAAGGGTTTGACATTCTCCCTGACAGTACACAACAGGAATGATCAACGATTCTCATCGAGGAAACCAAAGAGTACACTGTGGGGACTCCTGAAAATCCTCATATCATACATCTGGCATCTCTTCTCACTCCAGAGGAACATCCTAAATTTATAGAGTTCTTCCAGAAGCGTCAGATCAACTTCGCATGGTCATATGTAGACATGCCTGGGCTTGATCCTGATTTAGTCATGCATCACCTCACTGTAGCAGAAGGAGCCAAACCTGTCAAGCAAAAACTTCGTAAGATGCATCCTCAGATTGCAGTGCTAGTCAAAACAGAACTCAAGAAACTCCTAGATGTTGGTTTCATTAGACCAATTGATTATGCAGAATGGATCTCCAATATTGTGCCTGTCGGCAAACCAAAAGGGGGCATCCGCATTTGTACTGACTTCAGAGATCTGAATAAGGCATGTCCTAAGGATGACTTCCCCCTTCCAAATATTGACATCATAGTGGATCTGACAGCAGGACATGCCATGCTTTCACTCATGGATGGTTTTTCAGGATACAATCAGATAAAGATCGCACCAGAAGATCAACATAAGAGAGCCTTCACCTGTCCATGGGGCACATATTGCTGGAATGTGATGCCTTTCGGTCTCAAGAATGCAGGAGCAACCTATCAAAGAGCAATGACCACCATCTTCCATGACATGATGCATACTATGATGGAAGATTATGTGGATGACTTACTAGCAAAATCACTCACTAGAGAAGGTCATTTGGACATATTAGAGAGAATCTTTGATAGACTGGAACAATATCATGTTCGACTCAACCTAAAGAAATGTGTCTTTGGAGTGACCTCCGGGAAACTTCTAGGATACATCGTCTCAAGCAAAGGCATTGAGGTCGACCCAGCGAAGGTAAAAGCAATTATGGACATGCCACCTCCAAAGAATATCAGTCAGCTAAGGACATTACAAGGGCGGCTTCAATCCATCCGAAGATTCATTGCACAATTGGCTGATAAGTGTCACCCATTCACACACCTGCTACACAAGAACATCCGCTTTCAGTGGGATGCCCGATGCCAGCAAGCATTTGAAACGCTTAAAGACTATCTTATGAATCCACCATTGCTGATGCCACCAGATCCAAGTAGACCATTATTACTCTATATCTCGGCAACAAGTACAACATTGGGTGTACTATTGGCACAACATAATACAGAAGGCAAAGAGTGTGCTGTATACTACATCTCTCACACACTGGTGGGCTATGAACTCAATTACACACCTATTGAGCGAGCTTGCTTAGCAGTAATCTTAGCAGCTACTAAACTGAGGCACTATCTGTTGACACACAAGGTACAACTCATTGCAAAGATTGATCCACTCAAGTATTTACTTAACAAAGCAGCATTGACAGGTCGCTTGGCCAAATGGGTGATGATTCTAAGTGAATTTGACATCGAGTATGTGGACCGTAAAGCTATCAAAGGTCAAGTTATTGCAGATCAGTTGGCCGATGCACCACTCACAGGCGATCATCCTCTTATTTCCAATTTTCCAGATGAGGAGATATTCATGATCACAACAGCACAACCATGGAAACTATATTTTGATGGTTCATACACTAGGCACGGCTCGGGGGCAGGCATTCTATTTATCACACCCTAAGGTGACAACATCCTGAAGTCTTACAGGCTCACATTTCCATGCACCAACAACATCGCAGAGTATGAGGCCTTGATCACAGGACTGAGGTTAGCCGTACAATGGAAATTACAAGAACTGCAAGTATATGGTGACTCCCAACTGGTCATTCGACAAGCAACAGATGAATATCAGACCAAAGATGATAAACTCATGCCATATAAGCAAATGGTGGACAATCTAAAGGCATCATTTACTACTATCACTTTTGAGCAGATACCAAGAGATCAGAATCGAGCTGCTGATGCTATGGCTACCATCGCATCTCTCCTAGATCTTCCACAAAATTCAACACGCTATGAGTTCTTGGTAGAACAGCTTTGGATTCCCGCTTATGATATCCCCGAATCCGAGATGATATGTCACCTTGTCGGTTCCGAATCCCCATGGTATGGTGAGTTCTACACCTATCTCCGCGATCACACCCTTCCTCCCAACCAATCAAATAACCAACGTAAAACCTTCATTCGCCAAACTGCTCGATATACCATTATTGCCGAAACCCTATACCGACGCAGTCTTGATGGTACTCTCCTTCGATGTCTGGAACAAGATGAGATAACAAAGGCTTTGGAAGAGGTACATGAAGGAATTTGCAGGACTCATTCAAGTGGTCCGTCACTAGCCAAGAAACTCCTGCGCCATGGATACTATTGGCCATCTATGGAAAAAGACTCCTACTACTTTGTCAGAAAATGCAAGAAATGTCAAGTTCATGGCAACCTGATACATGCACCAGCCCAGGAACTGCAACCAATCACAACACCATGGCCTTTTTGTCAATGGGGCCTTGACCTTGTGGGTAAGATTCATCCATCTTCATCCAATGGCCATAAATTCATTATTACCGCCACCGAATATTTCACAAAGTGGATCAAAGCTATTCCACTTACCCAAGTCACCAGCAAGCAGATCGCTTCATTCATCCTCAACTACATCATCTGCCGGTATGGTGTGCCCATGTCCATCATCACAGATAACGGTCTTCCTTTCAAAAATCAGGATGTCCGCGAACTTTGTGAGAAATTTCATATCCAACACCGCTTTTCCACCCCCTATTACCCACAAGGCAATGGTCAGGCCGAAGCATCCAATAAGAACATATTAAGAATCCTCAAGAAGATAGTTAATGATGCCGGTCGTGATTGGCATGTTCAACTAAATCCAGCACTATGGGCATATCGAACTAGCATTCAAACCCCTACAGGTGCAACTCCTTATTCATTGGTCTATGGTGCAAAAGCTATCTTGCCTATTGAGGTCAAGATACCATCATTACGGGTTTCCTTGCACAATCTCATCGATGATGAAGCATACAGAGTCTCACGCCTCCAAGACTTAGAATTACTTGATGAGAAACGACAAGCTGCATACAATCACCTCAAAGCCTATTAGCAACGCATGAGCAGAAGCTACAATCACCGTGTTAGACCTTGTACATTTGAGGTAGGTGATCTTGTTCTTTGAGAGAATCCTCGCAATCAACCAAACAGAGAACATCAGGGCAAGTTTGAATCAAACTGGCTGGGCCCATATGTTGTCACTGCTATATTCGGGTCTGGGGCATATCAGTTGGCTACATCAGAAGGAGAACCGCTTACAGATCCAATCAATAGCATGCACCTAAAATGGTTTTATACCTAAGCTGTACAGAGCATCAGGCTCCCCTGCATACCAGAAAATACCAAAAACATTCAGAACAATGTCCTGAAGAAAAAAACAAAAACATTCAAAAAAGTAAAGAAAAATCATGCATCCAAACGGTGAACAACCACTCCGGTGGCACCTTGGGTAAGTGCGATGGTGAAAACTTGGCAAACAGGTGCCACTCGTAAAGGCTATGGCTCCATTGTCTTTCAGGCTCGTTGCGATCACATTCATACATACACACATCCATGCATCCAAACCATGGCTTGTTATTTGATTTGTAATCCGAGATAGTACTTCATGCGTCTAAACATCCCGCTTTTTTTCATAGTCATGTCTAAAACTGGGGGCAATGCCTTTAACCTATTGATGGAAGTGGATTCTACATTGTCTTATGATTCATTAAGTTCTTCATTCAAACAATCATCAAAAATCCAAAAACATTCAAAAATATCTCGCAAAAATACCAAAAACATTCAAAAATATCTCACAAAATCCAAAAACATCAGAAAACATCAAAAATCACACAAAAACATGAAAACACCTTGTACATACTCATCCGTGTAGATACCAAGACCAACATTGACAAAATACTCACAAAAGAGACCACTTATCAATCGACCACACCATCAACATCAAGACTCAAAAAACTGTCTTCAACAAGGATGCATCCTTCCTTCCCAAAACAAAGACACAAAAGTAACATTTTCTTTGACAAGAAAATTATGTTAAGCTATCAAATGCTTGGTTGATTTGTGAGTACAATCATTCGTTTATCTGTATCGGGATCTTGCAACATTGTTTTGTATCGTTTGCGCATTATTTCCGATGAAGTTCTGGGGCATGTACTAATGGTGTCTACGTGGGAAGTTCACTAAGCTATGTGATCATAGGCAAAAATACAGTCATAGATCACTACGGCTTGCTGACTACAGCGTATACCTCGACCATATGAGCATGAACCATTACCAAGGATCCTTATTCTTTATTCTTTATGTATATACTGTTTGTTTGTAGGTACAATACTCTTCCTTTGGTTCCTCCTACCTCATCCAAACTGGATAAAGGTTTTTATCTCTTAGTATGGTATGCACTTGTGTCAGGATATGATCAGCCTAAGATCAAGGAGGACGATCCAAGTCATGCATGAACGGAGATAATCCTTGTCTGTTCCGCAAGCAATACTCTGGTCGGCTTGACCCTTATATCAAGTTGCTTGTATTAACTTGCTATATAAAATCCATGAAAGGAATACTTAGGTCATCTTGAATCATTATGTCAAGATGCTTGTATTCTCTTCCAACATTTTAAACGCTCAATGATGAAAATAGAGCACTATGGATCGTCATTTCATCTCATCTGTTTATATATTGCATTCCGTTGCATATCACCCATCCGTTCGCTCATTCATATATAGGCTTTATATGCAAAATGAGAAAGTTAAGCTGGTCTTGGATACAATCATGATCGAGTACTCTGATACATCATCAATGCATCATGCTAAGTCTTACAAACCTTGCATTCCTCATGATCATATCATCCTCGCATTTAGTTGCACCTTGCATTAAAACATTTAAGTTGCATCTTGCATTAAAACATTTAAGTTGCATCTTGCATTAAACATTCATGTCATTTTTAAAATAAAAAAAAATAAAAAAATAAAAAAACAAAAAAACTTTGCATATAGTTCATTTTCTTGACATTTAGTTTTCATTAATCATTTGCATTATTGCATCAATCATAAATAATTAGATTCATTCATGGGATCAAATTGTCTTTTGATTGCTTTTAAATCATTTATTAGGCATTCATATAGCATCAATTATCCATTATCATTTCATTATCCTTTATCCTTTATCATTACACACATTCATTTATAGTTAAAAGGTGCATTCATTCATTCATTACTACGTATCCTATTATGCTCATTTAAGGATTCATTCGCATTGCATTCATTATCATCTTTTTAATTGCATTAAGGTGCAGTTATTAAAACCATAAGTTATAATATCCTCACATTATCATTTTTACTTAACATCATATTTAAAGCATTTAGAATCATAACACCATTTGTTTCCAAACATTGGTTCATACCATTATATATATCCATTATACATATGCATTCATTTAAAACATTATCATATAAACATTTGTACTTTACATTTTGTTTATCCATCTTACATTCATTTAACAAACATCTAGATGCATATTCATCCATAAAAATCATTCATTCGACCATTGCATTAACATCATCACATAAATCATCTCATCATTATATCAAAATAGGAAACACCAAACTCCTGTTCATATATCATCATAAGCATACATCATCATCATGGCATTACATACATAAAGCATTGCATCAACAAATCAACAAAAGTCATACATAAACCTGCATTCATATGTTAGTATCCAACATCATAAATCATCATAAAAACATGCATATAGGAAACATCTCATCAATGCATACATATACACATATCCATCTAAAGCAATAAACTCATCATCCTGCATAAGCATCCATACATAATCAAATGCATATCATCAAAATATGGGATCTCCTCATATATATATCATCTCATATATCAGAGTACAATGAAGTCTACAAAATTGGCTACCAAGAGCCATCCAAGATACAGTCCCCAAAATAAAGATACAAATACATCCATGCATGAATGCTCTCTCAAATGCCGCTCTGGCCAGATGCTGTCCTCACACCTCCCCCTGCTCCACCACTGGTGCCTGCACCACCTGATCCATCTCTCCGTGGAGGCCTCATTGAACCCCCACTCCCTCCAGCATCTCCTGATCTCTCCCGCCTCAAAGGACCCATCACTCCCCCACTGCTCTGCACCCTCTGCGATCGCTCTGATCTCGCCTGCCGCATCTGCGAATAGCTGAGAGCTCACTGACTCACTGGCACCACCTGCTCATATAACCCCCGCCAGTACTCTATCTCAGCCTAAGCTCGCCGCATCTCCCTCATCACCTCCCCTGAAGGCCCTTGTGCTCCAATCCGGATTCTCTCCTGCAGCTCCGCCAATCTCTCCACTGCAGCATCTCTCTCCCGCAGCACCACCGTCAGCTCCGACTCCCGTGCAAATAGCTGCACATCCCTAGCTGCCACCTCTGCCTCCAAATCCTCTATCCGTGTCTGCAAGCGCACTATAATATGCTCCCGCAGATCTCCAGTGGCTCCCTCCCCGGTGTCCATAGCTGCCTCCCCTACACCTCCCTCTCCAGAAGTCCCCACCCCTCTGTCCATCGGGATCTCCCTCTCCATCCCCCTCCCACTCAGCTGCACTCCTCTCGGTATCAGTGGTCCCTGTGAGATCTGTAGAGGAAGTCCACCTCTCCCTCTTCGCTGGCTCCGCATCCCTAATCCTCCTCCACCTCCTCCTCCTCCATCTCCTCCACCACCTCCACCTCCTCCATCTCCTCCTCCACCTCCTCCACCTCCACCTCCTCCTCCTCCATCTCCTCGACCTCCTGCCCTCCCCCGTCTCCATCCCCTCTCATCCTCAAATGCTAGGATCAGCTCTGCTGGGTCCGATATCCGTAGGATCGGGTGCACCGCCCGATACTGCGTGTACTCATCTGTAACCCCTGCATCAACGACCCTCGGTCGTAGGTCCCATGGCCTCGCTTGCAGTGTCTGAAACTCTGCTAGTGCCTGATCATAAGGTAGCACTGGACCCCATGCATACCTCTCCTGAATCACCCGTGCATACTCTCCTGATCTGCTAAGCAGTCCCTGCTGCCGTCCAAACTGCCTCATCACTCTCCCTGGCACCTATCTCTCCACATGATATGCCATCCTCCCAATGAGGAATCAAGTCATAAAAACATATGGCAGTGCCTCTGCGTCATCATCCCATGGCTCACACTCCAAGTATGGCCGCCATATCACTGCATCCAGATCATCCAGCACCTGCCGCCACCACTCTAACTTCCCCAAATGGGGCTGACTCATCATACCACTATACATAAACATGTATGGCTGATCCACCGCACGGAATCTCAGACTCACCGGTCGAGTCACTGGTAGATGCTCCCAAGCCCAAATGTGTAGCAGCGTCATGCCCACTGCTAAAGAACCCCTCCCTCGGTACACTACCTCGTGGAGCTCCTGATACATGTGCGCCAGCACGCACGACCCCCATGCAAATCGGGTCCCCTCGGTCATCATCATCTCGATAACCTGTCCCCATCCCACTGCCAACCCATGTGACCGTCTGTCTGGACACAGGAGTCCTCCCACAATCCCGGACAACACTGCTGGAAGTGGCTCATACAGTGTCGCTATATCCTCCCATGCGATCAAGCCATCATCAATGAACACATCCTCATCAAAAATCCTTTGTACTGCCACAGTCCCCCAGGATCTATCATATGTGACCAACTCTCCTCGAATCGGAATCCGTAGGATGTGCCACACATCCTCCAACGTCACAGTCATCTCCCCCTGTGCCAAATGAAAGGTGCACGTCTCGCTGTGCCACCGCTCCGCCAGTACTGTGATCAATCCATGATTCATACGAATCACAGGCATGTGCATCACCTCGTAGAGACCAGTCGCTGCAATACAATCAATCTCCGCCTGTGATAATCGGTCCCGCAACCCCTGTGTCGCAGGATGGCGCTCGCGTAACTGCAACACGCACAGATCCTCCTGCACATGGACATTCATCAATCACTATCAGTTGTTTTGTTTTCAAACTTTCTTAAGTTTAAACCTAGACTATCATCAGATACTTTGATCAAGTATCTTCGGGTCTCAACAGGTAAGCAATCATGGCCACCTAGACTTCAATAGGCATTTATCCTAAACAAATGGCCTAAGTCTCATCGAGCTGCTATGGTTCAAAACAACTCCCACTTCACTTCACCATCCATCAATCATTGGCATCAAGAGATTTTCTGCATCCAAACTAGGGCATCTTTTTATCTTAAGGCAAAAGCATTATTTTACCAACAAAAGCGCTAGTTTTCAAACAATAGCGCTACAACCATATCACAAGCACTCAAACAGTTATACAATAGCGCTACAACTACCAAAGCGCTAAATCAGCTACCCATTAGCGCTACTTCACAGCAAAAGCGCTCATATAACCCACCAATAGCGCTAAAACTTACATACAATAGCGCGAATGCATGGCCAAAGCGCTCAAACAAGGGGACAATAGCGCCATTGCGGCACAATAGCGCTAATTCATAGAGCAAAAGCGCCAAAACAACAGTTCCAGCGCTCTTGCTCCGACTTGACTTGGACTCAGCTAAAAACCTAGCAAAAATGCACAAAAATTGAGTTTTCGAATTTACGTACCGCTGGTCCGTAGTCATCTGGCCGCTGGAATCGTCGGACTCGCTCGAATCTGTGCTCGATGATCGGAATCGGCATCGTAGCTGCTGCTTGCTCCTCCAAATGTCACTATCAGAGCTCTCGTTTTCAACTGGTTGCGGTCACAAATGATGCTGTTTTCACCCCTTTCACCCCATTTATACCCTTCGTGGTCCCCGTAACTTCTCCCCTGCTCATCGCCGTGGTCCCCGTGAACTTCCCGAGCCCCCCATTTCTCCATGTTTCCCCCGTTTTCTTCTATTTTTCACCCGTATGACTAACTTCTTCTCTTCTACCACCCTGCCAATTTTCGTTTTTTTTTCAAGAGATCGCCCGATTTTTCAAAATTTCTCGGCCCATCTCTCGAGGGGGCATACCACCCATTAAATTCACATTTTATGGGGCATTTCTTCACACCTATTTTTCTTTCTTTGAAACGACACGATAAACCGCACCGTCTCAAAGAGGGGCAAATGTAGTCACATAAATCTATCCAGCTTAATTAAATAAATATTCGCTATTTATTTGATTAAAAATCCACTAGCCATCAAATTAATTAAATTAATATTTAATTAATTCATCCCCAAACATTCTTCTATTAATTAAATAAATGATTCAATTTATTTTAATTAATTCATTAAATCAAATTCACAATCAATTAAATAAATAAAATCTATTTATTTAATTAAATCCCCCTTTTTCTCTTTTAAATAAATTAAATAAAACATTTATTTAAATCATTATCCACACCCCACTTGCATTTTCCTACAAATGCAACTTGCACTCATTTATTGAAATAAATGAATTTTTATTTTAATAAAATCCTATTTTCCCTCACCCACCAGATCCACTTGCAAAATCTAATCCCCTTCTAGATTCTTCTAAACCCTTCCTAATTAGCCTAATCCATCTTCTAAACTTTGTCACATCCCTAAGCAAAGGGAAGTCACTTCTCAAAACCTCAAAGTCTTTGATAACCATTAAAGGCTTCAAGTCTTCAACCACTAAATGGCTCAAAGTCTTTGATAACCTTTAAAGACTTTCAACCTTCAACCACTTAATCCCCAAAGTCTGCAATAACCATTAATGGTTAAGTCAAACCCTCCCACATGGTTAAAACATTTGTTTTGACTCAACCTCTATCCAACCCAAAGGTCTCATCAGGCCATTAATGTTTTGACCATGATTATCCCTTAAACATTTGCACAAAGGTTTATCCTTGGATTAACTCTTAATCCAGTGGGTAAGCTTAATTTAGACTTGACCCTTAGCCTTTAGATAACCATGAGGTCTTCTCAGGCCTTTAATGCCTGCAACTCCTTTTCTCAACCCAACCCTATGTTGACACTTGTCACCATTTCATTGGTGCCAATTGTGCACATGGATCCCCAACTTTCAAACTCAACCCTTGATTGAATCTTTCAATCTCAACCATCCATTGCTCCATTTTTCCTATAAATAGAGCCTATTCCTTCATAATCCAGATCCTGAAAACTTGTATGCATCTAAGCTATAGACATTTTAGAGAGCATTTTTAGCATAATCATCTAATACCTTGTTATTTTGGTTAAAATACATCATTTTAGCATCAATAGCATAGCATTAGTTTCTCATTTCATATTCAAAGCTCAATATTACAATCTCAATCCTCCATAAGCATCTATAGTGCAAAAAATTGTTGAGAGCTACACTATTTTGGAACTTGGAGAGGAGAGGAACAAGGGAGAAAGGAACTAAAACCATGCTAAGAGGCATTTGGAGATGCCTCGTTATCTTTGCTTCTTTAGTTAGATATATTAGCTTGTTTTTAGCATCTCTCTTGGTATGCCTTTTTAGATTAGTTTTTGATTGACTAACACTGACAATCTAACGTTTTTGTGTCTTTTTGTGTTGTTGATCATTCACTAACCTTGTGCCATTTAGGAGGGCGTCACAAACATTTTATGTTTTTCACACAAGGTTGGAGTTTTTAGATCTATTTAGATCATCAATGAGTTAAAAGTAGCTTAAGGACTTTTTTTTCTTAATTTTTTTTGTATTGAAGATATTTTACCAAAAGGAAAAAAGTACAAATTTAATAGTTCATCATGGAAGACTATAGGACCAAACGAGGTCACACAAGAACATTAAGGCAAAAATATACATCTTCATATTCTAGTAGACCATACAAGGTCACCTAGTGATATTGACCCACAAGAAAATACATATATCTATAACACAACTTTGACCATGCAAGCCCTACATGGTATAGTATATATAGATTTAAATATATTCACAATTTCTACCAAAAAGACATATATTACATACATATAGAAAAAAAATTGAATAGATCATTTTTAAAAGTTCATACTTTACTATACTTGTCAAGGAAATTCCATCCAATTGGTGGATTCATATCAAATATATCTTCATTTGATCTTATAACTGTTGGCAATTGGAGGAATTGATTATGTGTTGCATTGATGTTTTATCATTGATGGCAACACCTCCTATTTTGGTTGTTTACCGGCTTTCGGTAGGTTTCGGTAGAGTGCTTGGTTTATGATATTGATCTGGTATTCTTTGGTTTGTGGATTCAGTTTGGATCTGTCATTCATGCTATTTAGATGGGTATCATGATCATTTGGTTCGGGATTTGATGACTCAGGAGCTATCATTTGTTCTAGTAAGCCTTTTGGTCACTGGTAAGGGTTCTACCGGCAGAAATTTGTTGAAGATATTTTGATGCACATGATAAGTGGTGTTGGCGCGGCTTCTAGATGGCTTTTGGGATGTTGTTGGTTATCTTGTTCATGTTCCTGTTGATCGGTGGTGTTGGATTTGGGTCTGGACCTAATGCTATCTTATTCGGCTAGGTTATAGACCTGATTATGTAACATGTTGGTGGATGATCCCGATGCATTATCTGTTGGGTTTATTGATTGGATTATGTTGTTTCAGTCTTAGGCCAACTTGGTTGATAATTGGATTGTGGGTTTTTGTTATGAGTTTATTGTATTATCTTTTAGGTGGCTGACCTAATTGTTTAGGTCCCAGGTTGGTATAAATATGATGTAAGTTCTCTTTGTAGATCATGGGCATAAGGGATTATCATTATGGGATTATCTGTGTGCGAATAAAGTTGTAATCATATGCAAAGGTTTTTGGTCGATCATAGGTGATCGAATTGGGTTGGTGAAAGAGGTTTAAGACCTCTGGTACTGAGCTTAACCGGAACTCTACTCAGGCATAGGAGATGCTATTCTTGCAGTTCATTCTTCCTGATTGTAGTCTGGATTTATTTTGTAGTCACTGCGGCTCCTTTTGTGATGAGCAATGTGCTATAGGTTGTTGGCCTTCCTGCATGTGCAAGCCCCTCTTATTGTAATCCCATACTTACTGCATAAGTATTATCTGACTATGGGTAGGCTTTCCACCATGGTTTTTCCCTTTATCGGGTTTTCCACATAGAAATCTTGGTGTTATCTTTTTTGGATGGTTGGTAAATGTTTCATGGTTTATATTTGTGCTTAACAGTTATATCTGCTTTTCTGGTATTTGGTGTATGTATTCTGGTAATAAGGTTTTAATGTTTAAAGTTATATAATCTTTTGACAATTGATTCACCCCCCCCTCTCAGTTGTCCTCCAGTTATCTGAGTTGTCTAGCAATTGGTATCAGAGCTTGGTCCTCTTTGTAGAAGCTTAACTGCTTGAGGAAGATCCTATGGCATCTAGTAGTGCAAGTTCATCAAGTTCATCTGCTATTGTTTTCCGGAGAGAAATTCCTAGGCTTGATGGAACAAATTATAGGGTATCGAAGATACGGATGGAGACTCATCTGAGATGTCTTGCCAAGGAGATTTGAGAGATCACTAAGAATGGCTATACAACTTGTAGTCACATAAATCTGTCCAGCTTAATTAAATAAATATTCGCTATTTATTTGATTAAAAATCCACTAGCCATCAGTTAATTAAATTAATATTTAATTAATTCATCTCCAAACATTCTCCTATTAATTAAATAAATTATTCAATTTATTTTAATTAATTCATTAAATCAAATTCCAATCAATTAAATAAATAAAATCTATTTATTTAATTAAATCCCCCTATTCCTCTTTTAAATAAATTAAATAAAAACATTTATTTAATTCATTATACCCCCCCCCCCCACTTGCATTTTCCTACAAATGCAACTTGCACACAATTATTGGAATAAACTAATTTTATTTTAAATAAAAATCCTATTTTCCCTCACCCACCAAATCCAATTGTAAAATCTAAATCCCCTTCTAGATTCTTCTAACCCCTTCCTAATTAGCCTAATCCATCCCCTAATTATTGTCACATTCCTAAGCAAAATGAAGTCACTTCTCAAAGACTCCAAAAGTCTTTGAAAAACATTTAATGCTTTGTGTGTTCAACAAATTAACCCCCAAAGTCCTCCAAAACCACTAATGGCTCTTACATGACCATTTATGGCTCTTACATAACCATTTATGGTTATTTCAAACTTGTCTCCCCAAGCATTTATTACATTGACTATATTTATCCTTCTTGCCTTTGCACAAGAGTTTATCCATTGGATAAAAGCTTTATTCTTTGAATAAAGAGTTTATTTATTCAACTAACCTTGACTTTAACTTCCTAAGTCATGTCAAGTATTTAATGCTTATTCCCTCCCCTCTCAAGCTATCTCACATTGACACTTGTCATCCTAGGATTGGGTTGAAAGCCCTCACATGGATTTGAAATCATTCAATCCTGACCCTTGTTGAGATTGCTCAATTTCAACCATCCATTGCTCCATTTTCCCTATAAATAGAGCCCATTTCTTCATAATCCAGATCCTGCAAACTTGTATGCATTTAACCTATAGGCATTTTAGAGAGCATTTAGCATAGCAAACTAATATCTTGTTATTTTGGCTAAAATCAATCATTTTAATATCATCTAGTATTTTAGCTTTTCATTTTATATTTGGAGCAAATACTAAAATCTCAATCCTCCATAAGCATCCATAGTGCAAAAAGCTACTGAGAGCTACACTATTCTGGAACTTGGAGAGGAGAGGAACAAGGGAGAAGGAGCTAAGAGCATGTTAGGAGGTATTTGGAGATGCCTCATCATATTTGCTTCTTTAGTTAAATATGCTTTCATGTTTTTAGTATCTCTTTTGATATGCCTGTTTAGATTAGTTTTTGATTGACTAACACTAACGATTTTCTTGTGTCTTGTGTTGTTTGTCATTTGCTAGCCTTGTCCATTTAGCAGAGCATCATTTGGTGAACCTGACGTGAATCCAAACACCAAAAAGATCATTTTTTTAACCAATAACATGTTTGAATGTTGAAAATGTCACATAGGTTGCGCTTTGGCGCTATTGAACTCGTTCTAGCACTATCGATACTTATGGTTTTAGCACTATTGTTCTTACAATAGTGCTATTGTATCAAGTTCAACGCTTTTGACACTGTTTTGGCGCGTTTGACATCGTTTTGGCGCTATTCACCCTGTTTCAGTGCTTTTGCCTTCTCTGTCTTTCCCTTTCTTTTAGCGCGTTTGTGTTAAATAGCGCCTCTATTCAAACACAGACTAGCGCTATTGTAACAGAACATTGTACAAAAGACCTTGTAACCAAAAAAGTGAAAATTTTTAGGCTTGTGGAAGCCCCCCTTAAACATGGATTTTACTAGCCATTTGTTGTTCATGTAGGTTTAAAACTCACCATTAAAAAACCACAAACTTTATTTTTGGTGCTTTAAAACTTGACCAAAGAAAATTTCCTTGCTTTCTAGTTAGGATCACTTGTCTTTGGGGCATTAAAACTGAACAAAACAAACATTTGTTTGCTTACAAATTAGGAAACACACTTTATTTGGTGCTTAAAATCAACAATTCCATTTTCTTGCATCAAACTAAAGAATTTACAATCCACACTTCAAATTTTTGGTGCACATAAAATACACAATCCACTTGTTTTGATTTTTGCAAACGATTTTACTTCATGCAAACGTGTTTTTCATTAAGTTGACCAGGATTTCAAAATTCTAGTTTACTCAAACATATTGCCTTTGAAGTTAAAACGAACACCATGACTGTTGGAGCAACATCTCCAAATAGTTAGATCACATTGCAATAACAGATTAAAAAGAACAAGTGTTTTCCGTGCTTGGCACACTTGTGCAAAAAGGTTGGTCGAGTGGTCCTACTTCTAACAAACACTATGCTCTCCCTTGGCTTTCATGGTCCTAGGTGCAAGAGAAAAGTGTTAGTAACACTCAAAATTTTTATCTTTTTAAGAGAGGCCTGCCAAGATACACATCACTCTTGGGAACGACCTCGTGCGGTAAATCCTTCGAGCCACTATAAAAATCAGGTGAGAGCGAAAGCTGTAGCCTTAGGTATAGCTATTCCTACAGTGTAACTGGCCGAAAGGACAAATGGGCCCCACCACCAGTTACAAGGCTCTTAAGTGAGTCACTGCAGAATGAACTTATGTCCAAAAACATCGAACATGACTAAACACCTTTAAGTAGTAGCCCACCCGTTCTATTGATTGAGGATATTTGCGATATAATTTAGTGCAAGAGCATAGATGGTTTTGCTCTCAAGATACTCACCATACATATTTCCTTGAGTAGAAACATAGCTTTTTGAAAAGTCACTTGTGGCTTGATAAAAGTGGTGACTCCCCCATCATAGGGATCATCTATTTTTTATGCTCGTGCAAGACTTAGTATATCACATCCTTACCTGCCACGACAGGATTCATAAGGTATGTAGTGCCAAAGTTGAAGAAATATCAAGATGTGGGCTAAATTTATCACAACTGGCCATTTGACCTTAGGGATAAAAAGTGTTTGAAGTGTGTTCGTTTTAGTCAAGACCAAGTACAAATTGAGCCGACTTCAAGCTTTGGAAATACACCTTAAAAATACATCTAAAGGAAGGGTCATATACAAGTCCAAGGATTGGGTTGATCTAGACCCATACTCATTTGTGCCTTTGGGGGCAACATTCTTGTGTTTGTGTGCTTGCTTTGTTTTCTTGTCAAAGAAAAATCAGAAAATCACTTCCAAAAACAAAGTATTCATCCAACCAAACACATCAAAAACAAAGTGCAAACAACAAAGAGTCAAATTTTATGACCATTCTTCACATCTTGCGAAAGAAGAAGCATCATCAGAATATCAACTTGAAAAAAAGACCATTAAACTCGAAGGCTTTGATCAAAAGGAGGAAATTCTTCTATATAAATACACAAATCTTTGTCTCCCATAGAGTTTTTCTACGTCACATGCGCCTCTACCTTCAAAGAAAAACAAATGAATTTGATTCAGAATCATTGAACCCCAGAGCTTTTATGCAATATAGAGCTCTGAGTTATCACAAAAACCAAGGAGGTAAGATTAATCCCAACTTTTTCCCAAACATCTGTATCACATACAACACAGCTCGAGAAATACCACCAACACCCGAAAGAGAAGAGGTAGAGTTTGTCCCATTTGTGACACAAAGTTTTTATTGAAGTTGAAAACATTTCATCCATTATCTTACTCATACATCATCACCTCATCATCAATCCGTCCCAACTCTCAAAACATTAAGAGGTTCTTGTCCCAAGTTCTCTTTTAGATATTGCTTGAAATCAAAAACATCACATCACTTTTTAGATTGTTTCTACATCTAGGATAAGCTCATCCTAAGAGACACATCTATGCAGGTTAAAACTAGTTCATGAGTGAATCCTCTCATTACTAGGTAGTTAAATCTGTAACACATCTCAGATTTCTCTACACCTTATCACATCAAAACTTATCAAACAAGCAAGCAATTCAAAGAAGGAATTTCGGTTACATCCACCTTAAAAGTGCTAGAGATCCACGTGCAACACAATTCACCAACCATCAATCTCTCATTTCATCAAAAACTCATCATCATTTTCACACAACTTCAACAAAAGCTTGCAAGCAAAATGGCCCAAACCCGATCACAGTCAAGGCAATGAGAAATAGAAATGGAAGAAGAAGAAGAGGAAAATCTCAATGAATTTCAAGAAGCACTTGGAGGAAATGCGAATGACGAAAACCCAAGTACTCCTACTCCTGCAACAATAGAAAGGGCCCAGCATAACCCTCTCTTTAACAAACTTTTTGACGAAATACTCAGGAGCAATGCGCTTGCTCACTTTTTAAAGCTCGCTCAAGAAGGAGCAAAACTCCCCTCTGACTTTGATCTTTCCCGATTAAGACAAGCATTAGAAAGAAAAAGTTGCCATGAAGGGGAAAGAGGTAGAGATCTCATCAGATACAACATTCCTTGAGGTAACCCACCGCCTCCTCCTCCAAACGAAATGGAGATGTTGCGGCAACAAGTCGAGAATCTCGCCCAACAACTTCATAGTGGTGTCAATACTAACCAATTCTCACTCAATGAAATCTGTCCCTATCCTTTTGATAGGAATCTTTATATGCCACCCTTTCCACGAGGATTCGAAACACCCAAATTCAAAAAATATAGAGGAAAGGGGGATCCCCGTGATCATGTCAGAGAATTTCATTCCGCTTGTCTCGAAGTAGCATATGAAGACACATACCTAATGCGCCTTTTTCCCCAAAGCTTGGGAGGAACAACCACATCATGGTTTTCCCGACTATCAGGTGGCATTACAAAATTTGAGGAACTCATCCAGAAGTTCCTAGCTCATTACTCTCATAACATTGAACGTGACATCACCATGGCTGATCTGTGCAACACTAAACAAAAACCAGGTGAACTATTCTCAGTATTCCTGCAACGATGGCGCCAAATGTCTAGCAAATGTTCTCTTCAGTTACCTGAACGAGAACTAGTGGAAATATTCATTTCCAACTTAAATGAAGAAATGAAATTTCACCTGGATGTCAAACACACAGACTCTTTTAATGATATGATCACCAAGGGTTTAAAATGTGAAAGGGCACTTATCAAGAAAGGACTCATCAAAATCTATAATGAACCAAAGGATGGTCCTCGCCCACGCTTCAATAGTTATAAACCAAGCTTCTGGAACAAAAACAAGAATATCGTCAATGATGGGGTTGTGGATGCCAGGACTATACAAAGTGCACAACCTATGGTTCAGTTTGCAGGACAAAATCCTCCACCTTAGAATAACACAAATGTTCCCTCCAGTCAAAGTCGCATCACATCTCACGATGAACCTAGACCTCGTCAGCAAAAACAAAAATGAACATACACTCTCTTAGGGGAACCCATTGAAACAGTATTGCGACAACTCATTTCTTAAAATTTGGTCACTCTACCTAAACTATCAAACTATGAGCCTTAGGTCAAACCGGCATGGTGGAGAGATACTAAACACTGTGATTTCCACCAAGGAGGAGGACACAAGACAAGTAATTGTCACTGATTAAAGATCTTATTCAGGATCTTATTAACCGAGGAGAAATTGAAATTGAAGGACATGACCCAAAAACAACAAATAATGATCATCTAATGTTCAAAAATCCACTTCCATCACAAGATCAAAGGGGTCCTTCCACTTCCAGGCGAGGCACTGATACCACAGATTATACACAGGCTGCGTATAATTACACTGTAAATCATCTATATGATGCCAGTGAACAAGTTGCAACTATAACCTTCAAAAATCCCAACTCAAATTGCAATGTTGTTACACGTCGTGGCAAGGTCACCATAAAGGCAGCTCCACAAGGCACCACCTCCATCCCAAAGTAGTACAATCTTGTGGAACAATTAGAAAAAACGCCTGCGCTTATATCCATTTTAGAGCTTTTGCACCTATCACCATCTCATAAAACTATCTTGGATCAAGCACTCCAAGAGGCATCAATCCCTGCAAACCTGAATACAGACCAATTTCAAGCCATGGTTGGAAGTCTAAAGTCATCACCTTGTCTCACTTTTTCCGAAAGTGACAACTCTTCTTTCCAACAACCTCATAACGCTTCGCTACACATTGAAGGCTTTATCAATCAGCATAGGATCAAGTGAGTCTTGATCGATAATGGAGCAGGCCTGAATATTTGTACACTACAGTTGGTCACAGCTTTGGGATATGCGGTAGAATCAGTGGATCCTCGCAAGAAGATCACAATCAAAGCCTATGATGATGCAGAGCGTTCATCCAAAGGAGCTGTGGTACTCCTAATCTGAGTGGGCCCTGTGGTAAAACACATCATCTGTCAGGTTCTGGACCTTCCTCTGCCATACAATCTATTATTAGGAAGACCTTGGATACATGCCATGCAAGCCGTTCCATCTACCTACCATCAATGTATCAAGTTCCCACATAACGGTGTAGAGATCACAATCCTGGGTGATGCAAATCCCTTTGCGTATTGCCATAATATCAGCCATCAACCAGAGATTACCGTTCCTAATAATAGAGAAGCCATTTCCTCCACATCATATATAAGTCCTGCCTCTCTTGCCAATTCGAACACCACTATACCAAAGCAAGAAAAGCTTAAAATGAAAATAGCAGAGGAAGGTCCTGGGGAATACAACTTGAGTGAACTCTTTTGTGTAGGACAAATGCCCACTTCTCCTCGAACACATGGTAAACCACAGCAGTTACTCCAACAACCACTAATCATGCCAGCGTGTGCTTTAACACCTTTTGTCCCTGGAAAGAGTCAAGAAGAAGAAACCCAAGATGAGGACTTAGTGGAATGGATCTATAAAGATCCCATCACCATTGATATACCGAAAGTTAAACTTCCTATAGATCAGTATGGCAAAGGTCTCCTCATTATGCAAAGAATGGGGTATGATGGTCAGAGTGCTTTGGGATATTGCAAACAAGGACAACATGAACTTGTACTGCCAGAATTAAAACCCAAAGGTAATACAGGCGTAGACTTTGAAAAAGAGATCTTTCCTAAACTCAAATTCAAAGGAAAACCCAGCAAACCATTATGTCAGCCTACTGCAAAAATGACACCTTTCATTATTAAAGAAACATCAAGCACCATCCCAACTACCCCACCGAGGCTCAAAAACCCAACACCACCATCTACAATACCAATCATCCCACCAAGCGAACCAGTAATCCCATCCATAGTACCATTAGCAGCAGCAACTGTATCAAAGCCTGCAGCAACATCTATGGCACCAGCAGTTCCAGCAGAAGCAACTGAGTCAACACTACCAATACTCCCCATATTGGATTCCTTAATCCCCATCGACCTTCCTACAACACCGATCATTTCATCTACAAAGGTACATCAACCAATCACACCTACAGTATTTAACTCAAAGGACATCCCAGCATGGTATAGTAATCGGATGCTGGAAAGTGACTCAGAGACCGACTCACATGAGTGGGAATTTGATTTTGTACAACTTAACACTTCATATGAGGAAGACACATCACTACCTCCACCACGCAAAGACATCCCTGTTTACGGAGAAGCATAGATAAAGACTTCTTGGGTTCCTGAGCTGGAAACATCTTCCACAGACCCTACGTCTCATCCTACACCTGATTCTGACAGGGAGAGTACCATCAACGACCTTCACCATAATGTCTTAACCCTCACTAATACCTCTAATGAACTTAACCTAATCGATGAAGTAATGCCCATTATCCATCCTGAACTCATTGAATGGAACCAATCAAATCCTCCATGTCTTTACCTCTTCCAAAACGATGAGGCCATTATTGACATTTTGGAATTAAGGGATAACCTACCAAGCGGGGATCACAAAGCTGGATTCGCCATAGAACTAAATAGCGCAACATACTTTGGGGCGGATGCCAAACCCTTCAGTTGCAAAAATATCACAACAAAACATGGATCTTCCAGTGAAAACCACACTGTGGCATTGTTTGATCCAACAAAAGTAAAAAGAAAGAGCGTATCCAACGGTGAAAACCTCTATGAGGCGCCTGAGGATGAAGGGTTTGACATCCTCCTTGCTAGTACACAACAGGAACGATCAACAATTCTCATCGAGGAAACCAAAGAATACAATATGGGGACTCTTGAAAATCCTCATCTCATACATCTGGCATCTCTTCTCACTCCAGAGGAACAACCTAAATTTATAGAGTTCTTTCAACAGCGTCAGATCAACTTTGCATGGTCATATGTAGACATGCCTGGGCTTGATCCTGATTTAGTCATGCATCACCTCACCATAGCAGAAGGAGCCAAACCTGTCAAGCAGAAGCTTTGTAAGATGCATCCACAAATTGCAGTGCTAGTCAAAACATAACTCAAGAAACTCCTAGATGTTAGATTCATTAGACCAATTGATTATGCAGAATGGATCTCCAACATTGTGCCTGTCTGCAAACCAAAAGGGGGCATCCACATTTGTATTGACTTCAGAGACCTGAATAAGGCATGTCCTAAGGATGACTTCCCCCTACCAAATATCGACATCATAGTGGATCTGACAGCAAGACATGCCATGCTTTCACTTATGGATGGCTTTTCAGGATACAATCAGATAAAGATCACACCAGAAGTTCAACATAAGATAGCCTTCACATGTCCATGGGGCACATATTGCTGGAATGTAATGCCTTTCGGTCTCAAGAATGCAGGAGCAACCTATCAAAGAACAATGACCACCATCTTCCATGACATGATGCATACTATGATGGAAGATTATGTTGACGACTTACTAGCAAAATCACTCACTAGAGAAGGGCATCTCCACATCTTAGATAAAATCTTTAATAGACTAGAACAATACCATGTTCGACTCAACCCAAAGAAATGTGTCTTTGGAGTAACCTCCGGGAAGCTTCTAGGATACATTATCTCAAGCAAAGGTATTGAGGTCGACCCAGCAAAGGTAAAAGCAATCATGGACATGCCACCACCAAATAATATCAGTCAGCTAAGGACATTACAAGGATGACTTCAATCCATCCGAAGATTCATTGCACAATTGGTTGATATGTGTCACCCATTCACACACCTGCTACACAAGAACATCCACTTTCATTGGGATGCCAGATGCCAGCAAGCATTTCAGACACTTAAAGACTATCTCATGAATCCACCATTGCTGATGCCACCAGATCCAAGTAGACCATTGTTACTCTATATCTCAGCAACAAGTACAACATTGGGTGTACTACTGGCACAACATAATGCAGAAGGAAAAGAGTGTGCTGTTTACTACATCTCTCGCACACTAGTGGGCTATGAACTCAATTACACACCTATTGAGCGAGCTTGCCTAGCAGTAATTTTAGCAGCCACTAAACTGAGACACTATCTATTAACACACAAGGTACAACTCATCACAAAGATTGATCCACTCAAGTATTTACTCAGCAAAGCAGCATTGACAGGTCGCTTGGCCAAATGGGTGATGATTCTAAGTGAATTTGACATCGAGTATGTCGATCGTAAAGCTATCAAAGGTCAAGTTATTGTGGATTAGTTGGCCAATGCACCTCTCATAGGTGATCATCCTCTCATTTCCAATTTTCTAGATGAAGAGATATTCATGATCACAACAGCACAACCATGGAAATTATACTTTGATGGTTCATACACTGGGCACGGCTCGGGGGCAGGCATTCTGTTTATCACACCTCAAGGTGATAGCATCCCAAAGTCTACAGGCTCACATTTCCATGCACAAACAACATAGCAAAATATGAGGCCTTGATCACAGGACTCAGGCTAGCCGTACAATGGAAATTACAAGAACTACAAGTATATGGCGACTCACAACTGGTCATTCGACAAGCAACAGATGAATATCAGACCAAGGATGATAAACTCATGCCATATAAGAAAATGGTGGACAATCTAAAGACATCATTTAGTACTATCACTTTTGAGCAGATACCAAGAGATCAGAATCGAGCTGCTGACGCTATGGCTACCATCGCATCTCTCCTAGATCTTCCACAGAATTCAACACTCTACGAGTTCTTGGTAGAACAGCTTTGGATTCCCGCTTATGATATCCCCAAATCCGAAATGATATGTCACCTTGTCAGTTTTGAATCCCCATGGTACGGTGAGTTCTACACCTATCTCCACGATCACACCCTTCCTCCCAACCAATCAAATAACCAACGTAAAACCTTCATTCGCCAAACTGCTCGATATACCATTATTGCTGAAACCCTATACCGACGCAGTCTTGATGGTACTCTCCTTCAATGTCTGGAACAAGGTGAGATAACAAAAGCTTTGGAAGAAATCCATGAAGGAATTTGTGGGACTCACTCAAGTGGTCCGTCACTAGCCAGGAAACTCCTGCGCAATGGATACTATTGGCCATCTATGGAAAAAGATTCCTACTACTTTGTCAGAAAATGCAAAAAATGTCAAATTCATGGCGACCTGATACACGCACCAACCTAGGAACTGCAACTAATCACAACACCATGGCCTTTTTGTCAATGGGGCCTTAACCTTGTGGGTAAGATTCACCCATCTTCATCTAATGACCATAAATTCATTATTACCACCACCGAATATTTCACAAAGTGGATCGAAGCTGTTCCACTTACCCAAGTCACCGGCAAGCAGATCGCCTCATTCATCCTGAACTACATCATCTACCGGTATGGTGTGCCCATGTCCATCATCATAGATAACGGTCTTCCTTTCAAAAATCAGGATGTCCGTGACCTTTGTGAGAAATTTCATATCCAACACTGCTTTTCCACTCCCTATTACCCACAAGGCAATGGTCAGGCCGAAGCATCCAATAAAAACATATTGAGGATCCTAAAGAAGACAGTTAATGATACTGACTGTGATTGGCATGTTCAACTGAATCCAACACTATGGGCATATCAAACTAGCATTCAGACCCCTACAGGCGCAACTCCTTATTCATTGGTCTATGGTGCTGAAGCTATCTTACCTATTGAGGTCGAGATACCATCATTACGGGTTTCCTTGCACAATCTCATCGATGATGAAGCATATAGAGTATCCCGTCTTCAGGACTTAGAATTACTGGATGAGAAGCGACAAGCTGCATACAATCACCTCAAAGCCTATCAGCAGTGCATGAGTAGAAGCTACAATTACCGAGTTAGACCTCGTACATTTGAGGTAGGTGATCTTGTTCTACGAGAGAATCCTCGCAATCAACCAAACAAAGAACATCAGGGCAAGTTTGAATCAAACTGGCTGGGCCCATATGTTGTCACTGCTGTATTCGGGTCTGGGGCATATCAGTTGGCTACATCAGAAGGAGAACCGCTTGCAGATCCAATCAACAGCATGCACGTCAAACGGTTTTATACCTAAGTTGAACATAGCATCAGGCTCCCCTGCATACCAAAAAATACCAAAAACATTCAGAAAAATGTCCTGAAGAATTACAAAAACATTCAAAAAGTAAAGAAAAATCATGCATCCAAATGGTGAACAACCACTCCGGTGGCACCTTGGGTAAGTACGATGGTGAAAACCTGGCAAACAGGTGCCTCTCGTAAAGACAATGGCTCCAGTATCTTTCAGGCTCGTTGTGATCACTTCATACATACATCCATCCATCCATCAACCATGGCTTGTTATAAATCTACAAATCCAAGAAAGTACTGCACGCATCCTACATCCCACTTTTTTATAGTCATGTCTAAAAACTGGGGGCAATGCCTTTAACCTATTGATGGAAGTGGATTCTACATTGTCTTGTGATTCATTAAAGTTCTTCATTTAAAACTATCTCACAAAATCCAAAAAACATTCAAAACAATTCAAAATCCAAAAAACATTCAAAACAATTCAAAATCCAAAAACATTCAAAACAATCACCAAAATATCAAAAACATTGGAAATCAAATCAACAAAATCCAAAAATATCAAAATAAAAAAAACCAAAAAAAAAAACCATCGAAAATCACACAAAAACATGGCAACACCTTGTACATACTCATCCGCACAGATACAAAGCAAACATTGACATAATTACTCACATGATGACCACTTATCAATCAAACCACACAATCAACATCAACGAATCAAAACTGTCTTTCGCAAGGATGCATCCTTCCTTACCAAAACAAAGACAAAAGTGACGTTTTCTTTGACAAGAAAATTATGTTAAGCTATCAAATACTTGGTTGATTTGTGAGTACAATCATTCGTTTATCTGTATCAGGTTCCTACAACATTGTTTGTGTATCTTCGGTGCATTATTTCGATAAAGTTTTGGGGAATGTACTAATGGTGTCTACGTGGGAAGTTCACCAAGCTACGTGATCTTATGCCAAATGCAGTCATAGATCATTACGGCTTGCTGACTACAACGTATACCTCGACCATATGAGCATGAACCATTACCAAGGATCCTTATTTTTTTATTCTTTATGTATATACTATTTGTTTGCAGGAACAATGCTCTTCCTTTGGTTCCTCCCCCCCTCATCCAATTTGGATAAAGGTTTTTATCTCTTAGTACGGTATGCACTTGTCTCAGGATATGATCAGCCTAAGATCAAGGAGGACGATCCAGGTCATGCATGAACAGAGATAATCCTTGTCTATTCCGCAAGCAATACTCTGGTCGACTTGACCCTTATATCAAGTCGTTTGTATTAACTTGCTATATAAAATCCATGTAAGGAATACTCAGGTCATCTTGAATCATTATGTCAAGATGCTTGTATTCTCTTCCAACATTTTAAAGCTCAATGATGAAAATAGAGCACTATGGATCGTCATTTCATCTCATCTGTTTATATCTTGCATTCCGTTGCATATCACCCATCCATTCATTCATTCATATGTAGGTTTTATATGCAAAAGTGACCATTAAAGTTGGTCTTGGATACAATCACGACCGAGTACTCTGATACATCATCAATGCGTCATGCAAAGTCTTAAAAACCTTGCATTCCTCATGATCATATCATCACCGCATTTAGGTGCATCTTGCATTAAGTACATTCATGTCATTTTTAACTTAGCATTGCATATCATTCATTTTTGACATTAGTTTTCATTAATCATTTGCATCATTGCATCAAACATTGGTTCATACCATTTTATATATATATCCATTATACATATGCATTCATTTAAACATTATCATATAAACATTTGTACTTTAAATTTTGTTTATCCATATTACATTCATCTAAAAACATCTAGATGCATATTCATACATAAACATCATTCATTCAACCATTGCATTAACATCATCACATAAATTATCTCATCATTATATTACAATAGGAAACACCAAAATCCTGTTCATAAATAATCACAAGCATACATCATCATCATGGCATTACATACATAAAGCATTACATCAAAAATCAAACAAATCATACATATATAAACCTGCATTCATATGTTAGTATCCCACATCATAAATCATCGTAAAAACATGCATATAAGAAACATCTCATCAAATGCATACATATACACATATCCATCTAAGCAATCACTCATCATCCTGCATAAACATCCATATAAATCAACTGCATATCATCAAAATATGGGATCTCCTCATATATAGCATCTCATTTATTAGAGTACAATGAAGTCTATAAAATCGGCTACCAAGAGCCATCCAAGATACAGTCCAAAAAATAAACAATGATACAATACATATATGCAAAAATATTCTCTCAAATGCCACTTTGGCCAGATGCTGTACCACCATCACCACCTGCTCCCCCACTGGTGCTCGCACCACCTGATCCATCTTTCTGTGGAGGCCTCATCAAACCCCCACTCACTCCTACATCCCCTGATCTCTCCCTCCGCAGAGGACCCATCACACCCCCATTGCTCTGCACCCTCTGTGATCGCTCTGATCTGGCCTGCCGCATTTGAGAATAGCTAAGAGCTCGCTGACTAACTGACACCACCTGCTCATATAAACCCCGCCAGGAGTCTATCTCCGCCTATGCTCGCCGCATCTCCCTCATCACCTCCCCCATAGGCCCTGTGCTCCTACTCCAATCCAGACTCTCTCCTGTAGCTCTGCCAATCTCTCCACTGCACTATCCCTCTCTTGCAGCACCACCGCTAGCTCTGACTCCCGTGCAAATAGTTGCACATCCCTAGCCGCCACCTCCACCTCCAAATCCTCTACTCGGGTCTGCAAATGTGCTATCATGTGATCTCGAAGATCTCCAGTGGCTCTCTCCCTGGTATCCATTGCAGCCTCACCTGTACCACCCTCTCCAGTAGCTCCCTCCCCTCTGTCCATCGGGATCTCCCTCTCCATCCCGCTCCCACCGAGTCGAACTCCTCCTTGTATCAATGGTCCCTGTGCTATCCGTAGAGGCAGTCCACCTCTCCCTCTCCCCTGACTCCGCATCCCCAACCCACCTCCTCCTCCTCCTCCACCCTCTCCTCCACCTCCTCTACCTGCCCTCCTCCGTCTCCGTCCCCTCTCATCCTCAAAATCTGGGATCGGCTCTGCTGGATCGGATATCCGTAAGATCGGGTGCGCCGCCCGGTACTGCGTGTACTCCTCTGAAACCCCTGCATCCATGACCCTCAGTCGTATGTCCCAGGTCTCGCCTGTAGCATCCGAAACTCCGCCAGTGCCTGATCATACGACAGCATTGGCCCCCATGCGTAGCTCTCCTGAATCACCCGTGCATACTCCCCTGATCCACTAGGCAGTCCCTACTGCTGTCCAAACTGTCTCAGCACTCTCTTGAGCACCTGTCTCTCCACATGGTACGAGGTCCTCCCAATGAGGAATCGAGTCATAAAAACATAGGGCAGTGCCTCTACATCATCATCCCATGGCTCACACTCCAGGTATGGTCTCCATATAATTGCATCCAGATCGTCCAATGCCCGCCGCCACCACTCTAACTTCCGTAGGTGGGGCTGACTCATCATGCCGCTATACATGAACATATACGACTGATCTACTGCGCGGAACCTCAAACTCACTGGTCGAGTCACTCTCATGAAGCTCCTGGTACAGGTGCGCTAGTACGCACGACCTCCACGCAAATCGGGTCCCCTCGGTAATCATCATCTTGATCACCTGCCCCCACCCCACGGCCAAACCATGTGATCGCCTGTCAGGACATAGAAGTCCTCCCACGATACTTGATAGCACTGCTGGTAGAGGCTCATTTAACGCAACTATCTCCTCCCAGGCAATAGAGCCATCATCAATAAAAATGTCCTCATCAAAAAACTCTGAACTGCAAGGGTCCCCCAAGATCTGTCATATGTGACCAACTCCCCTCGAATCAGAATTCGCAAGATGCGCCACACATCCTCTAGGGTCACTATCATCTCCCCCTATGCCAGATGGAAGGTGCACGTCTCGCTGTGCCACCGCTTGGCTAACGCTGTGATCAAACTGTGATTCATCCGAATCACGGGCATGTGCATCACCTCATACAATCCAGTAGCAACAATGCAATCTCTCTCTGCCTCTGTCAATCGATCCCGCAACCCCTGTGTCGCAGGATGTCTCTCGCGTAACTACAACACACTTAGCTCCTCCTACACATGGACATTCATCAATCATCATTAGTTGTTTTGTTTTCAAAGTTTCTTAAGTTTAAACTTAGACTATCAACAGATACTTTGATCAAGTATCTTCGGGTCTCAACAGGTAAGCAATCATGGCCACCTAAACTTCAACATGCATTTATCCTAAAAATGACCTAAGTCTCATCAGGCTGCTATGGTTCAAAACAACTCCCACTTCACATCGCCATCCATCCATCATTGGCATCAGTAGATTTTCTTCATCCAAACTGAGGCATCTCTTTATCCTAAAATAAAAGCGCTATTTTACCAACGAAAGCGCTAGTTTCTCAACGATAGCGCTACAACCCTAACAAAAATGCTCAATCAGCTATCCAACAACGTTCAAACTGCAAATGCGCTAAAACAACTACACAGTAGCGCTAATTACTAACAATAGCACTCAATTAAGCACTCAATAGCGCTTATTAATCAATAGCACCTAAACATACACACAATAGCGCTACAACATTTCAAAAGCGCTAAAACAATAGGCCAATAGCGCCATTGCGGCACCATAGCGCTAGTTCATTGAGCAAAAGTGCCAAAACCATAGTTTCAGCGCTCTTGCTTCGACTCGACTTAGACTTAGCAAAAAGCCTATAAAAAATGCTAAAAAATTCAAAATTCTAATTTACGTACCACTGGTCCATAGTCGTCTGGCCGCTGGAACCGTCAGACTCGCTCAAATCTATGCTCTGTAATCGGTATCGACATCCTGACTGTTGCTCACTCCTCCAAAATGTCCCTATCAAAGCTCTGGTTTCACACTGGTCGCAGTCACAAATGATCTTGTTTTCTTCCCTTTCACCCCATTTATACCCTTCGCCATCACCATAACTTCCCCCCGTTCACCGTCGTGGTCCTCGTAAACTTCCTGAGCCTCCCATTTCTCCATTTTTCCCCCATTTTCTTCTATTTTTCACTCGTCTCGCTAACTCCTTTTCTTCTAACACCCTGGCAATTTTCATTCTTTTTCGAGAGATCGCCCGATTTTTTGAAATTTTTCGGCCCATCTCTCGAGGGGGCATACCACCCATTAAATTTACATTTTATGGGGCATTTCTTCACACCAGTTTTTTCTTTCTTTGAAACGACGCGATAAAACCGCATCGTCTCAAAGAGGGGCAAATGTAGTCACATAAATCTGTCTAGCTTAATTAAATAAATATTCGCTATTTATTTGATTAAAAATCCACTAGCCATCAGTTAATTAAATTAATATTTAATTAATTCATCTCCAAACATTCTCCTATTAATTAAATAAATTATTCAATTTATTTTAATTAATTCATTAAATCAAATTCCAATCAATTAAATAAATAAAATCTATTTATTTAATTAAATCCCCCTATTCCTCTTTTAAATAAATTAAATAAAAACATTTATTTAATTCATTATACCCCCCCCCCCCACTTGCATTTTCCTACAAATGCAACTTGCACACAATTATTGGAATAAACTAATTTTATTTTAAATAAAAATCCTATTTTCCCTCACCCACCAAATCCAATTGTAAAATCTAAATCCCCTTCTAGATTCTTCTAACCCCTTCCTAATTAGCCTAATCCATCCCCTAATTATTGTCACATTCTTAAGCAAAATGAAGTCACTTCTCAAAGACTCCAAAAGTCTTTGAAAAGCATTTAATGCTTTGTGTGTTCAACAAATTAACCCCCAAAGTCTTCCAAAACCACTAATGGCTCTTACATGACCATTTATGGCTCTTGCATAACCATTTATGGTTATTTCAAACTTGTCTCCCCAAGCATTTATTGCTTTGACCATATTTATCCTTCTTGCCTTTGCACAAGAGTTTATCCATTGGATAAAAGCTTTATTCTTTGAATAAAGAGTTTATTTATTCAACTAACTTTGACTTTAACTTCCTAAGTCATGTCAAGCATTTAATGCTTATTCCCTCCCCTCTCAAGCTATCTCACATTGACACTTGTCATCCTGGGATTGGGTTGAAAGCCCTCACATGGATTTGAAATCATTCAATCCTGACCCTTGTTGAGATTGCTCAATCTCAACCATCCATTGCTCCATTTTCCCTATAAATAGAACCCATTTCTTCATAATCCATATCCCAAAAACTTGTATGCATTTAACCTATAGGCATTTTAGAGAGCATTTAGCATAGCAAACTAATATCTTGTTATTTTGGCTAAAATCAATCATTTTAATATCATCTAGTATTTTAGCTTTTCATTTTACATTTGGAGCAAATACTAAAATCTCAATCCTCCATAAGCATCCATAGTGCAAAAAACTGCTGAGAGCTACACTATTTTGGAACTTGGAGAGGAGAGGAACAAGGGAGAAGGAGCTAAGAGCATGTTAGGAGGTATTTGGAGATGCCTCATCATATTTGTTTCTTTAGTTAAATATGCTTTCATGTTTTTAGTAGCTCTTTTGATATGCCTGTTTAGATTAGTTTTTGATTAACTAACACTAATGATTTTCTTGTGTCTTGTGTTGTTTGTCATTTGCTAACCTTGTCCATTTAGGAGAGCATCACAACTCATAATCCAAAATCTAGCAATCCTCCTCCGATAGGCTTGGATATGGACATTGAAAATGATTGTAGAGTTATAGAAGCTCTTTTATGTGCACTTTCTGATCAACAAGTTATGGGACTATCTGACAAATCAACTATGAAGGCTATATGGAATAAATTGGAGACTCTAAATGAAGGCGACCCTATTGTTAAAATTTCCAAACTTGATGGTTACCGAGTGAGATATGAGAACCTGAAGATGGAAGAAGATGAAAGGAGTTATTCTTTTATGGAGAGATTTAATGAGATTGTCATGTGAATTTAATGTTGTGGTGGATCTCTAAGCGAAGATGAAATAGTTTCTAAAGTACTGAGATCTTTTCCACTGACTTATAAGATGAAGGCTACTACAATTAATGAGTTGAGAACAATGGCAAACACCTATGTTAATAGGGTACCTTGGTTGAGAAGTTATTTGCTTTTGAGCTTGAGGAATTCGGTCCTTCTGGAGTTCCAAAATTTGAACTTGCTTTTAATGCATCTACATCATCTACCGATAAGAGTGATTGGAAAGCCTTGTATGCCAAGGAACTGGAGGAAATAAAGAAAGAAGATGAACAATTTGAGGAACTTGAAGCCCTATTTTCTAGAAGAGTACCTAAAGGTCCTATAGGAAGTAAGTACGAAGGAAAATCACCTTTTAAATGTTTTGCATGTAATAAGATAGGTCATTTTGCATCTAGATGTCCTCAAAGGAATTCAAGATTTGAGGAAAGAGTTAGAAGATCTTTTAGGCCTAACCATGATTATCAGAACAAGTATAGGAGAAACAAAGACAAATCATGCTACTTACTTTGTTGATGAGGAAGGTGTGACTGATTCTGATGATGAATTGACACAAGTTTTAGCTAGTGGATTTGGCAATTGAAAGGAATGGGTACTTTTGGCTATCAAGGAAGATTATCTGGTACTTGAAGAAAAGGCCCTTGCTGCTAAAATTGAAGAGAAGGGTGAATGGGTGATAGACAGTGGATGTTCACATCATATGACTGGAGATAGAAGGAAGTTTCTATCTTTGCAAGAATTTGATGGCGGTCTGGTTAGATTTGGAGATGAAAAAGTATGCATGATCAAGGGAAGAGGAACTATATCACTGGATGGTACTCATGATACTGATAATGTTTATTATGTTGAAGGTTTAAGGTATAATATTTTGAGTGTAGGACAGTTGGTGGATAAGGGATTTCAGTTACAGTTTAAGGATGGAAAATACAAAATTATCAATAGATCTAGATTGGAGATTGCAACCGGTACTCAGACTAAAGGTAACATCTTTCATTTGAACTCCAGTGAGAAGACATGTTTGATTGCACAAATTTATGAGAGTTGGTTATGGCATAAGAGGTTGTGTCATGCGAATTTTTATTGCATTGTAAATATTAGTTCTACTAAGGCAGTTAGGGATATACCTAAGATTGTGGAGCCCTATAATCTAGTATGTAAGAAATGTCAAATGGGAAAGTAAGTCATTTTTTTCTTTTAAGAGTATACAAGACAAATCTAATGATGTTTTTGATCTTATTCACACTGATTTGTGTGGTTTTGCTAGAATCAAGAGTTTTCAGGGTGATAGATATTTTATGCTAATCATTGATGACTATTCTAGAATGATGTGGGTTACTTTTCTAAGGGAGAAATCAAAAGCATTTGAAAATTTGAAAATATTTAAAGCTAAAGTTGAGACAAAGACATGATTGAAGATTAAATGCTTAAGGTCAGATTAGGGTGGAAAATTCACATCCGGTGAATTTAACAGTTATTGTGAAAATAATGGGATAAGGAGATAGTTATCTGCACCCCGAACACCTCAACAGAATGGAGTTGTGGAAAGGAAGAACAAAACTATCTTGGATGCAACTAGAATTATGATGATGGAAGCTAATTTGCCTCATATCTACTGGAGAGAAGCTATGACCATGACGTTATACACATTTAATAGAGTTCATATCAAGGGAGACACCGGTAAGACACCTTAGAGTTATGGTCTGGTCATACACCTACAGTTAAGTATTTTAGAATCTTTGGTAGTAAATGCTATATCAAAAGAGATGATTCCACTGGAAAGTTTGATCCTAGATGTGATGAAGGGATATTTTTTGGTTATTCTAATGAAAGAAAAGCATATAGATGTTATAATTAAAGATTACATAGAATTGTGGAGAGCACTAATGTCAAGGTGGATGAGCAGAACATAAATCAAATTAGAACTTATGAGAGAGAACCGACAGTGGAGATGATCAAAATTGAAGCGGTAGCACCTGCACCTGAACAAAATGTTGAATCAGTTACTTCGACAGTATCATAAAATTCAACAATAACTGAAGATCAGAGCAGCAGAACATAAAGTCAGAATGCTCCTCGGTATGTAAGGTTAAATCATTTAGAAGATCAGATCATTGGAGATAAGAACAAAGGAGTGATGATAAGAAGAAGATTGGTAGCTGACAAGGTATGTTTAATTTCTCAAATTGAACCGACATCAATAATAGAAGCATGTAAAGATGAATGTTGGATGAAAGCTATGGAAGAGGAATTAGATCAGATAGAAAAGAATAATACATGGACTTTAGTTCCCCGACCTAAAAATAAGAATATTATTGGAACTTAATGGGTTTTAAGGAATAAATTGAATGAAGATGGACAAGTTGTGAGGAATAAAGCTAGATTGGTTTGTAAGGGATATTCTCAGAAGGAAGGAAATGATTATGATGAAACTTTTCTCTCATAGCTAGGATTGAAGGTGTGAGATTATTTTTTGCTTATGCTACCCATAAGACTTACAAGGTTTTGATAGTTTTGACACTTAATGTAAGTACAGATCCAATAGCCAACAAGATGAGAGGGGGGGGGGGGGGGTGAATCATACAAACTGAATCTTCCATAAAAACATCAGATTCAACCTCGGTAACATATACTTCAGTAATATAACCAAAAATGCTAAACATGCAAACTCAAAAGCATATAAAACATCATAAACCTCATAACACTAGATGTAACGTGGAAACCCAAATAGGGAAAAACCACTGTGTGATTTCAGACCCACTAAGAAATATACTCTTCTAGAGTATGTTTGGTTAAAAGCAAATCCTGTTAAAGATTACAAACACATTACTAGATGTGACTCGGTTAAGGGATTTCCCTCAGATCTATTAGGATCTTCACCTTGTTAGAAGTGACCTTGTTAAAGGATTTCAAACACTCAATTAGAATGTCACCTTGCTAGAGGGTTTTACAAATAAGATTGTTAAGTCCACTCGGTTAAGAGATTTTCTGTCACTTTCACAAAATAACAATAATAAAATCTATCTGCAACTTCACATCAAAAATGCTAAAGCAGATTCTTATTTGCTCAATACAATCTAGAACTAATCGTGTCCATCTACTGGGCTTCTATACTCTGTTAATCAAACAGGTCATCAAGCTTTTGTGCTCGGTAATCACTATGTAGCATCCCTGTGCATACATTTGCCCGCATACATTGTTTATCAACAACTCCCTATTTATAAACAATAAGCTAACCGCTTAATCTCCTTGATCACATTTCCCATGATCAATCATAGCCATCAGATCTTCAATCTTGTCCAGGTTCAATGTATCCTTCAATCTGAAAAACGTTTTACCCCGCCTAGGAACTTGCATATATTTCTTGGAACTTGTGCTAGGGTAATGCGGTTCAATCTGCATTGTAGATATTCATGCTGATTTTCCTTTGCCATAGATTCATTAACAAACTTCATGCACGACATACCAATCATTTAATCAGTTCCAGCTCATCAACTTCCTTCATTAAATAATGCATGTAACCATTTAATGTATTCTATTACAGCTCGGTTACAACTTGGTAATAACTTGGTAAATACTAAACTTCACTCGGTAGACATTCTGCCTTCATTAACCGATAGTGATAACCTTAGGGTTTACCGACTAGGTTCTTTGCTCGGTAACATGGTATAGTATTAACCTTACAATTTACAACATATGTATGATGTTAAAACAATATAAACATCATGATCTCATCATTGTCAGACTCTGTAATAGTTGCCCATTGAATACCTTATTCATCATATTCTTTCTATGTCTTTTACCGACATCTTTATACTCATCAAATCATACTTCTCAAGATATGGCATCATCATACCGAATTAGAAAATCAATTTCTTGACATCAATGACAAAATAATAATATTAAGACAGTAAATCATCCTTAATCAGTTATATCCATAATCATCAAAAACCTTCTCAATATCCTTATTGAAATGCCAACAATCTCCCATTGTCTGTTATAATGCCAAATGCCAACAATCTCCCCCTTTGGCATTGATGCCAAAACCAATTGATTTGACCTAACTGATTTGGATTGCTGTGAGATGTTTGTGAGATTCTGAAATGCTCTCTTCCTATCATCAGAATTCTCCCCTTTGAATTCAGTCTTCTCCCCCTTTGACAACAATGCCAAAAAGTAAAGAACTAAAACATAATTTCTTCCTGTATGAAGTGAATTCCTGCTATAATGTGTCAACTTAGTCTCAGTCAGAGCATTTTGTCTTCAATTCCTGTTCCCTGTATTGTATCTTGCATACCTTTAGAAAATGTCCTAAAGTGTGTAAATCATCATCAACTCCTAAGAGATATTCTGTAGAGTCATCGAATTGATGCTTTCACCGAACTCGGTCAGTGAATAGAAGATAGGGGTAGGACCCCTAACTTACTTCTGAGATACTCAAAAGTGTCCCTTGGTAGTGGCTTGGTGAAGATATTTGCTATTTGTTCCTTTGTGCTAACATACTCCAACACCACTTTCTTCTCGTGAGCTTCTTCTCTAAGATAATGATATTTGATAGAGATGTTCTTCGTCTTAGAGTGCATAACAGGATTCTTCGAAATGTTAATGACACTAGTATTGTCACAGAATATAGTTATTGGCTCGGTAACTTTCTCATTTATATCTTCCAACAGTTGTTTGATCCATGCTATGTTGGTACAATTCAATGTTGCAGCAACGTATTCAGCTTCTGTTGTTGACTGTGAAACACATCCTTGTTTCTTGCTAAGCCAACTCACTAGTCTTTCTCCTAAAAAGAAAGCTCCTCCACTTGTGCTTTTTCTGTCATCAATGTTGCCTGCCCAATCAGCATCGGTATACACTTTTAAATCAAAATCATTTCCTTTCTGATATACTAAGCCATAATCCTCAGTGCCTTTCAAGTATCTAAAAATTCTTTTGATTGTTGTCATGTTTGTTTCCTTAGGATCTGCAGAGAATCTTGCAACTATACCTACTGCATGTGCTATGTCTGGTCTGTTGTGAACAACATATTGTAGCTTTCCAATCATAGATCGGTAAAGTATCTCATCAACAGATGCAGATTCATCATTCTTTGATAATTTACAATTGGTAGTCATAGGAGTACTTACTGGTTTTGAATCCTCCATTCCAAATTTCTTCAAGATTTCCTTTATGTACTTGGATTGAGTAATGAAAATCACATTTTTCATTTGCAGTATCTATAAACCTATAAAATACTTTATCTCACCAATTAATGACATCTCAAATTCTTTGCTTATTTCATTTCCAAATTTCTTGCATAAAGAGTCATTTCGACAAAATATAATATCATCAACAAATATGCCTGAGATCAGTATTCCATTTTCATCATTCTTCATGTACATATTTCTATTCTCACTTGTCCTTATAAAACCAATTTTAATCAAATAAGACTGCAATCTTTCATACCATGCTCTAGGTGCTTGTTTCAGACCATATAATGCTTTGTTCAATTTACATACCTGATCTTTAGTCTTGTCTTCAACAAATCCTTTAGGTTGTTCAATAAAAACTTCTTCTTCTAATATTCCATTCAGAAATGCAGATTTGACATCCATTTGATATATCTTGAAGTTCTTGAAAGCATCATATGCCAACAATGTTCTTACTCCTTCAAGTCTAGCCACAGGTGCAAAAGTTTCACCATAATCAATTCCTTCTTCTTGAGCATAACCTTTGCAAACTAGTCTTGCTTTATTTCGAATGACCTCACCTTTTTCATTTAGCTTGTTTCTGAAAATCCACTTTGTACCGATTACATTTTTGTCCTTCAGTCTTGGGATTAGTGTCTATGTGTCATTCTTCTTGATTTGATCAATCTCTTCTTTCATAGCATTTATCCAATCTTCACTGTTAAATGCCTCTTTCACTTTTCTTGGTTCAAATTCAGATATCAGACATGTGTTCTGTCTCAGTTTGTTCCTTGTCATCACTTAGCTAATACAGGCTCAGTAGGCTCTGTATGATCTTCTTCATCACTCGATAACTGTATATTCTCTTCATTTTCTTCAATAGTTTTCTCGGTAGGACTTGTCGGTTGAACATAGACAAGTTCATCATAATCTTTTGGTTCTTTGGAATTTCCTTCATCATTTCTTTCTACAAATTCATCAATTTTCACATTTGCACTTTCTACTATTTTGTTAGATGATTTGATCAGACATTTAAATGCTTTGCTTCTAGAAGAATAACCTAGAAATGTTCCTTCTTCACTTTTCTGATCAAACTTGCCATTTATATCATCTTTGTGTACATAACATCTACTTCCAAAGATTTTAAAATAACTTATATTAGGTTTCTTGTCATACCAGATTTCATAAGGTGTCTTCAAAGTACCTTTCTTTAGTTGTACTCGGTTCAGGGTGTAAACTGCAGTGCTTATTGCTTCTCTCCAAAATGTTTGTGGCACTTTCTTTTCAATCATCAGGGTTCTGGCACAATCCACAATAGATTTGTTTCTTCTCTCAACTATTCCATTTTGCTGTGGAGTTCTCGGTGCAGAGACTTGTCTTTTAATACCATGATCATTGCAGAATAAGTTGAACTCATCAGATGTGAACTCTCCTCCTCTATCTGATCTAAGACATTTCAGTTGTCTTCCTGTTTCATTTTCAACTCTTCCCTTGTACCATTTGAACATTTGAAAAGCTTCTGATTTTCCTTTTAAAAACATTACTGACATCATCTTTGAGTAATCATCCACAAATAATATGAAATATTTATCACCATAATAACTTTGAACTTTCATAGGACCACAAAGATCAGTGTGCACAAGATCTAAAATTCCCTTAGAAGTGTAAGACTTACTTGTAAATCTTGATCTTGTCATCTTACCCATCTGGCATCCTCGACACATAGCATTCTCAAGTTTTTCAAGACTCGGTAGACCTCTTACTCGGTGCTTCTTACTTATTTTGATCGGGTTATCAAAATTTACCTGACAAAACCTTTTATGCCATAACCAGGTATCATCTATCTTTTCATACAAACACTTGTTCCAAGTTGAGTCAAGGTGAAATGTATTACCTTTTGTTTGTGTCCCGATAGCAGCCAATTTTCCATGTTTGTCATGAACTTTGACAATTCCTTTCTGAAATTCTATTCGGTAACCTGTATTGTTTAGCCGTGATACACTCAACAAATTGTATTTCAAACCTTCAACCCAATAAACATCATTGCATCTTTCATTGTCAAGAAGTGTTATAGATCCTTTACCTCTTACTGGACATGGTGCATCATTACCAAATCTTACATAGCCTCCATCATAGTCTTCTAGCATAACAAACTTGTGTTTATCACCTGTCATATGATGTGAGCATCTACTATCTATGATCCAAGAATCGTTAGTATTTATGTGAGATATTAGGGCTTTTTATTCATACCTTTCTTCATCTGATCCATCTTTGATAGCCACATAAACTACTTCCTCTGTATCAGTTTCATTTGATTTATCATCATTGGATTCCTCATCGGCTATTAAGCATGTCTTTCTATCTCTTCTTTTGAAGTCTTGGTGTCCTCTGTAATTATTATCTTTCTGTTTGTCATCTCGGTAATCTCTTTTTTTAGTATAATCTTTGTCAGGACAGTTAGAAGCCATATGTCCTATCTTATCACAATTGAAACATTTCAAAGGTAGTTTTCCTTTATACTTACCTTTGCCTCTCGGTAACCTTCTGGCTAATAGTGCTTCAAACTCTTCCTGCTTTCTGATTTCCTTATATAGTTTGTGTACTTCTTCTATGTTCTTACGAAATCATTCACTTGCTCCACTGTGATCTCCATTGGAGTACTTATACTTTCTTTCATTGTAATCATTAGATTCATCAAGATGAAAAGAACTAAATACAGATTCAACTTTATTTACCGAAGATCCACTGTTATCAAAGTTACTTAACTCAAATGCATGTAGCTTACCAATAGTAGCATCTAAAGAAACTGACATATTAGTTACATACCTCAATTCATTGATTGCAGAGACTCAGATTGCATAAACTGGTAGAAGGGTTCTTAACAACTTACTTGTTATATCCTTTTCTTCAATAGTTCCACCCGCTCCTTTGATTTGATTGACAATCTCCTTTAGTCTTGTACTATACTAGGTTATGTTCTCACCTTCATTCATCCTCATAGATTCAAGTTGTCCTCTTAGACTATCTACTTTTGCTCTTTGAACATGTTCATCTCCACCATATACAGATATGAGCTTGTCCCACATTGCCTTTACATCATTGCAGTCTTCTAGATCATTAAACTCTGAGTCGGTTAATGCAGATGTTATTTCAATCATTGCTTGGATATGTTCTTGTTTTGCCCTTATTTCTTCCATAGTCAATGGATAGGTTCTCGGTGTGGTGAAATCATTCTCAAGATAATATACAACATATTCTCCAACTCCTGATAGGTGCAACTTCATCCTATTCTGCCATGTAGAGAAACTTGACTTGTTCAGCTTCAGTGCATCCCTCTTATACATATTTGGATCTTTGCCTCAAGTACCTTTAAACTTTTCTTCTGGAGTCCAAAGCTTTGATACCAATTGATAGTTCTGACACTTAATGTAAGTATAGATCCAATAACCAACAAGATGAGAGGGGGGTGAATCATACAAACTGAATCTTCCATAAAAACATCAGATTCAACCTCGGTAACATATACTTCAGTAATATAACCAAAAATGCTAAACATGCAAACTCAAAAGCATATAAAACATCATAAACCTCATAACACCAGATTTAAAGTGGAAACCCGAATAGGGAAAAACCACTATGGGATTTCGGACCCACTAAGAAATATACTCTTCTAGAGTATGCTCGGTTAAAAGCAAATCCTGTTAAAGATTACAAACACATTGCTAGATGTGACCCGGTTAAGGGATTTCCCTCAGATCTGTTAGGATCTTCACCTTGTTAGAAGTGACTTTGTTAAAGGATTTCAAACACTCAATTAGAATGCCACCTTGCTAGAGGGTTTTACAAATAAGACTGTTAAGTCCACTCGGTTAAGAGATTTTCTGTCACTTTCACAAAATAACAGTTTTAAAATCTATCTGCAACTTCACATCAAAAATGCTAAAGCAGATTCTTATTTACTCAATACAATCTAGAACTAATCTTGTCCATCTGCTGGGCTTCCATACTTTGTTAATCAAACTGGTCTTCAAGCTTCTATGCTTGGTAATCACTATGTAGAATCCTTGTGCATACATTTTCCCGCATACATTGTTTATCGACAACTCCCTATTTATAAACAATTAGCTAACCGCTTAATCTCCTTGATCACATTTCCCATGATCAATCATAGCCATCAGATCTTCAATCTTGTCTGGGTTCAATGTATCCTTCGATCTGAAAAATATTTTACCCTGCCTAGGAACTTGCATATATTTCTTGGAACTTGTGCTAGGGTAATGCGGTTCAACCTGTGCTGTAGATCTTCATGCTGATTTTGCTTTGCCATAGATTCGTTAACAAACTTCATGCACGACATACCAATCATTTAATCAGTTCCAGCTCATCAGCTTCCTTCATTAAATAATGCATGTAACCATTTAATGTATTCTATTACAGCTCGGTTACAGCTCAGTAATAACTCAGTAAATACTAAACTTCACTTGGTAGACATTCCGCCTTCATTAACCGATAGCGATAACCTTAGGGTTTACCGACTAGGTTCCTTAGGGTTTACCGACTAGGTTCTTTGCTCGGTAACATGGTATAGTATTAACCTTACAATTTACAACATATGTATGATGTTAAAACAATCTAAACATCATGACCTCATCATTGTCTGACTCGATAATAGTTGCCCATTGAATACCTTATTCATCCCCTTATTCATCATATTCTTTATGTGTCTTTTACCGACATCTTTATACTTATTAAATCATACTTCTCAAGATATGGCAACATCATACTGAATTAGAAAATCAATTTCTTGACATCAATGACAAAATAATAATATTAAGACAGTAAATTATCCTTAATCAGTTATATCCATAATCATCAACAACCCTCTCAATATCCTAATTGAAATGCCAACAATCTCCCATTGTCTGTTATAATGCCAAATGCCAACAGGTTTATTAGATGTATGTTAAGTGTACATTTCTGAATGGAGATCTTGAAGAGGAAGTTTACATTGAGCAACCTAATGGATTTTCACTTTCAAATGACAAAAACATGGTTTGCAGGTTTATGAAAGCTTTATATGGATTGAAACAAGCCCCTAGAGCTTGGTATGCAAGATTGGATAAATATATTTTGAAGCTTGGTTTCCCTAAAGGTAAAGCTGACAGTAACTTTATACTATAAGATCATTGATGATGACATATTGATTGTTGAAGTCTTTGTTGATGATATCATTTTTGGAGGTGATTATAAGTTATGTATGAAATTCTTTGAAAATATGAAGAATGAATTTGAGATGTCTATGATTGGGGAAATGAAATTTTTCTTAGGTTTGCAGATTACTCAGAATGATAAAAGTATATTCATCTGTCAAATTAAGTATGCTAGAGAGTTGTTAAAGAAATTTGGTATGGAAAGTTTTAAACCGATTGGTAAACCTATGGTTACAAGTGAGAAGTTGACTAAGAAATATGCATTAGCACTAGTAAATCCTACAAGGTACAAGTCTATGATTGGAGGTTTGTTATATCTGACTCAGACTAGACTAGATATAATGAATGTAGTTTGTATTGTATCAAGATATCAGAGTGATCCTAGATAGAATCATGAGAGTGCGGTGAAAAGGATTTTTAGGTATTTGCAGGGAACAACATAATTTGGTTTGTGGTATCCTAAAAATGATGACTTTACACTATGTGCATATATAGATGCTAATTGGGTTGGAGATATTGATGACCAGAAGAGCACATTTGGTGGAGCTTTCTTTCTTGGAAATAAACTTGTTTCATGGATCAACAAGAAGCATTCATGTACATATTTATCTACTGTTGAAGCTGAGTATGTTGTTCTTGCTACTAACTATACAAAATTTCTATGGATGAAGGAAATACTGAAGGATATAAGGGTGGATTGTAATGAACCGGTAGTTATTCACTGCGATAACTCTGCTGCTATTGATATATCAAAGAATCTGATATTTCATTCTAAGACAAAGCACATATATATCAAGTATAACTTTTTGAAGGAGAAGGTGGAAGCAAATGAAGTCGGACAGGTTTATGTGAACACTAAAGATCATATTGCAAATATCTTCACTAAACCTTTGCCTAAGGAATCATTTGAGTACTTCAGAGATAGATCGGGGGTTTCTGCCCCTTTGGTAAAGACATGAATGATGTTGATTGGCATCAGTCCGACATGCATTTACAGAGCTACTATTCATTTTTGATTGATGTGTTGGTGCTACTACTCAGGGGGAGTAGTCAATTGTGTGTTTCAGTGGATCTATAATTTTTCTTTGATGTTCATGTCAGATTTCTGGCATTGATGTCAAAGAGGGAGATATAAATGTGAAAAAAGAGCTTAACAAAATATCAGTCAAGGGGAGAGATTAGAGCTTAACATAGATATCATTCATAAGGGGAGTTTTCTACCTTATTGTTATATCATCTTTTGGGAGATTGTTGGCTGTCTTCTTTTGGGGGAGACATGTTTGGCATTTCTTGGCACTTGGATGCTTTTCAAATATAGTGTTGCCATCAATGCGAAAGGGGGAGATTGTTGGAAATTGGAGGAATTGATTATGTGTTGCATTGATGTTCTGTCATTGATGGCAATGCTGATTGTTTTGGTTGTTTACTTGCTTTCCGTAGGTTCCGGTAGAGTGGTTGGTTTATGATATTGATCTGGTATGCTCTGGTATTCTTTGGTTTGTGGATTTGGTTTGGATTTTCCATTCATGCTATTCAGATGGGTATCATGATCAGTTGGTTCAAGATTTGATGACTCAGGAGCTATGATTTGTTCTAGTAAGCCTTTTGGTCACTTGTAAGGGTTCTACCGATAGAGCTTTGTTAAAGATCTTTTGATGTACGTGATAAGTGGTATTGGTACGACTTCTATATGGCTTTCAAGATATTGTTGATTATCTTGTTCATGTTCCTGTTGACCAGTGGTGTTGGATTTGGGTCTGGACCGAATGCTATCTTATTCAGCTAGGTTATGGACCGGTTTATGTAACATGTTGGTGGATGATCCTGATGCATTACCGGTTGGGTTTATTGATTGGATTATGTTGTTTCGGTCTTAGGCTGACTTGGTTGATCATTGGATTGTGGGTTTATGTTATGATTTTATTGTATTATCTTTTAGGTGGCCGACCTAATTTTTTAGGTCCCAGGTTGGTATAAATATGATGTAAGATCTCTTTGTAGATCATGGGCATTAGAGATTATGGTTATGGGATTATTTGTGTGCAAATAAAGTTGTAATCATATGCAAAGGTTTTTAGTTGATCACAAGTGATCAAATTGGGTTGGTGAAAGAGGTTTAAGACCTCCGATACTGAACTTAATTGAAACTATACCCAGGCATATGAGATGCTATTCTTGCAATTCATTCTTCTTCTGGATTGTAGTCTGGATTTATTTTGTAGTCAGTGAGGCTCCTTTTGTGATGAGTAGTGCACTCTAAGCTATTGGCCTTCTTGCATGTGCGAGACCCTCTTATTGTAATCATATACTTACTGTAGAAGTATTATCTGATTGTGGGTAGGCTTTCCACCATGTATTTTCCCTTTACTGGGTTTTCCACATACAAATCTTGGTGTTATCTTTTGTGGATGGTTGGTAAATGTTATGTGGTTTATATTTGTGATTAACTGTTATATCTATTATTCCGGTATTTGGTTTATGTATTTAGGTAATGAGGTTTTAATGTTTAAAGTTCTATAATTTGTTAACAACTGATTCAACCCCCCCCCACAGTTGTCCTTTGGTTATTTGAGTTGTCTAACAATAACTTCTACTGGAAAGTCTTCACCTTTACCTATGTCTTTAGTGTAAACTTGTAGTATATTTTCACTTACCTAATCTATGTTCTTCTTATAAAATTCTACTAGCAGACCATAACCTTAGATAGGAGATAAATTCAATTTTTTTTGGATAATAAATATTATCAAATTTTTAATAGATAAATACAAGTTATTTGGATGCTAAGTGTATGGTATTCAATGGATTGTGATTCGTAGTTAAAGCATTTAGCTTTCACGATAGATACATTCAATATAATTTCCAAGGTGATACCTAAGATATTATTATAAGCAATGATTCTTAATCTTCCATCGAATTTCTTATAACAAATATTAAGTTAGCTGTAGTTGATGTTTTTTATTTTCCTTAACAATTTTAAATATTCAAACCTGGGTGTCTTTTACACAAGGTTGGAGTACTCAAATTTATGTATGATGTTGGAAATAATATTTTTTTGGATTTTAACTAGATCGTGATTGTATTGTGAGAATGATGAGGTTATCATGACAATACATCCACCATTTCTAAATTTAAAACAACTTAGAGTTTGTTTTTCTTAATAAATTGTTAATATATAAATGGAGGTGCATTATAGAATAAAGCTACTACATTCAATGTATTGAGATAAATAGTCAAAGCATTTAACTTTCACTATGGAGACATTACATATAATTTTTATGGTGCCATCTAAGATAGATTTCATCAAATTTCTTATAACAAATGTTAAGTTTGTTGTAGTTAATGTTGTTTATTTTGATTTACAATTTTTTAATATTTATATCTAGGTGTAATTATCTAAATGTAGGAGTGCTTACATTTATTTATGAAGTTGGAAACAATATTTGTGTATTCTACATGTAGACCATGACAATGTTACGTGTACAGAAAGGTTATGATGACAATAACTCCACCATTATTGAGTTAAAAGCAAGTCAAATTTTATTTTTGTTTACATTTTTTCAATATATAAATGCAAGATTTTTGGATAATTGAGATATCATATTCAAGGGATTGAGATCAATGTTTAAAGCATTTAGGTTTCATTATGATTTTTTAATATAATTTATATGGTGACATCTTAGATAGAATTATAAGTTGTGATTCTTAATCTTCTATCAAATTTCTTATAACAAATGTCAAGCTAGTTGTATTTTCAATGTTATTCTTTTTCCTAATTTTTTCTTGACATAAATGTGGGTACTTTGGAGAATAAAGCTATATTATTCAAGGGATTGAGAAAAAGTGGTTAAAGCATTTAAATTTCATTGTAGAGACTTTTTCTATTATTTAGATGCAATTTAAAACATCTATTGGATCTTTATTATGAGAATAGTTTGTCTTCGTTTATATTAAGATTTAAAAAATCTTTGATACATATAGTTAAAAAGGATTAGTTCATGTTTGAACATGTAATGGTGAGAAGGTCTTATAATTTAATGTATATAGTATCAATAAATTTAAGAATGGTTTCAAATCTCTAAGAGTTATAATGCAAATTCTTTGTTATAGAATTAGCTCTTATAATTTTCTAACAGATGAATTTCAATAATTATTGAGCTCCTAACACTTTGAAGTTCTCTAAGGATGGTTGTAACTATTCAAAAGAATCACCAAGCATCTCCTTTGAAATAATAGGACTTATTTTTATGCAATAAACCAAAAAGTGGGAGGGGAAACTCCCCACAACCCCATTAAGAACTAAGATCCAAAAACAATTGAAACAAAAACCTTTAAATTAGGAAGATAGTCAAGCTCCATTAGCAACACTACCTCCTTACCTCTCTCTATCTTTATCTCTCCCTTTACCCATCTCTATCTCTCTATCTATTTCCCCCCCTCTACCTCTACCTTAATCTCTATCCCCATCTTACACCCTTCATATATATCTCTAGATATATCTTCTTATCTTCATCCACCACCCTCTCTCCATCTTTTGAGAACTCTATATCTATATCTATACTTCTCTCTTTTTATGTCTCCATATTTTTCCTTCTATATCTTCCTCTTTTTATCCCTATCTCCTTATCTATCTCTATATATATCTCTTTACCTACCTCTCTCCCATTCTCTTCCCCTCTCCATCTTTCCATATGTATATCTATTTGCAAATATATCTCCATCTTTATATCCCCATCTCTCTCTTCCTCCCTACTACTCACTATCTCCATTTCTCTCTATCAAGTTATTTCAATATATCTCACTCATATACATGCACTCTCCCTATTTCTTCCTTCCCATATCTACTATTTGTCTCTATCACCTCCTTTATCTCTTATCCTTGGACTGAATATTTATGTCTCTTTATCTTTCTCTCCATATATATCCATATCTTGTTATCTCTATCTCTATTCTTTTCACTCCATCTCTCCCCCATCTCTCTTGCTTTATATCTATCTCCCTCTCTATCTTCATATTGATCTCCATATATTTTTGTGTTTGTCATGGAGCCTAATTATCTTTCTAAATAAAAGGGTTCTATTTTAGTTATGTTTGGATCTTAGTTCTTGATGGGGGTGTGGGGGGCTTGCCCCTCCCACTTTATTCACCAAGGGAGATAAATATCTAAAGATACATTTAAATTGGGAGAGATAGGGGGAATGGGAAAGGAAGAGAGAGATGTTAAAGAGGGGCAAATTGAGGGAGAGAGAATGGAAAACATAGAGAGGAAAGAGGGAGTTATCTAAATATACATTTAAATTGGGAGAGATAGGGGAATGAGAAAGGAAGAGAGATATGTTGAGGGAGGGGGACAGTGGAGGAGAGAGAATGGAAAATATGGAGAGATGGAGAGATTCAAACATATATAGATATAAGGTATAGAAAGAGGGAGGGGAGAGAGAAAAGTGTATCTAGAGATAGAGATGAAAATTTGAAGATAGAGGTAGAGATGAAGATAGAAATAGGGGAGAAAAATAGTTTAAGAGATAGAGAGAGGGAGAGAGATATAAATTATAGAGGGAGGGAGAGAGATGAATATAGGAAGAGGTAGGTTGTGTTGATAATGGAGCCAATGTATCCTTCTACATCAAAGGTTTTTGTTTAAGCTATGTTTGGATTTCATCTATTGACAAGGGGTGTGGAGGGCTTTCCCCTACCACTTTTTGGTCTCTTGCATTATAATATATCATCCTATTTCTAAGGAGAGGCTTGACAATACTTTTGAATAGGTAAAACTACAAGATGATATGAGCTTGGCGATTATTGAAAATTGATTGTTTGAACAATTATAATATCTTTCAAAACCTAGAATCTACATTATAACTCCTAGAGGTATAAACCATTTTAAAGCATCCTAAAACTATATACATGAAATATATATTAAAGTATATAAGAAAATAAATACCCAGATGTAAATTTAAGTTATACTTAAATATTTATATTATGTATATAGTTTGAGGAAGACGAAGAGTGTGAACTATATAAGGAGGTAGATAGAGATGAGAAGAGACAAAGGGATATATTTTTTCTTCTTGAAATTTTTGTGTGTGTTATAGTGTGTTTGTATTATAATAGTCTCACATTATAACGTGCTTGCCTTAAAATGTGAGCACTTTATGTCTTGGCAATGACCAAGCCTTGGCTAGATCATTAACAAGACACAACATAGTTACATCATAATGTTAGTGCATTATAAAACACTTGTGTTATGTCTTACACGCCACTTTTTGGTCCCCCTTGTTTCTACACTTATCCTACTGTATTTTAGAACTTTGAAACTAATATTTGAATCATTATAATCAGTTCTATAATTTCTAAAAACTATCAATTAAAATTAAATCCAATTTAATTATCTCCACTCTTTGTTTTCGTTCTTAGTCATTGGTCTCTTAAGTTGATGATAGAGGTGCCAAATTGCTCTCTTTTGGAATAGACTATAATAATATTGTATACACCTAAAATTGGCTTGAGATAAAATATTTAAATATTAAATATATAATATTCCTCTATCAATGAATAAATTATTTAATTCATTTATAGGATTCATTCCTAGTATATTATTCTTATGATTAAATAAATGCCAATTTATTTAATTAAGTATGAAGTCTTCTAAAGTTTCCATTAATTAAATAATTTTTTAAATTATTTAATTATTCCTCCAAAGGCAAAGTCAAATCTCTAAAATCCACTTCACCTTTCCACCTAACCTGCCACCTCATTGTCATGTGGTTAGCAAAATTAAATATTTAAATATTTAATTATCTAATTATCTTCAACACCCTTCCGTAGTTAATAGGATGTGGAGACTTATGTGTCATCCCATTTCCTATTCATTCTCCTACTTCTCTATTCTAAGGAGTTTTGTCTCTCCACCTCATCATGGTCAAAGGTGACTCATGAGACAAATGTTTTATGAGGCCTACTTTCTCTCTCACATTCCAATAACTTGGAATGTTTCTTCCTTTTCTTCCTCATGGTCATTGAGAGCATCATGACATGTGGTCTCTCCTCCCACCTTTTCCTCCACCTTGTCAACGTAGGAGGAACGTCATCCTTCTTTCTCTTTCACAACTCAATCTTATCAACCCATGTTGTTTCAAGACCAATTCTCATCCATTGATCTTTTCCACTTAGGATCAGAACCATGCATTTTCTATAAAAGGATACCTCTAATCCTCATTTTGGCTAATAGAAAATAGTGAATATCAAGTTATTTTTATGCTTTCAAGAGATCGTAGCAATTTCCAAAAGCGTTCCTTTGTATTAATTCATTAGTAATTAACTCAGTATCATATTATCATTGTAGCTTTATCATATTCATAGTTCAGATTATCATTGTAACTTCATCATATTCATAGTTCACATTATCATTATAGCTTCATCTCCACATCAATTTCATATCATTTCATTATCACCATTTTATATTTACATTTGTAGAGTCACTCCACTTTGCATTCCAATTACCACATAGCTCATTCTCATTGAAGTCATCCCAAAATCATTTGGGAATTTTTTTTGAGAACAAATTACTGACAACAAGATCTCAAGAGACAAAGCACAATTTCATTGTTGTACTTGTGAAAAGTAGAATTTCTATTTTATTGTGGTATAATAGTAGGTTCTACATATTTTTACATTTCCAAGCTCACATGTTCGGTGCCCACTAAGGGGCACTAGCCTCAAATTTGACATAAAATTAGAATTTTTAAGTGTTTTTAGGTGTAACGGGTTGTTTTTGTGCATATATGACCTAGTCTTATGAATCCATAATAGAGACATCATTTCCACACAGTCACATCTTCATCGTATGTTCCATCAAATTCCTACAAATTTCAAAAAAACTCTGGTTTTGCACATTCATTTCATTTTCCTGCGCATATATTCCATTTTCCTATGCATTTGCTTAATCATAGTGTGCATCTGCTTCATTATTCAGTGCATTTGCTTCATTATTATATGCATTTTCTTCATTTTTCTTTGCTTCTACTCTGTATAACTATGCTTATGCTCTGTATTTCTGCAGTTATGCTCTACCATTCTACACCTTTGTTCTATGTTCCTACACATCTGTTGTAGATATTTTTAGTCTTAGAGTAGTTTTTAGTTTCATTTTCATTTAAGATTTGATTTCAAACTAACCTTGGACTAACCATTGTTACAACTATTTAACGTATGTTGAAGACCATAGACACATAAATATGTCCACTTAATTAAATGAATATTTAGTATTTATTTGATTATTTAAACCATCAGTCAACAATTAATTAAATTGATATTTAATTAATTCATCTTGAACCTCTTCTTCTATTAATTAAATAAATTATTCAATTTATTTAAATTAATTCATTAAACCATACTCTAACAATTAATTAAATGAATAAAACATATTTGTTTAATTTAACCCCTTTCCTCATTTAAATAAATAAATAAATATTTATTTAAAATCTATAACCCCCCCCCCCCCACCCCCCTCTTGCATTCTCCTACAAATGCAAGTTGCACCAGTAAATAGATTTTATTTCTAAATAAAATCATATTTTCTCTCACCCACCAAACCCACTTGCCTCCTAAACCCCTTCTAGATTCTTCTAATCCATTCCAAATTAGCCTAATTCCCCTCCCTAATTATTGTCACATTCCTAAGGAAAGAGAAGTCACTTCTCAAAGCCTCCAAAGTCTTTGAAAATAATTAAAGGCCTTATGTCCTCAAGAAGTTAACCCCGAAAGTCTTCTAAACCATTTATGGTTCTTACATAACCATTTATGGCTCTTACATAACCATTAAAGGTTAAACTCAACTCACCCACAATGTTAGAGGCTTTTCCTCTAACTCAACCCTCATTTAACTCATGGGTCTCTTCAAGAATTCATTGCTTTGACCATGGTTATCCCCACTAACTCTTGCACAGGAGTTTGTCCATTGGATAAAGGCATTATTCATTGGATAAAATCTTTATTCACTAACTCAAGCCTAACCAAACCCTCCCAAGGTAACCTTCATGTCATCTCAAACATTTAATGCTTCTTCCCTCTCTTGTCAAGCCATCTCATTTTGACATTTGTCATCATGGGATTGGGTTGAAATCCATCACATGGATCATAAACCCATCAATCCTGGCCCTTGTTAAGATTACTCAATCTTGACCATCCACTGCCCTATTTCTCCTATAAATAGAGCTCTTATTCTTCATTTAAAAAAATCAGAAGTCTTTATGCATCAAACTTATAGTCATTTTTAAGAGAGCATTTTAGAAGCATTAGCATTGTTATTTTAGTAAAATTTACATAGACTAATTAGGTGCTTTCTTATAGTAACTTATTTACACTTGCATAGGCATTTGTTCTCATTTTCATAACCATCTTGAATCTTCATAAGACATCCATTGATAGTGCTAAAAAGCTGAGAGCTACACTCATGCGGGACGTGGAGAGGAGAGGAACAAGGGAGGAGCATCTATGATCATTTTGAGGAGCATCGTAGGGGGTCTTCTTTCCATTTTTCATTTATGTATGCTTCTTGTTGTTTGCTTTATATATCTCTTGATGTGCATGTTAAGATTTTTAGGTTCATTTGTCTTTCGTTTTGGTTGGCACTAACATATTAACGTTTGAACTGTGGCTTGTGCCTTTTAGCGTGCATCATTTGGTGAACCCAACGTGAATCGAACACACAACCTTCTGATTATTCAAATTTGACTTTTGTTTTCTATTTTCTTATAATTTTCACACATAGGTTGCGCTTTAGCACTTTTGTCTCGCGTTTTGGCACCATTGTCAGAACATGTTTAGCACTTTGGTTCGAGTTTTAGCGCTTTCACTATAGTTTTAGTGCTTTAGTGAGAGTTGTAGTGCTTTTGCACTCTTTGTCTATCAGTTCTTTAATTCTGTCAAACAATTTTAAATTAGCGCTTTTGTTAATATTTTAGCGCTTTTGTTATTAGTTTTGCGCTTTTGGGAGTACTTCGGCGTTGTTGTCCAAAGTAGTGCTTCTGTGTTCTCACAGAGTAGCCCTTTTGTAACAAAGAGTTCAAAATTGTAATCGGAAAATTAAACTTAGGCTTGTGGAAGCCCACATCAAATCTTGGATTTCTCTAACTTATTTACTTGCAGGTTTCTTTAACGATTTCTTGTAGGTTGGAGGAGTTTAATTTAGGATTTCAATTTCATTTTAACTTCTTTTTAAAGTTGGTTAAAAGGAATTCACATTTCTTCGTTTTGGTAAAAAGAACCTCACATTTTAAGTTTGGTGTTTTAAAAAATCAACTACATCTTCATTTGGGCTTAAAAAGAATCTCATTGTGAGGTAAAAGGAACAACAAATAAAACACTTTGCTTTATTGCAAGTGAGGGAAAAACATTTCAATTTGGGCTTAAAAAGAACAACAATATTTCATTATTGCAATGATAAAATTCACAATCAACCTTTTATATGCAAGTTAAAAAGAACAATAAAACTTGTCCATTTATTTGCAAAAGTGATTTACTTTCAAGCAAACGTGCTTTCATTTTATTGACTAGGATTTCACTTCCTAGTTAGAAAACAAATTACTTTGTGAGATAAAAAGAACATCATGTCTGTTGGAGCAACATCTCCAAATAGTAAATAGATCATATTGCTATAAAAGGTTAAAAAGAACAAGTGCTTTTCGTGTTTGGCACACTTGTGCAAATCTTTAGAGTGGTCCCATTTCTAACACACACTATCATCTCCCTTGGCTCTTGTGGTCCTAGGTGCAAGAGAAAAGTGTTAGTAACGCTCTAAATTTTCTATTTTTAAGAGAGGCCTACCAAGAGACACGTCACTCTTGGGAATGACCTTGTGTGGTAAATCCTTTGAGCTGCTATATAAATCAAGTGAGAGCGAAATCTGTAGCCTTGGGTGTAGTTGTTCCTACAGTGTAACTTGCCAAAAGGACATATGGGCCCCACCACAAGTTACAAGGCTCTTAAGTGAGTCACTACAGAATGAACTTACATCCAAAGACATCGAACATTACTAGACACCTCTTATTTTAGAAGCCCACCCATTCTATTGATTGAGGATATTTGTGAAAAGTTCACTGTAAGAGCATAGATGGTTTTGCTCCCAAGATACTCACCATACATATTTCCTTGAGTAGAAACATGGCTTTTTGAAAGGCTACTTGTAGCTTGATGATAGTGGTGACTCCCCCATCATAGGGATCATCTATCTGTTATGCTAGGGAAAGACTTAGTATATCACATCCTTACCTACCACGACGGGATACATAAGGTATGTAGTACCAAAGTCGAAGAAATATCAAGATGTGGGCTGAAAATATCACAACTAGCCATGACCTTATGGATAGAAAGTGTTTGAGTTGTCTTCGTCTTATTTCAGACCAGTAAAAATTTGGGCCAACTTTAGGCTTTGGGAACATAAAATACATTTATAAAGGGTCAAAAAGTTCATGATTGGGTTGATTTAGACCCACACTTGTTGTGCCTTTTATTGAAAAAGAGCAAGATTATTGTGCTTGTGTGCTTGCTGTGTTTTCTTGTCAATGGATTCAAAACAAATTGAAACAAAGTGTCCATAAAGCAAATCTACATCAACATTTGAGACAAAGTATAATTTTGTATGACCATCACTCATATCTTGAGAAAAAGAAATCTTCATCAAAAGAACAAATTGAAGAAGAGACAACTTGGTTCAAAGGCTTTTATCAAGGAAAGGATTTTTTTCTATATCAATAGACAACTCTTTCTCTCACATATAGTATTCTTGCGTCATATGCACTTGTACCTTCAGGGCAAATCCAATGAATTTGACAAAGAGCCTTTGAGAAATAGAGCTTTCACTCAGTATAGAGCTTTTGATTATCACAAGAACAAAGGGGGAAAGATCAATCTTGCTTTCTTTCCTCAAATCTATATCATATACAACGAAGCTCGAGAGGAACCACCAACCCCTGTAAGAGAGGAAGAAGTAGAAACCCCCTTCATAACGGAATAATTTTATTGAGACACATCTCCTACCCACTATCACATCCAAACATCACAAATTCACTCAACTCTCAACACAAAGAGGTCTTGTCCTTAGTCCTGTTTGGATATTGCTTAAACAAACCAACAAATCATTTTTAGGGTGTCTCTACATCTAGGATCAATCATCCTAAAAGGCATTTCTACACATCTAGATAGGATAAAACTAGTTTATGAGTGCATCTTCTCATTGGTAGGTAGCTTGGAATGTAACACATCTCAAACCTTGATGTACCTCATCGTATCAAATTGTTGCAAAACATAAAAGCAATTCACAAAGAACTCTATTGACATCCAACCTTCAGTATTAGAGATCTATCTTCCACCAAAAATTTCACAAAAACTTGTCTTCCATCAAACATTTCATCACCACCTCATAGTCATTTTTTGTACAACATCAACTTTTAAAACCATGGCTCAAACAAGATCAATGAGAAATCGACAACCAGAAGTTGAAGAGGAGGAAGAAAACCTCAACGATTTTCATGAGGCCTTTGGAGGAGGCACTAATGATGAAGAACCCAACACTCCAACTCTAAAAGATATAGAAAGAGCATAACATAATCCAAACTTCAACAGGGTCTTTGATGAAATTCTTAGAAACAATGCCAATGCTCATTTCTTAAGACTCGCTCAAGAGGGTGTCAAACTTCCCTCCAACTTTGATACAAACAAATTATGACAAACATCCAAGAAACATAGCCATCACGATGGTGGAGGAGGTAGAGACTACTTCTGCTATGACCCTAATCGTCAAGGGAATCCTCCACCTCCTCCTCCTTCTTCAGAAATAGACATGTTGAGGCAACAAGTAGAAAATCTCACCCAACAACTGAATAGTGGTGTGAAGACCACTCGGTTCTCACTTGACAACATTTGTCCCTATCCATTTGATAGGAACATGCTTATGCCACCTTTTCCACGGGGGTTCGAAACACCCAAATTAAAAAAATATAGAGGCAAAGGAGATCCTAGGGACCATGTACGAGAATTTCACTCATCTTGTTTAGAGGTGGCCTATGAGGACACATATCTAATGCGCCTCTTTCCTCAAATTTTGGGAGGCACAACCACACAATGGTTTTCATGACTGCGAGGTGGCATTAGAGAATTTGAAGAATTGGTCCAAAAATTCATCGCTCATTAAGTACACAACATAGAACGTGACGTCACCACGACAGATTTGTGCAACACAAAACAAAAACCAAGGGAGTTGTTCTCAACTTTCCTGCAACGATGGAGACAATTGTCTAGCAGATGGTCCCTTCATCTACCTGAGCAAGAATTAGTGGAAATTTTCATTTCCAACTTAAATTATGAAATGGAATTTCATTTGGACATGAAGGGCACATAATCTTTTGAAGAAATGATAACTCAAGGGCTCAAATGTTAAATAGCCCTCATCAAAAAGGGACTTATCAAATTTTATAATGAACCCAAAGATGGCCCTCGTCCACATTATAATAGCGACAAACCAAAATTTTGGAACAAAAACAAAAACATCATCAATGACAGGATAGTGGATGCAAGAATAGTAAAAATTGCACAACATGTGGTCAGGTTTGCAAGACAAAATCCCCCTACTAACAATAACACCATCAATAACCCACAACATCAAGGTAGCAATACACAACACGAGGAACCAAAATAAAAGCAACAAAACTACAAGCCAAAATGCACATATACACCCTTAGGGGAACCTATTTAAATGATCTTATGCCAATTGATATCCTCCAATCTTGTGACCTTACCCAAAACATCCAATTATGAGCCTAAGGTCAAGCCTCCATGGTGGCGAGATCATGAACATTGTGAATTTCACCAAGGAAGAGGGCATAAAACAAGCAATTGCCATCGGCTAAAAGATCTTATTCAAGATCTTATTGATAGAGGAGAAATTGAAATTGAGGGACACGACCCAAAAAAATCCAATGATGATCACTTAATGTTCAAGAATCCACTTCCATCACATGATCAAAGGGGTCCTTCAACCTCAGGGAGAAACACAGATACCACAACCAATTACACACAAGATGCATACAATTATACTGTGAATCACCTTTGTGATGCAGATGAGAAAGTTGCAACTCTTACCATAAAAGATAAAAATCGTGCATGCAACGTTGTTATGTGTCGTAGCAAGATTACTATTCGAGCGACACCACAAGGAGTGACACCCCTCCCCAAACAATATAATATTGTAGAGAAATTGGATAAAACACTAGCCCTCATCTCCATATTAGAGCTTTTACGCTTATCCCCCTCACATAAAACAATATTGGATCAAGCTCTCTAAGAAGCATCAATCCCCGCCAACCTCAACACATATCAGTTCCAAGCCATGGTTGGTAGTCTAAAGTTAGCACCATGTCTCACTTTTATTGAAAGTGACAACACATCCTTCCAACAACCCCATAATGCCTCCCTCCATATTGAAGGATTCATAAACCAACATAGAATCAAGCAAGTCTTGATTGCCAACGGAGCCGGCTTAAACATATGCACCTTGTAGTTAGTCACAACATTGGGTTATGCAGTAGAATCAATGGATGTCAGCAAGAAGATAACCATCAAAGCATATGATGACGCAAAATGTTCTTCTAGAGGAGCTGTTATATTACCCATCATGGTTGGGCCAGTGGTGAAGCATATAGTTTGCCAAGTTCTAGACCTTTCTTTGCCATACAATCTATTGTTAGGAAGACCTTGGATGCATGCCATGCAAGCTGTTCCATCCACTTATTAACAATGTATCAAGTTTCCACATAATGGGGTAGAAATCAGGATCCTCGGTGATGCTAATCCATTTGCATATTGTAATAATATTAACCATCAACCAGAGATCACCGTACGTAACAACAGGGAAACTATCCCTTCCTCATCACATGTTAATCCAACCTCTCTTTCCAGCTTAACATCCCCTACACTAAAGCAGGAGAAATTGAAAATGAAAATGGCTGAGGAAGGTCCTAAGGAATATAATCTTAGCCAACTCTTTTGTGTTGGGCAGTTACTCACATCCCCTAGAACTCATGGTAAACCCCAAGGTTTACTTCAAACACCACTAGCCAAAAGAACTTGCACTTTTTCAAAATTCACCCTTGGTAAAAGTCAAGAGGAGGAAACCATGGATGAAGACCTGGCAGAATGGATCTACACAGACCCTCCCAATAAAGAAAGCCTGAAGGCTAAGCTCCCCACTGACAAATATGGCAAAGGCTTCACTATAATGCAAAGAATGGGCTATGATGGCCATAGTGCTTTGGGACCTTGCAAACAAGGACGACAAGAGCCCTTACAACCGGAGTTGAAACCAAGAGATAAAACTAGAGTAGGTTTTCAAAGAGAACCTCTTCCCAAGCTTCGATTCAAAGGAAAACCAAGCAAACCCATGTATCAGACGATTACTCCAAGGATGCAATCCTTGACTATATTTGCAACACCAACAACCTCATCAGTAGCACCAACAACACCAACATCACCAATAACCCCATCAGTAGCACCAACAACACACACAACACCAATAACCCCACCAGCAACACCAACAACACCAACAATCCCATCTCCAAAATTAAATGAGCCAGTAACTAATGCAATATTTAATTTAAAAGATATCCCAGCTTGGTATGGTAATCGGATGCTAGAGAGTGATTATGAGATAGACTCACATGAGTGGGAATTGGATTCAGTGCATTTAAATACTTCAGACGAGGAAGAAACACCACCTCCTCCACCTCGTAAAGATATACCAGTTTATGGAGAAGCATGGATTAAAACATTTTGGGTTCCTGAGCTAGAAGCAACTTCCACAGGACCTACGTCAAATCCTACGTTGGAATCTAACAAGGAGAGTACCATCGATGAACTTCATGCCTCTATATTGACCCTCACTAATGTCTCCCATGAACTCAACTTAATCAACGAAGTAATGCCTATCATTCATCCCAAACTCATTGAATGGAACCGGCCAAATCCCCCATGCCTTGACCATTTCCAAAATGACGAGGCACTCATAGACTTTCTAGAATTACGGGATAACATACCAAGCGGGGATCATAAAGCTGGGTTTTCCATCAAACTTAACAATACAACATACTTTGGGGTAGATGCCAAACCTTTCAGCTGCAAAAATATTACAATAAAACATGGATCTTCTAGTGAAAACCACACCGTGGCACTTTTTGATCCCAAAAAATTAAAAAAAAAGAGCGTATCCAAAGGTGAAAACCTCTCTAAGGTGCTTGAGGATGAAAGGTTTGACATCCTCCCCTTTAGTATGAATCAGGAGAGATCAACCATCCTAATAGAAGAAACAAAAGAATTCAATGTGGGGACCCCTGAGACTCCTCACAAGATACATTTGGCATCTCTATTAACTCTTGAAGAACAACCAAAATTTGTAGAATTCTTCCAGAAGCGCCAAATCAACTTTGGATGGTCTTATGCAGACATGCCCGACTCATATCCAGATTTGGTCATGCATCATCTAACTATAGCAGAAGGAGCTAAACCTGTCAAACAAAAGCTCAGAAAGATGCACCCACAGATTGTCATTCTTGTCAAGGTTGAACTTAAAAAGCTCTTGGATGTTGGTTTCATCAAACCAATTGATTATGCAGAGTAGATCTCCAATATTGTATGTGTTGGAAAACCTAATGGGGGCATTTGTATCTGTACGAACTTCAGAGATTTAAACAAAGCATGTCCTAAAGATGAATTCCCCTTACCAAATATTGAAATGATTGTTGATCTAACAACAGGTCATGTGATGCTTTCTTTTATGGATGCCTTTTCAGGATACATCTAGATTAAAATTGCTCTAGAGGATCAATACAAAACTGCTTTCACATGTCCATGGGGAACATACTGTTGGAATGTGATGCCATTTGGTCTAAAGAATGTAGGGGAAACATATTAAAGAGCTATGACTACTATCTTCCACGATATGATGCACACCATAATGGAAGATTATGTGGATGATTTACTAGCTAAATCATTAACAAGAGAGGGCCATCTTGCAGTACTGGATAAAATCTTCAACAGATTAGAACAATATCACGTCCGTCTCAATCTAAAAAAATGTGTCTTTGGAGTAACTTATGGGAAGCTCTTAGGATACATTGTCTCAAGTAAAGGCATTGAGGTAGATCTTGTGAAATTCAAAAAAATCATGGACATGCCACCTCCAAAGAATACCAGTCAATTAAGAACATTACAAAGGCAACTACAATCCATTCGGCGGTTCATTGCACAATTGGTTGATAAATGTCATCCCTTCACCCATCTGTTACACAAAAATATTCGCTTTCAATAGGATGCAAAATGCTAGCAAGCATTCTAAATGCTTAAAGGCTACCTAATGAATACACCATTGTTGATTCCACCAGATCCAAGCAGACCTCTATTATTATACATTTCAGCTATAACCACGACATTAGGAGTATTGTTGGCACAACATAATGCGAAAGGAAAAGAATGTGTTGGCTACTACATCTCTCGAACACTGGTAGGCTATGAACTCAATTGCAGACCTATTGAGAGATCTTGCCTAGTAGTTATCTTGGTAGCCATCAAATTGAGGCACTACATGTTAACGCACAAAGTACAACTTATTGCCAAGATAGATCCACTCAAGTGCCTACTCAACAAGATGATATTGATGGGCCACTTGGCCAAATGGGTTATGATCTTGAGGGAATTTGATATTGAGTATGTGGACCGCAAAGCTATCAAGGGATAGGTTATTGCAGTTAAGTTGGCTTACACACCACTCAAAGGCAACCATCCTCTTATTTCCAACTTCTCGGATGAATAAATTTTCATGATCACAACTACACAACCATGGAAGCTATATTTTGATGGCTCATACACCATACATGGCTCGGGGGAAGGTATTATTTTTATCACACCTCAAGGTGAGAGTATCCCAAAGTTATATAGACTCACTTTCCCATGCATAAATAATATAGCAGAATATGAGGCCTTGATCACAAGACTCAGAATGGCCATACAATGGAATCTAAAAGAGATATAGGTATATAGAGATTCCCATCTAGTCATCCAACAAGTCACCGATGAATACAAAACAAAGGATGATAAACTCATGTCGTACAAAAGGATGGTGGATAGTTTCAAAGAATCATTTACAACTATCACATTTGAGCAAGTACCAAGAGATCAAAATCGAGTTGCTGACACAATGGCTATAATTGCATCTCTCCTAGATCTTCCACAAAATTTGACATGCTATGAGTTCTTGGTAGAACAACTTTGGATCCCCGCTTATGATATCCCTGAATCTGAAATGATATGTCACCTTATCGGTTCTGACTACCCATGGTACGATGAGTTTTTCACTTACCTACGTGACCACACACTTCTCCCTAACCAATCAAACAACCAACAAAAAAAATTTATTCGCCAAACCGCTCGATACACCATCATTGCCGAAACCCTAAACAGGCGAAGTGTTGATGGTACTGTCCTTCAATGTTTGGAACAAGATGAGATAAAGAAAGCCTTGGAAAAGGTACATGAAGGAATTTGTGGGGCTCACTCAAGCGGTCCTTCACTATCAAATAAAATCATGTGAGCCAGCTACTATTGGCCCTCCATGGAAAAAGACTCCTACTACTTTGTCAGAAAGTGCAAGAAGTGTCAAGTTCATGGAGATCTGATACATGCCCCAATACAGGAATTACAACCTATCAAAACACCATGGCCCTTTTGTCAATGGGGACTTGACCTTGTGGGTAAAATCCATCTATCTTCATCCAACGGTCATAAATTTATCATTACCGCCAATTAGTACTTCACAAAGTGGATCGAAGTCGTTCCACTCACCCAAGTCACCGACAAGAAGATCGCCTCATTCATCCTCAATTACATCAGCTGTCGATATGGTGTACCCATGTCCATCATCACAGATAACGAGCTCCCTTTCAAAAATCAAGATGTCCATGAACTCTGTGAGAAGTTTCATATCCAACACCGTTTTTCCACCCCATATTACCCACAAGGCAATGGTCAAGCCAGAGCATCAAATAAGAATATATTGAGGATCCTCAAAAAGACAGTCAATGATGCTAGCCGTGATTGGCACATTCATTTGAATCCAACACTATGGGCATATCTGACTAGCATTCGAACCCCTACAGGCGCAATCCCCTACTCATTGGTTTATGGAGCAGAAGCCATCTTGCCTATTGAGGTTGAATTACCATCTCTACGGGTCTCCTTGCACAATCTAATAGATGATGAATCATACCAAGTCTCATGTCTTCAGGACTTAGAACTGCTTGATGAAAAGTGATAAGCTGCCTACAATCACCTAAAAGCCTTTCAGCAGTGCATGAGAAGAAGCTACAATAATTGGGTCAAACCTCACACATTTGAAGCAGGAGATCTTGTTCTCAGGGAGAATCCTCACAACCAACCAAACAAAGAACACCAGGGAAAATTTGAATCCAATTGGCTGGGTCCATATGTCATCACTGTCATCTTTGGGTCTGGGGCATATCAGTTAGCAACTTCAGAAGGAGAACCACTAGCAGATCTTATCAACAACATGCATCTCAAAAGGTTTCATACATAAAGTTGTGCAGAGCATCAGGATCCTCCAATACCAAAAAATACCAAAAAACATTTAGAAAATAGTCCCAAACAGAATACCAATAAAAATAAAATAAAAAATAAACCAAGAAAATAGTAAAGAAAAATCATTCATCCAAACGGTGAAAACCACTCCGGTGGTGCCTTAGGTAAGTACGGTGGTGAAAACCTGGAAAGTAGGCGCCATTTGTAAAGGCTTTGGCTCCATTATCATTCATACTTGTTATGATCACATCCATTGCATCTATTCATCCATCATTTATACCATGGCTTGTTATTGATCTGTAATCAGGGTTATTACTTCATGTGTCTTGCGTCACGCTTTCATAGGGACATTTAATCAGGGGAAATGCTCTTAACCTATTGATGGGAGTGGATTATCCATTGCTTCTGATTCATTGAGTTTCTCATTCAAACACGTCATAAAATAATACCCTAAACATTCATCAAAACACATAAAATCCCAAAAACATTTGCAAAAATGTCTTAAAGATAATACCAAAAACATTCACAACATTCAAAAAACCCAAAAACATGACAAAAACATCAAAATCAATCAAAAATATTACAAAGTATATTATTTCTTGTAGATACACATCGCAATAGACACCAAACAAACATTTTGAGGTACTCAAATGATGACCACCTATCAAATCAACCAACCAATCAAAACATCTGCACACAATCGTCTTCGCAAGGATGCATCCTTCCTCACAAAACAAAGACATGACAACATTTTATTTGAAAATAAAATTATGTTTGGTTGATAAGCACTTGGTTGATTTTTTATTTATTTATTTGTATCACGTTCCTCCACTACTCTAGGATATCCACAAGGGATTAGAGTAGTTGGGATGGTTCTTGATATCTTTTTCTTTGTTTGTTGTTTGCGAATTGTTCCAATGAAGTTCTAGGGCATATACTAATGGTGTCTACGTGGGAATTTCAATAAGCTATGTGATCCTATGCAAAAATATAGTCATGGATCACTATGGCTTGCTGAGTACAACGTATACCTCGACCATTTGTACATGAACTAGAATGGAGGGGAACTTTCCTTGTCTGCGATATTTGTTTATAGGTGAAACATTCAACCTTGGTTTTTGCTACCTCGGCCGTGATCGATACTACCATGCTTAATGATGAAGATTAAGCACTATGAATAAACCATGGATCACCATTTCATTTCATCTATTTATATTGCATTCCATTGCATATCACCCATACATTTTCTCATTCAATGTTCATATCTGTTGTTTGCATGCAATTAATTCGGGTTTCTATGAGAAAGCTAAGCCTAATATTAATTTGTCTTGGGTACAATCACGACAGAGTTCTCTAATACATCATCTCACATCTCCATTCCACATCTGCCTTTTCTCACCAGCTTGCATTCATATATCATGTAGGCATGGCATTATCATTTAGTTGCATCAAATGCATTCATTTCATTATCATTTACTTGCATTTAGATTCATTAAATACATCCAGTCATTCATTTAAGTGCCTCTAGTCATTAAGTGCATTCAAATATTCATTTAAGTGCATTTGTTTATTCATCAATAAAGTGCATTCAAAACATCAAGTGCATTTATTATCATTTAGTTGCATTTTAAAATCATTTCATTCATTCACTTCCATTTTAGTTACATTTAGTCATTAACGTACATTCATTTACATTCATTTAGTCATTAAGGTGCATTTACTATAATTTAGTTGCATCTCAATCATTAAGTTGTATTCATCTAATCATTAAAATTCATTCATCATCATTTAGTGGTTTAGTACATTCATTTGTCATCATTTAGTTGCATTTAAGTGCATTTGTTTATCCATCATCAAGAACATTCATCTATCCATTTAGTGCATTCATTTAATCATTAAGGTGATTTAGTTGCATTTCACATCATTTCATTCGTTTAGATTCATTTAGTTGTATTTCAAATCATTCCGTCATTTAGTTGGCTTAAGTGGATACATTTAGACTCATTAAGTACATTCAGTCATTCATTTAAGAGCATTCATCTAGAAGCATACCTGATATTTTCATAAACATTTCATTCATTTAGATTCATCTTAAAAACATGCATAGATTTACTCATCTCGTCATCTCGTCATCTCATCATTTCAACATGTACAATATTATCTATCAAACATCATATATCATTATCTCATCATTTAGCATAAACTATCATCATTTCATCACATTAATATCATTACAAAAGCATTATCCATCTATTAACCTACATCCACATGTTAGGAAATCATCCATATCATACATATAGAAATCATATCATCAACATGTACATCTAGAAAGTAAAACATCTCCATATCATGTATCTAAGCATAACTCATATCATAATCATGCATAAAGTGCACATATCATCACATGGATACATATCATATCATCACCACAAAAATGAGATCTCATCATATATCACATAAAAAAGAATGCATGTATCAGAGTACAATGATGTCTCAAAATATCGGCTACCAAGAGCCATCCAAGTATCAGTCTAGTAACAATGTAACAAATGCATAAGAAACACCTCAAATGGCACTTTGGCTAGATGTTTCTCCTGCACCACCCTCACCTTCTCACCAAGGAGGACCCATCACACCACCGCTGCTCTGAACCCTATGTGACCACTCTGATCTCACCCATCATATCTAAGAGTAGCTCATCGTTTGTTGACTAATCGACACAACCTGCTCATATAATCCCCTCCAATAGTCAATCTTTGCCCCTGCCTGCCACATCTCCGTCAGCACCTCCCTAGTCGGACCCTGTCCCTGTGCTCCCTCCAAAATTCAAACTCTATCCTGTAGCTCCATCACTCTATCTACAAAATCATCTCTCTCTCGCATCACTACAATCAACTCAGCCTCCCATGTGAAAAGTTGGACATCCCTGACTGCAATATTTGCATCCCTATCCTCCAACTGTGCCTTGGCTGCTATCAACTGAGTCTGCAACCGTAATATCATAAACTCTCACAGGTCTCCCTCTCCTCCACCTACGACTCCTTGTCCCATCTCCATAGGCTCCTCTTCACCACCTGCGGCTCCCTGCCCCATCTCCATTGCCTCATAACCACCCTCTCCCCCACCGACATCTCTCCCTCCTACTCTCGTTGCTCCTTGTATCGGCGGACCCTGTGATAGTTGTAAAGGTTTCCCACCTCTTCCTCTCATCTATAACCATCCTCCTCCACCACCTCCACCTCCAAATCCACCTCCACCTGCAAATCCACCTCTCCCATCACCTCCTCATCCTCCTCCAAAACCTCCACCTCCCCTTGCTCCTGCTCCAAAACCTCCACCACCCCTTCCTCCTCTCCTCCTCCATCGTCACACTCTGTCATCCTCAAATGGTGGTATGGGCTCTGCAGGATCTAATATCCGTGGAATTGGATGAGCAACCCGATAATGTGTATAGTCCTTTGTCACCCCCGCATCTATAATCTTTGGCCTCATCTACCATGGTCTCGCTTGTAATGTTTGAAACTCTGCAAGGGCCTGATCATAGGGTAAAATTGGCCCCCACTGCCATCTCTCTCGCAATACCTATGCATACTCCACCGAACCCCTCGACATACTCTGCCTTCGTCCAAACTGTCTCATCACTCTCCATGGCAACTGTCTCTCTACAACATAGGATGTGTGACCAATCAAAAAACAAGTGACATATACATATGGTAAGACATCTCCATCATCCTCCCAGACCTCACAATCAGTGTAAGGCCTCCATATGACCATATCTAAGTCATCTAATGCCTGCACCAAAAATCTAACTTCCCCAAATGGGGCTGGGTCATTAAACCTCCATACATAAAAACATAGGGCTGATCTATCACCCTAAACCTCAAACATACCGGCCGTGTGACTGTCAAGTGCTCCCAAGCCTAGATATGTAATAAAGTGATCCCTACCCCTAGTGATCTACTCTCTTGATACACTACCACGTGTAAATTCCTATAGAGGTGCGCCGACACACATGGCCCCCATGCATAGCGGGTCCCCTCTATCACCATCTGCTCTATCACCTAGCCCCAACCAATGGCCAATCCATGCGAACATCGATCAAAGCAAAGAAAACCCCTGATGATACCTGCTAGTACTAATGGTAGAGGCTCATAGAGCGCTGCTATATCCTCCCATGCCACAAATCCATCCTCAATGTATACATCCTTAAAAAATATCCTCTGTATGAGTGTTGTCCTTAGGTGCCAATCATATGTCACAATCTCTCCTCTAATTGGGATATTCAGTATCCTCCACACGTCCTCCAGGGTTACGGTCATCTCTCCCATCTCCAAATGAAAGGAGCATGTCTCACTGTGCCATCACTCAACCAACACTGTCAGTAGTTCGCGATACATCCAAATCACAGGTAGGTACATCATGTCATATAAACCAGCTGCACATACACAATCAATCTCTACCTCTGACAACTGCTCACACAGCTATTGTGTCGCAAGATGTCGCTCCCGCATTTTAAGATGGGAAGATCCTTGTACACATATCAACAAATATTAGTTGTTTTGCTGCAAAATTTCTTAAGTTTCAACCTAGACTATCAACAAATACTTTTTAATCAAGTATCTTTGGGTCTCAATAGGTAATCGATTATGGCAGTCCTAGACTACAACAGACATTTATCACAATGACCTATTCTCAACGGGGTTGCTATAATTCACAAAAACAACCAATCAATCAATCAACACAAACATCAAGTGATATTTTCTCTAACACTAGGGCATTTTATCACAATCGCGCCACTTTGCTGACAATAGCGGTACAACTGAAGCACAAACGTGCTAAAACAACAATAACGCTACAAAAACTATACCATCACGCTATTTTATCATAAAAGTGCTACAACACCTACACAACCGCCTTACACTACAATAGCACTATAACTATGACACCAAAGCGCTAAACGAACAAATGCACTAAAACAACTATGCAAAAGTGTCATTGCGGCACCATAGCGCTACTTTAGGTGACAAAAGCGCTAAAACACAAGTTTAGCGCTATATTGTCTTACTTGGACTTTGACGCTTGAAAAAAAATGATAAAAATGCATCAAAAGCAAAATTCAATATTTGTGTACCGCTGGTCCGTAGTCCTCTGGCCGCTGGTATCGACGGATCTACTCTAGCAGGTGATCTGCTATAGGCACAACCATGATGACTATTTCTCACTCCTTCGCCAAAGGTCGCTATGAGAGCTCCAAGCTACCAAGGAGATAGATACAAATGAGACCATTTTACCCCTTCCCCTCCCAATATACCCCCCAGCCCTAAACCTACTTCACTCCGCTCACTGTCGTGGTCACTATGAACTTCGAAAGCCTCTCATTTCTTCGTATTAACTTCGTTTTCTCACATAATTTCACTATTATTTCTAATTTCTTCTATTCTACCTCCCCCTAACTTCTTGATCTTTTTGGAGAGATCACCCGATTTTTTGAAATTTTTCAGCCCATCTCTCGAGGGGGAATACCACCCACTAAATTAACATTTATGGGGCATATTTCTCATACTTATATTTCTTTCTTTGAAATGACACGATAAACCACACCATCTCAAAGAGGGGCAGATGTAGACACATAAATCTGTCCACTTAATTAAATGAATATTTAGTATTTATTTGATTATTTAAACCATCAGTCAACAATTAATTAAATTGATATTTAATTAATTCATCTTGAACCTCTTCTTCTATTAATTAAATAAATTATTCAATTTATTTAAATTAATTCATTAAATCATACTCTAACAATTAATTAAATGAATAAAACATATTTGTTTAATTTAACCCCTTTCCTCATTTAAATAAATAAATAAATATTTATTTAAAATCTATAACCCCCCCCCCCCCCCCCCCCCACTTGCATTCTCCTACAAATGCAAGTTGCACCAGTAAATAGATTTTATTTCTAAATAAAATCATATTTTCTCTCACCCACCAAACCCACTTGCCTCCTAAACCCCTTCTAGATTCTTCTAATCCATTCCAAATTAGCCTAATTCCCCTTTCTAATTACTGTCACATTCCTAAGGAAAGAGAAGTCACTTCTCAAAGCCTCCAAAGTCTTTGAAAAGCATTAAAGTCCTTATGCCTTCAACAAGTTAACCCCCAAAGTCTTCTGAACCATTTATGGTTCTTACATAACCATTTATGGCTCTTACATAACCATTAATGGTTAAACTCAACTCACCCACATGGTGAGAGGTTTTTCCTTCTAACTCAACCCTCATTTAACTCATGGGTCTCTTCAAGCATTCATTGCTTTGACCATGGTTATCCCCACTAACTCTTGCACAAGAGTTTGTCCATTGGATAAAGGCATTATTCATTGGATAAAAGCTTTATTCACTAACCCAAGCCTAACCAAACCCTCCCAAGGTAACCTTCATGTCAGCTCAAGCATTTAATGTTTCTTCCCTCTCCTCTCAAGCCATCTCATGTTGACATTTGTCATCATGGGATTGGGTTGAAAGCCATCACATGGATCATAAACCCATCAATCTTGGCCCTTGTTAAGATTACTCAATCTTGACCATCCATTGCCCTATTTCTCCTATAAATAGAGCTCTTATTCTTCATTTAAAAAAATCAGAAGTCTTTATGCATCAAACTTATAGTCATTTTTAAGAGATAATTTTAGAAGCACTAGCATTGTTATTTTATTAAAATTTACATAGACTAATTAGGTGCTTTCATAGTAACTTATTTACACTTGCATAGGCATTTGTTCTCATTTTCATAACCATCTTGAATCTTCATAAGACATCCATAGATAATGCTAAAAAGTTGAGATCTACACTCATGTGGGACTTGGAGAGGAGAGGAACAAGGGAGGAGAATCTATGAGCATTTTGAGGAGCATCATAGGGGGTCTTCTTTCCCTTTTTCATTTTTTGTTTATGTATGCTTCTTGTTGTTTGATTTATATCTCTCTTGATGTGGATGTTAATATTTTTAGGTTCATTCATCTTTCATTTTGGTTGTCACTAACATATTGTTTGAACTGTGTCTTCTACCTTTTAGCCTGCATCAAAGACTAAAAATCTAAAACTACTAATCAGATGGCTTGCAAGGTTTTATCTTTCATTTTATCTTCCATTTTTTTAATAAGCGTAGCTTCACATAGTTTAATTTAGGAGGTTAATTAATCATTGTCCTTCATTTTTGTAAGGTGGTAGATGTATGTTGTCCCCTTGTGAAAGCTTCGGTGACCGGAAACCAGACCCATCTATTTTTTATTTTTTTTATTTACTCCATTTAGAGGGTTTGCTTCTTGGAGAAGTGATCAATCTATAGAGGAAGCAACCTAAGTATAACTTTATTCCAGTCTACTATGAAAATAAGGATTGAGACAAAAGTCAAAGTCCCACCAATATTAGACTTCGCCATACATCAATATAAAAAGGGTTTTATACTCTAACTAAGGTTGGTTTGGATGCTCGCAGAGTGCTGATAACCCCAGATTCTAACTAGATACTTTTAGTTAGAGGCCTACCTAACTCACCTCCAAACATTGAAGTAATTTTTAGTGCAAGGGAATAACAGGTTTTGCCCCCAAGATACTCACCAGAAGGCTCACTTGAGAAGAGACAAAAATCCCTGACATTGTATGAGCTACTTGTAGCTTTTCGGGGATTTGGTGATTAGACAATCCTTCCAGTTCTAGAGGCCCCTACCCATCCTCTCTCGAAAAGACAATAAAGTGTACATGCATATCTAGGTGTGATGAAACTTGAGTTGATGGAGATTCCAAGATGTGGGCTAATGTATCATAGTGAAGCCTTGACTTTAGGAGTAGCAATTGTTTGATGTGTTTTCTATTGTGTTAAAATTGTGGAAACTTTGCCTTTTGTGAGCCTTGAACATACACTTATTGTTTAGTTTAGGAAAAATAACCATTTTGTTTTATTGTCCACTATGTTCTCTTCTTAAAAACAAAAAATAATCTAAAAACAGTAGCAACTTAGGAAAATTGACCAAAAAAATAAACAACTAAACAAAGTTGCGCATTTGAGAAATATTTCTATGCATCTGATACATATTTCTACGCATGTGAGACATATTTTTTTTCGCATTTGAAACATCTTACGCACATTTGAGAAACATTTATGTGGATTTGAAACATAATACTATGCATTAGTTACATTTTGTTGTGCATATGAGACATATCGTTGTGCATCTATGAATTTTACATGTGCATTTACATTGTTTTCTCACATTTGTTTTTGTGCATTCATAACAGAACATAGAAAATTAGGACTTGAGGAAAATTTGAAAATCTATTTGGATACCCATTTTCAGTTAAAATTCATTTCAAGAAACATCCTAGCATGTATAAAAACCTTACATCCATTTTAGAAAGTCAAACTTATGTTTCACACTTCATTTCTAAAACATAAACAAACAAATAAAGTTTCACAAGGTGCTTATCATTTCAACAACAACTTGGTTAGTTCCTCTTATCAGGATTTATCATCCTTCATCTAGGAGCTATACTAGAAAAATCTTGGTAATGCTTGTTTTATCATAGAGGGATTTCTTATCTCCATTGACACTTTGCATCATCCAATGATAACTATTCACCATAGTTAAATATTATCTTTATACAAGATCGAAATAATACTTTTGATATCTTTCTTTTAACAATTTCATCCCATCATTCAAACTACATTTCATTCAATCAACATTCACCATCACGTCATAAAACAAATTTTGTATGATTGAGACTAGAGCTCAAAAGAAATAGAAAGGAAAAATCAATCCCTTTGGATAAAGTTCAAAACATAGACATGATTCCTCTAGTGATGACAACAATGATTAATCTGAAGGAAATTTCCTCACTATTGAACAAGACCCCAAATTTCAGAAATTGATAAAAAAAGTCACGGAAAAGGATAAACAAAAATATTTCCTCATGCTTGCTCAACAAGGAGTAAAGTTGCCACTTGATTTTGATGTCTCACAATTGAAAGAAATGATTTATACAAATAACACCGAGACAAAATAACAAAACGAATGAAAATGAAACAAATACCAATAAGAAGGATAAAAAGGAGAAGAATTCCCTAGATGCACTGACTCAACAAATCCAAGATTTACAACAACAAATTACCAATTTACAAACTATATCTTCAACAAAACGATATTCACTAGAGGAAATATCTCCTTATCCTTTTGATAAAAGTTTGTTCATGTTACCTTTTCCCCTCAATTTCAAAATGCCAAAATTTGACAAGTACAAGGGGAAAGGTGATCCTTGTGATCATATTAGAGAATTTTGTGCTACTTGTTCAGAAGTTGCTTACAATGAGACATATCTCATGTGAATTTTTCCAAAAATCTTGGGAGGCCAAGCCATAGAATGGTTTTACCGTATACCACCTGGAACTCAAACATTCAATGAACTAGTAGACAATTTTATAACTGATTTCTCTTATAACATCAAACATGAGGTCTTGATGTTAGATCTTTGCAAACAAAAGAATGGAGTCCTATACAAGTTTCTTGCAATGATGGAGACAACTTGCAAGTAAATATCCATATGACATACCTGAAAATAAAATGATAGAAATGTTTGTCCATAATTTAAATACATAATTAAGTTATCAATGCCAACTCTAATGTCCCCCTTCTTTTAGCAAGGTCATTGAGAAAGGATTACTTATAGAAAAAGCATTGATAGCCAAAGGACAAATTAAAATCTATAAGGATTCTACTAGTTCAAAAAAAAAACAATGACAAATCCAGATTTTGGACCAAAAACAAGAATATTGTAAATGATGGATTCATAGATGTTCAACATGTAAAACCAAAACAATCCATCTTAAATTTATCAAGCCCTCAAAATGACACTTCATCAAACAATCAAAACAATGATGCACCTAAATCAAAATCTCCTAATGCTCCTCACAAAATATTCACACCATTTGGAAAGTCAATTGACTCTGCTTTGAGGAAACTTATTGCAAATAAATCTTATATCACTTCTCAAAGTGAGAGATTATAAACCCAAAGTTAAACCTGCATAGTGGAATGTTTTTTATTACTATGAATTCCATAGGATAAAAGGTCACAAAAAAATGATTGTAATAGATTGAAGGACACTATCCAAGACATGATAGATAAAGGAGAATTATTAGTTGATGGACATAAATCCAGTGAAGAACATGTGGCATTTATAGACCCACTTCCTAACTATGACAAAGGAAATACTTCAAAATCAAGCAATAATGGTAGTAATGATGCCAACTATACAAAATCATCTTATGATTACACCATTAATCACTTATTTGCATTTGTTTTACATGCAAATATGATAACAATAAAGAATAAGCCTAAATGTAATGTTACTACTCGTCGATTTTATCTATAAAAAAAAAATGTTACTACTCATCGAGGAAAGGTTACCATTCAAGGAGCTCCACCTAAACCATACTCCATATCGAATCATTACAATATCCTATATCAACTCAAGAAGACATTTGCACATATATCTATTTTAGATATTTTACGTCTTTCACCATCTCATAAATTCATCTTAGAAAAAGCTCTACTAGAAACTACAGTACCAACAGATCTTGACCAAGCATAATTCCAAGCCATGGTGGGACATCTCATCACCATCTTGTCTGGCGATCTGTGCTTGAGGTTGTATTTGTCTCTCTACTTGTGTCTGTCTGGGTGGTACCTAAATCTGTACTTGTACATTAGCCTATGGCTAATCTTGAACCATTGGTTGAACTTGTGGTAATAGCTGGTCTTGCCCCTATGGTTGATCTAGTCTGAGAGCTCTAACAAGTCTCCTTCGCTTCACTATTCTCTCTCCACTTCCCTCAACTCCTCCATCATCTCTGCCCCCACCTCTCCCTCCTCTACCTCTGTCCTCCCCCCATCCCCGTCTCTACCACTTCATCTCCTCCTCCTCTTCGATAGCTCCTCATCATCATCTCCATCATCTAATCATGACGATATATCACTAGGACCTATGAATCAAGGGAATGGTTGCTCTGTGAAATATTGGGCATACTCCTCTGTCATATTTGCATCAACAATATGTGTCCTCATATCTCATTCCTGATATGGAATAGACATGAATTTTTCTCAAGCCACCTCAAATGATATGATGGGACCACATTGTAGATGCTCCTTGTACGTCCAAGCATACTCATTAGTGCATTGGGGCATCCTCTGGACTCTATCGAACTGTCAGAGTACATGGGTAAGAACATGCAACTCAATAATATAGGGTGTCCTACTAATAAGCCACCGATTTTTAAATACATAAGGAAACTCTACAACATCATCCTCCCATGGCTCATAGTCTAAATATGGCCATCATATAATTGTATCTATACTCTCTAATACTCCAACTTACCTATCTTAGGTTGGGGTAGCATACCATGATATGCATATACATATGGTTGACCGACTCCTCTAAATATCACACATATAGGTCATGTCACTGCAATATGCTCCCATGCCTAAATATGTAACAATGTCACACCAACTAACAAACTAGTTGATCCATCATACATGAATAATGAATATCATGGTATAAATGAGCTAATAGACATATCCCTCAGGAAAAGTGTGTAACTATTGTGACCATACGTTGTAGTGTCATACCCCAAACTAGTACCAAACCATGTGACCTCATGTTTTGACAAATGAAACCTCCTATCAATCCTGCAAGCATTGATGGTAGTGGCTTATACATGCCTACCATATCATCCCAACTGATCTCACCATTAATATCCTCATCATCAAACACTCTCCAACATGCCTCTATGCCAACTCTCCCATGTGACTCATATGCCACCATCTCTCCAATGATCTAAATCCTAAGTATCCAATACACATCCTTCAGAGTCACTGAAATCTCACCAGTGGGAAAGTGAAAAGTGTTATGCTCACTATTCCATATCTCAGCCAACGATGTCAGCATATCGGGATTCACTCAAATCTCAAGCATATATAAAGCATGAGATATACCTATCAAACCAATAACATCTCTCTCTGTCACATACAACAATGGTTGCATCCTCTGAGTAGTAGGATATCACTCTCGTGACATCATCAAATCTAAATCCTCCTACAAACATCAAAGCACACACATTAATCAAACACGATGCTACAAAGTGATCTATCCTATTAGTAAAACTATCTTATCAACAATCTTGAGATTCTATCAATCTTAGTGATGTTCTAACTATTGGTTATACATATACCACTACCTACTTACCCAATAACCTAGCAAATTATGATGCTCTTAATCAAAGATGAAGACACAATCATCACAAGTGTGTAAACTAATACAAACATGCAATATAAAAAATTATGTGTCAAAAAAAGAATAAATGTGCAGTAATATAGATCATATACACCATAACGATGAATGTGCAGAATTAATATATGCGTGGATAAATGGCATACATGTGCAAAATTAGAACACAAGCGTAGTAAAACAAAAAATATGCTCAAAACACAAAACTGTACATCTAAAAAAGGAATCTTTTACCTATAATTTGACCATATTAAATGTGATAAACAAGTCAGGAGACAAGGTACTCACCAGTGAGCCATACTACTCTGGTCGCTCAAACAAATGAACTCACTCAAAACGTTGTTAGTAATATGGAATCTCCATTTTCGTTGGGGAATTGTTAACAAGTTCTTATTCCAATTGTTAGAATGAACTAAAGGAAAACTCAGAGGGGGGGGGGGGGGTGAATAAGTTTTCCACAAGCTAAACAATTATTGCAAATTATAAACCTTCTACCAGAGCACAATGAAAACAACACAATGAAAAATAAAGCATGAAAGTACATAACACACAACACTAATATTTTTGATGTGGAAAAATCGGTTAAGGGAAAAACCAGGGTGGGAAACCCTACCAACAATCAGATAATACTTCTGCAACAGTATGTGAAATGTTACAATGGGGATTGCACTTGCAATTAGGCCAACCTCCTAGAGTGCACTGCTCAACACAAAAGAGAAGTCTCATTGACTTACATAGACATTAGACTACAATCCAGAGGAAATGAACTATGGAAATAACATCTCCTAATGCTTGATACTATTCTAGTTAAGCACAAATGTCTGCCCTGCAATACCAAACTCCCCTCAAACCTTCACTGAATGATATAACCTTGTTCATACATAAACCACTCTCTGATAATGTAGACATAATTATACCATGCAAATTACATGAATATGTCACCTATATATATAGATCATCAACCTTGATAACAAGGTCAGCTAAACCCTAAACCCATAACCCATAATTACAGAAAATACATCACATGATACCACTAGACAAATATTATGATTTGGACTACATAGCATGGACCTAATTCAAATTCCTAAATAGTTATAATCATTGGAAATTCTTCCAAGACCAAATGCATCACGTTATGCCAACTAGTAGAAACCCTTAGTGTTAATAACATAAAATAACCAACCGAATACAAATAGGATCACCAAATCATCACGCCAGCCAATGCGAAGCCACAAACAATCAGGACACGATCAAGAACACCTTCAATATGTTATGAACCATTTCTAGAAGCCAAACCAAAACCAATTAACCATTTCATCAAATATCACCAACCTGTATCACCAATCGGTACCAAGAATATCAACTGGCAAACCAGAACATAAATGATAGCTTCCGGAGCACCAAATCATGAACCAACTAAATATGAAAAACATATAATCATCCTGAATAACCAACCAAAACCAAATCCAACAATCTGATCATACTGGATCAAAATATCTGAAAACCTTAGCCAAAACCATGTCAAACCAGAGCAGGTCAGTAACCAGTCGAAACAGGTCAGTAACCAGCCAAAACAGGTCAGTAACCAACCAGACCAGTGTTGACATCAATGAAAAAGCATAATCAATTCTTGCATATTGGAAAAAATATCCCCCTTTGGCATTGATGGCAACATTGAATGTGAAAAAAATACAAGACCAAGTGTAGTCACATAAATCTGTCCACTTAATTAAATGAATACTTAGTATTTATTTGATTATTTAACCATCAATTAATAATTAATTAAATTAATATATTTAATTAATTCATCTTAACCCTCTTCTCCTATTAATTAAATAAATTATTCAATTTATTTGATTTAATTCACTTAACCAAATTCATATCATTAATTAAATAAATAAATCATATTTGTTTAATTAAATCTACTCTCACATTTAAATAAATTAATATTTATTTAAATCCCCCAAAATCCCATCTCTCACATTTAAATAAATAAATAATTTATTTAAATCACCTTTATCCTCCACCCACTTGTATTTTCCTACAAAAGCAAGTTGCACAACTATTTTAAATAAATTATTTATTTAAAATCCTATTTATCCTCACCCACTTGAAACCTTTAATGGTTTCCCTTAAAGTAGTCAAACTTGATGGCTTTAAAGTCTTCAAACTTGATGGCTTCCTTCTATAGTCTTCTTAAGACTTTAATGGTTTTCCTTAAAGTCTTCAAGCCTTTAATGGTTTCCCTCAAAGTCTTCAAGCATTTAAATGCTTTATCTTCATTTTCTCATTTAAATAAATTAATATTTATTTGAATATTTATCCAAATGCAAATTACACCATTTAATTGAAATAAATGATTTTATTTTAATTGAAAATACCAAAATTTCTCCCACTTGCATTTTCCTACAAAATCCACTTGTATGCCTAAACCCCTTCTAGATTCTTCTAAACCCTTCCTAATTAGCCTAATCCATCCCCTAAATATTGTCACATTCCTAAGCAAATTGGAGTCACTTCTCAAAGACTCCAAAGTCTTTGAAAAGCAATTAATGCTTTGTGTGTTCAACAAATTAACCCTCAAAGTCTTGGATAACCTTTGAAAGCTTCCAACCTTCAACCACTAAATGGCTCAAGGTCTTTGATAACCATTGAAGGCTTTCAACCTTCAACCACTTAATCCCCAAAGTCTCCAATAACCATTAATGGTTACCTCAAACCCTCCCACATGGTTAAAACATTTGTTTTGACTCAACCTCTACCCAACCCAAGGGTCTCATCAGGCCATTAATGCTTTGACCATGATTATCTCTTAATCATTTGCACAAAGGTTTATCCTTGCATTAACTCTTAATCCAGTGGGTAATCTTAATTTGGACTTGACCCTTACCTTCTAGATAACCATGAGGTCTTCTCAGGCCTTTAATGCCTCCAACCTCTTCTCTCAACCCAATCCTATGTTGACACTTGTCACCATTTTATTGGTGCCAATTGTGCACATGGATCCCCAACTTTCAAACTTGGCCCTTGATTAAACCATTCAATCTTAACCCTTCATTTCCCCATTTCTTCTATAAATAGAACCCTTCTCCTCAAGCAAAAGGAGAAGCATTTAGAGTATTGTTGTTATACTGGCATTAGCATAGAGCTTTCTCATAGCATCACTATCTACTCTTGCATAGTATTTGCTTATCATATTCAACTATCTTGAATCTCCATATGGCATCCATGGCTAGTGCTAAAAGCTGAGAGCTACACTCATTTGGGACTTGGAGAGGAGAGGAACAAGGGAGATCGCAACTATGAGCATCTTGATTAGCTATTTCATTTTATGTTTATATGCTTTCTATTTCATGCTTAATATCTCTCTTGATATGCCTGTTTAGGATAATCTTTTGTTGCTAACACTAACGTTTGTTTCTTGTGCTCTTGTGTGTGTTGCCATCAAACAGATTTTCTAATCCTTTTTGCAGAGCATCACCAAGAAATGCCAATAATCCCCCAAAACTGTTTTGAAATATCTCTCCCCCTAAGAATTTTATGTTTTTCACATGAACACTTCTCCCCCTTTGACATCAATGAAGGGCTGATACCGCCAAAGCAAACAACTGACTACTCCCCTTGAGCATCAACATCATCCCATCAACCTAGATCAGAAGATATTTCTGATAAGCTCACCAGATTGATGCATCCCTGCATCACAAGGTCTCTTCCAGAGGGGTGGTGACCCCCAATTAATCTCTGAGATATTCAAATGTATCTTTAGGCAACGGTTTAGTTAGAATATTTGCAATATGTTCCTTAGTGGGTACATAAACCAATCCAACTTCCTTTGCTTCAACCTTTTCCTTCAAGAAATCATACCTTATAGAAATGTGTTTTGATTTGGAATGAAATACCAGATTCTTTGACATATCAATAGAAGTTGTATTATCATAGTGAATAACAATAAGATCATCATAACTTACCCTTACATACTTCAACATTTACTTCATCCATAATATATGAGTGCAATTAGTTGCATCAGCTACATATTCAGCTTCAACAATAGATAATGAAGTGCATGATTGTTTCTTGCTAAGCCTTGAGACCATAGTTTCTTCCCAAGAAAGAATGCACCACCTGTAGTGCTCTTCCAATCTTCAAATCCCTTTCCCAATCAAAGTCTATATAGGCACATAATCTGAAATCATCATCCTTTGGATACCATATCCCATAATTTGTTGTTCCTGCCAAATACCTGAATATCCTTTTAACAACAATATCATGACTTTCTCTTGGATCTGACTAAAATCTAGAAGAAATACAAACAACATTCAGATGGAATTGAAAATCATTGAGAGGGGAGGTGAATCAGTGACACCAAATATAAAACTACTTTAAACACTGACTGATAGATACACTTAACAAGTTTGTTAAACACTATGCATGCAATCCATAATGATATAAAAGCATCCACAACAAGTAACACATCCACCATAACACAAGTGTTTATACGTGGAAAACCCAAATGGAAAAAACCATGATGAGATGGGCCTCACAAGTTAACTATCTACGGTAATAGATAACTGACCAGTTAAGTTCTACAAAGTGCTCTGCCAGGAGCGAATCATGTTAAATATCCCAAAGCTTAATTAAAAACCACACCCTGTAAAAGGTAGTACCCTATTAGGAGTAATCTCGGTAAAGGATTTCTGAATCCAAACTAATAGATCACCTGGCTAGAGGATTTGTACAATGAAGCTTGTTAGAGATTACCCGGTTAGGGGATTTGACTTTTGCAGTGATTAGGAAACAACAGGTAGTGTGATCTAGTAGTAGCACAACATGCTTTATTAGATCATCTTCTATGCTCAGAACTTCTTTACCAACATACTCTGCAACTTAATACTTTTGCCTTCACACATAACATATCTCCTTCGCTTCTCATAAAATAATAATTCATTGTGATGTCAATAAATAGACATTTAGAATTCATGTCGACCTCTAGAAATTATAACACAATTTCCTAGGTGCAGTGTATCTGGTCAAACAATCATAATCCATCACAAAAATACCGCCAAAAATTTGTCGGTGGGAATAACTCATCACATAATCAACAAGTACCAGTTGAAACAACACTACCGGTTGGAGTTAAGCATATAAACCATTTAACCTTTGATGCTCCTGTGATAATCTCCACTAGATCTTCATGTTGATGTCGAGTTATAAATCTCCACTAGTTGTCTTCATGCATATACCATTTGTCACCATGTACCGGTTAGATATAAACCTCTAGTATACCGGTTGTAGTATAAACAACTTTGAAGTCACACACCGGTAGACAATATGAACACCTATGTGTGTATGTGTTTCATCAATGACAACATATGATGAAGTTAATCATTACAATCATCATCAAGCCAACAATCTCCCCTTTGGCATTGATGGCAACACTTATAAAATTTTACAGTAATATCACTAAGTGTGCTTACAAAAAAAAAATACACATATACATATAATCCCCCTTACTACATACATCATACAAAATTTTCACAACACACATACATATTTCTATTTCCCCTTTGACAACAATGCCAAATTGAAAAAGCAAAAAAAAAAAAATAAAAAAAAAATAAAAAAAAAAAAATATATATATAGATAAAATTTGTATCAAAGTGTTTTTCATATACAACAACTTGAAAAAGTGAATCAAGATTCATGCATTTGCAATTCTTAGAAAAATTGCACTAAAATTCCTCTTCAATTGAGATAAAGCATGATCCCATGTTTCCAGCAAGTTCTCAGTTAACTCAAGTGTAGACATAATCTTAGTATGAAACTCTTCCATGGAATCAAGTGACAGGTTTCTGGAGTAGCTAAAATAGCTTCTACATTAGTGTAGGCTCTTTGTAGTATGTCCACTTGGGATGTGAGTTGACTCTTCAATTCCTTCAGTGACCAGAGTCTTTTTGCTTTCTCAAGATCATAGGTATCTAACCCGTTGTGCAAATCATCCACGGATTTGCTAAAAGCAAAAATAGAGTCTTGAAGTGGTACATATGCATTGCATATATTTTCTATCTCTTGCTCAGTTTCAGTTCACTTGTTATTTATATCAGCAAAAAAGAATGAAACATTAGAAGTAGATGCAAGATATTTCCCTCCTGTTTCACTAGCTTGTCTTAATAAATCTTTATTAAGAGATAGAGCAAGTTTTCCTGTATCAATCTCTTTCATAAGCTTCTCTCCTCCTTTTTTCCTATAACTCTTCTCAACATATGTTTATGTTGCTTCTTCTAGGGACTTAATTTGGTCAGATACATATGCAACCAGTTGACCAAGTTTGCTAATAGGTGTTGTCAAATGCCCTGTAGTAGTTTCCGGTAGTAGACTTGTTAGAATATCTACATCATTCTGAATGGTTTCTGCTTCCATTCTTTGTTCTTTAACTCTCTTCTTGTGTGCCCTAGATTGCATGACAGTTACAATCTTCATCATTTCAAATGCACTCATATTATCAATAATTATAGGCCATGAGATGCCTAATGAGTCATCTTCATCTTCATTGGTCTGCTATATGACTAATGATGTTACCCGTTCAGAGGTTGTTACCTTAACAATCTCTTCTTTCTCTTGTTCCTTCTTCATTTCCTATGCAGAAATCTGTGTATCAACTGTTGCATCAGATTCCTTTTGAATGTCATGTGAAACCAATGACAATTGGGGTTTCACTGGTGGTTCCTTGATAGGTGGAATATCTACTCCTGGTTGAGTTGTCGGTTCCTCAACTGAAGTAACCCGTGATTCAATGATTTCAGGTGGCTACATATCATGTGCATCTATGTCACCAAATAAATCTATTGAATCCTGAATATTATCATCAAGTATGACTTGTTGGATAATAGTGTCATCCTTGACAGGATAGACAACGTCAGCTTGCACATTCTCAACCATTTTAGTTCTATTAAAAATCTCTTGCTCAATGTTGGAAGAATAAACAATTTCTTCCATCCATTTATGTTACAAGCAATCTGATGAGTCTTAGTCTCAACAGTTTGCACCTTTCCACTTAGTAACTTCAATCTTCTTGATTTGAAAGCAAATTGAGCTTTGTACTTATCAACCAATACATTTAGCTCATCCTTTGACAACTCAAAAAATATTGTACAATATATCATCTATAATTCCTTTTTCTTTCTTTACAACTTCCTCCCATTTATTCAAAATAATAGTATACAAGGAATTAGAGATATATTTTTCAAGATCATGAGGTAATCTATTGTAATGACACAAATAAATGATTACTTGTTGAATCACTTGTTCCTTTTCATCTTCATTGAATGAATCAAAATGTTCTTTGACATTATCAAATCTATTTCTTCCTAATGTCTTCATTGTTCTCTCAAAGGTAGTCTCGGGCTTGTAAGTAGAGATATCAAAAGGCATAGTTGCCTTTGGCACATTCTTCACTGGTTTGGTTGATTTACCAGTTGCCTTCATCTTCTTGGGTTCCTCCTCAGTATCAATACCTTCAGATTCTTCTTGGAGAATTAGTTTCTGACCTCTTTTCTTTGATGCAGTTTCCTTCTTTACATACACTTTAGGTTCTGGTTCCTTTTTGGTTTGGACACTTTGTGTCACTCTTGTACTTTTTATCACCAGAGGTGCTTTCTTAGCCTTCTTCTTCTTCTTACCTTTACCACTTATGGTAGGAACACTATTGGTTTCAGCTTGTGCAGCTTGAACTTCAACTATATACAATTTTGCCTTCTTTTTGTCTACTAGAGATGCCAACAGGTTATTGGCATAACCGATCAGTAAGTCATAGTTGACCTCATAGCTCATATCCTCCATTTCTTCTTCTCTAGGCTCGATATCCTCCATCAAACAAAAATCAGTGGTAACTATAAAAATGATGTCCTTAGCAAAGTGTTTTACCACATTCTCAAGCAATCTCATTCTCATACTCATTTTCTTCTGAAATTCATTGAAGTATTTGTTCATGGAAGCAGAGGAAATATTCCTTACAGCCTTGATACTATTCTTAATCTGGGCAGATACCAGTAGATCCTTAGACCATTCAAGATCACCTATTCCTGATAGGAAATTCTAGAAATAAAAGAATAGATCGATCAATAACTGTCCAAATTTAAACTTTTGATTGCTATCCTTCTTGATAGACTAAAGATTCAACAATAATTGGCCCCTTATGGCCTCACATAGGTCATAATTAACATTTTCAGTTATCATCTTGTAAGTAGTATGCACCGCTGCAGATGGAACACTATTCATTTTGCTCGAATAGAATACCCGGTAACCTATAACCATGACTGCCAACTTTACCGTTGGGTCCCTGATGTTATTGATAGAAAAAGCACGCCCATCAGAAGTTGATCCGATTAGAGTGTTTACTGTCTCTTTTCAAATATGCCTTAGCTTAAGTACTTCATTGGTTGAGTAAAAACCATTTACAGCTTGAATAGCTTCCTGGGTTATAGTATGAGTCCTTTCTAAATACATGTTTTCCCCATGAACATGACTTAGAATAATTCAGATATGTTCTTCTTCAAAATCTTCAAGGAAATATGTTGCATTATGAAAACCTTTTTCATAAACCCTAATATATTCTGGTTGACTTTTTCTATTTTTATTGCAAAAGGATTTCAACTGAGAATATATTGACAATGATCCTAAATCCTCAATTTTGCAATCAATGTAGCTGGACAAATCTCCTTTCACTAGGACACCACTAGGAACTTGTGATAAAGCATTATAAGACTCAATCTTTTCTGCCTCTACAACTTCCATAGGTTCAGATGTAATCATCAATTTCTCTACTGACTTAGAAGACAATGCCATTCCAGATAAACTAGATTTCGAAGCAAGATTTCCCAAAGAAATACCTTATTTCACGCACGCTGCCTCGTTTGTCAGTTGAATACACAATTGCACACCAATTCAATTTTCACCAACCTTCAAATCAACTTGATCAATCAAATCTCGATACAACTTCGACTAAAATTAGCTAACAATCCTTTCTCAGCTCTGCAAGCGCTCAAAAATTCTTTCTCGAATGGGTTAGGGTAAAAATAACAAAGTGAAAACTCGCTTTTATCCTTTTACCTACTGCATTAAATGCTCACCCATTAGGGTTACAAACCCTAATGTCACTTCTTAATAATATATACAATTTTGACAGATGAAAAACTGGTTGATAATCGATTGACAGAAAGTTATCAAAATTTCATGCATTCAAATTCTCTTACCATTCATTCATCTCAAGGGGTCTGGAAGTGGATTTACCTTTATGTTCCCCTTAGCCATATTAAAAGGGCTTAGTTCACCGGTGTAGGATTCTTGACTCTGGGTAAAGGAATAGTTTCTTCTCCAGGTGAATCATCACTTTTCTTCTTCCATATTCGATTCATTTCTTCTATGGTTTCTTCAATATTGACCTTTTGCTTGCCTTTTAGATCTTTAGAGGGATTGACCGGTTTTCTCTTTCTGGATCTACAAAAATTTTCCAAGTGTCCTGGTTTGTGACAATGATAGCATGCCATACTAGATGTTTTCCAAGGTCCTGCATTACCTCATCCAGTTCTCCTTATGCAATTCATAGCTACATGACCAAAGTTGTTACAGACAGTGCAAATGACATTTGTTACCTTTTCCATCTCAAATGGACTAAACCGGTTGCCGCAAGGTCTTTTCCACTTCATGTTGACCCGATTATAATAGTTTCTCATCCAGTTGCCATTTGTTCTTGGATGCATATGTGGTACATGATTATTTGCTCCATATTTGCATTCAACTGATCTATGTCCAAACATTTTGCATGTGAAGCAATGACCTTCAAATTTATTGGACACAAACCTAGCACTGGTATTATAGCTTGCATTTCCATTAGGTTTATCTCTACAAACATTTGCAATGTGACCAAATTTATGGCAAACAAAATAAATAGGTTTAAAGACCTTCTTACCAATAGGGTTTTTGGCCTTAGGAGCAAATTTGTTCTTATAAATGTTGCTCTTGGTACCGGAGGATTCTCCTTTTTCATATGTGTGAAAACCAAGTCCAGAGGTATCACCCTTCATTCTTTGTGATTGAATTTTTTCTTCAAGCAAGGTAGAACTTCTGTTGAGCTTTTCCAGTTTCTCATTAGCCTTGGTGAGCTTCCTGGTAAGATCTTCATTATGTTTTGACAGGTTCTCTCTCAGAGATGATGCTAATTCAAGATCTAGCTGTAAGTTACCCTTTTCTTCACTCTCAGCATTTAGATGCTTATGCAAAGTAGCATTCTCTTGCTTGATCTTGGCAATCTCATGATCTGATCTTCAGCAGTTCTTCTGGCAATCTTCAGATGTTTTGACAGGTTCTCTCTCAGAGAAGATGCTAATTCAAGATCTAGCTATAAGTTCCCATTTTCTTTGCTCTCAGCATTCAGATGCTCATGCAAAGTAGCATTCTCTTTCTTGATCTTGGCAATCTCATGATCTCTTTCCTTGATGAGATCTTCAGCAGTTCTCCTGGTTTCCTGTTCCCGACTCATCCGAATGGTAAGACCTTCTAGCTCTCTCCTTAGATTTAGCTTGTTTAACTTTTCAACTTCCTCGGCTAAAGCATTAATATTGGCCTCATTTGAAGAATTATTATCAGATATTTCTAACAACTGTTCATTTAGCTCTCTTCTTTTGACTTGTGAAGCTTTCAGTTTGACCCTTAGGGTTTCAAGCTCATTTCGATTGGCTTCAAGCTCTCTAGCCATATCAAAGTAGCTCCTGTCCCCCATGGTGGCTTCAAGGCTTCCTTCCAAGAGATTAGGCTTTAAGGAATTTAGGCTCTGATACCAATTGATGGACTTGATACGCACTGAGAAGGGGGGGGGGGTGAATTGGTGACACCAAAAATAATACTACTTTAAACATTGACTGGTAGATACACTTAACAAGTTTGTTAAACACTATGCATGCAATCCATAATGATATAAAAGCATCCACAACAAGTAAGACATCCACCATAACACAAGTGTTTATACGTGGAAAACCCAAATGGAAAAAACCACGACGATATGGGACTCACAAGTTGAATATCTACAGTAATAGATAACTGACCAGTTAAGATCTACAAAGTGCTCTGCTAGGAGCAAATTCTGTTAAAGATCCCAAAGCTTAATTAAAAGATATACCCTATAAAAGGTAGTACCATGTTAGGAGTAACTTTGGTAGAGGATTTCTGAATCTAAACTAATGGATCACCTGGTTAGAGGATTTGTATAATGAAGCTTGTTAGAGCCTACCTGGTAAGGGGATTTAACTATTGTAGTGATTAGAAAACAAAAGGTAGTGTGATCTAGTAGTAGCACAAAATTCTTGATTAGATCATCTTATATGCTTAGAACTTCTTTACCAACATACTATGCAACTTAATACTTTTGCCTTCGCACATAACATATCTCCTTCGCTTCTCATAAAAAAAAAATCATTGTTATGTCAATATATAGACATTTAGATTTCATGTCGGCCTCTAGAAATCATAACACAATTTCCTAGGTGCAATGTATCTGGTCAAACAAGCATAACCCATCACAAAAATACCACCAAAAGTTTGTCAGTGGGGATAACTCATCACGACTAGTGATAACCCATCACATAATCAACGAGTACCAGTTGAAACAACAATACCGGTTGGAGTTAAGCATATAAACCATTTAACCTTTGATGCTCCTGTGATAATCTCCACTGGATATTCATGTGGATGTCGAGTTATGAATCTCCACTAGTTGTCTTCATGCATATACCGGTTGTCTCTGTGTACCGGCTAGATATAAACCTCTAGTATACCAGTTGTAGTATAAACAACTTTGAAGTCATACATGGGTAGACAATATGAACATATATGTGTGTATGTGTTCCATCAATGACAACATATGATGAAGTTAATCATTAAAATCATCACCAAGCCAACACATTCATTATATCTGGTCTAGTCTAAGGTAAGTACAGTAATCCACCAATCATTGATTTGTATCTACTTGGGTTCATTGTAGGAGACTCATCTTCTTTTAATAGTTTGCAACCGGTTATCATAGGGGGTCCAATAGGTTTTGAGTTTTCAAGTCCAAATTTCTTAAGCAATTCGTTCATATATTTAGTTTGACAAATGAAATACCTTTATCATTCTGATTAATCTGCAAACCTAAGAAAAATTTCGTCTCACCAATCATAGACATTTCAAATTCATTCTTTGTGTCATCAACAAAATTCATGCATAGAATTTCTTCTCCTCCAAAAATGATATCATCAACAAAGACCTCAATGATCAATATATCATCATCCTCAATATTATGATATACGTTACTATCAACATTACCTTTGCTAAAACCGAGCTTTGAAAGATATTTATCCAATCTAGCATACCAGGCTCTAGGGGCTTGTTTCAATCCATATAAGGATTTCTTCAATATGCAAACCATGTCCATGTCCTCTGATAAAGTAAATCCACTAGGTTGCTCAATGTAGACTTCTTCTTCAAGATCTCCATTTAGAAATTCACATTTGACATCCATCTGATATACCTTGTAGTTCTTGTATGCAACATAGGCAAGAAATAGTCTTACCGCTTTAATTCTTGCAACCGGAGCATAAGTTTCATTATAATCAATTTCTTCTTGATGTGAGTAACCTTTACAAACCAATCTAGCTTTGTTTCTTACAACCTAACCTTCCTCATTTAATTTGTTCCTAAAAACCCATTGAGTTCCAATAACATTTTTATCTTTAGGCCTAGGAACCAATTCCCATGTATTATTCTTTTCTATTTGATTTAATTCATCTTCCAATGCTTTCATCCAATTCTCATCTTTACATGCTTCAATAAATAATTCTGGTTCAATTGGAGAAATTAAACATACCTCTTCAGCAGCTAACCTTCTTCTTGTCGTCACACCTTTCCTCTTATCTCCAATGATCTGATCTTTAGAATGATTCAACTTAACATACCTAGGAGTCTTTGGATTATCTTGACTTTCTAACTCTTTATTCTCTTTAGTAGCCAGTGTGGAATTTTTTGATGTTACCAGAGCAACATGATCAATGCTTTGAACTGATTCCTACACAACCTGTTATGATCTAACAATTTCATCTTCTGGTCCATAGTCATATGATTTGATCTGACTATTTCTCTATTCATCCATTTTGGCATTTATGCTTTCCATTATCCTCTAAAATCTTTTGTTATAACATCTATATGCCTTGCTCTTAGTAGAATAACCAAAAATATTCCTTCGTCGCATCTAGGATCAAATTTCCCTAATGCATCATCTCTTCTGATACAACATTTACTTCCAAAAATTCTGAAATACTTGATAGTAGGAGTATGACCAAACCATAATTCATAAGGAGTCTTACTGGTATCACATTTTATGTATATTCTATTGAAAGTGTATGCCACAGTATTGACAGCTTCTCTCCAATAAATATCAGGCAATTTGGCTTCCATCATGATTTTCCTTGCAGCATCTAAGATGGTTATGTTCTTCCTTTCCACTATTCCATTTTGTTGTGGTGTTCTAGGTGCAGACAATTGCCTTCGGATACCATGCTTCTCACAAAAAAAATAAACTCACCAGATGTAAATTCTCCACCTTAATATGATCTTAAGCATTTTATCTTCAATCCTGTTTCTGTCTCAACCATAGCTTTGAAAATTTTGAATTTCTCAAGAGCTTCGGATTTTCCTTTATAAAATGCAACCCACATCATTATCAAGTAATCATGAATAAACAAGATCTATCATGTATGCTTCTAAAAGAAGTTCTAACTTGCTTACCCATTTGACATTCTCTACATGTCGGATTAAGAGGCTTGATAATCTTGGGCAAATCTCTAACATCTCAGGTTCAACTGAGCTTCACTATGCAATCAAAATTCATGTGACACATCCTCTTATGCCAAAGCCATCTTTCATCAATTTGAGCAATATCATCATGCTCAATATTATCATATAAGTTACTATCAACATTACCTTTGCTAAAACCGAGATTTGAAAGATATTTATCCAATCTAGCATACCAGGCTCTAGGGGCTTGTTTCAATCCATATAAGGATTTCTTCAATATGCAAACCATGTTCATGTCCTCTGATAAAGAAAATCCACCATGCTCATCAATGTAGACTTCTTCTTCAAGATCTCCATTTAGAAATTCACATTTGACATCCATCTGATATACCTTGTAGTTCTTGTATGCAACATAGGCAAGAAATAGTCTTACCGCTTTAATTCTTGTAACTAGAGCATAAGTTTCATCATAATCAATTCCTTCTTGATGTGAGTAACATTTACAAACCAATCTAGCTTTGTTTCTTACAACTTGACCTTCCTCATTTAATTTGTTCCTAAAAACCCATTGAGTTCCAATAACATTTTTATCTTTAGGCCTAGGAACCAATTCCCATGTATTATTCTTTTCTATCTGATTTAATTCCTCTTTCATTGCTTTCATCCAATTCTCATCTTTACATGCTTCAATAAATGATTCTAGTTCAATTGGAGAAATTAAACATACCTCTTCAGCAACTAACCTTCTTCTTGTCATCACACCTTTCCTCTTATCTCCAATGATCTGATCTTTAGAATGATTCAACTTAACATACCTAGGAGTCTTTGGATTATCTTGACTTTCTAACTCTTTATTCTCTTTAGTAGTCACTGTGGAATTTTTTGATGTTACCAAAGCAACAAGATCAATGCTATGAACTAATTCCTACACAATCGGTTCTAATCCAACAATTTCATCTTTCGGTCCATAGTCATATGATCTGATCTGACTATTTCTTTTCTCATCCACTTTGGCATTTATGCTTTCTATTATCCTCTACAATCTTTTATTATAACATCTATATGACTTGCTCTTAGTAGAATAACCCAAAAATATTCCTTCATCACATTTAGGATCAAATTTCCCTAATGCATCATCTCTTTTGATACAACATTTACTTCCAAAAATTCTGAAATACTTGATAGTAGGAGTATGACCAAACCATAATTCATAAGGAGTCTTACTGGTATCACCTTTTATGTGTATTTTGTTGAAAGTGTATACCGCAGTATTGATAGCTTCTCTCCGATAAATATCAGGCAATTTGGCTTCCATCATCATTTTCCTTGTAGCATCTAAGATGGTTATGTTCTTCCTTTCCACTATTCCATTTTGTTGTGGAGTTCTAGGTGCAAACAATTGCCTTCGGATACCATTCTTCTCACAAAAAAATTTAAACTCACCAAATGTAAATTCTCCACCTTAATATGATCTTAAGCATTTTATCTTCAATCCTGTTTCTGTCTCAACCATAGCTTTGAAAATTTTGAATTTCTCTAGAGCTTCAGATTTTCCTTTATAAAATGCAACTCACATCATTCTCAAGTAATCATCAATAAGCAACATAAAGTATCTAACACCTTGAAAACTTTTAGTCCTTACTGGTCCACATAGACCAGTATGAATAAGATCAAGAATTCCATTAGATCTATCATATATTTTTCTTAAACAAGTTCTAACTTGCTTACCCATTTGACATTCTCTACATGTCAGATTATGAGGCTTGATAATCTTGGGCAAATCTCTAACATCCCGGCTTGAACTGAGCTTCACTATGCAGTCAAAATTCATGTGACACATCCTCTTATGTCAAAGCCAACTTTCATCAATCTGAGCAATCAAGCATGCCTTCTCACTGGAGTTCAAATGAAAAATATTTCCTTTGGTCTGAGTTCCAGATGCAATTTCCAATTTAGATCTATTGATAATCTTGCATTTGCCATCCTTGAATTTTAAATGAAATCCTCTATCCACCATCTGACCTACACTTAAGAGATTATGCTTCAAACCTTCAACATAATAAACATTGTCAATACTATTCTTACCATCCACGGATATTGTTCCTTTGCCTTTGATTCTACATGCCTTGTTATCTCCAAACCTGACTAGTCCACCATCAAATTCTTGTAGTTAGAAATGTCCTCTTATCACCGGTCACGTGATGTGAGAAACCACTGTCTATAACCCATTCATCTTTCTCTTGAATTTTAGAGCTCTCTCCTCACTATGAGTTGTATCATTGATAGGTTCTGGAGATTCATCCTTGATAGTAATAAAGACCCAATCTTTACCTGAGATTCCATTATCGGATCCACTTACAGGTTCATCATCATCTGAATCATCGGTAATACCAAAATCATCATCACCAACATAGTAACATGATTTATCCTTATTTCTTCTATATCTAGGTTTGATCTGATATTCTGGATTAGGTTTATAATTCCTCATAAATCTTTCATGATTCCTAGCAGCTCTTTCAGGACATCTAGAAGCAAAATTACCAATCTTATTGCATGGAAAACATTTAAAAGGAACTTTTCCTTTATACTTACTTCCAACTGGTCCTTTAGGGATTCTTCTGGCAATTAGGGCTTCCAACTCTTCAAGTTCTTTGTCTTCTCTTTCAATGTCTTCCAGCTCCTTAGCATATAAATGAACTTTTCCTTTATACTTACTTCCAACCGGTCCTTTAGGGATTCTTTTGGCAATTAGGGCAGCCAAACTCTTTGAGTTCCTTGTGTTCTCTTTCAATGTCTTTTAACTCCTTAACATATAACTCCTTTCAATCTATCTTTTGCTTACCACAGGCATATGCTTTAAATGCACTCTCTGTTTTAGTATCATTCTAATCTCCAAGTTCCTCAAGTTTAAAAGAAGCCAATTTCCCAAGTAATGTATCTTTGGTAACAAGGGTATTTGACATTGTCTGGAGTTCATTTATTGCAGTAGCTTTCATCTTGTAAGCTGGAGGTAGAACTCTTAGAATTTTTGAAACAATCTCATCCACATTAACTATTCTACTGCAACATTTGATTCCCATGACAATCTCATTCACTCTATCCATGAAAGAACTTATCTTCTTGCCTTCTTCCATCTTCAAATTTTCATATCTCACCCAGAAACCTTCAAGTTTTGCAATATTTACTACTTGGTCGCCTTCATATAGAGTTTCAAGCTTCAACCATATTTTCTTAGCATTTTCTAGCTCTATGACATTCAACAACTTCTCATCAGATAGGGCACGTAACAGTGCTTCTTTTGCTTTGACATCATTATCACCTCTTTTATGTTCATCAGCAGGTTTTGAAGTTCTAGAATTATGAGCATGAGGTGTATATCATTTTTCTACTATCTCCCAAACTTTAGCTCCAAGACATCTCTAATGAATCTTCATTCGCTCCTTCCATAATTTGTAATTTGTACCATCAAATCCAGGACTCTCCTTCTGGTAGGGATTAAATGAAGAACTTGATGCCATCGGATCTCCTCAAGCGGTTAAGCTTTTGCAGAGAGGAGCTCACTTTGATACCAATTATTAACAAGTTCTGATTCTAATTGTTAGAATGAACCAGAGGAAAAATGAGAGGGGGTGAATCAGTTTTCTACAAGCTAAACAATTATTGTAAATTATAAACCTTCTACCGAAGCACAATAAAAATAGAATGGTGAAAAATAAAGCATGAAAGTATAGAACACACAACACCAATATTTTTGACGTGGAAAGCCCGGTTAAGGGAAAAACCACGGTGGGAAACCCTACCCACAGTTAGATAATACTTCTGTAGTAGTATGTAAAATATTACAATGGGGATTGCACTTGCAATCAAGCCAACCGCCTAGAGCACACTGCTCAACACAAAAGGGAAGTTTCACTGACTTACATAGACATTGGACTACAATGGAGGAAATGAACTGTGGAAATAGCATCTCCTTATGCTTGATACAGTTCTGGTTAAGCACAGATGTCTGCCCTGCAATACCAAAATCTCCTCAAACCTTCCCCGAATGATATAACCTTGTTCGCACATAAACCACTCTCTAATAATGCAGACATAAGAATACCACACAAATTACATGAATATATCACCTATATATACAGATCATCAACCTTGATAACAAGGTCAGTTAAACCCTAAGCCCATAACCCATAATTACAAAAATTACAACAAATGATACCACCAGACAAATATTATGATTTACATTACATAGCATGGACCTAATTCAAATTCCTAAACAATTATAACCACCGAAAATTCTGCCAAGACCAAATGCATCATGTTATGCAAACCGGTAGAAACCCTCGGTGTTAATAACACAAAATAACTAATCGGATCCAAATAGGATCACCAAATCATCACGCTAGCCAATGCAAAGCCACCAAACAATTAGGACACGATCAAGAACACCTTCAAAACATTATGAACCATTTCTAGAAGCCAAACCAAAACCAATTATCCATTTCATCAAATATCACCAACCAGTATCGCCAACCGGTACCAAGAATATCAACCGGCAAACCAGAACATAAATGATAGCTTCCGAAGCACCAAATCATGAACCAACTGAATATGAAAAACATATAATCATGTTGAATAACCATCAAAAACCAAATCCAACAATCTGATCATACTGGATCAAATCTCTGAAAACCTCAGCCAAAACCATGTCAAACCTGAGTAGGTCAGAAACCAACCGGAACAGGTCAGTAACTAGTCGGACCAGTGTTGACATCAATGAAAACACCTAATTAATTCCTACATATTGCCAAAAAGGGACACTCTACTATACTTCACTCTCCTCTCCACAACCAATCAACTAAAGCCACGTGTGCAAATGAGGTGGAATGGGCCCTGTAGCCACTATTTATAACCAAATGAACCCTAACTGGACATGTATGGGGCATGTACATTGGATGAGTAAAAATAAATGTCCCGAGGCATTATTGCATCATTTTTTTTACCTAATCAAGCTTATCATTATCATTATCATTCTCAATATCGTGAGACCGTCTGCTCTTTTATTTTTTCAAAAAAATTCATTCACCGTCTGATCTCTTTAGGGGGCATACCAGTGGCATTAAAACCTATACTAGGGCAATAAATCAATGTTTGAATTTTTATTCTTTGAAACAACGTAATAAAACACATTGACTCAAAGAGGGGCAAAATGTATACACCTAAAATTGGCTTGAGATAAATTAATTAAATAATATTTAATATTCCTCTATCAATGAATAAATTATTTAATTCACTTATATGATTCATTCCTAGTTTATTCTTCTTATGACTAAATAAATGCCAATTTATTTGATTGTCTTAAGTCTTCTAAAGTCTCCATTAATTAAAAATTATTTAATTATTCCTCTAAAGACAAAGTTAAGTCTCTAAAGTCGCATCACCTTTCCACCTCACTTGCTACCTTATTCTCTTGTGGCTAGCAAAATTAAATATTCTAATGGGTAAAAGCACAAAACTATGCCACATTTCAGGCTAACTTATCAACACAATTGAATTTAAGTAATTCTAACTAGAAATTAATTTTAGTTAAACATATTATCTTTATAGATTCATTATAGATAAGTTATATATGGACCACAACTTTTCCAATTGGAAGTGTCTACTAAATGTATATTTTATACCACTTTGGGTCTAATTGCCAAAAAAATAAAAAAACTCGATGTTTCAACAACTCCTACTCTTATAAATAATTTTTTTTTTAAAATGTAAAAATACCTTTTTATAGATCTATAAGTGAATATTCCAAAACATATATCTTTTAATATTTTAAATAGTTTATTATATTTTATATTTTATTTTTATTGAAAGTAGGTCATCAACACTAAAATATAAGGTCGATTATCTTGTCAAGGAAAAATACTAAAATTTTGAATTTTTTTAAAAAAATATGATGCAGTAGAGAAAGGAATCTATGCCAAGATGATATAATTCTTTTCTAATTTGGATAAATAGTTAAGAAAAAATCTGGTGGGAATTGGAAAGAGTTATATTTCAGCACACACAACTTTTCAAATTTATTGAAAAATATAATTTATAAAAAATAGTAAAAAATATATCCATGCACTAAAGTTTCAAGTTATCAATATACACAAAAAAATTTATGAAAAAAAAGTAAAATTTACTAATTAAAGTGTGGTGGCTTGTGTAACTTCAATTTCAATATTATATCAACAACTAAATTATAGTGTTTGTGTGTGTGAAAAGTGGACCGTATCTGTATCTGGAATACACAACACTTCAATTAAGTCATTAGATGCATGGTTAGTAAATAAATCAACAATGAATAATAAACCATCACAAAGCGACCTATTGCCTTCTAGTAGATGCAAATTTAGTCTCGCTCTCAGATTTTTATATGCAATACCACTGCCTACACAACACATAAACGAAGGATTTAATCTATATGAGTACGAAATTGAGCTAAATGGATGCAAGATTAAGCTAGATAAATGCAAGATATGCAATATTAATGAATATTATGCTAACATGATTAAGCTATGACTGAATATTTAAGCTAAACGAGTTAACAAATATGCAATAACTAATAAGCAAATATTCTCAATATGAAATCTTAATGAACCTAGAGCAAAAACAATATGATAACAATATATTCTCCAGGATCCTTGATTAGGAGATGAGAGCCTGAATTTGTAGAAAATTAAAAAAGAAACCAATGGCTGAGATCAAATGATGATGAGTGGTCAAGATTTTCCAAGAAGAAGCACAATCCAGGTGAATTGATGTGATTGGCTTCTTTTCTCAGTTTTAAAGGAAATCGAACTAAAATTAAGACAAAATCAGAAAAAACTGATTTATTCTCTATTTCATTCAATTTTGAGAATTAATTGTTTTAATTGCTTTTATGAGATTTTTCCAAATTTTAATTTGATTTCCAAGATTATCTCCATTTGATTTCTTTTCTCAAATTTTAATTCTTTTTTCCAATAAATTCCTTTTTTGATGATTTAATGGCAAATTGATTTATTTAATTAAATATTCTAGGATATTTAATAAAATAAATAGGATAATTGTTTAAAAATAGTTACTTGAAACGATCAATTAATTAAATATTTATTTAATTAATTCAGAGTGATTAATTTTCCATGTGACATTTGATGATTAAGAAATAAACTGTGTGCTCAAAATTAATTTTAATTGCCTTTGGTTAGGACCTTGGTGATGAAATCGAGATTAGGGGGCCTATGGTTTAGATGACCATTTTTAGGCTATTACAGTGTTTACTTTATAAAAAACTACATTCAAATAGTTTTTAAAATTTTTGTTAAAATTAAAAACATAAAATAGACAAATGAATATAAATTTTATTAGTTTACATCATTTCAAAATTCAAAACATATATTTCAATTTCTATTGATTTACTTTAAAAAATTGAATCAACATTGACCATTTCCTTTGTAAAAGTGTGACACAGCTTTGTACTTTTAATTTAATATTTAATTACCTCATTATCTTCAACACCCTTCCCTAGTCAATAGGAGGTGGAGACTTATGTGTCATCCCATTTCCTATTCATTCTCCAACTTCCCTATTCTAAGGAATTTTGTCTCTCCACCTCATCATGGTCAAAGGTGACTCACGAGAAAATATCTTATAAGGCCTACCTTCTCTCTCACATTCCAACAACTTGGAATGTTTCTTCCTCTTCTTCCTCATGGTCATTGAGATTATCATGACATGTGGTCTCTCCTCCCACCTTTTCCTCCACATTGTCAATGAAAGAGGAAAATCGTCTTTCTTTCTCTTTCACAAGTCAACCAAATCAATCTTAGTCATCCATTGTTTGAATTTTCTATAAAAAGAGACCTCTAATCCCTATTTTGGTTAATATAAAATAATGAATATCAAGTGCTTTTTATGTTGTCAAGAGATCATAGAAATTTCCAAAAGTGTGCCATTGGCCTAAATCATTAACAATTAGCTTAGTATCATATTATTATTGTAGCTTCATCATATTCATAGTTCACATTATCATTGTAGCTTCATCTCCACATCATTTTCATATCATTTCATCGTCACCATTTTAGCTCTGAATTTGTAGAGTCAATCCACTTTGCATTCCAATTAGCATGTAGCTCATTCTAATTGAAGTCATCTTGGAATCATTTGTGCAAAAGTTCTAAGAGAAAAATATTGACAACAAGATCTCGAGAGATAGAACACAATGGGTCTAAAGAAATATTCAATTGTTTTCAAGGTATAATCTCTGTTTTTATTGATTTCTAAATAGTTCCATTGGTGTACTTGTGAAATTATAATTTCTAGTTTATTGTGGTATAATAGTAGATTCTACGTAGTTTTACATTTCCAAGCTAAAAAATATAATAACATTCATATTAAATAATATACAATTATTGACAAAAATGAAAATGCATAAATTAAAAAGAGGTTAGATGTATAAATAAAAATATAAAATACTAAACATAAACTTGTATATTGATTGAAAAAACATATACCACCAATGAGGCCTCTTACTTTTATTGATAGATTCATCATTTAGTTGAACAAACTAGGATTTGATGTATGAAAAATGACAAGAACATAAGACTGTATGTATGCATATAATTATAATAACTTTAAAACCAACTTATAAATAATTCTAATCAATTATAAGTTCTCAATTAAAGTAAAATTCAATTCAGTCACCTTAACTTCTATTGTCATTATAAGAATCAACTTTTAAATTATGGTCCCTTATGATGACCAAGAGTTCTACTAAAATGTATTGGCAAGGTGCTACATCATTCACATTTTGAATAGACTATAAAAGTAAAATAGACTATAAAAGTAAAATAACATCAAGATATAAATTAATATTTAAAATTAAAAAATATATAATAAAAATATGTTAGATGCATAGAAAAAATCATACCATCAAGTCTAGGCCAAATTTCACATGAGAAAGAGTATCATGAAGATTTTTTTAAGCTTCTCCTCTATTATCAATGCTATCCAACTTAGATAAATTAATACTAATATTTCTAAATTAAATTCAAATGATATACAATATGAAAGAAATTTTAATTTTACCTAAAAGAAAGATTGACCTTTCTCCTCTTCTACTCTAGTCCCTAATGTCCTTGCTTGTTTTCTTATCTTTGATGTCTTGACTTTTGTTCTAGACCTTGCTATCTTAAATCATAAAAGTGACATATGAAGGACATCATATTTAGATATGTTAAAGGGTCACTTACTAATCTCACCAATAGGATCTTGGTGCAACCAATTCCTTATACTACAATGATAAGGCACACAAACATGTGTGTATAATGAGGGTTTGAGAATCTCTATTGATCTACTATGAAAATTAATATCATGTGATCATGCTAGTTGAGAATTCTACGTAATCAACTGATTGATCAAAGAGTATGAAAAGAAAATTAAGTGTTGCATCTACAATGATGACTAGGTGGGAAAGGGATGAGATGGAAAGAACATATAGACCTTGCACCATGCTCAATGTCCCAAGTTTATCTTGAGACATTCCTTTACCTACTATGTGGGAATCTTTAAAATCAAAATAATTCACATGGTGATCTTTAATATAAACTCTACATATAATTTACAAAAATATAAAGGTACATCAAGATAGTTGTTGGGTGATTTATTAAAAATCATTAGTGATACCTTGATGTGTGCACCATTTAATTAAAAAATAGACTTAAGTACATCCACATGCAATTTGGGTTTAGGTTTGACAACATATTGCACTATTAATTGACTTTGGTAGTGTCTAAATCTTTCACTTAGTCATATGATAAGTTGATACAATATTCTACTCTCTTGGCTTGTCATTACCAAAATAGCTCATGTTGCCTTGTGAGGATTTGAACATGGTCGACAGTTCCCTCTAAGTTGGATGTCATTAAAGTTGATCAAAGGTGATGATGATAAAATTTTATAATTTTATTTAATTCATTAATTATTTTTCAATTGTTCGATGCTTTGTTGGAGAAGGGTTTGGATTTTGAGCTATTACTTAGCTCAAATTTAAAACCTACAAATTACAATTTAAAACATCTTATTAAACTATATACAATTAAATCTAAAAATTTAAAACACAACGAAGGTTAGTTTTTCCACTTTTGGTTTAAATTGTGTGTGAAATCTTTTCATCATCAACATTTTAGATCATACTACATGATCCATCATCAGATGAAAGAAAATTACTAAGTCACATTTGAACTTGAATTCAAAACTATGCTTAAAACCAAAAATTGAAAACATTATATCGCATAGACAATTTTGATTTAATTTTAACAAAAAATCAAAATTCAAAAACCAAAAAACTATTTGTAGATAATTCTTGATCCTAGAAGAAATTTTGACTTTAACATATCTATTTTTTGTTATGTCTTATTTGATATCCATTATTCTTTGCCTTCTTTTTTTTCCCAATGTTTATGTTTTGACAAACTAGAAGGTTATAGCATTTAAAACGTTTTAGAAGAATTGAGACCTACTAAACCTAAATAATCTTTTATTCGACCCCTACAAAAAATTAAAAAATTGTTTTGAGATTTTGGCTAAGCAAAGACACATTTTTTTAATCTATTGCTATTTTTTAACTCATTATGATTCTACACTTGTCCATAATAAATATTAGATATGTATTTGTAACTTATTGCTAATATCTAAATTTTTAGATACTATTTTATTTTTCTTACTTTTGAAATATTATATTTGAAATAAATTATTTATTACATATTTAACTATATAATTATTCTAAGAGTATTATTTATTTGTATATGTGCTATTTTATTTGGTAAAGTTATTTTGTGAAAATGATTTATTAATTTATGTAAATAAAAATAATCATGAACATAAATATTTTGTAGAGTTAGTATATAAATTTTTAATAGTTTTCATTAACATACTCAAACATTTACACTATTTGAATGTCTACCTTGAATTCATGTGATTTTGGACCTTTTCAAGATAAATGACCTTTATAAAATATTCATATATAATTTATTGAATTTTTTTTTTCAAACTCCTATAATCTATAGAAATAATTCTTTATTACAACTTCAAGAATGCAATTGCACACATACATTAATAGCTTCCAATTTTTTTACTAATATATTTTTCCATCTAATAATTCTTTCAATACATTTTAACGACTCTAACCAACTAAATCGCAGCTAATACAAGGAGTTAAAAAAAATTAAATGTTCTCCTTTATATGACTTCATTTTAGTTGGCTGAATAGCCTCTTGCCTAAATCTGTCACATTCAGTTCTCTATTGGATCGGAATCATCTTCTGGAGGTGGTGGAAAATAAGTATAATGATGAATGGGAGGATGTGAATAATGCAGGGGTGGAGGATGAGTATAATGATGAACAGGAGGTGATGAGATGGAAGAGCAGGAGATCGCTGAGTTGGTGATGGAAAAGCATTGCACCTAAATGAAGAACAATCAACTGGACGAGAAAGGAATGAAGCACATTGCCTGAAAGAACGTTGTGCAGGCCTACCAGGAATGCAGTTGGACCGGTCATTGAACACGACTCCTCTGGATGGCAGAGCCAAGCAACTGGGTGCCTCCCCTGTGAAGAAGTTGTAGGAATATGTGAAGTTGATCAGGTTGGGCAGTGCACAGATGATCTGAGGAATCAATCCTGAAAGCATGTTGTGTGCAACATTCAGCTGCTCTAAGCTCACCATTCCCCCAATGCTGATTGGCAGAGTACCTACAAACTTGTTGAAACTCACATCAAAAACTGTCACAGATGTCAACAGACCAATCTCAGAAGGCAGGCAGGCTGATAAGTTGTTGTTGAGAACAATGATCTCATTCAGAGTAGCAGCCATGTTGCCAATGCTGGAAGGCAAGCATCCCTTCAGTTGATTGTTGGCCAGAACAACAACAGAAACAGGGGAGCTCCCCAGATTGGATGGAATATCAAACTGAAACCTGTTGTTATTAACAAAGATGGCATCCAGATTCTTGTCAAAGAGCTGAGATGGCAGCTGACCTTCAAAATCATTGAATCTAATGTCCAAGTACTTCAATGAAGGCAACGAGATGAATACATTGGGAAATGGCCCAACAAATCTGTTATTGCTCATATCCAGCTCAAACAGCAGTCTGAGCTTCCTGAAGCTGTGAGGCACAATGCCACAGAACCTATTGGTATTGACATGAAACAAGGCAAGATCTGTGAGCAGACCAAGCTCCTGTGGAAGATAGCCTGCAATGTCTGCATGATTCAGATCAATGCCAGCTACAACTTGAATGCTGCTGTTGTCCAATGCAGGGGCACAGAAAACACCATTGTAGCTGCACACATTTGCTCCAACCCAGTTGCCAGTCACATTGGAAGGATCACTGGAAATAGCAGATTTCCATGCTTGGAGAGCAATGTAAGCATTCCTAAGCCTTGGATTAGGGAATTTCAGACTTGGGTCAACCACAACCCTCTTAGGAAACTCAAAATCTTTTTCTTCCATGGTCATCAGCTGCCTGCATATGTTATTTGAAGCTTCCAATGGCCTTCCCACATCACCCAACACAGTTTCCAGCTGATATAAGAAGAACAAAACACAACCGAAATGCCAAACTGCCACACCAACAATACCCAATTGATGCATTGTGGAGTGAAACCCTCCTGTGATGCCTGGCTGATGGATTGAGGCAGCTTTCTGTAAGATAAATATCATCCACACCTGCATTCTGTTCCCATCAACGAGAACATTATTTATTTCCTGGCTAGCTTGTTCTTTCGCTTCCTTTTAAAGCTTACCTATTAACTTTCTCCAATGGAAGCAACTATCACTAATCCCATTGAAGAGTCATTAACACTGTGTTATGGAAACGATCTGTGTGTCAGTCACAGTTGGTAAGTGGATTTTGTCGTATTTTATTGAAAAGTACAGTACATATCAGTAGAAACACTAAATTTCTTCTCCACCCAAAACAGTGGAGGACTCGCGTGGTGATTGAGAGACTCGTGTCATGCATATGGCAGCATTTAAGGGTGTTTTAAATAGCCGAAAGATATCAATTTTGCATATAATAGTATTTAAAGATAAGTAACAAGTACAAATATAATGCTGTTTAAAAATGTTATCAAATACTTAAAAGACAAATATTTGTGGCTAAGCATAATTGATTCGAATTATGGATTCGGACGACAACACTCAAGTGAGAACCTGCGGTGTTGTGGATGAACAAGATAATACAGAATTGAAGCAAGCCAAAAGTATTGTATTCAATTCGAAAATCCAACATATAGTAGTCCAAGGGATTCCAAGGGTCACCAACAACTCCTTGAGAATCGAAAAACCAACAGTCATATCAGGTTTATTTACATAATAAAATCTAAAACTCTGTAATTTTTCAAAAAACTATATAAAATTTGTCCTAAGTTTAACTAGGCATAACTTTCTGCACAAGACTCGAAATTACGAGTCGTTTAACTCGTTGGAAAGGTCTCCAAGAGTTGTAGGTGGATTTTGCATGTAAATTGCCACTTTCAAGGGCTAAAAATGCCCTGAAGGCCTTCAAAAATGTCATTTACTAACATATAGAAAAACTAAGAAAATATATAATAATATTTTCAAATTTTCTTCTGATCATTACTCCCCCCTTGAAGAGCAATGGGCTCCATTGCATCAATACTCTGAATGAAATGAGGGAAACGGAGCTGAAGCTGCTCCTTGGTAAACCACTTTCCTTGTTGAGTGATATGCCCTACTCGAACCACTTTGTATAGATAAATTTGTTGTTGTTTGAGTGTTTTTACCATGGTGACCACAATCTGATCACATTGGAATGGAGAAGTTGCACCTGGATTCAATTCTGTAGTGGAAATTGTTTCTGCAACATCTAATAGTGGAGGGAAATATGGCTTCAAGAGTTCCTTCTGAATATGTAGCCACACCTTGTCCCCGACTTGAAAATTATGAGGAGTGCGATACTCATCGTGTCTCTCCTTATATTTCTTATTGGTATGCTCCAAGATTTCATCCTTTTTCTTTGCCAAAACCATGGGACTGCCACAGGGTGATGCACTTGGATGAATATGTCCTTTCTCAATCAATTCTTGTATTTGCCTCTTAGTTTCATCATTTCCTAATACTGATTTACGATAGATTGGTTCATTAGGTAATGGAGTTCCTGGTATCAAACCAATAGCGTGTCTTACTTGGTAGTGTGTAGGTACCTCAGTTGGCAACTTAAACAAAGTATCATATTTTATCAAAATTTGGTCCATTGATCTTTTCTATTGTGTTGTGGTGTTTGTGATGTCATTGGAATTATATACAGACTTCCTTTCTTCTTCAGAACGAATCATTAATAATATGAATGTTCTTGTTTTGACAACCAACCTCCTACCTTGCTTAGCACTAATCAAAGAGGTAGTGTATGCAGGGCTTACCTCTGGTATTCGGTATTTCTGCTCACCTAATCTGATTGTCATGCTGTGAGGTTTGGATTCATAGACACCATGGCATTGGTACATATATGGTTGTCCCAACAAAACATCACAAACATCTAAAGGAGCCACATCACAGATTACTTCATCTTGGAAAGGCTTTATAGAGTAGGAAATGCGACACTACTAGTGCACTTGGATATCTCTCCCTCGACTTACCCATCCCATAGAATAGGGTTGCGGATGTATTGTTGTTTTCAGATTCAGTCTTTTCATGGTCTCTGTTGATATTAGGTTCTTTTGACTTCCACTATCAACAATAAAGTGCAGAGCTTTTCCTCTAACCCACATCTGTGAGTGAAACAATCTCTCCTCATCCTTCCGGGATAATATCTTTGTAGTAGCTATCGTTGCATATGAATCAGCCTCAATGACATGTTCATAACTTTCTTTTGGACAAGATTCTACCACCTGAGGTTCTTCCTTGTCCTTATGTGTCTCCATCATTAAACTTTTTATGGTTTTGCAATCTTTTGTGTTGTGAGAGGGACTCTTATGGAATTCACACCACATAGTGTTCTCTTGTGTTTTCTTCATACCCCATGCCTTTTTCATTGGTGAATTGGGAGGAGATTCCTTGGAGCTCTTCCATCTGTTATTTGCGAAGTTATCCCTCCTTCCTTTCTGTTTGAATTTCTCCTCAATTTTTGTAGCAAATTTATATGCACTAGGTAAACTCTCTATGTTCAGGAATTCCATTTCGGTTTGAATATACCTATGGAGTCCACTCTGATATTTTAAAACTCGGTGCTTCTCACAATCTTTGATGCCAAGTTTTGTTGTTAAAGCATGAAACAGATTAGTATATTCTTGAACAATTTGGTCTTTTTTTTTTTCTGTCGAAGCAATTGCTACTGCATATATTTATGTTCATATGTATCTACAAGAAAATATTCTTCCTTTATGTGCTCCATGAATTCTCCCCATGTGGGTTTTTTTTATCAAAGATGAACGTAGTGCCCGTTTCTGCTACCTTGGTTGCTAATTTCACTTCCCAAGAATCTTTCAAATGATTTTCAGCTTTGAGAAGAGTGAAAGTTATTTTCTCTTCATCTGAGAACTGGTTGACAGAGAAATATCTTTCCATTTTTGAAACTCAGTCATCAACGACATCTACATCAATTGTTCCTTGAAAGGTGGGTATATCAAAATTCACTTGCACCTTGAATGGTGTATACCCTATGAATGGTGGGTTTGTAGGTGACCCACGACTTTCTAGCATTTGCTTGAACTGCTCCATCATTTCTTCTCGTTGTTTTGTTAATGCATCTGCAACCAATGCTTTAATGTCTTCATCGGTCTGCAACTTAGCCATATGTGATCGTGTGCGTCTCAAAGGAAGGTAGTTTGAAGGATTCCTTGTTTCCAACCCCAATCTTTGATATGTTTATCGCATGTGATATGACATACAGGAGCGAACTTTCTCTGATACCACTGATCCAAATTATGGATTCGGATGACAACACCTAAGTGAAAACCTGCGGTGTTGTGGATGAACAAGATAATACAAAATTGAAGCAACCAAAAAAGTATTGTATTCAATTCAAAAATCCAACATATAGTAGTCCAAGGGATTCCAAGGGTCACCAGCAACTCCTTGAGAATCGAAAAACCAACAGTCATATCAAGTTTATTTACATAATAAAATCTAAAACTATGTAATTTTTCAAAAAAACTATATAAAATTTGTCCTAACTTTAACTAGGCATAACTTTTTGCACAGGACTCGAAATTACGAGCTGTTTAACTCGTTGGAAAGGTCTCCAAGAGTTGTTGGCGAGATTTTGAAAAAACATGCCTCGCCATGTTCAAGGGCTAAAAATGCCCTGAAGGCCTTCAAAAATGCCATTTACTAACATATAGAAAAACTAAGAAAATATATAATAATATTTTCAAAATTTCTTCTGATCAATAATAGGGGAAAAGACTAGTTGAACGCATGTCAATTCTTGTGATAGAAGTTGTTGATTTAATAGTCCCATACTTGTTGATTTAATGTTCAACTTTTGTACAACATTGCACCAATAGTTGTATAATAAGTACCAATAATTGAGTGAAATATACCATTTTGTTGTGAAAAGTAACCAATCATGTGATGGCACATCAACTGCACAAGTATTGGGGCCCTTTTGCACACCTATTGGTCTCACTTTTTGTTGGGTTGTTTTGAACACCTTTGCAAAAAGCATGTTGATGTGGCATCATATTTGATGATGTGGCCCTGAAACCTTAGTTATAATCGGCTTTGGACTTGCCAAGTAAGCTGCTGTAAAAAAATCAGAGTGATTTGAAATTTCCACAAAAGATTTTGAGAAGCGTGAAGTTAGGGTGCACAACTACTGGGTCCTGTCCCCTATATACACATTATTTATAAAAAATATATTTCAACAAACATATGTTTGATTTATTAGGTTATAAATATATAAATTATAAAAGTATGTCGTATGAGAGAAAACAACAAAATAGATAGTATAAGCGAAGCTAGAATTGATCTTTCTTTTACATTTTTATGTGAACATTTATAATTATATGTATAGATCATTTGATCATCTAAGAGTATAAGTTAGTCTAAAGAATAAGAAAATGTGTTTTGAGATTAAAGTTGTTAAGGAAGTTCTTACGATATATTATGATTGCACAACAATCAAACATGTCGAATATTTAATTCATTCAAAACATTGTAAAGAAGGAGAGGGTTGCAAAGTAACTAGAAAAATCTACAATTCACATGAAGTCTCAAATTAAGTATGTAGCTTCTAAAAACTCTAATATGATAATGAAGACGAGAAACATGTCTTTATTTTTTGTGATTTTTCTCAAATTGAAATTCTCTAAAGTAAATTATTACATGTGTTTATATGTCTTTCTAGACGTATTTGATTAGTTTACTCATCTCACTTTTAGTCAACATTGTCACTATCCTAAGCACTTTAGAAAATATCTAATAAATACATTTAATTTATTACAAGCATAAGGCTAGTGGGTAACAATGATTAGAAGTTGGACATAATCAAGCACACAAGTTAAATAAACAACACTCTTTGCATTCTTTGTCATCCATTAATCTTGTTGAATAATGTTTATAGTGTGGATATGAAAGATGATATGTACTAATTGTAAGCTCATGTATGTAGGTGATCTCACAACACAATTAAAGATGTGATAAATATTTAAATTATAAATATAAGTGTCATTTAAAAGTGTTATCAAATAGTATAGAGATACAAATATTTATAATTATGTGGTTTGTATAATATAAAATAATTTAATATCAAAAATATCTTTCAACAAAAACTTTCTTTCTTTATAGGGCTATAAATATATCATTTATGAAATTGTCATTTAGACAAAACAATAAAATTGAGAAAGTAAAGAAAAGTTAGAATTGATCATCCTCGAGCTAATTACAAGTAGAAGAAACAATAAGTATTATATAATGATAGAAAGACGAGGAGATGGTTTGAACATAGATTTAGAGACTTTTAGGGTAGCATAAAGTCATGCCTAAAGGTTCTTTGTAGGGTCATGTTCCTTTTTGGATATGCATCTACCCTCCTTATTTAAATTCAATTACTATTTAGGGTTTCTTCTTTGGTTTTTCCTTCATTTGGAATGCAGATCTAGTGTATAAAGTTTTTGTTTGCCCTTTGGTTCTTTTGATTCATTTTTTTTTTGTGTGTGTCTTTATTTTATTGTGGTCATTGATATGGTAGCCTATGTGAGACTAGGGGACCTCCAATGACATCATTTAAAGATGCGTTCTGTGGGGAGGAGTCTTCTTCTATAGGTCATGTGAAAGTGCTTCATTTTTTATTGCATGCAACATAAGAAAATGAAAATGATTGATATTTGGGGAATTGGTTAAAACCAAATGGAGGTCTTGAGAAAAGCAATGAGTGTCAAATTTTAGTGATAAAACTTGAAGTCATTGTGGAAGATATGTTATACTTAGCAGAGCATGCACTAATTTGCAAATTCATGGGCATTCAAATCTCCTTGCCTTTCTTGGAGATATAGGTAAGGAAGAATTGGAACTCAAAAGGTAACATGGATATAACTTTGATAGAAAATGGATATTTCTTTGTGGTATTCTCCTATGTAGAAAATCAAAATATGGTTTTTGAAGGAGGCCCTTATTCCCATAATCAAGGGATTATTTATCAAACCTTGACATGTAGGGATTGATCCAATGGATGAGATCCCATCCTAAATGTTGGCAATATTGCATTATAACAGACAATGAAAGATTGTTGGAGGACATTGAGAAGGTTGTTGATGATTATGGATATAACTAATTAAAGATGTTTTACTGTCTTGATATTATTATTTTGTCATTGATGTCAAGAAATTGATTTTCTAATTCAGTATGATGTTGCCATATCTTGAGAAGTATGATATGAAGATTATAGAGATGTCGGTAAAAGACACAGGAAAGAATATGATGAATAAGGGGATGAATAAGGTATTCAATGGGCAACTACTACCGAGTCAGACAATGATGAGATCATGATGTTTTAGATTGTTTTAACATCATACATATGTTGTAAATTGTAAAGGTTAATACTATACTATGTTATCAAGCAAAGAACCTAGTCGGTAAACCCTAAAGAACCTAGTCGGTAAACCCTAAGGTTATCGCTATCGGTTAATGAAGGCGGAATGTCTACCGAGTGGAGTTTAGTATTCACTGAGTTGTTACCGAGTTGTAACCGAGCTATAATAGAATGCATTAAATGTTTACATGTGGTATTTAATGAAGGAAGCTGATGAGCTGGAGCGGATTAAATGATTGGTAAGCCATGGAAGAAGTTTGTTAACGAATTTAAGGCAATGAAAAGTCAGCATGAAGATCTATAGCTCAGATTGAACCACAATACCTTGGCACAAGTTCCAAGACTATTATACAAGTTCCAAGGCAGGGTAAAATGTTTTCAGATTGAAAGATGCATTGAACCTGGACAAGATTGAAGATCTGGTGGCTATGATTGATCATGGGAAATGTGATCAAGGAGATTAAGCGGTTACCTAATTGTTTATAAATAGGAAACTGTTGATAAACAATGTATGCAGGCAAGTGTATGCATAGGGATGCTACATAGTGATTACCGAGCACAGAAGCTTGAAGACCTGTTAGAATAACAGAGTATAGAAGCCTAGCAAATAGACAAGATTAGTTCTATGTCTGGATTGTATTGAACAAATAGGAATCTACTTTAGCATTTTAGATGTGAAGTTGCAGATAGATTTTATTACTGTTATTTTGTGAAAGTGACAGAAAATCTCTTAACCGAGTGGACTTAACAGTCTTATATGTAAACCCTCTAGCAAGGTGACATTCTGATTGAGTGTTTGAAATCCTTTAACAAGGTCACTTCTAACAAAGTGAAGATCCTAACAGATCTGAGGGAAATCCCTTAACCGGGTCACATCTAGCAATGTGTTTGTAATCTTTAACAGGATTTGCTTTTAACCGAGCATACTCTAGAAGAGTATATTTCTTAGTGGGTCCGAAATCCCACAGTGGTTTTTCCCTATTTGGGTTTCCACGTTAAATCTGGTGTTATGAGGTTTACATTGTTCATATGCTTTTGAGTTTGCATGTTTAACAGTTTGGGTTATATTATTGATATATATGTTATCGAGGTTGAATCTGATGTTTTTATGGACGATTAAGTTTGTATGATTCACCCCCCCCCCCCTCTCATCTTGTTGGCTATTGGATCTGTACTTATATTAAGTATCAGAACTATCAATTGGTATCAGAGCTTTGGACTCTGGAAGGAAAGTTTAAAGGCACTTGAGTTAAAGATCCAAAGATGTATAAGAGGGATGCACCGAAGCTGAACAAGTCAAGTTTCTCTACATGGTAGAAAAGGATGAAGCTACATCTATTAGGAGTTGGAGAATATGTTGTATACTATCTGGAGAATGATTTTGTTACACCAAGCACCTATCCATTGACTATGGAAGAGATAAAGGTGAAGCAAGAACATATTCAAGCAATGATTGAAATAACATCTGCATTGACCGATTCAAAGTTTAATGATCTAGAAGGCTGCAATGATGCAAAGGCACTGTGGGATAAGCTCATATCAGTATATGGAGGAGATGAACATGTTCAAAGAGCAAAAGTAGATAGTTTGAGAGGACAACTTGAATCTATGAGGATGAATGAAGGTGAGAACATAACTCAGTACAGTACAAGACTAAAAGATATTGTCAATCAAATCAAAGGAGCAGGTGGAACTATTTAAGAAAAGGATATAACAAGTAAGTTGTTCAGAACCCTTCTACCAGCTTATGCAATCTGAGTCTCTGCAATCAATGAATTGAGGTCTGTACCTAATATGCCAGTTTCTTTGGATGCTACTATTGGTAAGCTACATGCATTTGAGTTAAGTAATTTTGATAACAGTGGATCTTCGGTAAATAAAGTTGAATTTGCATTTAGTTCTTTTCATCTTGATGAATCTAATGATTACAATGAAAGAAAATATAAGTACTCTGAAGGAGATCATAGTGGAGCAAGTGAAAGATTTCAGAAGAACATGGAAGAAGTACACAAACTGTATGAAGAAATTAGAAAGCAAGAAGAGTTTGAAGCACTATTAACCAAACGGTTACCGAGAGGCAAAGGTAAGTATAAAGGAAAACTACCTTTGAAATGTTTCAATTGTGATAAGATAGGACATATGGCTTCTAACTATCCTGACAAAGATTTTACTGAAAAGAGAGATTACTGAGATAACAGACAGAAAAATAATCATTACAGAGGACACCGAGACTTCAGAAGAAGAGATAGAAAGACATGCTTAATAGCTGATGAGGAATCTAACAATGATAAATCAGATGAGACTGGTACAAGTGAAGTAGTTTATGTGGCTATCAAGGATGGCTCAGATGAAGAAAGGTATGAAGAAAAGCCCTAATATCTCACATAAACACTAATGATTCTTGGATTATAGATAGTGGATGCTCACATCATATGACAGGAGATAAACACAAGTTTGTTATATTAGAAGATTATGATGGAGGCTATGTTAGATTTGGTAATGATGCACCATGTTTGGTAAAAGGTAAAGGATCTATAACACTTCTTGATAATGCAAGATGCAATGATGTCTATTGGGTTGAAGGTTTGAAATACAATTTGTTGAGTGTAGCACAGCTAAACAACACAGGTTACCGAATAGAATTTCAGAAAGGAATTGTCAAAGTTCATGAGAAGAGTGGAAAGTTAGTTGCTACCAGGACACAAACAAAAGGTAATACATTTCACCTTGACTCAACTCGGAATAAGTGTTTGCATGCAAAGTTAGATGATACCTGGTTATGGCATAAAATGTTTTGTCATGTCAATTTTGATAATCTGATCAAAATAAGTAAGAAGCACAGAGTAAGAGGTCTACCGAGTCTTGACAAACCTGAGAATGATATGTGTCGAGGATGCTAGATGGGTAAGATGACAAGATCAAGCTTTACAAGTAAGTCCTACACTTCTAAGGGAATTTTAGATCTAGTGCACATTGATCTTTGTGGTCCTATGAAAGTTCAAAGTTATTATGGTGATAAGTATTTCATATTATTTGTGGATGACTATTCAAGGATGATGTCAGTAATGTTTTTAAAGGAAAAATCAGAAGCTTTTCAAATGTTTAAATGGTACAAGGCAAGAGTTGAAAATGAAACAGAAAGACAACTGAAATGTCTTAGATCAGATAGAGGAGGAGAGTTCACATCTGATGAGTTCAACTTATTTTGCAATGATCATGGTATTAAAAGACAAGTCTCTGCATCGAGAACTCCACAACAGAATGGAATAGCTGAAAGAAGAAACAGATCTATTGTGGATTGTGCTAGAACACTGATGATTGAAAAGAAGGTGCCACAAACATTTTGGAGAGAAGCAATAAGCACAGTTGTTTACACCTTGAACCGAGTTCAATTGAAGAAAGGTACTTTGAAGACACCATATGAAATCTGGTATGATAAGAAACCTAATGTTAGTTATTTTAAAATATTTGGAAGTAGATGCTATGTTCATAAAGATGATAGAAATGACAAGTTTGATCAGAAAAGTGAAGAAGGAACATTTCTAGGTTATTCTTCCAGAAGCAAAGCATTTAAATGTCTTATCAAATCATCTAACAAAATAGTAGAAAGTGCAAATGTGAAAATTGATGAATTTGCAGAAAGAAATGATTAAGGAAATTCCAAGGAACCAGAAGACTGTGATGAATTTGTCTATGTTCAACCGAGAAGTCCTACCGAGAAGACCATTGAAGAAAATGAAGAGAATATCCAGTTACGGAGTGATGAAGAAGATCATACAGAGCCTACCGAGCCTGTATTAGCCAAGTATGTCAGAAGACATCATGCACCAAGTCAGATTATAGGAGATAAGGATGATCCAGTGATGACAAGGAACAAACTGAGACATAACACATGCTTGACATCTAAATTTGAACCGAGAATAGTAAAAGAGGCATTTAACAGTGAAGATTGGGTAAATGCTATGACAAAAGAGATTGATCAAATCAAGAAGAATGACACATGGACACTAATCCCAAGACCGAAGGACAAAAATGTAATCAGTGTAAAGTGGATTTTCAGAAACAAGCTAAATGAAAAAGGTGAAGTCATTCGAAACAATGCAAGACTAGTTTGCAAAGGTTATACTCAAGAAGAAGGAATTGATTATGGTGAAACATTGTTGGCCTATGCTGCTTTCAAGAACTTCAAGGTATATCAAATGGATGTCAAATCTGCATTTCTGAATGGAATATTAGAAGAAGTTTTCATTGAACAACCTGAAGGATTTGTTGAAGACAATAATAAAGATCAGGTATGTAAATTGAACAAAGCTTTATATGGTTTGAAACAAGCACCAAGAGCATGGTATGAAAGATTGCACTCTTATTTGATTAAGATTGGTTTTATAAGGACAAGTGAGAACAACAACATGTACATGAAGAATGATGAAAATGGAATACTGATCTCAACCATATTTGTTGATGATATTATATTTTGTGGAAATGACTCTTTATGCAAGAACTTTGGAAATGAAATGAGCAAAGAATTTGAGATGTCATTAATCGGTGAGATAAAGTATTTTATAGGTTTACAGATAATGCAAATGAAAAATGAGATTTTCATTACTCAATCCAAGTACATAAAGGAAATCTTGAAGAAATTTGGAATGGATGATTCAAAACCAGTAAGTACTCCTATGACTACCAACTGTAAATTATCTAAGAAGGATGAATCTGCATTTGTTGATGAGACACTCTACCGATCCATGATTGGAAAACTACAATATGTTGTTCACAGCGGACCAAACATAGCACATGCAGTAGGTATAGTTGTAAGATTCTCTGTAGATCCTAAGGAAACACACATGACAGAATCAAAATAATTTTTAGATACTTGAAAGGCACAGAAGATTATGGCTTAGTATATCAGAAAGGAAATGATTTTGATTTAAAAGTTTATACTGATGCTGATTGGGCAGGCAACATTGATGACAGGAAAAACACAAGTGGAGGAGCTTTCTTTTTAGGAGAAAGACTAGTGAGTTGGCTTAGCAAGAAACAAGGATGTGTTTCACAGTCAACAACAGAAGCTGAATACGTTGCTACAGCATTGAATTGTACAAACATTGCATGGATCAAACAACTGTTGGAAGGTATAAATGAGAAAGTTACCGAGCCAGTAACTATATTCTGTGACAATACTAGTGCCATTAATATTTCAAAGAATCTTGTTATGCACTCTAAGACAAAGCACATATCTATGAAATATCATTATCTTAGAGAAGAAGCTCAAGAGAAGAAAGTGGTGTTGGAGTATGTTAGCACAAAGGAGCAAATAGAAGATATCTTCACCAAGCCACTACTAAAGGACACTTTTGAATATCTCAGAAGTAAGTTAGGGGTCCTACCCCTATCTTCTACTCACTGACCGAGTTCAGTGAAAGCATCAATCCGATGACTAATGAATATCTTCTGGGAGTTGATGTTGAGTTATACACTTTAGGATGTTTTCTAAAAGTGTACTGGAATTAATATAGCAAATATTACAGGGAACAAGAATTGAAGACAAATGCTTTGACCGAGACTCAGTTGATACACAACAGCAGGAAATCACTTCTTATAGAAAGAAATTATGTTTTAGTTCTTTACTTTTTGGCATTGTTGTCAAAGGGGGAGAAGACCTACAAAAGGGGAGAAGACTACTATAAAGGAGAGACAATTGAGAGAAGACCTATTAGGGGAGAAGACTAAGCGCAAACTGAGCAGACTACAAATTGGGAAGTAGACTGAAGAAATGAGGAGAAGTCTAATATATGGGGGAGAGCATTTCAGCATTTCAGAATCACAACAATCCGAATCTATTAAGGTCAAATCAATTAGTTTTGCCATCAATGCCAAAGGGGGAGATCGTTGGCAATATTGCATTATAACAGACAATGAAAGATTGTTGGAGGACATTGAGAAGGTTGTTGATGATTATGGATATAACTAATTAAAGATGTTTTATTGTCTTGATATTATTATTTTGTCATTGATGTCAAGAAATTGATTTTCTAATTCAGTATGATGTTGCCATATCTTGAGAAGTTTGATATGAAGATTATAAAGATGTTGGTAAAAGACACAGGAAAGAATATGATGAATAAGGGGATGAATAAGGTATTCAATGGGCAACTACTACCGAGTCAGACAATGATGAGATCATGATGTTTTAGATTGTTTTAACATCATACATATGTTGTAAATTGTAAAGGTTAATACTATACTATGTTATCAAGCAAAGAACCTAGTCGGTAAACCCTAAGGTTATCGCTATCGGTTAATGAAGGCGGAATGTCTACCGAGTGGAGTTTAGTATTCATTGAGTTGTTACCAAGTTGTAACCGAGCTATAATAGAATGCATTAAATGTTTACATGTGGTATTTAATGAAGGAAGCTGATGAGCTGGAGTAGATTAAATGATTGGTAAGTCGTGGAAGAAGTTTGTTAATGAATCTAAGGCAATGAAAAGTCGACATGAAGATCTACAGCTCAGATTGAACCACAATACCCTGGCACAAGTTCCAAGACTATTATGCAAGTTCCAAGGAGGGGTAAAACGTTTTCAGATCAAAAGATGCATTGAACCTGGACAAGATTGAAGATCTGATGGCTATGATTGATCATGGGAAATGTGATCATGGAGATTAAGCAGTTACCTAATTGTTTATAAATAGGAAACTGTTGATAAACAATGTATGCGAGCAAGTGTATGCACAAGGATGCTACATAGTGATTATTTCTATATCTAGATTGTATTGAACAAATAGGAATCTACTTTAGCATTTTAGATGTGAAGTTGCAGATAGATTTTATTACTATTATTTTGTGAAAGTGATAGAAAATCTCTTAACCGAGTGGACTTAACAGTCTTATATGTAAACCCTCTAGCAAGGTGACATTCTGATTGAGTGTTTGAAATCCTTTAACAAGGTCACTTCTAAAAAATTGAAGATCCTAACAGATCTGAAGGAAATCCCTTAACCGGGTCACATCTAGCAATGTGTTTGTAATCTTTAATAGGATTTGGTTTTAACCGAGCATACTCTAGAAGAGTATATTTCTTAGTGGGTCCGAAATCCCACAGTAGTTTTTCCCTATTTGGGTTTCCACGTTAAATCTGGTGTTATGAGGTTTATATTGTTCATATGCTTTTGAGTTTGCATGTTTAACAATTTTGGTTATATTATTGATATATATGTTACCGAGGTTGAATCTGATGTTTTTATGGATGATTAAGTTTGTATGATTCACCCCCCCCTCTCATCTTGTTGGCTATTGGATCTATACTTATATTAAGTATCAGAACTATCACTAAATTCCTATTTGAATTTTCCTTCGTTTCCTTCCAATAGAGTTTTATAGACATGATATGATGCAAGATAATCTAGTGTATAAAAGCAATCTTGCATCACCTAGAAATAATGTTTAAATTTTCAATAAAGGGTATTTCAGTAGGGTTACTTTTTTTGGTATGGTTACTATTTTATTAAGTTTGCATTTGTGCATGAATGAACTTGAAAACTAACCCTGAGAAACAATATGGGTAAATATAATGACTAGAGAAAGAATCATCTCAATATCATGTATTGTTTGGGAGATATTAATGTTTGAAGGTTAAAAATCTTATAAAAAAATATTCAACATGAATTTTGGACCTTTAAATGATCAAATGGGACCTTGATGAAAGTCTAATCAATTCTTGGTCTAGGGAAATCATGGTATAAATCTCTTTGAGATATTTAGTTAAAAAAAAGGGTACTCAATCAGGTTCCCAAATCAAAAGATATAAACTCTAGAAGCTATGCTACTTTAGGAAGAAAAACAAAAATTCTCAAAATACTCCAACGAACACTAAAAACCATTTTGGGCACATTCTCATCATATTTCAATATAGGGATAAAGGATATAAAAGTGGACAACCTAAAAAATGGGGAGTTACACTTTCCAAAACATTTTAGGGAGGTTAAAATTCCCAAAATAAAGAAGATAAACAGGGGTTATAGAGGACAATTCTAGTAGTGAAGATTGTGACTTCGACTTGATAATTATTGTAATGAGAAAGACCATGTAGATATAACATGTTATTTTCTTAATGTTGTAATTTCAATTTGTTGAGATAATAGAAAGAAAGTGTTTCCTTTCTTATTTTTTCCTTTCATTTCTCTATTGTTGTTGTGTGTTTGGGTTTGTAAGGGGAGTACCCTTCATCAAGTGGTATCAGAGAATAACTTCTTGAGTGTGTAAACAAATCACTGAATGTGAGACAGTTTGCACCAGGACTGTGGTTGTGGGTTTGTGAGAAAAGAGTAAAATGCTTCCACAAAGGAACTACAGTGGAAGAAATGCTCATGTGACAGAAGAGGGTTTTAGAGCCCTCTAGAGACAAGTTTAGGCACTGCAATAGGAGTTGCGAAGAGGAGTTAATATTAGGTAAAGAGATGAAAGTGAGCATAAATTTGAAGAAGATTGTTTCGAAGAGGAACAAGAAGTAGTCAGAGATCCTGATGAGGCTAGGTCCTTGAGGTTCATTTGAAAGATTAGAAAAAGGCAAAAAAATGACGTTTCCACATTTTTTAGCAATCTTAATCCAAAGAGTTGATTGATTAGATCAATGAAATGGAAGAATATTTTGAGTATGAAGAAGTGGGTGATCTTGAAAGAATCAAGTTTGCAAAGACTAAGATAAAGTCATACAAGTATTTAATGGAAAGAAGTTCAGTTAGAGAGAAATAGAAGAGGTAAAGAGAAATTAACATGATGGGATGAGATGGTGGACAAATTAAAGAGACAATTCATTCCTATTGACAATGAGCTTGATTTATTGAAAAATATGCAAGGGTTGAAGCAAGTGGAAAAATCCTGTCAAAGAATATATAGAAGAGTTCTATCAAATCCTAATTAGAACATGCCATTATGAGGCCAACAAGGAGAAATTTGTCCATAACATAAATGGGTTGAAGTTGAGTATTGAAGAAGAGTTGCACTTGGTAATAATGTCCACCATTGAAGTTGCATATCAATTTTCTTTGAAGGTAGAAGAGAAGCTAAATAGAAGATTGTAAAATAGGCAAAATTGAAGAGGTCGTGGTGGAAAGACTGATGGATGGCCTTATTGAGGTTGAAATGAAGATCAAAAAAAGAAGGAATAATATATTGGTAGTTAGAATTAGACGCAAAATAATTCATATCCTCTTCATGATCACAATAATGAATATAAAAGAGGAAGAGGAAGAGGACAAGGACTAGGAATAGGAGGTTTTCTTAGAACATGTTTCCAGTATGAAGAAGGACATGAAGCCTATGAGGGTCGTTAAAATCAAGGGAGGACAAAGAGAAGATTTGAGGGTAATGAACGAGTTTCCCATGTACATGAATGTGTTGAGTCTTCCCATTCTGAAGATGTTGAGAGAGGACAGGTTCTTGTTGCAAGAAGAGCTTTCTGGAATGTTGAGAAAGAACTAGCCCAAAGGAAGAATTTGTTTTGCACAAGATGTAAGTATAATGGTAACATTTGCAATGTTATTATAGATAGTGGTAGTACTAATAACCTTGTTTCAGAGAAAATGGTTAGTAACTTGAAGTTAGAAAGAAGAAGGCACCTAAATCCCTATCAAATTGCTTGGTTATAGAAAGACCACTTTGATCAATGATAATGTCTGGTAAATTTCAGGATTGGAAACTATCATGATGAGATATAATGTAATACCTATGGTTATTTGTCATATGGTTCTACAAAGACCATGATAATTCAGTCGCCATGTAGTACATGATGGGTATGCAAATACCTATTCTTTGACAAAGGATGAAGTTTGACACAAGCTAAATCCATTGAAGGAGACAGAGGAAAAGGTATAGAGTAATACAAGAATATGTTTAGTTGATGGAATAAAATTTCTAGATGACATGAAGCATGATCATCTATGATTTTCTTTAATTCCTAAAGCTAACAAAGAATCTAAGCAGAATATATATGTGTGGAAGTTGCAGATTTGTTGGATGTGTTTCAAGATACAGTATCTAATAATGTTCCTGACACCTTACCACCAGTGAGAAAGATTAGTCATCAAATGGACCTGATATGTAGAGCTAGTATTCTAAATAAGACAACCCATAGAATGACTCCATCTGATAATGAAGAGTTGAATAGACAAGTGCAAGAGTTGCTACAGAAAGGGTAGATTTGAGAGAGTTTGAGTCAATGTGCGATATCTACAATACTAGCACTAAAGAAAAATGGAGAATGGAGGATGTTTATAGAGTCCTAAGCTACCAATAAGATAACTATCAAGTATAGATTTTCCTTTCCAAGGATGTATGGAATTAGGGATCGTTTGAGTATATTTGAGTACTTCACAAAGATAGATCTAAAGAGTGGACATCACCAAATCTAGATTAGAGAAGGAGATGAATAGAAAATAGCCTTTAAAAATAATTTAATTTTATTATTGTATATTGAACACTCCTCATGGAGCTAGATGTAATCTATTATTGATTATGGATTGAATTACATGTGTTGGTGTTGGTATCAAACATGATCGATTATGCTATCTTCTTTATGCTCATTGTGTTAGTCTTAGATTTGTTCATAGGAACGCTTTGTTTGGTGCTTAAAATGAATCTATATGGTGTCATGTGGAGTCTTGATGGTATCCTAGTTCCCTATCTTTATTTTCTTTTGAATTGATTTTTTTAGAATTCGGGAATAATTTGAGTGTATTGAAGACACTTTTGCATATCTGTCTCCACATCTTTTTGTCAATTTCTCTTGATTTTGGTGTTGACCATGTATTTTGTCTTCACCAATGTGTGTGGGGTGTCTAGGGGACCAAAATATCCAATCAAGAAGCTCATTGGTCTGGATGAATGCACATGCTAGAGGATGATAACACGGGTTACCAATCATGAAGGATGATAATGTAAAATTTGGACATATGCATGAGAAGAGGACACTTGCACGAGTGAAGGATTAAGGCACAATGTTCTAGTGTCCTTCAGATGCTCAAGTGTCCTAACAAAAAATTTTGGACTTTTGTTGGCACCTATTGTTATGCCCTGCATACCTAACCCCTATTAGTTTCCTTGTGTTGAAAATATGGGTTCCCTTTTTGCTTTATGTTGCTTTGTTTCTTTTGGTTTTTGCTTCTTTCACCTGGGAGTTCTGGAGTCCCGAGGTCTCTTTCCTTTTTGTTCCTTTTCTTTGTCCACCTCGGAACACCAAAACCCCATACTCCCGAGGTTGGTCTCTTTGTGCTTGTTAGTGCACCTACCTCAGAACCCCGAAGCCCTAGAGTCCTGAAGTGGTGCATTGTCTTGTGTTTTGTGTTTGGTGTTGTCTACCTCAGAACTCTGGAGTCCCAAAGTCCCGAGGTACGTTGTGTTTTGTTTGTCAACCCCAGAACCCCAGACCCCCGGAGTCCCGAGGTTGATTGTTTGTTTGCTTGTTTTCGTTCATAAAACCCGAAACTTCAAAACGCTAGACTACCAAGGTTGATATTTGTTTGCTTTCTTGTTCTCCCTCACCTCGGAACCCCAAAGTTTCGAGGTGAGGTGTTTGTTCTTTGGTTTTTGTTGTTGACCCCGAAACTTCGGAACCTTGGAGTCCTGAGGTCCTGTTTAAGGCGTTTGTACGGACGAGGTTCAAGGGGGTATAAATATGAATAGTGAGCTTTTGAAAGCTCATTTGTGCATTCAACCTTCCAGAGCTCTTTCTTTCTTGCCTCCTGACTTCGTGCCTCCATCCTTTCGAGCTCCTTTCACATTTTTGGGAAATTTTTATCACCAAGTTGGTGATTTTTCTTGCCCTCCTTGTCGTTTGTAGTTTAGATCTTCTTCTTGTTGCGGGTTTTTCATGTTTCTTTTCTTGTTTTTGTTTTTCGTGTTTTCTTTTTTCTCCTCGTGTGCCCTAGCTCCGACCCTGGAACCCCGGAGTTTCGGGTTAGTTGCTTTTCCCAACCCCGGAACCTCGGAGTTCCGAGGTTATTATTGAGCCTTATATTTGATGAACCTGAAGCCCCGGAATCTCAAAGTTCCAAATTACCCCTTTAAAGAAGAAATACCACAGACCCCAGAATGCCGGAGTTCTGAGATCCGTTCTTATTAGCCCGTCGTCTTTAAAAATCCTTTTTGGTATCTTTGTATCTAGCCCGGGACCCTGGAGTCCCGAGATGTGCCTGAACTATCTACCCCAGAACCCCGAAGTTCTGGACTTCCTTCATGCCTACCCAGCCCAGAACCCCAGAGTTTCGAGGTCCTTGTTTTTAAAAAGAGAACTACCCAACTCGGAACCTTGGAACCCCGGAGTCCCGAGGTAAATGAAGTTTTTTATGTTTTGTATAAGGTACTGACACTTGTTTCCTTCTTGCAGATTCAAGAAATTAGATGGACCCAGCTTCCAGCAAGAGAGGTAAGGACATTGATCAACTTTCGAAAACCATGAAGTACCATTACCAAGGACAGGTTTACGCTTCAAAGTTGGATGATCATATTAAATGGGTTACTGATACTGAGATCAGGCACATTGAAATTGAAGAGATTAAAACCCAGTTGGACAAACCAAGGTTGGAATCCCCACAGAGGAGGATAAATAGATCAGACCTAGTAGAGGCTACCATCTTCCCACATTCAGTGTAGGCTCCAAAGTTTATAATGACAATTGCCCAATTCTATGACCCTGACACTAGGAAATGCACAGACACACATGGTAAAATAGTGATATATTTGTCCCCTGATATGCTGGGATTTGTGTTCGACATCCCAACTAGAGACAAGATATTCCTTTCAACTGAAAAGGAAGCCTTGAAGGTATGGAACAACAATGTGACCTCAAACAAGAGGCACATGAATGAAAATTTGTTGGAGGAAGAGAGGAAAATAGGTCTAAAGGCCACAGAGATACTGAGGGCAGATTTTAAAGAGCCTCAGAGAGATTTGTTCATCATGTTAATCAAGGCCTTTGGCAAGCCCAACTACAAGCACTTTCACCCATGGATGTTCCAATTCATGACAACCATCTTAGTAGGAAAGCAATATTTTGACTGGCCTCAGATCCTTTCGGACAACATATACAGATAGATGAAAGAGGTCCACCAGACTAAGAAGTTCTTCTTTACCTCTTATGTCATCCAAGTGGCCGCAAGAGCTAGCAAATTTCTAGGCCTATAGGTTGAAGGTCAACTAGGGGTTGAAGAAGGCTAGAAGAAGGTATTAAACTGATAAATGATAAATGATGCGAAGGCGCAAATCTCCCTCATCTCTTTCATCAATCAATGCAAAGGCACATTTTAAAAGGATAAATGATGCCTTCCTTTTTCCTATAAGTATTAAATTGACAGGAGATACAAGATACAAGATTAGCTTGGAGGACATGGCTATCATTCGAGAGTGGTCCTGTTGGTTTATCCAAAACCCATGCTCCACCTACATAAGGTTCAATGGTTTTACAGGAAACCCAATGCTGCTGCCAAGGTACTGTAATGACCGGATCATCTTACTAGAATATGTCAGGCAATTGCTAGGCCTCCAATCCCTCCTGTCATCCAAGCACAAAACATGGATTGAATTTTCAGTATCTATTGGGTATTTCTCTTGCTCAAAGATACATGTGGCAAAGTTGGTGGAGATAGAGCTCCAAGATTTGAATCTTAAATAATTTGATTATGCTAGGGAATTCTATGATCCCTACGGGAAACTCAAGCAAACTATGCCTAAGGCATATGAGGGGCATAAGCCTAGACTGGAGGATTTTTGGGCAAACCTCCAAGACAGTTTTGAAGTGAGAGAGAAAAACTACAATAGGTTATCAGTACCCCAAATAAGAGATTTTGAAATTGAAACCAATCTCCCTAATGACCTGAGGGATGACAAAGACTTGCTTGATGTAGCATACAAAGAGAAAGAAATTGATAAAAGGGTCCTCTCCCCAATAAGGTGGTTCGCAAATGAGGATGTAAATATATAAAAATTCTCCCAAGCAGTTATCCACGAGACTAAACAATGGTTGTGTCAAAGGGTTAGGCCGAGTACCTCAAAGGGGAAGCAAAAAGAGTCTACCTCAGGGGTACCCCAGTCAAGGGGTTATAAGGAGTATGCTCGGAAAACAAGATCAAGCTCAAGAAAGAATATATCTACTGACCCCAATAAAGAAGTGGGGCCCCAAGATAGCACTGAAGATCTAATGAGAAAGCTTAAGGAAAAGATGAGGAAGTATGAGTTGTTGAAGAAGGCTGTAGACTTTGGGGTAACTGATGGATTAGGAGCAATGCCAATCGCTAAAGTCCTTCCACCGAGAACAACTATAGGGCAGGTTTCAGGAGAAGGTGCTTGAGAGAAAGAAGAAGGAATAGAAACAGATGAGGGTATGCCCACTCAACCTTCTCCAATAGCTGTAGCACAAGGCCCAGTTACCAACACCCTCATACCACCACCGGTTGATACAACCATAGGACAACCTGGGATACAAGGATCTAGGTCTACCACTGAGAAGGTAATTATCAAGAATGTTGAATCAGACTCAGACCAGGAAGAGGAACAACCCAAGGAACAACAATCACTTGGAGGAGAGAAAGAACGAGATGAGGTGGAAGATTTGCTGAATGAAAGATTAGTCTTAACCCCTCAGGATGAAGAAGACCTCCTTAAGGACATAGTTGTCGGGCAAGGTGGGACATAATCAGATGAGGAAGGGAGGATGTTCGAAGAAGAGGTTAGTGGTAAGTTAGGAGAGTTGCAAAAGCAACAATAGCTAAATGTTAATATTGTTGTCCAAACTAGTCTGGCCCACCAAGTTGCTTCACCTCAAGATCCTAAACAGACAGATGGAGGAGAGAGGGATGAAGCAGAGGAACAGGTGGATGTTCATATTGTAACTGCCGACATAGTGTCACATGAAGGTGACAAAGATAAAGATATACCAGAGTGGATTGAATTTAATTTTGAGAAGAAGAGAAAGGTAGAGCTGCCTAAGGTGACATTGCAGTAGGTAATCACGGAGGAGCTCCAAAAGGTCAAGAAACCAAAGATTGTACATCATTTGTCAAGAAGAGGTTCTGGTGAAGTGGTTGCAGATGTGGTAGTTCCACTCTAGACTGAAGTTTAGGCCTCTCCCAAATACCAAGTATCCCAAGTAAACTTGGGTAAGCAAACAAAGTGGGGAGAGTTAGACACTTTAGAACTAGCCACCAGTGTTGTCAGGGGGCACGTGGAAAAGGAGCATACCTCCAACATAGAGCTTAAAGAACAGCTGGGGCAATATAACCAATTGCTAGTAGAGATGAGTAAACCTCTAGACTCTTGTAGGACTGATAGCCTACCTTCAACCTCATCACTGCCAGAGGGAGAAGTAAAAGCATTAATGAAGGTGAGATAGGTGGCTGCTGCAGCTAAATCATGGGCTTAGATAAATGCTGCCAAGATTAGGTTATTTTTCCAGGATACCATGAGGGTATACCAAGAGGCAGTATAGGCAGGTGGAACATTAGCTTATTATTCTATGCAATGAGAACAAAAACTAAACATTTTTAATAAACAATTCTGAATTTAGAATAATTTTTTGCATTTATTAGAAGAGGTAATAATGGAGGAGGACGTCTCAGGAGGAGATACCTGCCAGAACTTGCAATCTTATGCATACATTTTGGAATTGAAGATTGAAATGCTTCAACAGTATGTGAAGGATGTGGCAGAAATCTGAGTCCCTCTCCTTAGGGAAATTTTGAAATATGAGAATTTTGTAAAGCATTTGCTCAAAGCTTTTGGGTTGGGGTTAACCAATACGGGGGTCATGGAGGAAGAGAAAGTATTAAATCAGTGGGATGCATATGAGGCCCAAAATTTGGGACCTTCATCTCACTTCAATGTCACACTGATGGACAGATACACATACCTGATTACCCAATGTCAAAAAGTGGCAGAAACAATAGGGTAGCTAGAGAAGGGAAAGAAGCAATGTGCAGAGGAAGTTTCAAAGAAGTACAAATTTAGAATTAAGCATGTAGCTGACCCTCTTGTTCAATCAGTTGCATGCATTATTAATAATTATAAATCTTATATTAAGAAGTGAAAGATAAAAACATAGCTGCTAAAGATAGTAGGACTTCTTGCATGACTCCCAATTTTGTATTTCAGTTGCAGCTCCAACTCACATTCTAGTTTTGAGCAAAATTTTGCATGACTAGGAATGCTTGACTCACACAGCATGGTCTTTGTAGTGCTCATGCAACCTCCATTTGGTAGTAGTTAAATAGAGTATAAAGTCAGAAACTTGCAAGTTAACTGCGACTCCTAGTTTTTGAGTTCTTAATTTAGGTTAGATTTATTTCCTAGATGGTAAGGCAGAAAACTCTATAAATTGAGAATTTGGATTCATTTGTAAGGGTTCCCAAATTGATGATTTGTGGCCCACTTAGAAGCTTTTAGGATATTCTTTCAGATTATGATATATTTTAGTTATTCTTTATTCTTTGAAATAAATACAAGAAGCAACTTGTAGATTGCCTGATCTACATCTATATTCTACGAAATTGTTTTGTGTAATCAGGTAATGTCTGTTATTTGGAATTAGCAACGTGGTTTGATCTTCTCTTTATTACTTTATGAATCATATTACGCACATAAGTGGTGTATGATAATTATTGTGGTAGGCGATATTATTGATGATTTTATTTCCATAAGTTTGTGAAGTTGACGATTTTGCAGGTTTACTGGAGGTCCATTGTTGAATGCTAATTTGGATAATATCTGATAATTTTTGGATTGCAGGGAATTAATTGAGTAGCTTGTTAAGTTGTTATTGAATTGGTTTCATTTTTATTTTCTTGTTTCCTTTACTCTTCATAGTTTATTTTCCAGAGAATCTTAAATCATAAAATACAAAAGAAAGGAAGTTAAGCCATTAATGATCAATGGGATTTAGTTTCAACCAGTATGCCCCTTAACAGGTACAACCACATCAACCATTGAGCTACCCATTGTTGGCATTTTTGTTGTTTATGTTGTGATTGTCATTGATGGACACACACTTGTATTGAGATCCCCTTTATATGTATGAGCTTGTGCTCAACCAGTATTTGTTCCAACCGGTATGTTGTATATTAGTCTTTAGACTAGTGGTGATTTTGCAGAATGTGTTTCCCGGTCTGAAGTGGCATGTCGACCCCAAGCGGTTCGTAGATCACAAGCGGTATGAGGGAGCAAAGCGGCACAACACATTCTTTCTAGTCTTCATTTTTTTCAAACTGGCAACCGGTATTTTGTATGAACCGGTAATACTCTATGATGAGTTACCAATCCACCGATTGTTTGACGGTGCTGAAACATTGACAGTGCTTCTTGTGTCATGTTACTAAGTATGTCTAGATTCATTGAACCTAGGAAATTGTAATTTAATCCTATTGGACTGACATGAAATCAGATTCCTTTAAAAGGATATCATGTCTAGGGTTTTTAGTGTTGCTAAAAGGGTTAATGTCGAGCTAGGGTTCAAGGTGGAAGTTGAGAATGATCTTATCTGAGAAGATCAAATTGTAACTGTGAGAGAGAGAGAAGACTGAAGTAATGCTGGAATGCATTAGCTGTGAGCAATACTGGATCTAACCAAGCAGTTTGTGCTATTAGATAGATCAAACACTTGTTGATTACTCACATCTTTGACAAGTCTGTAGCCCTTAACCGGGTAGGCCTCAAAGCCTTTGCAAAATCCTCTAACAAGGTGGTTCACACATGTGAATCTAAAATCCTCTAACAAGGTAGTCTTTAATCGGACTTATTTCCTAACAGAGATTGAGATTCCTAACAAGATTTGTTCTGGTGAAAAACATTGTAAGACCTTAACCGGTCTGGTTTCTATTCTGCAGATAGTGACTTGTGAGTTCCATCTCACCATGGTTTTTCCTAGTTTGGTTTCCACGTCAAATACCTTGTGTTATGGTTGTATTGCTTTTGTGGGTGAATGCTTTATTCGCATTTTGGTTTGCATGTGTGGTAACCGGTTTGACAGTTAGACTGCTTTACCGATTTATCTTTAGACTGTGTAAGTGTTTTAGTGCAGAGATTTTGGCATACTAATTCACCCCCCCTCTTAGTATTCATCAATTGGTATCAGAGCCTACCTTTCTATAAGTTTAACCACTTGGAAAGAGATATGGGGGAATACACCATGAGGGAACTTACTCAATGACTCACTAAGTTTGAGCAAGCCTATGATGATGTTATGGTCAAATACAAGGCATCTCAAGCAAAAAGGAGAGAACATGCAGAAAAGCTGATGGAACTATCTAAAAGTAGTTCTGAAGATGAAGCTAACATGGAAGCCACGATTGCTGAAGTAAATAAGATGAATGATTGAAACTCCAATCTAAGAAAGGAGTTGGAAGGATTGACTATTAGGTTTAGTCAAGAGCTTGAGAACCGAAGAAAAGCTGAAGATCAGATAAAGGATAGAGATCATGAGATCTCTAAGTCGAAACAAGAGATTAGTGCACTGACTGCTCGCCTTCATGAGAGCAGAATGGAAAAAGAAGACATGCAAGGAGAACTGAACATAGCCATCTCAGAAAATGCAAGTCTAATGGAGACAAACACTGCTATTTCCAAAGAACTCTTTGAGTCAAAGGAAATACTTGCTAAGTTTGGCAAAAGTACTGTCAAGCTAGAGCAAAAGCTTGAGTCATCTAGACTGGCAAAGAATACCAATGGTCCTGGTTTTTCTGGACGTGAGGAAGGAGAATCCTCAGGAACAAATGCTGAAGCATCAAAGAAGCAACCGACACTCAAAGGAAAAGGTAAGCAAAAATTCAAACCTGTTTGCTTTAACTGTCTTAAAGAAGGACACACTGCCAATGTATGTAGGAGCAAAGCCTACAATAATTTTCCTTACTTTATCAACAATGTACCTAGATCAAATAAGTTCAATGGTCATTGTTATGCATGCAACAAGTTTGGGCATAGAGCATTTGAATGCAGGTCTGTAATGGATAACACTGGAAGATATCCTCAGAGGACCCAAGGAACTGGTCGTGAACCTTTTATGAACCGGAACCACAACTGGTTTAATGTCTTCAATCATCAGTCAAGAAGTAGTGGTCATCAAGCGGCAACCAGATGGAGAGAAAGTTGTATGATCTGTCATGGTCATGGTCACACTACTACAACATGCAGAAGGAAGAATGGAAATATGTACAATGGACCTTGGAGAGCACCTGGACTTGTTTGCTATCACTGCAACAAACCAGGTCACATTGCAAGATTCTGCAGAAGTAGAAAAAGTATATCTGATGATATACCGGTTACTCAAGAAGGAGAAATAGATGTTGAAAAAGTTCAAGGAGACATGAAGAAAACATGGAAGAAGAAACCAATAATTTCGGAAGAGGAACTGGTTTCTGCACCTAGTGTGGAAATATCAGAACCGACAAACTAAGCCTTAAAGGCTTAGGGGGAGCAAACGGCGAAATGCTTTCGAACCCCCGGTTGACACCGGTAAAAGACCTTAACCAGTATGCGATACCTGTCGCTTGGTAGAAGATCGGAAATGGTAAAAAGGCAAATTAAGGTTTATGCCCTAATAAAGGAGCATTAATGATGGTAGGTGAGAGACAAGTATAAATGCATTTTTTAGATCATTTCTCACTATTTGTTTTCAAGCGAAGGAAAGTTTTCAAGTGCAGAGTGAAGAAAAGGCTATTTGAGCTAAGATTTCAAGAAATTGAATAACCTTGAAAGAGATTCAAATCCAGTTTGCAAGCGGTAGTGGAGAACACAAAGCGGCGATTTGGCATCCGACGGAGAGTGAAGTGAAGCTGAATCAGGAAGCCCTAAATTTGCATCTAAAAGGTATTTTTTGTGTTCTTGAAATACTCTTCAGTGGCTTCTGCATCACATACCAGTTCGAGTACATCAATTGAGTTGGAAAGTTTTATTCAGAGGAAGTCTAAATATAATGCTTTGTCACAAGGTCTGGCTGGAGTTATAGTCGAAGAAGGAATTTCTGATTATATTGATTGCAAAATAGAAGACCTAGGGTCTTTAGCCATTCACACACAGTTAGGTCTATTTTGCGGCAAGGACAAAAATATCAAACTAGAATTTAGTGTCATAGAGAAGAAGAAATTCCACAACACAGTATATTTTCTGGAAGATTTCACGGAGGATCATATCATAATTATTTTGAGCAGAGTCCACGATGACAAGATGTACCTAGAGAGGACACATGATATCACGCCTCAGGCAATTCATGCAGTCACCGGTTTCTGCAACACAGGGGAAGTGCCAGCCCTGAGAAAAGTGAGCAAAATGGAAAGGACCAAGCTCACCGGTTCAACAAGTGATTCACGGGGTATGACAGTCAATCCTATCAAGGATGATCTAGTGAAATACGCCTGCATGGTAATAGGATACATAATGTTTTCAGCTAGTAGGATTAATTCTGTATCTGCTGCAGCGGTAAATGTTGCTTACCGAATGATAAAAGAGGATGCATCTTTCGACTTATGCACCGGTATGTAGAGGCAACTCCTGTTAAATCTTAAGGCAATCAAACGGGACAACTCACTGAGGTTTAAGTTTGGACAACTACTGGTAGGATTGTTCTTTTATTTTCAAGGCTACTTTCCGGGTGTAGGAGATTTCTAGTGGTCCCTTGACCAACCGGTAACCAAGCAGATAAAGGAAAGTGTACAAGCCATTGGAACCGGCTACCCTGAGGTACTGAACAAATATTTTGATGAGTTCAGGAGAGCCTTGCCTCTTGATCCAAAGGCTAAGAGGACCGAAACCTACTTGGAGAGGATTGCACTGGTCGAAGAACCATCGGTGAAGAAGGGAAAAGAACTGATAGCTAAGAAAGCTAAGGCAGTGCCTGCAGCATTGGCACCGGCTACGACTGCAACTCCAAGAGTGACCAAGCGGTCACCGGCAAAGAAGAAACCGGAGGTAACATTGGCAAAAGTCTTCGAAAGAAAGAGGAAGACTAAGGCAAATGAACCGGACTCCGAAGAAACTGAGTTTGATGAACAACCAAAGAAGGCAAGACAGACAAAGAAGATGAAGAAGAATGAACCGGTAGCATCCGCACCGGTAAATATAGACATCTCCTCATACAAACCTTTGACACATTGTCAAAGAACAGTAAAAAATATTAGTAGAAAGTTACTTCATGATTTAATAGATTATTATGATGAATTTAATAGTGAGGAAAAAGATGAAGTACTACAGGAAATCATTCTTTATTTATGTAAAAATGACCGGTCACCATCAGAGATTAAATCTCAGACACCGGATTCATTATTTAAAGCATTAGATAATAAATGGTGCATTGCCATTGAAAAGGAATAAGAGATTAGGGAGAAAGTCTTTGCATAGTACTTCCCCGAACTCTCAAATTCAGAATTATTTGATGCCCTGGATCAAAATAAAGGTCTCTTCTTCACAAGGAGAAGAAGACTCTGGTTGTTGGAGGGGAGAGTTGATGATGTTGAAAAAGATACACATCAGCATATGGCTCATGCTATCAGCTCTCACAAAGCACAAATGGCCAACCTCCAAGCGGAAAAGGAACCGGTTATTTCCAAACTGGATGAGGTCTTTGATGAGGAAGGAAACCTGGTGGAAGAACCAATCGACACCATCGATGTTGATGCCCTGGATGTAGAAAATGTCACTCAGGACATACCTTCTGAGGGAACTGGACAGGGGAAACAAGCCGATCAGAGTGGTGAACAAGCTGAGGACACACAGCAAGCGGCAAAGGAACAGGAAGACAAAAAGAAGAGGGATGACAATGAGAAATAGAAGAAAGAGGAAGAGAAGAGAAAAGAGGAAGAGGAGAAATGAAAAGATGAAGAAAAGAAGAAGCAAGAAGATGATAGGAAAAAGAAAGAAGAAGAGGATAAGGAAGAAAAGAGAAAGAAGGAAGAAGAGGAGAAGAAAAAGAAGGAAGAGGAAGAGAAGAAGAAGAAGGAAGAGGAAGAGAAGAAGAAGAAGGAAGCGGAAGAGAAGAAGAAGAAGGAAGAGGAAGAACAAAAGAAGAAGGAAGATGAAGCAAAGAAGAAGGTAGAAGCAGAGCAGAAGCAGAAAGAAGAAGAAGACAAGAAGAAGATGGAAGAGGAAGAGAAGAAAAAGAGAGAAGAGAAAGAGAAGGAAGAGAAGGAGAGGAAAAATAAGGAAGAAGCAGACAAGACAATCGAAGTGATGAAGAGCACACAGATGGAGACTCCTAAGGCAACCGGTAGCCAAGCCAAACCGGCTGCTATCTCGAGTCCTATTAACCTCCAATATGCAAGTGATTCTGAGCTTATGCAGAGCATCAAGGTTGCCCAAGAGCACCTTGAAGGCATTCACAGGAAAAGGGAACAAGATATTATACAGGCAGCTGTAGACACACTTACCGGTTTAATCCCCGGTGTAGACACTCAAAATTGTCATGTCTAATTAAATAAATATTTTATTTATTTAATTATCTAAGCCTAATTCTTCTATTAATTAAATAAATCTTTATTTATTTAATTAATTCATTTATCCTCTTCTAGCCTTATTTCTCATTTAAATAAATACATTTATTTATTTAAATTATCCCTTTCCTAAATTAAATAAATATTTTATTTATTTAATTGTCCTACTTCTTCTATTAATTAAATAAATATTTATTTATTTAATTAATTCATTAGCTTTTTCTACACATGACACATGTCATTCATCTCTTAATTCCTACACTACCTACCTCTTTCATTATTTTGGTATTTCTTTTACCTACCCTCTAATCCTAGCCGACCTCCTTTTTACACCTCTCAATCTTAACCCTCCATTTCATATTGTGTCTTCTATTTAAAGAGATGCTTTCTTCATTGTCAAACCCTAATGACACATGCTAATGATCTTTTATGCAATTGACTACACTACGATCCTACTTGCAACCACATTCCGTTCTTTGTTGAGCTCTTGTGCATATAAAAATCTGAGAGCAAATATATCAAGCAAGATCAATGGAGATAGGAAGAATGGAGATCAAAACCCTATTGGACATGTGATGGTATAATCTTTGTGATTTTGAGTTATTTTGTATTGTTTTAGGTTATCTTCATATGTTATGGTGGATCTTTGTTCATTGTTAGGCTAGGGTTTGGTGGTTGAATTCATTTAGCCTTTCAATATTTTTGTTATTGTTATCCATTTTCACCATAAACACCCGGTACTAATCTTCCTGACACTGAATCATCACTAGCACAACTCAAACTTTTGTGTACTATAGTGGATGATCAGGTGCGGAGTCTGGAAGAAGCAACAAAGGCCAATGTAAAGAAAGAGCACCAAAAGGCTCTTAATGTTGCTCTAGTGAAGAAGTGGAATGAGCTTAGGACTGAACTGCTGAAAGATCAAAAGGACATAAGGAATGCCTTGGATGAGGGTAACTTGCTACTCAGCAAAATCTATCAACCTCATCTGTTCTATGATGATGTGCTAGCCAAGAAGCAACAACTTCAAATGGACTTACAGTCCTACTTGGGCACATTCAAGACTCCTTATGATTCCTTTGCCGCATATGGGCAAACCATTCACCGGTTCCAGGTCCATTCAGCCAAGATGGAACAAGAGATCAGTACACGGTCTAGGGATTTGCAGGAGCTTCAACTAGTATTACTTCCATGACTGCAAATTCTTCAGAAGTGTTATCTGAACCTGTATGCCCTGACAGTCACACAGGAACTAAGCACAGTAGATGCCATGGAGGAATAGGTATCCTAGATGTAGATAGAGAAGGAAGTGGCAACCTCCCTACTTGAGTCCTGGTCCCTATCCATGAAATAATTTTTGCAGGACTATAAATTGGTTTTTGACAAGTATTATTCATTATTGTCATAAATTTTATATATATATATGGAAACAGGGTTTTTCAGCGGTACTTTGTCATCGTTGGCAAAGGGGGAGAAGTATATCTGATTTTTGGTTTTAAAATTTTGATCTTCTGACACAGGGGGAGAAGTATCTGTTTTGAAATTTTGATATATGCTGTGATATATGCTATATGCTCTGATGATTATGCTTTGTATGCAAAATTGCTATACACTGTGTTGATTAAGGGATAGTGTATATGCTTAGGGGGAGCAATTTTGTTAATGGCAAGTTTTTGTTGTAAAACACTTAGATGTCAAAATTTTATTTTCCTAAGTGTTGCCATCAATGCCAAAGGGGGAGATTGTTGGCATTTTTGTTGTTTATGTTGTGATTGTCATTGATGGACACACACTTGGATTGAGATCCCCTTTATATGTATGATCTTGTGCTCAACCGGTATTTGTTCCAACCAGTATGTTGTATACTAGTCTTTAGACTAGTGGTGATTTTGCAGAATGTGTTTCCCGATCTGAAGCGGCATGTCGACCCCAAGCGGTTCGTAGATCACAAGTGGTACAAGGGAGCAAAGTAGCACAACACATTCTTACCAATCTTCATTTTTGTCAAACCGGCAACCAGTATTTTGTATGAACCGGTAATACTCTGTGATGAGTTACCAATGCACTGATTGTTTGACGGTGCCGACACATTGATGGTGCTTCTTGTGTCGTGTTACTGAGTATGTCTAGATTCATTGAACCTAGGAAATTGTAATGTAATCCTATTGGACTGACATGAAATCAAATTCCTTTAAAAGGACATCATGTCTAGGGTTTTTAGTGTTGCTAAAAGGGTTAATGTCGAGCTAGGGTTCAAGGTGGAAGTTGAGAACGATCTTATCTGAGAAGATCAAGTTGTAACTGTGAGAGAGAGAGAGAGAAGATTGAAGTAATGCTGGAATGCATTAGCTGTGAGCAATACTGGATCTAACCAAGCAGTTTGTGCTATTAGATAGATCAAACACTTGTTGATTACTCACATCTTTGACAAGTCTGTAGCCCTTAACTGGGTAGGCCTCAAAGCCTTTGTAAAATCCTCTAACAAGGTAGTTCACACATGTGAATCTAAAATCCTCTAACAAGGTAGTCTTTAATCAGACTTATCTCCTAATACAGATTGAGATTCCTAACAGGATCTATTTTGGTGAAGAACATTGTAAGACCTTAACCGGCCTGACCTTAACCGGTCTGGTTTTTATTTTGCAGATAGTGACTTGTGAGTTCCATCTCACCGTGGTTTTTCCCAGTTGGGTTTCCATGTCAAATATCTTGTGTTATGGTTGTATTGCTTTTGTGGGTGAATGCTTTATTCACATTTTGGTTTGCATGTGTGGTAACCGGTTTGACAGTTAGACTGCTTTACCAGTTTATCTTTAGACTGTGTAAGTGTTTTAGTGCAGAGATTTTTGGCATACTAATTCACCCCCCCCTCTTAGTATTCATCACCCATCACCTTCAAGACTTGACTATAGAGACCTTGGAGTAGTTAGTTTTCCTAAACTCATTTCTTTTTAGGAGAGGTGGTGAGTTTTCACATTGGCTACCTGACTATTGGTGGGTGTGTCAAAATAGTCATCAACAGAAACTGGCGCTAGAGAGAGGGCCTTATACTAGTCCCCTCATTGGTTAACCACATATGGTACTTCCAGGAGATGGACTATTGCCCTCTACACAACCTAACCTCAACTAGGAGCAAGACGACATTCTTACCCAACTATACAATCTTGCTTGGGACAGTATAAGAGATTATAATGATTGGTTAGGAGCACGACAAGTCGTGGACAATGAAAGACAAAAGGCTATTCGTATAGAAGCAGAGGCACAAAGACAACTTCTCCCATGGAAAAATCCATAGGAAAATCCATAGGAAAACCTATAGGAAAATCCACAACCACCTTCACAACCAGAAAATCGAGGTATTAAGTTGGATCATATATCATCTTTCTCTCCCGAGAGATTCCATAGGGTCCTTAGGAGTAGTTCTTCACCATCTGACTTTGTAGGGTTAGGACCTGCCACTAGAGGAAAGAGGAACAAAGCTAAGAGACAACCCTCAATAGCCTCACCAATGTAGTCATCCATAGTCAACGTAGAAGATCAACTGATTCCTAGTCGTCAGCCCATCACTGCACCTTTTGTGACTCAACGTCCATCATCACCACCTTCAATGGCCTACTTTAACCAAGACCAATCACCACTAGGAACTATACCAGGGGGTATACATGAACTACTGAGAAACCCAGATAAATTTTGCACCAAATTCTATTATTTGGGGGGCAAGATGGCTGACGAGCATATTGAAGCATTCAAAGATGCAGTCATTCGTAACAACATTGAACACCAAGATGTAGTTTGTAAACTCTTCCCATATTCACTTGGGGAGAATGAATATAATTGGTATTTAACTCTACCGACAAATTCCATCACTGGCTGGGATGTCTTGGAGAAAGCTTTCATTGATCAAATCTGTGTGTATGTAGACCCCAGAACATTGTACCATCAGTTCGCCTCCCTTAAGAAGTCACCAAATGAGCCTTTAACAAATTTTAACACTAGCTTCCAAAGGGCATTCAAGAGGTTACAAGCTCCTTACTAGGTAGCACCCAACGTAGCGATTGACTCGTATCTAAGAGCTATTGACCCCTAGACCGCTATGTTTATCAAGAAGAGTGTTCCCCAAGATCAAAGGGACACCTTGGCAAAAGTCTACGCGTTAGCAATTAGCATGAATCAAGAGTTGAACCAAACCTCAAGAGGAATTGGATACAATTTACCTGTAGGGGTGAATCAAGGGAGCTACAACCAACTCCCTGGCGTACACTCGCCTTTACCTATAGGAGCCCCAAACATGAACCCGGTGCCAATCTGCATCCCAACCCCAAGCTAATCAACAATTTTCTGCCCAAGATTTGACTTGGCAGAATAATACCAATACCGCTCGCACTCAAACGCAATATGCGGGTCAAGTGCAAGGGGGAAATCAACAGTTTGGTAATACTCACACAACAAGCCAACCTCCAACTATGATGTTTGAGAGTCAAGGATCTCATATATCCACCAAAGTAGAAGCATTAAAGAAAATAATCTCACAAGTTACTTTAGAGTTGAGCCAGCTGAAGATGAATCCTCTGGGAGGGTATAACAAATCCCAACCATATAATAATCAGTGAAACTAGAACAACCAGAACCAAAACCAAAGGTATAACAACAAACCATACAATAGGCAATGGAACATGGGTCCAAACAATGGTGGGGTGAACCATGATCATCCCGACGCATGAGATAACCCAGACAATACACAAAGTGTTAACCTTGCTGATATGAATTTACTGACTAATTGGTGTAGGTTGCATGATACAACTGCACATTCTGAGGTTAATTGTGCCCAGTTTGAAAAAATTATAAGGATAGCTCAAGCTGATTCTCAACCAAAAGATTTCTCTAATGACGAACCTGATAAAGTTAATACCGCGATGTTGGTTGACAGGTTCCTGTGTAAAGAGTTTCAAGTTTAAGCTGAAGGTGAACCATGTGTCTATGATGCTCAAGCGTTTTAGACTAGAAATAACTACAATCTTAGGAGTCAAGGCAAGGATCCATTAACAGAACCACCTCCTCCGAAGGGTGGATTTGTAACTCCTGATGCGAATGCAAGCAAAAATCCTCACCCTCCTTAGGCTTTTCAAGGAGCATGTCCTAGATAAACTCAAGGGAAAGAATATGTTTTCAAAGGATCATTTGATGTTACCAGAGAGATGGAGAGGACTGTCACCACTATGTCCCTAATGGAAGTACTAAGATATTGCCCTAAACAAAAGAAGGCTCTCCTTAGGAAGCTAGAACTTTTAGAATCACAAAGTAACGAAGTTAAGATGGCTAACTTGAATGAAGTCAATGCCAAAGTCAGTAGTGATGCAATTGAGAACCCACCATTTTTACTTAGTTTGAGGATATGTGGAAATAATCTACACAACTGTTTGGTAGATTCGGGTGCTTCAAGAAATGTAATGCCCTATTGTATATGTCATAAGCTTGGTCTCAACCCAGTACGTGCAAACAGTAAGGTGGTACAACTAGACAAGACTGAGGTTAATGTAGTTGGAGAATTAAAAGATGTATACATCCAATTGGGTGTTGATCCCCACATATCCCGTTACATCAACATTCAAGTGGTGGATATTCCAGAGGTATATGGGATGCTCCTCAATAGGGATTGGTCAAAAACTTTGAGAGGATATTTATCAACCTACTTTACTTATTCATGGCTTCCATGGAAGGGGGTGAGCAACCAGATCCAAATTGATAGTGAACCCAAGTTGAAGAAGTTAGTCACGGATTATGGGGCTCCCAATGAGGTGGCATATGCTGAAGTGAGTCCAGGAGTCTATAGAGTCAATGAAATCCTCACTTTCTCTGCACCGGCTCTTCCCCAGTTACGTCAAGCTGATATGACTGCATATAGAGGGCAGGTCAAATGTTTCGCTACAATAGTAAAACAAGGGATGTGTTTGTTGGGAGATACTATGAAAATACAAGATTTGTTGCTTCCAAAATGGTGTCGAATACATCATGCGGAGCACTTAGAGATGTCATGTATCCCATGTCAGAATGAGATTACAAAGTTGATGAGCCTGGTCCCATATGAAGATGTTGATCATACCAACAACATGGAAGAAATTCAAATTCCAGGTTGCGAGGGAGTAGTGCCCCAAATAATGGATCTTATGAGTAAAACTTCCCAACCGAGAGAATGCAACAAGGAGATCTTCACGGTTGAGATTGTCAAACAAGAGAAGGAGGATATCCCACCTGAGCATACGAATGAAGAAACACAATCTCAAGAACAACCTCAAGTGGAACAGACTACTCCTAACACCCCTGAAGTGTTCTTGTAACCAGTAATCGAACAACCTCAGGTGTTGCAAGACCTTGAACCCGAGAGACAACAATAACCTCCGAAGCTAATATGATCATTGACCCTAAGGTGAAAAATGTAAAGAAACTGAAAATGAAATATGGTTTTTAAAGTTTAATGGGTGAAGATCCAAGCAAGGCAGTGGAGCGGGCGTAGAGTTAACAAGCCCAAAAGGGAAACCTTTTTAGCCTCCTACCGACTCCAATTCCCTTTTACTAATTGTAGACGTATAAAAATGACCGTATTCCTAAATGAATATTTAATGTTCATTTTATTCCCATTCCTCTATTTAGTTAAATTTAATTTAACTAAATCACCCACATTCTTCTATTTAATTAAATAAATTATTCAATTTATTTAGTTAAATTCAGTTAAGCCCTTTACATCATTTAATTGAATAAATCATTTTATTTAATCCCTTCTTCTTACCTTTTAATTAAATTTACATTTAATTAATAGTTTACCCCAAATTGAATAAATCTAATTTATTTAATTTCCTAACTTGGAACCAAATTGAAATAAAGCAATTTATTTTAATTAATTCTATTTTCCCTCACCCACTTGCATTTTCCTACATCTCCCACTTGCATCCTAACCCTATTCCTAATTTCTTCTAGAATCCATCTAATCCTAATCAATTAACCCAAACCCATTCATTATCCCCTTTCCCTAAATTTGAGGAGGTCACTACTCAAATTTGGAGTAAAGTCTTCTAAAAGCATTAAAGCCTTTATCCATTCAACAAGATAACTTGTTGAATACCCCTAAATTTGGAAGGACTCTTACAAATTTGTCCCCAAATTCTTCAAACCATTAATGGTTAACTAACCCTTAGTGGCATGGATAGAGACTTTTTTCCTAACTTAATCTCCATCTAACCCAGGGGTCTCATCAAGCATTCATTGCTTTGACCATGGTTATCCCTTTAACCTTTGCACAAGAGTTTATCCCTTGGGTAAAAGCTTTATCCATTGGATAACCCTTACCTTCTAAGGTAACCATGGGGTCTTCTCAAGCATTTAATGCTTCTTTCCTCTCCTCTAAAGTAGTCTTATGTTGACAATTGTCACCATTTCATTGGTGAAAATTGTAAACATGGATTGATAACTTTCAATCCTGACCCTTGATTGACTCCTTCAATCTTGACCATCCATTGCCCTATTTTCACTATAAATAGAGCTCTCATTCCTCCATTTTAGGATCCATGCAAGCTTTCAGTATCTCATTTATGCTCAAATTTATCAATACATCTAGCTTCTCTTTGTAATAGGAATTAATCTAATAAGCATTTTAGACTATTTCCTTTATCATTAACTTAAATTATTAACTAGTATATCATGTTAGGATAGTATTGCTACTAATCTTGTCATCTTATAATCTAGTTTATTGCATTTGTAGAATCATGCATAGATAGGATGCATTTCATATGCACATCAATCCAAAGCATCCCTCGTTCTTACATTCGTCAACCCTAAGCCACTTTGCTCAGTGATCTGAGAGCAAAGGCATTGGATTGAGGGACCTTGTGAGATAGAGAACCATGGAACCAACCTTGGGAAGTTGAGTCATTCTTCATGACTCCATAACTTGCACCAAGAAGTCTTGTGGGTGTGTGAACAAGCCTCTTTGAAACCACATTTTCACTTTTTAAGTTTCATTTACTCGCTTTTCTTGCACACACTAATAATATGACAGATTATGAGGCCCTAGTTAGAGGATTACTCTTTGCTCATAAGAAGGGAGCTAAATGCTTGAAAGTGCAAGGAGATTTTGAGTTGATGGTCAAACAAGCGCGAAGCCAATATGCATGTCACAATAAAAGTTAGCAGCATATAGGAATAGAGTATGGGGTTTGATTGAGGATTTTGATGCTTTCGATATTGAGCTGGTACCTAGGAAAGTAAATAGAATACCAGATGCATTGGTCGTAGCAGCCAGTACATTAGAACCAGTGAGCTAATCCCCCCTCAATAAGTTTTCCGTGGAGTTGGTCTCCATGCCTGTTGTGCCTGATAATGTCAAATACTTTCAATTTTTCCAGGATGATACCCACATTCTAGCCTTTCTTGCCAATTGAGGGGCTTGTGAAGAACAAATCATTGATGAGAAAGATAGATTGGATTATCTTGATGTTGGGAACGATGTTGAGATTATGGATTTACCAACTAACGTTATTCCTAAAGGTATGGTCACCTTAGAGAGGCTTTTTGACTCTAAACCTAGAGTAAAGGAGAGATTAACAACAGATTCGAATGTCAGGAAATACGAACCACATAATATTGGTCCAAAAGGCCAAGAGAAGATTGTCTGTATTGGGAAGATTTGCACCCAAAATGAAAAAGAGAAAATTTTACATATCGTGAAAGACTTCATTGATGTAATAGCATGGTGGTACGAAGATTTAAAAACTTTTGATACATCGATCATCACCCATGTTATTCCCCTAAAACCTAACGTGAAGTTGTTTAGGAAGAAGCAACGACCAGTTAATTCACTAATAGAACCCTTGATTTTCAAGGAAGTACAAAAGTTGCTCTCTGCTAAGATTGTTTTCTCGATACGTCATTCTACTTGGGTCGCCAATTTGGTACCAATAAGGAAAAAGAATGGAGAAATTCACCTTTGTGTGGACTTTCACAACCTCAATAAGCCATCTGAAAAAGATAATTACTTGCTTCCTTCCTTGGATGAGGTACTACAAATAGTCAATGGTTCACAAATGATGTCATTTTTAGATGGTTATTCTGGATATAACCAAGTTTTGGTGAACTATGAGGATCGTATGAAAACAATGTTTATGATGAAGTGGGGAACATATGCATACCGAAGGATGCCATTAGGGTTAATTAATGTTGGGGCGACCTTCCAAAGAGAAATGGATACGACCTTCAAAGATCTAATTGGAAAATGTATTATTATATATATGGACGACTTGACTATATTCTCCAAGGTCAGAGAAGATCACCCAGACCACCTCCGAAAGTACTGGAAAGGTGTCGAAGATATGGGATTTCCCTTAACCCCAAGAAGTGTGTATTTGGAGTGGCTGAAGGAAAGCTCCTCGGCCATGTAATTTCTGAAAGGGGGATATCTATAGACCCAAACCAAGTAGAAGCGTTGTTGAAGTTACAAATGTCTGGCAGCAAAAAGGAGATGAGATATTTCTTTGGGAAGATCAACTTTGTCAGAAAGTTTATCACTGGGTTTGCAAAGATAGTCAAGTCATTAAATGAAATGATGAAGAAGGATGCTAAGATCAAATGGATAACTAAAGCAAAAGAGGCATTCGCCTAGATCAAGAATTCCATCATTGAAGCTCCCGTGTTAACTAGCCCTGACTACACTCTACCATTTTACATATATTAATTTGCTTTGTTACACTTAGGAGCAGCTATTTTGACATAGAGGCAAGCCGAGGATGAGAAACCCACTGCATTTATGAGCTCCCCTTTCAAGAGTGTTGAGGTTAGATATTCTGCTCTTGAAAAACAGGCTTTCGTGTTAGTAAGAGCAGTCAATAAATTGAGGCATTATATCCCGAGGAGTAAAATCTACGCGATTGTCCTAGATCAAGCGGTAAAGTCAGTGCTTATGCAATCCGAGCTGGGAGAACATCGAGGGAAATGGATGGTAATTTTACAAGAATTTGATCTGGAAATGCATCCAATGAAGTTAGTTCAAGGCTAAGGATTGTCTCAAGCTATGGCGACTGATATCCCTCAAATCCAGTGCCAACAGTATACGTTGGAGTCATTCACTTAGGACCCATGGTACACGGATTTGGTTTTTATATTGCTGAATAATAAGTCTCCTGAGGGGTTGACAACCACGCAAAGATGAACTTTAAGGCTCAAAAGCACCAATTATATGATCAAGGATTTGACACTTTATAGAAAGAATTACGAAGGTATTTACCTTCGATGTCTTAATCATCAAGAAGCCCATAACATGATTGATGAATTCCATGGGAAGTATGGTACAATTCATTGGTCGACAGATGCCACTGCACATCAAATTTTTAAGGTTGGATATTACTGGCCTAGTATTTTTAAAGATACTCATGAGCATGTTCGTCACTATCATACGTGCTTAACCACAACTTCCAGAGAGAGGAATCCTGCCATGCCTCTCCATCCAGTGTTTGAGGTAAGACCTTTCGCCCAATGGGCACTAGATTTCATAGGCGTCATTAATCCTAACTCATCTGTAGGACATAAGTTCATCCTTACCACAACGAATTACTGCACCCGATGGACAGAAGCCATTGCCTGTCGAAATGCTACTGCTAATGTAGTCTTGAAATTCATCGAGGAACACATCGTCACTAGGTTTGGCATGTCGTTCGCTCTAGTATGTGACAATGGTCCTGCTTTTTACTTCTGCACAGTTAATGCAATGGTCATACGAATATAAGGTAATATTGAAATTTTCGTCTAACTATTATCCGCAGGGTAATGGAGTAGTCAAATCTACGAACAAGAACATCTTAGATGTCATTAAAAATCTACTTGAGAAGAATCCCATAGACTGGCATAATCAATTGAGATGCACCTTATGGGCTGATCAAACCAGAGTAAAAGTCATCCTGGGAACTTCTTTGTATTACCTTGTTTATGGCCAAACCCTTGTCTTCCCAATCAACTTACAAATACCGGTCCTCCAGTTAATGAAAGAACTTGAAATTGAGGATCAAGTAGAGATTATTAAATCTATTAAAACTTGATGAAAAAAGGATTAATACTCTACAACACTTTGCCAAGCACCAAGTCATTGTTAAGCGATGGTTTGACAAAAAGGCTAAGGTGAAATCTTTTCAGATCTCTGACCTAGCCCTGTTATGGGACAAGGCCAAGGAGAAGAAAGATTATCACCACAAGTTTGAAAGGTTGTGGTTAGGTCCTTACCAAATAGCCAAAATTTTATGGGAGAACACCTTTAGGTTAAGCTCTTTGATTGGGGAGCTTGATCCATTTCCTATCAATGGTCAGTTCCTCAAACACTACTTTGATTAATCCCTAGTGAAGCTTGACGTGTTGTATATAGTAGATTAGTTGTTTTTGTTTCTTTTGCTTCGTTGCTTGTTTGTGTTTTTGTATATTTGTTGTGTTTCCGCTTTGTTGCATGATTGTTTCCCTTTTTTTTGTTTCTTTGTTTCGTTTCGTTCGTTTTCGTTTCATTGTGTCAGGATATACATATTTTCTCTCAGAGATTCTAAAAGGAAGGTGTCCTTTGCATGACAAGTTGCCAAATTTTGAGAAAATTTAACTCTTTGCTATTTACAGTTTCATTGTCATTTGGTTAAGTTTGAAACCTTTGTCTACACTCATCTAAGGTGGTATATAATGGTTTAATTATGATTTGAATTTTTGACCATCAATTGGAAAATGCTAACTTGATAAGTCAGCACTACCATCACATTAAGATACATCAGAAAGTTTTGTAAGATATCAGATGAACTGGTTTTCAAGTGAAAAATCAGAAGTCAGGATGTTTCACATTATCCACCGTGGTTCCCAACCCAGTAATCAGACTTCAATGTTTGAAAAGTTTCTTAAAAGGTTATTAAAGAAATAAGTCGTTCTATATTCTATGATGTTTTCAAAAAAAAAGAAAGAAAGAAAAGAAATGATCCTCTTGAAGCAACTAAAATGGGTGTTTCAAGTAACCTCCACCGGGGCTATGGACATCTGGCTGGCAGTGAAGCATTGCTTGACGGGAACCAGAGGTATCTCTGTCGGGGCTATAGACGCCTGACTGGCAACAAAGCTATTCCCAAGATGATCTTGCACGAAACACATTAGGTGACTTCACCTATGTAGCTTGGGCCCAGTTTCCTCTGTTTATCTGCATTATTGAAAAAGGAGTAATAAATCATATGCACACACTTAAGAGTTAATCATGTCCAGTTCTGGACTTGGTTGTTTGTTCATTGGTTCACTCATCTTTTGCTCTTATACATCCTTTTGAATGATAGTAGCTTTAGGCGTCAGGTTAACCAGAGATTTTGAAGTTCTAAATTGCCTAGAGTCATTTTTCCCAGATAGTCGCCATTTGTTATGCCTTGCATACCTAACCCCCATTAGTTTCCTTGTGTTGAAAATATGGGTACCCTTTTTGATTTATGTTGCTTTGTTTCTTTTGGTTTTTGCTTCTTTCACCTCAGAACCGCGAAGTTCCGGAGTCCCGAGGTCTCTTTCCTTTTTGTTTCTTTTCTTTGTCCACTTCAGAATCCCAGACTCCTGAGGTTGGTCTCTTTGTGCTTGTTAGTGCACCTACCTCAGAACCCTAGATCCCTGGAGTCCTGAAGTGGTGCATTGTCTTGTGTTTTGTGTTTGGTGTTGTCTACCTTGGAACTCTGGAGTCCTGGAGTCCTGAGGTACATTGTGTTTTGTTTGTCAACCCCGGACCCCTGGAGTCCTGAGGTTGATTGTTCGTTTGCTTGTTTTCGTTCATCAACCCCGGAACTCCGGAACCCAAGACTCCCAAGGTTTATCCTTGTTTTCTTGCTTGTTCTCCCTCACCCCGGAACCTCGGAGTCCTGAGGTGAGGTGTTTGTTCTTTGGTTTTTTTTGTCGACCCCGGAACCTCGAAGTCCCGAGGTCCTATTTAAGGCGTTCGTATGGACAAGGTTCAAGGGGGTATAAATATGAATAGTGAAATTTTTAAAGCTCATTTGTGCATTCAACCTTCCAGAGATCTTGCTTTCTTGCCTCTTGACTTCGTGCCTCTGTCCTTCCGAGCTCCTTTCGCATTCTTGGGCAATTTTTCTCACCAGGTTGGTTATTTTTCTTGTCCTCCTTATCGTTTGTAGTTTAGATCTTCTTCTTGTCGTGGGTTTTTATTGTTTCTTTTCTTGTTTTTATTTTTCGTGTTCCTTTTTTCTCCTCGCGTGCCCTAGTTCTAACCCCGAAGTTCTGGGTTAGTTGCTTTTCCCAACCTTGGAACCCCAAAACTTAAAAGTTCTGAGGTTATTATTGAGCCTTACATTTGATGAACCCGGAGCCCTGGAATCCCAGAGTTTTGGATTACCCCTTTAAAGAAGAAATACCACAAACACCGGAACCCCAGAACCCAGGAGTTTCGAGGTCCATTCTTATGAGTCTGTCATCTTTAAAAATTGTTTCTGGTATCTTTCTATCTAGCCCGGGACCCTAGAATCCCGAGATGTGCCTAAACTATCTACCTCGGAACCCCAGAATTCTAGACTTTGTTCACGCCTACCCAGCTCGAAACCCTGGAACCTCGGAGTTTCAGACTTTTTTTATGCTTTCATATCATGGAACCCCGGAGTTCTGAGGTCCTTGTTTTTAAAATGAGAACTAACCATCTCGGAACCCCAGAACCTCGAAGTCCTGAGGTAAACGAAGTTTTTATGTTTTGTATAAGGTACTGACACTTGTTTCCTTCTTTCAAACTCAAGCAATTAGATGGACACAACTTCCAACAAGAGAGGAAAGGACATTGATCGACTTACAACAACCATGAAGTACCATTACCAAGGGTAGGTTTACGAATCGAAGTTAGATGATAAAATTAAATGGGTTACTGAAACTGAGATTAGGCAAATCGAAATTGAAGACATTAAAACCCAATTGGACAAACCAAGGTTTGAAGCCCAACAAAGGAGGATAAAGAGATCAGGCCTAGTAGAGGCTACCATCATCCCACAGTTGGTGCAGGCTCTAGAGTTTATAATGACAATTTCCTAGTTCTATGACCCTGGCACTAGGAAATGCACAGACGCATAGGATAAAATGGTGATAGATTTGTCCCCCAATATGTTGGGATTTGTGTTTGACATCCCAACCAGAGACAAGATATTCCTCTCAACTGAAAAAGAAGCCTTGAAGGTATGAAACGACAATGTGACCTCAAACAAGAGGCACGTGAATGAAAATTGGTTGGAGGAAGAGAGGAAAATAGGTCTAAATGCCACAACAATACTGTGGGAATATTTTAAAGAGCCTCAGAGAGACCTGATCATCATGTTAAGCAAGGCCTTTGGCAAGCCCGAATGCAAACACTTTAACCCATGGATGTTCCAATTCATGACAACCATCCTAGTAGGAAAGCAGTATTTTGACTAGCCTCGGATCCTTTCGGACAACATATGTAGACAGATGAAAGAGGTCCACCAAACCAAGAAGTTCTTCTTTACCTCTTATGTCATCTCGGTGGCCACATGAGCTGGTAAATTTCCAAGCCTACAGGTTGAAGGTCAACTAGGGGATGAAGAAGGCCAGAAGAAGGTATGGGAATATTATTCCCAACTCCCTCTCATCAATGCAAAGGAGCATTTTAAAAGGATCAATGATCCCTTCCTTTTTCCTGGAACTATTAAATTGATAGGAGATACAGGGTACAAGATTAGCCTGGAGGCCATGGCTATCATTCGAGAGTGGGCGTGTTGGTTTATCCAAAACCCACGCTTGACCTACATAAGGGTCATTGAGTTTATAGGAAACCCAATGTTGCTGCCAAGGTACTGTAATGACCAGGTTATCTTACTAGAATATGTCAAGCAGCTGCTAGGCCTCCAATCTCTCCTGTCATCTAGGCACAAAACATGGATTGACTTTTCAATATCTATTGGGTATTTCTCTTGCTCAAAGATACATGTGGCAAAGTTAGCGAAGCCAGAGCTCCAATATTTGAATCTTAAAGAATTTGATTATGCTAGGGAATTCTATGATCCCTATGGGAAACTCAAGAAAAATATGCCTAAGGCATATGAGGGGCATAAGCCTAAACTAGAGGATTTTTGGGCAAACCTCTAAGATAGTTTTGAAGTGAGAGAGAAAAACTACAATAGGTTATCAATACCCCAAACAAGGGATTTTGAAATTGAAACCAATCTCCCTAAAGACCTGAGGGATGATGGAGACTTGCTTGACGCAACATACAAAGAGCAAGAAATTGATAAAAGGGCCCTCTCCGCAATAAGGTGGTCGGCAAATGAGGATGTAAATATAGAAAAAGTCTCCCATGTGGTTATCCACAGGACTAAACAGTGATTGAGTCAAAGGGTTAGGCCGAGTGCCTCAAAGGGGAAGCAAAAAGAGTCTACCTCAGGGGTACCCTAGTCAAGGGGTTATAAGGAGTATGCTTGGAAAACAAGATCGAGCTCAAGAAAGAATACATCTATTGACCCCAACGAAGAAGTGGGGCCGCAAGATAGCACTGAAGATCTAATAAGAAAGGTTAAGGAAAAGATGAGGAAGTCTGAGTTGTTGAGGAAGTCTGAGTTGTAATAGATGGATTAGCAGTGATGGCACTTGCTAAAGTCCTTTCGCTAAGAACAGCTATAGGGAAGGTTGTAGGAGAAGTTGCTCAAGAGCAAGAAGAAGGAATAGAAACAGATGAGGGTATGCCCACTCAACCTTCTACAATAGCTGCAACACAAGGCCCAGTTGCCAACATTGCCATACCACCACCGGTTGATACAACCATAAGGCAACTTGGGATACAGGGATTTAGGTCTACCACTAAGGAGGTAATTATCAAGAATGTTGAATCAGACTCAGACCAGGAAGAGTAACAACCCAAGGAACAATAGTCACTTGGAGGGGAGAAATAATAAGATGAGGTGGAAGATTTGTTGAATGAAAGATTAGTCTTAACCCCTCAGGATCAGGAAGACCTCCTTAAGGACATAGTTGTCGGGAAAGGTGGGACAAAATTAGATGAGGAAGGGAGGACATTTGGAGAAGAGGTCAAAGGTAAGTTAGGAGAGTTGCATAAGAAACATCAACTAAATGTTAATATTTCTCTCCAAACTAGTCTAGCCCGCCAAGTTGCTTCACCTCGGGATCCTAAATAGATAGATACAGAAGAGAGGGATGAAGCAGAGGAACAGGCGGATGTTCATATTGTAACTGCCGACATAGTGTCACATCAAGGTGACAAAGATAAAGATATACCACAGTGGCTTGAATTTACTTTTGAGAGGAAGAAGAGAAAGGTAGAGTTGCCTAAGGTGACATTGCAGCAGGTAATCACAGAGGAGCCCCAAAAGGTCAAGAAGCCAAAGATTGTACATCATTTGTCAAGAATAGGTTCTGATGAAGTGGTTGCAGATGTGCTAGACTCTAGACTGAAGGTCAAGCCTCTCCCAAATACCAAGTATCCTAAGTAAACTTGGGTAAGAAAATAAAGTGGGGAGAGTTGGACACTTTAGAACTAGCCACGAGCGTTGTTAGGGGGTGCGTGGAAAAGGAGCATACCTCCAAAATAGAGTTTAAAGCATTGCTGGGGCAATATAAGTAGTTGCTAGTAGAGATGAGTAAACCTCTAGACTCTTGTAGGACTGACAACCTACCTTCAACCTCATCACTGCCAAAGGGAGAAGTAAAATCATTAATGGAGGTGAGATAGGTGGCTGTTGCAGCTAAATCATGGACTCAAATAAATGCTACCAAGATTAGGTTATTTTTGCAGGATACCATGAGGGTATACCGAGAGGAAGTATAGGTAGGAGAAACATTAGCTTCATGTTCTATGCAATGGGAACATAAACTAAACATTTTTAATAAACAATTCCGAATTTTGAATAAAGTTTTGCATTTAGGAGAAGAGGTAATAATGGAGGAGGACCTCTTAGGAAGAGATAGTTGTAAGAACTTGCAATCTTAGGCATACATTTTGGAACTGAAGATTGAAATGCTTTAGAAGTATGTGAAGGATGTGGCAAAAATCTGAGTCCCTCTCCTTAGGGAAATTTTGAAATATGAGATTTTGTAAAGCATTTGCTTAGAGATTTTGGATTGAGGTTAACCAGTACAGGGGTCATGGAGGAAGAGAAAGTATTGAATCATTGGGATGCATATGAGGCCCAGCATTTGGTACCTCCAGCTCAATTTGATGTCACACTGATGGACATATGCACATACCTGATTACCCAATGTCAAGAAGTGGCAAAAACAATAGGGGAGTTAGAGAAGTGAAAGAAGCATGCAGAGGAAGTTTCAAAGAAGTACAAATTTAGAATTAAGCATGTAGCTGACCCTCCTATTCAAGCAATTGCATGCATTATTAATAATTATAAATCTTATATTAAGAAGTGAAAGATAAACACATAGCTGCTAAAGAGAGCAGGACTTATTGCATGACTCCCAATTTTGTATTTCAGTTGCAGCTCCAACTCACATTCCAGTTTTGAGCAAAATTTTGCATGACTACGAAAGGTTGGCTCACACAACATGGTCTTTGTAGTGCTCATGTGACCTCCATTTCATAGTAGTTAACTGGAGTATAAAGGCAGAAACTTACAAGTTAATTACGACTCCTAGTTTTTGAGTTCTTAAATTAGGTTAGATTTATTTCCTAGATAGTAGGGAAGAAAACTCTATAAATTGAGAATTTGGATTCATTTGTAAGGGTCCCCAAATTGATGATTTGTGGCCCACTTAGAAGGTTTTAGGATATTCTTTCAGATTATGATATATTTCAGTTATTCTTTATTCTTTTAAATAAATGCAAGAAGCAGCTTGTAGATTGCCTGATCTACGTCTACATTCTACGAAATTGTTCTGTGTAATCTGGTAATGTTTGTTATTTGTTATTAGCAATGTGGTTTGATCTTCTGTTTATTACTTTATGAATCATATTACGCACATAAGTTGTGCATGAGAATTATTATGGTAGGGGATATTATTGATGATTTTATTTCCATAAGTCTATGAAGTTGACGATTTTGCAGGTTTACTGGAGGTCCGTTGTTGAATGCTAATTTCGATAATATTTGGTAATTTTTGGATTGCAGGGAATTAATTGTGTATCTTGTTAAGTTGATATTGAATTGGTTTTCGTTGTTTTTTTCTTATTTCATTTACTCTTCGTTGTTTATTTTCCAGAGAATCTTAAATCATAAAATACAAAAAAAAGGAAGTTAAGCCATTAACGATCAACGGGATTTCAACCAGCAAGCCCCCTAACAGGTACAACCACATCAACCATTGGGCTACCCATCACTGTCGAGACTTGACTATAGAGACCTTGGAGTAGTTATTTTTCCTAAACTCATTGCTTTTCAGGAGAGGTGGTGAGTGTGCACATTGGCTATCTGATTGTTGGTGGGTGTGTCAAAATAGTCGTCAACATCTATGTTTAGATTGATTGCTTGATAGTGTTTCCTGTTGAACACACCTTAAGACTGAGAAGGAAGGGTGAATCAATCTAGATCTTAAAATATTAAACTTAAAATTTATTTTATCAAAACATTGCCAACCTATATTTAACCTTATTAGTAACAATGAAAGAATAATGAAACCCAGTGCACAAGGGAACAACAGATTTATATGGAAAACCCAAGCAAATAAAAAACACATTGAGATTCAACTCATAATATATGAAATGATTACAAATTTATTTTTGGATCACTACCAAGGAAGCACACTATCACCTAAAAGGACTTGCAAACTGAGATGCACTATCTAAGGGCAATATACATAAGGACTTGCAAGCCGAAGCTCACCGCTCCAGGCCAAGATACACAAGGACTTGCAGGCTAAAGCTCACTACCCCAAAGCAAGATACAAACACTTGTGGGCTAAAGCTCACTGCTCCAGGAATGATACAAATACTATCTAAGAAGATCCACTATCTATGGGTAGGGTAGAAGAACATTTAAATTAGCAAGATAATTTTTTCTCCAAAAATGAATGTATACTTGAACCATTGTTACAAATCAACCAACTCCAACAACAATCACCACTACACTTTCATTGTCATCGCATAAAAAACTCTGCAAATGATATGGTCATGAAAGCACATACACATATTATTCAAACACTCACAACATATCTATACATCACAATACCACACTATCCATACTAATTTTCTCTTCTATATATACCAGCCTTTACATCTCAAAACAATAACTAGGTCGACTAGAATAATACCTATCAAGTTAGGCACCAAACACAATTGTGGTGAATGAAGTCCAATTTAGGAGATAGAGGACATAAAAGTTATATTATACTTCTAAGAAGATCCAACCAATATACATGCCACTGCACAACATTCAAATTCAAAAATAAGGTAACAATGTAGCACACAACCAGATAGGCTAAAAATATTTTTAAATAAATTAACTTAATGTGGATCCCCACACGCCAAGGATACGACCTAAATACAACTTCATGCGCTCTCTAGAGTTGGCACATATTATTAAGATTATATAACGAGATAAAAACAAAACCCTGCCAGCCATACCATAACAAATACCTAGAATGACAACATTAGAAACAATGCAACACCAAATAAATCATTCAACACCATGCAGAGCACATGGGGACATTCCTAGAACATCCAACAACATTCCCAAATACTTCTTTCTCACTGCTACATCTAGACATGTTGGTGTAACAAAACACTTTATTGCCAGAAGGCTAGAAAACATAGTCCTAAACATAACATTAATAAATCCTTTTGCAAAATACCTCAACACCTAAAACTAGAATTGAGACAATGCACAAAAATTACAAGCATGTCTGCCAAGTCGCAACACTTGAAACACCAATGCGGAGAAATGCAAACCATTTTTTACAACAATCAAATCCACTTCTGATGACAAATAATTGAGCTATCAACAAACAACAATCACTAGCCACTTCAGCTACAATACTAGGAACTTGAAATGATAGCAGTGCAATGTCCATAGAGAATAAAAATCATGTTCAAATCCGCTTGACGAAATCTTCAAATGTGGAGAAATGCATAGGATTCTTCTACCTATTAAATACTACTTCCTACATATCTCATCTCATCATACTACAAACATTCTAGAAACAACATTACCTTGAATAAGAGTGCAGGGCTATGGAAAACACATCAAAATAATCATTATCATCATGCTACGAATCCACAACTTATCATCATTATACTATTATCATTCCCATCAACACATCATTACTGTATAAAATCTTCATCAAAAAATAATGACAACGCAACAAGATCACTATCCACACAATAACTGCCCATGAGCAAAGACAACACATATTGTCAAATATAAGGTTGACATCAATGACAATGCATATTGCCAACATCCAAGTGTTTAGAGGGTCATATTGACCAATTAAAACATGTGTTTTGTGGCTCATAGTGTTGGGGGACCCTTTGAGGTGTCTCTTGAGTTTTAGAGAAAGTTTGAGTGGTGTTGGTGGCATTCAGGTACGATTCAAAGCTTGTTAGACCCCGCTGGTGACACCTAGGACATAGTACAAGGTCTTCCTTGTCAAACCTAATCTTGTAAGTTCACGAAGTGTCTTGTATGAGTCCAATTACCTTTTTTATATTTCCTTAGGTGTTTGGAAGCCTTTCCCTATTTTAATTTGAGGTTTCTTGTGTTAAGTCTTCTGCTTGTGCAATGTTTTATGTTGACACGATGTTGTGTTCTTGAGGTTTGAGCTTTGGAACTTATATATGATGCATGTTTTGTACCTAATCACTTCAAAACAAGAATTTATCCATGCATTCTTATGTGTATTTAGTTGTTATCCTTAGGGGTTTTGTTGGTGAGGCATTACAACAAGTAACCATTTTATTATTTTTTCTCTCAATTATAGCAAGTATTAAGTAAATTCTCAATTGTAGATAGTCTAAGTTGGAGATTTGTGATTTTTAAATGTAGATTCTATTTCTATAATAAAAATAATAATTTTCTTATTTTAAATATCTTTTGATAAAGTATTTCTTACACTATATAATATTTTTTCATGAGTATTTTTTTCGTGTAATGCATAACTTGAGCTAGAAATAATTTATTCATAATAGATTATTAACACTAATATCTAGTGCCAATTTTTTGTTGCATATTTTAATCATTATTAATTTTCTAATGAGAATTACTATTAATTTAAACACATTTGATTTTTTTTCATTGTTTTATTTATTTTCATACGTGTCAAATTGAGGTCCTTGGTTAGAAATACACACACACACACACACACACACACACACACACATACATATATTTGTACATATATGTGTATATATATGTACATATATATACATATGTATGTACATATATGTGTATATATATGTACATATATGTACATATATGTATATATATACATATATGTACATACATATGTATATATATGTACATATATATCTATATATAGATATAGATATACATATAGATATAGATATACATATGTATATGTATATGTATATACATATGTATATGTATTTACATATGTATATACATATGTATATACATATGTATATGTATATACATATATATATATATATGTATATATATATATACATATGTATATACATATATATATATATGTATATCTATATGTATATGTATATCTATATGTATATGTATGTATATATGTATATACATATATACATACATACATACATATATATATATATATATATATACATATATATATATATACATGTATATACACATACATATACATATATATATACATGTATATATACATACATATATATATACATACATATATATATATGTATCTATATATATATATATATGTATGTGTATATATATATATATATATATAAAGTCTACTACAAGGGTGATATAAATAAATTAGGTGATCCAAATTGTCAATTTATATGTCTAATGAAATACTTCCATGTGGCTTGGAGGAAAAATGGTATATATATATATATATATGTAGTCACATAAATCTGTCCATTTTAATTAAATGAATATTTGCTATTTATTTGATTAAAAATCCACTAGCCATCAATTAATTAAATTAATATTTAATTAAATCATCCCCAAACATTCTTCTATTAATTAAATAAATTACTCAATTTATTTTAATTAATTCATTAAACCAAATACAAATCAATTAAATAAATAAAATCTATTTATTTAATTAAATCCCCCTTTTCCTCTTTTAAATAAATTAAATAAAACATTTATTTAAATCATTATCCCCACCCCACTTGCATTTTCCTACAAATGCAACTTGCACACATTTTGAAATAAATGAATTTTTATTTTAATAAAATCCTATTTTCCCTCACCCACCAAATCCACTTGCAAAATCTAATCCCCTTCTAGATTCTTCTAACCCCTTCCTAATTAACTTAATCCATCCCCTAATTATTGTCACATTCCTAAGCAAAATGGAGTCACTTCTCAAATGGCCCAAAGTCTTGGATAACCATTGAAGGTTTTCAACCTTCAACCACCAAAAACCCCAAAGTCTTTGAAAACCATTAAAGGCTTCCAACTTTCAACCACTTAATCCACAAAGTCTCCAATAACCATTAATGGTTAACCCAAACCCTCCCACATGGTTAAACATTTGTTTTGACTCAACCTCTATCCAACCCAAGGGTCTCATCAAGCATTCAATGCTTTGACCATGATTATCTCTTAATCATTTGCACAAAGGTTTATCCTTGGATTAATTCCTAATTCAGTGGGTAATCCTAATTTAGGCTTGACTCTTAGCCTTTAGATAACCGTGAGGTCTTCTCAGGCCTTTAATGCCTCCAACTTCTTCTTTCAACCCAACCCTATGTTGACATTTGTCACCATTTCATTGGTGCCAATTGTGCACATGGATTCCCAACTTTCAAGCTTGACCCTTGATTAAACCTTTCAATCCTGGCCATCCATTGCTCCATTTTTCCTATAAATAGAGCCCATTCCTTCATAATCCAAATCCTGAAAACTTGTAAGCATTTAGACTATAGCCATTTTAGAGAGCATTTTAGCATAAACAATCTAATCTTTTGTCTTTTGGTTAAAATATATCATTTTAGCATTAAAATAGCTTTTCATTTCATGTTTGGAGCTATTCTACAATCTCAATCCTCCATAAGCATCCATAGTGCAAAAAGCTGCTGAGAGCTACACTATTTTGGAACTTGGAGAGGAGAGGAACAAGGGAGAAGGAACTAATATCATGCTGAGAGATAGTTGGAGATATCTCATTGTCTTACTTCTTTAGTTAGATTCATTAGCATGTGTTTTTAGTATCTCTCTTGGAATGCCTTCATGTGTTTGGTTTTTGATTGATTAACTCTAACGTCTTGTGTGTTTTGTGTTCTTTGATCATAGACTAACCTTGTGCCATTTAGGAGGGCATCATTTGGTGAACCCGACGTGAATCGAACACACAACCTTCTGATCATTTTTTTTTTTGAAATTAACATTTTGCTTGTTGAAATTGTCACACAGGTCGCGCTTCGGCGCTATTGCAAACTTTCTTTTAGCGCTATTGACCTTAAGATAGCGCTATTGAAAATGTTTCAGCGCTATTGATAACATTCCAGCGCTATTGTCACCGTTTCAGCGCTATTGACACAATTCTAGCGCTTTTGTCTTCTCGGGATTTTCTTTTCTTTCAGCGCTACTGTTTAAATTAGCGCTTCTGCTCACGCAGACTAGCGTTGTTGTATTAATCAGCGCTTCTGTAAAAACACAGAATAGCGCTGTTGCGACAGAGTGTCGCCCAAATGGACTTGTAACCCAAAAATCAGAATTTAGGCTTGTGGAAGCCCCCCTCTTTGAGCATTGATTTTATTAACTTGTTTCTTTTCTTTGTGCAGGTTAAACAACACAACAAAAATCACAAAAATTTTCATTTAGTGCTTAAAAAGAACTTAAAAACACAAAAAAGAGTTTTTCATTGTTTTCTAGTTAGGCCTCATTTTATTTGGTGCTTAAAATCAACAATTCCATTTTCTTGCATCAAACTAAAGAATTTACAATCCAGACTTCAAATTTTGGGCAAGTAAAAAGAACAATTCACTTGTTTTTGATTTTTTTGCAAACAATTTTTCCTTCAAAGCAAACGTGTTTTTCATTAAGTTGACCAGGATTTCAAATTCTAGAATACAAAACACATTGCCTTTGAAGGTTAAAAAGAACACCATGACTGTTGGAGCAACATCTCCAAATAGTTAGATCACATTGCAATGGTGGATTAAAAAGAACAAGTGTCTTTCGTGTTTGACACGCTTGTGCACAAAAGTCAGTCGAGTGGTCCTACCTCTGACACACACTATCCTCTCCCTTGGCTCTCGTGGTCCTAGGTGCAAGAGAAAAGTGTTAGTAACGCTCAAATTTTATCTTTTTAAGAGAGGCCTGCCAAGGGATCGATACTCTTGGGAACGACCTCGAGCGGTAAATCCTTCGAGCCGCTATAGAAATCAGGTGAGAGCGAAAGCTATAGCCTTGGGTATAGCTGTTCCTACAGTGTAACTGGTCGAAAGGACAAATGGGCCCCACCACCAGTTACAAGGCTCTTAAGTGAGTCACTGCAGAATGAACTTATGTCCAAAGCCATCGAACATGACTAAACACTTTTAAGTAGTAGCCCACCTGTTCTATTGATTGAGGATATTTGAGATATAATTTAGTGCAAGAGCATAGATGGTTTTGCTCCCAAGATACTCACCATACATATTTCCTTGAGTAGAAACATAGCTTTTTGAAAAGTCACTTGTGGCTTGATAAAAGTGGTGACTCCCCCATCATAGGGATCATCTATTTGTTATGCTCGTGCAAGACTTAGTATATCACATCCTTACCTGCCACGGCGGGATTCATAAGGTATGTAGTACCAAAGTCGAAGAAATATCAAGATGTGGGCTAAATTTATCACAACTGGCCATTTGACCTTAGGGATAAAAAGTGTTTGAAGTGTGGTCGTTTTACAGACCTAGAGCAAATTGAGCCGACTTCAGGCTTTGGAATTACACCTTAAAATAAATCTAAAGGAAGGGTCAGAAACAAGTCCAAGGATTGGGTTGATCTAGACCCATACTCATTTGTGCCTTTGAGGCTACAATCTTGTGTTTGTGTGCTTGCTTTGTTTTCTTGTCAAAGAAAAATCAGAAAATCAAATCCCAAAAACAAAGTACTCATCCAACATCTGTCAACACAACCAAAAATACCTTGAAAAGAAGACCATTAAGCTCAAAGGCTTTGATCAAAAGGAGGAAATTCTTCTATCTCAATAGACAAATCTTTGTCTCACATAGAGTCTTTCTACATCGCATGCGTCTGTACCTTCAAGGTAAAACAAACGAGTTTGATTCAGAATCATTGAACCGCAGAGCTTTTATGCAATATAGAGCTCTGAGTTATCACAAAAATCAAGGAGGAAAGATTAATCCCAACTTTTTCCCCAACATTTGTATCACCTACAACACAGCTCGAGAAGTGCCACCAACACCTGAAAGGGGAGAAGAAGAGTTTGTTCCATTTGTGACACAAAGTTTTTATTAAAAGATTGAAGTTGAAAACAAAAACATCCATCATCTCATTCATACATCATTAATCCATCATCAATCCATCCCAAAACTCTCAAAACATTAAGAGGTTCTTGTCCCAAGATTCCTTTTTTAGATATTGCTTGAAATCAAACACATCACATCACTTTTTAGATTGTTTCTACATCTAGGATAAGCTCATCCTAAGAGACACATCTATGCAGGTTAAAACTAGTTCATGAGTGAATCCTCTCATTACTAGGTAGTTAAATCTGTAACACATCTCAGATTTCTCTACACCTTATCACATCAAAACTTATCAAACAAGCAAGCAATTCAAAGAAGGAATTTCGGTTACATCCACCTTAAAAGTGCTAGAGATCCACGTGCAACGTGATCATGTCCGAGAATTTCATTCTGCTTGTCTTGACGTAGCTTATGAGGACACATACCTAATGCGCCTTTTTCCCCAAAGCTTGGGAGGAACAACCACATCATGGTTTTCCCGACTTCCAGGTGGCATTAGAACATTTGAGGAACTCATCCAGAAGTTCCTATCTCATTACTCTTATAACATTGAACGCGACATCACCATGGCTGATCTATGCAACACTAAACAAAAACCAGGTGAATTATTCTCAGTATTCCTGCAACGATGGCGCCAAATGTCTAGCAGACGTTCTCTTCAGTTACCTGAATGAGAACTAGTGGAAATTTTCATTTCCAACTTAAACGAAGAAATGGAATTTCACCTGGATGTCAAAGATACAGATTCTTTTAACGATATGATCACCAAAGGCATAAAATGTGAAAGGGCACTCATCAAAAAAGGACTCATCAAAATCTTTAATGAACCCAAAGATGGTCCTCGCCCGCGCTTCAATTGCGATAAACCGAACTTCTGGAATAAGAATAAGAATATCGTCAACGATGGAGTTGTGGATGCTCGGACTGTCCAAAATGCACAACCTGTGGTTTGGTTTGCAGGACAAAATCCTCCACCTCAAAATAACACAAATGTTCCTCCTAATCAAGGTCGCATCACATCTCATGATGAACCAAGACCTCGTCCACAAAAACAAAAACGCACTTACACTCCCTTAGGGGAACCCATTGAAACAGTGTTGCGACAACTCATTTCTCAGAATTTGATCACTCTACCTAAGCTATCGAACTATGAGCCTCAAGTCAAACCAGCATGGTGGAGAGATACTGAACACTATGAGTTCCATCAAGGAAGAGGACACAAGACAAGTAATTGTCACCGATTGAAAGATCTCATTCAAGATCTTATTGATCGAGGAGAAATTGAGATTGAAGGACATGATCCAAAAACAACCAATAATGATCATCAGATGTTCAAGAATCCACTTCCATTGCAAGATCAAAGGGGTCCTTCCACTTCCAGACGAGGTCTTGATACCACTGATTATACGCAAGCTGCGTATAATTACACTATCAATCACCTGTATGATGCCAGTGAACAAATTGCAACTAGAACCTTCAAAAATCCCAACTCCAATTGCAATGTTGTTACGCGTCGTGGCAAGGTCACCATCAAGGCAGCTCCACAAGGCACCACCTCCGTCCCAAAGCAGTACAATCTTGTGGAACAATTAGACAAAACCCCTACACTTATATCCATTTTGGAGCTTTTGCGTCTGTCACCCTCTCATAAAACAATCTTGGATCAAGCACTCCAAGAGGCGTCAGTCCCTGCAAACCTGAACATGGACCAATTTCAAGCCATGGTTGGAAATCTAAAGTCATCACCTTGTCTCACTTTTTCCGAAAGTGACAACTCTTCATTCCAACAACCTCATAACGCCTCACTCCACATTGAAGGCTTTGTCAACCAACATAGGATCAAGCGAGTCTTGATCGATAATGGAGCAGGCCTAAACATTTGCACACTACAATTGGTCACAGCATTGGGATATGCAATAGAATCAATGGATCCTCGCAAGAAGATCACCATCAAGGCCTATGATGATGCAGAGCGTTCATCCAAAGGAGCTGTGGTACTACCAATCCGAGTGGGCCCCGTGGTAAAGCACATCATTTGTCAAGTTCTGGACCTTCCTCTGCCATATAATCTATTGTTAGGAAGACCTTGGATACATGCCATGCAAGCCGTTCCATCTACCTACCATCAATGTATCAAGTTCCCACATAATGGTGCAGAGGTCACAATTCTGGGCGATGCAAATCCCTTTGCATATTGCCATAATATCAGCCATCAACCAGAGATTACTGTTCCTAATAATAGGGAAGCTATTTCCTCCACATCATATGTAAATCCCGCCTCTCTTGCCAGTTCAAACATCCCTATACCCAAGCAAGAAAAGCTTAAGATGAAAGTCGCAGAGGAAGGTCTTGGAGAATACAACTTGAGTCAACTCTTTTGTGTGGGACAAATGCCTACTTCTCCTAGAACACATGGTAAACCACAGCAATTACTCCGGCAACCACTAAACATGCCTGCATGTGCCTTAACGCCTTTCATCCTTGGAAAGAGTCAAGAGGAAGAGACGCAAGATGAGGACCTAGCGGAATGGATCTATAAAGATCCCATCACCAATGATCAACCGCAAGTTACACTTCCTACGGAACAATATGGCAAAGGCCTCCTCATTATGCAAAGAATGGGATATGATGGTCAAAGTGCTTTGGGATATTGCAAACAAGGACGACATGAACCTCTGCTACCAGAATTGAAGCCCAAAGGTAATACAGGCCTAGGCTTTGAAAGAGAAATCCTTCCTAAACTCAAATTCAAAGGAAAACCTAGCAAACCATTTTGCCCACCTACTGCAAAGAGGACACCTTTCATAATCAAAGCACCATCAAACACTATCCCCACTGCCCCATCGAGGCTCACAAACCCACCACAACCATCTACAATACCAATCATCCCACCAAACGAACCAGTAATCCCATCAATAACACCAATAGCAGCAGCAACTGTATCAGAACCCGCAACAACATCTATAGCACCAGTAATTCCAGCAGAAGCCACTGAGTCACCATTACCAATACTTCCAGTAACAAATCCTTTAAACCCCATCACGGTTCCTGCAGCACCGATCACCACAAAGATACATAAACCAATCACACCTGTCGTGTTTAACGCCAAAGACATCCCAGTATGGTATAGCAATCGGATGCTGGAGAGTGATTCAGAGACCGACTCACATGAGTGGGAATTTGATTCTGTACAGCTTAACACTTCAGATGAGGAAGACACATCACCACCTCCGCCACCCAAAGACATTCCTATTTACGGAGAAGCACAGATAAAGACCACTTGGGTACCTGAGCTGGAAACATCTTCCACAGACCCTACGTCTCATCCTACGCCTGATTCTGACAGGGAGAGTACCATCAACAACCTTCACCACACTGTCTTAACCCTCAATGATACATCTAATGCACTTAACCTAATCGATGAAGTAATACCCATTATCCACCCTGAACTCATCGAATGGAACCAATCAAATCCCCCATGTCTTGACCTCTTCCAAAACGATGAGGCTATCATTGAATTTTTGGAATTAAGGGATAATCTACCAAGCGGGGATCACAAAGCTGGATTCGCCATTCAACTTAATAGCACAACATACTTCGGGGCGGATGCCAAACCCTTCAGCTGCAAAAATATAACATTAAAACATGGATCTTCCAGTGAAAACCACACTGTGGCGTTGTTTGATCCGACAAAAGTAAAAAGAAAGAGCGTATCCAACGGTGAAAACCTCTCTGAGGCGCCTGAGGATGAAGGGTTTGACATTCTCCCTACTAGTACACAACAGGAACGATCCACGATTCTTATCGAGGAAACCAATGAATACAATGTGGGGACTCCTGAAAACCCTCATATCATACATCTGGCATCTCTTCTCACTCCAGAGGAACAACCTAAATTTATAGAGTTCTTCCAGAAGCGTCAGATCAACTTTGCATGGTCATATGCAGACATGCCTGGGCTTGATCCTGATTTAGTCATGCATCACCTCACCGTAGCAGAAGGAGCCAAACCTGTCAAGCAGAAGCTTCGTAAGATGCATCCTCAAATTGCAGTGCTAGTCAAAATAGAACTCAAGAAACTCCTAGATGTTGGTTTCATTAGGCCAATTGATTATGTAGAATGGATCTCCAATATTGTGCCTGTCGGCAAACCAAAAGGGGGCATCCGCATTTGTACAGACTTCAGAGACCTAAATAAGGCATGTCCTAAGGATGACTTCCCCCTTCCAAATATCGACATCATAGTGGATCTAACAGCAGGACATGCCATGCTTTCACTCATGGATGGATTTTCAGGATATAATCAAATAAAGATCGCACCAGAAGATCAACATAAGACAGCCTTCACATGTCCATGGGGCACATATTGCTGGAATGTAATGCCTTTTGGTCTCAAGAATGCAGGAGCAACCTATCAAAGAGCAATGACCACCATCTTCCATGACATGATGCATACTATGATGGAAGATTATGTGGATGACTTACTAGCAAAATCACTTACTAGAGAAGGACATCTCCACATCTTAGATCAAATCTTTGATAGACTGGAACAATATCATGTTCGACTCAACCCAAAGAAATGTGTCTTTGGAGTGACCTCTGGGAAGCTTCTAGGATACATTGTCTCAAGCAAAGGTATTGAGGTCGACCCAGCAAAGGGTAAGGCAATAATGGACATGCCACCTCCAAAGAATATTAGTCAGCTAAGGACATTACAAGGACGGCTTCAATCCATCCGAAGATTCATTGCACAATTGGCTGATAAGTGTCACCCATTTACACACCTACTACACAAGAACATCTGCTTTCAGTGGGATGACAAATGCCAGCAAGCATTTCAGGAACTTAAAGACTATCTTATGAATCCACCATTGTTGATGCCACCAGATCCAAGTAGACCGTTGTTACTCTATATCTCAGCAACAAGTATAGCATTGGGTGTACTACTAGCACAACATAATGCAGAAGGCAAAGAGTGTGTTGTATACTACATCTCTCGCACATTGGTGGGCTATGAACTCAATTACACCCCTATTGAGCGAGCTTGCCTAGCAGTAATCTTAGCAGCCACTAAATTGCGACATTATCTGTTGACGCACAAGGTACAACTCATCGCAAAGATTGATCCACTCAAGTATTTACTCAGCAAAGCAGCATTGACAGGCCGCTTGGCCAAATGGGTGATGATTCTAAGTGAATTTGACATTGAGTATGTAGACCGTAAAGCTATCAAAGGTCAGGTTATTGCAGATCAGTTGGCAGATGCACCACTCACAGGTGATCATCCTCTTATTTCCAATTTTCCAGATGAAGAGATATTCATGATCACAACAGCACAACCATGGAAACTATATTTTGATGGGTCATACACTAGGCACGGCTCGGGGGCAGGCATTCTGTTTATCACACCTCAAGGTGATAGCATCCCGAAGTCTTACAGGCTCACATTTCCCTGCACAAACAACATAGCAGAGTATGAGGCCTTGATCACAGGACTCAGGTTAGCCGTACAATGGAAATTACAAGAACTGCAAGTATATGGCGACTCGCAACTGGTCATTCGACAAGCAACAGATGAATATCAGACCAAAGATGATAAACTCATGCCATACAAGCAAATGGTGGACACTCTAAAGAAATCATTTACTACTATCACCTTTGAGCAGATACCAAGAGATCAGAATCGAGCTGCTGACGCTATGGCTACTATCGCATCTCTCCTAGATCTTCCACAGAATTCAACACGCTATGAGTTCTTGGTCGAACAGCTTTGGATCCCTGCTTATGATATCCCCGAATCCGAAATGATATGTCGCCTTGTTGGTTCCGAATCCCCATGGTACGGTGAGTTCTACACCTATCTTCGCGATCATACCCTTCCTCCCAACCAATCAAATAACCAACGTAAAACCTTCATTCGCCAAACTGCTCGATATACCATTATTGCCGAAACCCTATACCGACGTAGTCTTGATGGTACTCTCCTTCGATGTCTGGAACAAGATGAGATAACAAAGGCTTTGGAAGAGGTACATGAAGGAATTTGCGGGACTCACTCAAGTGGTCCATCACTAGCCAAGAAGATCATGCGAGCTGGATACTATTGGCCATCTATGGAAAAGGATTCCTACTATTTTGTCAGGAAATGCAAGAAATGTCAAGTTCACGGCGACTTGATACATGCACCGGCCCAGGAAATGCAACCAATCACGACACCATGGCCTTTCTGTCAATGGGGCCTTGACCTTGTGGGTAAGATTCATCCATCTTCATCCAACGGCCATAAATTCATTATTACCGCCACCGAATATTTCACCAAGTGGATCGAAGCTGTTCCACTTACCCAAGTCACCGGCAAGAAGATCGCCTCATTCATCCTCAACTACATCATCTGCCGGTATGGTGTACCCATGTCCATTGTCACAGATAACGGTCTTCCTTTCAAAAATCAGGATGTCCGTGAGCTTTGTGAGAAATTTCATATCCAACACCGCTTTTCCACTCCCTATTACCCACAAGGCAATGGTCAGGCCGAAGCATCCAATAAAAACATATTGAGAATCCTAAAGAAGACAGTCAATGATGCCGGTCGTGATTGGCATGTTCAATTGAATCCAGCATTATGGGCATATTGCACTAGCATTCGAACCCCTACAGGTGCAACTCCTTATTCATTGGTCTATGGTGCAGAAGCTATCTTACCTATTGAGGTTGAGATACCATCATTATGAGTTTCCTTGCATAATCTCATCGATGATGAAACCTACAGAGTATCCCGTCTTCAGGACTTAGAGTTACTTGATGAGAAACGACAAGCTGCATACAATCACCTCAAAGCCTATCAGCAGCGCATGAGCAGAAGCTACAATCACCGAGTTAGACCTCGTACATTTGAGGTAGGTGATCTTGTTCTACGAGAGAATCCTCGCAACCAACCAAACAGAGAACATCAGGGCAAGTTTGAATCAAACTGGCTGGGCCCATATGTTGTCACTGCTGTGTTCGGGTCCGGGGCATATCAGTTGGCTACTTCAGAAGGAGAACCGCTCGCAGATCCAATCAATAGCATGCACCTCAAACGGTTTTATACCTAAGGTGTACAGAGCATCAGGCTCCCCTGCATACCAGAAAATACCAAAAACATTCACAAAAACATCAAAAATACCAAAAACATTCAAAAAAGTAAAGAAAAATCATGCATCCAAACGGTGAACAACCACTCCGGTGGCACCTTGGGTAAGTGCGATGGTGAAAACCTGGCAAACAGGCACCACTCGTAAAAACAATGGCTCCAGTATCTTTCAGGCTCGTTGCGATCACATTCATGCACACACACATCCATCCATCCAAACTATGGCTTGTTATTTGATCTGCAATTAAGAAAGTACTCCACGCGTCTAGCATCCCACCTTTTCATAGTTAGGTCTACAAACTGGGGGCAATACCCTTACCCTCATGATGGAAGTGGATTCTACATTGTCTTATATATCATTACGCTCTTCATTTAGGCAATCATCAGAAAATATCAAAAACATTCAAAAATGACTCTCAAAATACCAAAAACATTCAAAATTGTTTCACAAAATCCAAAAAACATCGGAAAACCCATCAAAAATCACACAAAAACATGGCAACACCTTGTACATATTTATCCGATCAGATACAAAATAAACATTGACAACTACTCACACACTGACCATTTACCAATCAAACCAACACAATCAACTTCAACAATCCAAACTTGTCTTTAAACAAGGATGCATCCTTCCTTATCAAAACAAAGACAAGATGACATTTTCTTTGACAAGAAAATTATGTTAGGCTATCAAATACTTGGTTGATTTGTGAGTACAATCGTTCGTTTATCTGTATCAGGATCTTGTAGCATTGTTTTGTATCGTTTGCACATTACTTCCGATGAAGTTCTGGGGCATGTACTAATGGTGTCTACGTGGGAAGTTCACCAAGCTACGTGATCTTATGCCAAATACAATCATAGATCACTACGGCTTGCTGACTACAACTTATACCTCGACCATATGAGCATGAACCATTACCTAGGATCTTTATTCTTTATTCTTTATGTATATATACTGTTTGTTTGTAGGTACAATGCTCTTCCTTTGGTTCCTCCTACCTCATCCAAACTGGATAAAGGTGTTATCTCTTAGTACGGTATGCACTTGTCTCAGGATATGATCAGCCTAAGATCAAGGAGGACGATCCAAGTCATGCATGAAAGGAGATAATCCTTGTCTGTTCCGCAAGCAATACTCTGGTCAACTTGATCCATTATATCAAGTTGCTTGTATTAACTTGCTATATAAAATCCATGAAAGGAATACTCAGGTCATCTTGAATTATTGTGTCAAGATGCTTGTATTCTCTTCCAACATTTTAAAGCTCAATGATGAAAATAGAGCACTATGGATCGTCATTTCACCTCATCTGTTTATATCTTGCATTCCGTTGCATATCACCCATCCACTCATTCATTCATATATAGGCTTTTACATGCACAAATGACTAATAAAAACTGGTCTTGGATACAATCACGACCGAGTACTCTGATACATCATCAATGCATCATACAAAGTCTTAAAAACCTTGCATTCCTCATGATCATATCATCCTTGCATTTAGGTACGTCTTGCATTACGTCCATTCATGTCATTTTTCAAAAACATTGCATATAGTTCATTATTGACATTACTTTTCATTTAAAAATCATTTTCATCAATCATAAATAATTAGATTCATTCATGGGATCAAATTGTCTTTGGTTGTATTGCATCATTTAAAAAGCATTCATTTCATATCAATTATCCATTATCATTTTATTAACCTTTTCATTATTTATTATTTGCATTCATTTCTTTATAGTAAAAAGATGCATTCATTCATTACTACAGTATCTTATAATGCTCATTTTAGGATTCATTTCACATTACATTTATTATCATCACATTAAGGTGCAGTTATTATCCCCATTAGTTATCATATTATCATTTGTCATTACCAACATATTTAAAAACGCATTTAGAATCATAAAACACCATTTGTTTACAAAACATTGGTTTATACCATCTCATGTATCCCTTTTACATATGCATTCATTTAAAACACATTATCATAAATAAACACTTGTACTTTACATTTGTTTATCCATCTGCATTCATTTCGGCATCATCATATAAACATTTGTACTTTACATTTTGTTTATCCATATGCATTCATTTAACATTTTGTTTATCATATAAACATTTACACTTAAACATTTTGTTTATCCATATTACATTTATCTAAAAACACATCTAGATGCATATTCATACATAACATCATTCATTCAAACATCGTCACATAAATCATCTCATCATTACATTGCAATAGGAAACATCAAAAATCCTGTTCATACATCAAAGCATAAGCATATATCATCATGGCATTCCATACATAAAGCATTACATCACAAATCAAACAAATCATACACATATAAACCTGCATTCATATGTCAGTATACAACATCATAAATCATCATAAAAACATGCATAAAAGAAACATCTCATCAAATGCATACATATACACATATACATCTAAGCAATAAATCATCATCATGCATAAACGTCCATACATAATCAAATGCATCTCATCACAATATGGGATCTCCTCATATATATCATCTCATATATCAGAGTACAATGAAGTCTACAAAAATCGGCTACCAAAGAGCCATCCAAGATACAGTCCAAAAATAGACAATGATACAATACATCTATGCAAAAATGCTCTCTCAAATACCGCTCTGACTAGATGCTGTACCACCACCACCCCTACCTACTCCACCACTGGTACCTGCACCACTTGATCCATCTCTCCATGGAGGCCTCATCGAACCCCCACTCCCTCCTGCATCCCCTGATCTCTCCTGCCGTAGAGGACCCATCACACCCCCACTGCTCTGCATCCTCTGCGATCGCTCGGATCTGGCCTGCCGCATCTGTGAATAGCTGAGAGCTCGCTGGCTAATCGGTACCACCTGCTCATATAACCCACGCCAGTACTCTATCTCCGCCTGTGCTCGCCGCATCTCCCTCATAATCTCCCCTGAAGGCCCCTGTGCACCAGTCCGCACTCTCTCCTACAGCTCTGCCAATCTCTCCACCGCAGTATCTCTCTCCCGCAGCACCACTGTCAGCTCTGACTCACGTGCAAATAGCTGCACATCTCTCGTTGCTACCTCCGCCTCTAATCTCTCTACCCGGGTCTGCAAATAACCTATCATATGCTCCCGCAGATCCCCAATAGCTCCCTCTCCCATGTCCATCGCTGCCGCACCTGTGTCACCCCCTCCACTAGGTCCCTCCCCTGCACCACCCTCCCCTGCACCTGTAGCCATCGGGATCTCTCTCTCCATCCCCCTCCCACTCAGCTGCACTCCTCCCTGCATCAAAGGTCCCTGTGATATCTGAAGAGGTAGTCCCCCTCTCTCTCTCCGCTGCCTCGGCATCCCCAATCCTCCTCCTCCTCCTCCACCTCCTCCTCCATCTCCACCTCCATCTCCTCCGCCACCTCCCTCTCCACCTCCTCCGCCACCTCCATCTCCACCACCTCCTCCTCCTCCTCCTCGACCTCCTGCTCTCCATCCTCGTCCCCGTCCCCTCTCATCCTCAAACGCTGGGATCGGCTCAGCTGGGTCTGATATCCGTCGGATCGGGTGCGTCGCCCGATACTGTGTATACTCTGTTGTCACACCTGCATCCACGACCCTCGGTCGTAAGTCCCATGGCCTCGCCTGCATTGTCCGGAACTCTGCCAGTGCCTGATCATACGGTAGCACTGGACCCCATGCATACCGCTCTCGGATCACTCGTGCATACTCCCCTGATCCACTCGGCAGTCCCTGCTGTCGTCCAAACTGCCTCATCACCCGTCCCAGCACCTATCTCTCTACATGATACGAGGTCCTCCCAATGAGGAATCGGGTCATGAAGCAATACGGTAGTGCCTCCGCATCATCCTCCCATGGCTCACACTCCAAGTATGGCCGCCAGATCACTGCATCCAGGTCATCCAATGCCCGCCGCCACCACTCTAACTTCCCCAAGTGGGGCTGGCTCATCATACCACTATACATAAACATATAGGGCTGGTCCACGGCTCGGAATCTCAGACTCACTGGTCGAGTCACTGGTAGATGCTCCCATGCCCACACATGCAGCAGCGTCATGCCCACTGCTAGCGAACCTCTCCCCCGGTACACTACCTCGTGTAACTCCTGATACATGTGCGCTAACACGCACGACCCCCAGGCATATCGGGTCCCCTCAGTCACCATCATCTCTATAACCTGTCCCCACCCGACCACCAATCCATGTGACCACCTGTCTGGACACAGAAGTCCTCCCACGATCCCTGACAATACTGCTGGAAGGGGCTCATATAGTGCCGCTATATCCTCCCATGCGATCGAGCCATCATCGATGTATACATCCTCATCAAATATCCGCTGACAGGACATTGTCCCCCAGGATCTATCATATGTCACCAGCTGCCCCCGAATCGGAATCCGAAGGATACGCCACATGTCCTCTAAAGTCACCGTCATCTCGCCCTGGGCTAGATGGAACGTGCACGTCTCACTGTGCCATCGCTCTGCCAATGCTGTGATCAGGCCGTGATTCATCCGAATCACGAGCATATGCATCACCTCGTAGAGGCCAGTAGCCACAATACAATCAATCTCTATCTGTGTCAATCGATCCCGCAATCCCTGTGTCGCGGGGTGGCGCTCGCATAACTGCAACACGCGCAGATCCTCCTGCACATCGACATTCATCACAATCCCCATCAGTTGTTTTGTTATCAAACTTTTTTCAGTTTAAACCTAGACTATCATCAGATACTTTGATCAAGTATCTTCGGGTCTCAACAGGTAAGCAATCATGGCCGCCTAGACTTCAACAGGCATTTATCCTAACAAATGACCTAAGTCTCATCGGGCTGCTATGGTTCAAAACAACTCCCACTGCACTTCGCCATCCATCAATCGTTAGTCATCCGGAGATTTATTTTGTTCGAAACTGGGGCATCTCGTTATCCTAAGGCAAAAGCGCTATTTTATCTACAATAGCGCTAGTTATACACAAAAGCGCTACAACAACCAACAATAGCGCTCAAAAAGCTCTACAATAGCGCTACAAAACCAAAAGCGCTAAAACTGCTATACAATAGCGCTATTCTACGCCAATAGCACTCAATTAACCCTACGATAGCGCTAATTTGCCAAATGCGCTAAAACTTGCATACAAAAGCGCTAATTAATAGCAAAAGCGCTCAAACTAGCTTACAAAAGCGCTATTGCGGCACAATAGCGCTACTTCATGGAGCAACAGCGCTAAAAACATAGTTCCAGCGCTCTTGCTCCGACTTGACTTGGACTCAGCTAAAAACATATTAAAAATGCATGAAAAGAAAGTTTTCGAATTGGCGTACCGCTGGTCCATAGTCAGCTGGGCGCTGGAATCGTCGCACTCGCTCAAATCGGTGCTCGGTGATCGGAAACGGCATCGTAGCTCCTCCTTGCTCCTCCAAATGTCACTGTCAGAGCTCAAGTTTTCAAACTAGTCGCGGTCACAAATGATCCTATTTTCACCCCTTTCACCCCATTTATACCCCCCGCTGTCACCGTAACTTCGCCTTGCTCATCGCCGTGGTCCCCGTGAACTTCCCGAGCCTCCCATTTCTCTCTGTTTCCCCCGATTTCTTCTATTTTTTACCAGTATGCCTAACTTCTTTTCTTCTACCACCCTGCCAATTTTCGTTCTTTTTCGAGTGATCGCCCGATTTTTTGAAATTTTTCGGCCCATCTCTCGAGGGGGCATACCACCCATTAAATTTACATTTTATGGGGCATTTCTTCACACCTATTTTTCTTTCTTTGAAACGACGCGATAAACCGCACCGTCTCAAAGAGGGGCAAATGTAGTCACATAAATCTGTCCATTTTAATTAAATGAATATTTGCTATTTATTTGATTAAAAATCCACTAGCCATCAATTAATTAAATTAATATTTAATTAAATCATCCCCAAACATTCTTCTATTAATTAAATAAATTATTCAATTTATTTTAATTAATTCATTAAACCAAATACAAATCAATTAAATAAATAAAATCTATTTATTTAATTAAATCCCCCTTTTCCTCTTTTAAATAAATTAAATAAAACATTTATTTAAATCATTATCCCCACCCCACTTGCATTTTCCTACAAATGCAACTTGCACACATTTTGAAATAAATGAATTTTTATTTTAATAAAATCCTATTTTCCCTCACCCACCAAATCCACTTGCAAAATCTAATCCCCTTCTAGATTCTTCTAACCCCTTCCTAATTAACTTAATCCATCCCCTAATTATTGTCACATTCCTAAGCAAAATGGAGTCACTTCTCAAATGGCCCAAAGTCTTGGATAACCATTGAAGGTTTTCAACCTTCAACCACCAAAAACCCCAAAGTCTTTGAAAACCATTAAAGGCTTCCAACTTTCAACCACTTAATCCACAAAGTCTCCAATAACCATTAATGGTTAACCCAAACCCTCCCACATGGTTAAACATTTGTTTTGACTCAACCTCTATCCAACCCAAGGGTCTCATCAAGCATTCAATGCTTTGACCATGATTATCTCTTAATCATTTGCACAAAGGTTTATCCTTGGATTAATTCCTAATTCAGTGGGTAATCCTAATTTAGGCTTGACTCTTAGCCTTTAGATAACCATGAGGTCTTCTCAGGCCTTTAATGCCTCCAACTTCTTCTTTCAACCCAACCCTATGTTGACATTTGTCACCATTTCATTGGTGCCAATTGTGCACATGGATTCCCAACTTTCAAGCTTGACCCTTAATTAAACCTTTCAATCCCGGCCATCCATTGCTCCATTTTTCCTATAAATAGAGCCCATTCCTTCATAATCCAGATCCTAAAAACTTGTAAGCATTTAGACTATAGCCATTTTAGAGAGCATTTTAGCATAAACAATCTAATCTTTTGTCTTTTGGTTAAAATATATCATTTTAGCATTAAAATAGCTTTTCATTTCATGTTTGGAGCTATTCTACAATCTCAATCCTCCATAAGCATCCATAGTGCAAAAAGCTGCTGAGAGCTACACTATTTTGGAACTTGGAGAGGAGAGGAACAAGGGAGAAGGAACTAATATCATGCTGAGAGATAGTTGGAGATATCTCATTGTCTTACTTCTTTAGTTAGATTCATTAGCATGTGTTTTTAGTATCTCTCTTGGAATGCCTTCATGTGTTTGGTTTTTGATTGATTAACTCTAACGTCTTGTGTGTTTTGTGTTCTTTGATCATAGACTAACCTTGTGCCATTTAGGAGGGCATCAATATATATATAATGTTTTTGAAAGTCTACTGCAAGGGTGACATAAATAAATTAGGTGATCCAAATAGTCAATTTATATGTCTAATGAAATACTTCCATGTGGCTTGGAGGGAAAATGGTACCACAGAATATTTAAGGGACATATACATGTTGAGAATATTTTTTATTAAGATAAAACGTGGGGGTTGCAAAAGACTTAAACCATTTCATAAAAGAACACCAATAGTCAACAAAAATGAGTCTCATGAGATATGAGACTTACAAAAAATAGAAAAGGCCAGCAAAAATAACAAGCAATACAAGAAACAACCAAAATACAACAAAAGCATATAAAACGAGAGGGAAATTAGAGCAGAACCAACATATACTTATGGATAATGTTATTTACGATAAAATTAATCTAATTTATTTGTATAGAAAGATTGAGGTAAACTATTTCGCTATGAACTATTTAATATGCATGTGACCCATAAGTAAGATAGGGATTTAAGTTTTGATCCCTATGCCAAAAAGAAATGCCCAAGAAAAAAACTTTAATTATTTACTATCTAACTTAGGATAATAATATATAATACATCCAAATTAAATGGTGAAGTTATCCTCTAATGTCAAACTTGGCCTTTATTTATGATTTTGTACCATCTAGTCCTATGTGCACACAAATCTTTTACCTTCTCAATATTATATAATTTGAAAAACATATGGGTTATCATATTTAGCTTATGAGACTGAGCAAAATGACAATTCATGAATGTGGACTCTTAGAGAAAATAATTTCATAATCACTCCCATGTTAACCCATTCATGGTGTCAATAGTTGTCAAAACTTGCATTTGACATTTGCTTCTCCTCTGTTAACTAAGGCATATATGTGTTTATGTATTATCAAATAAATTATCCTTTTACCATTTAGAAAATCCTAATATTTTGATGGCTTACCAAACTCTACAAATATTAATGGATTTGTAATAATTTCTTTTTTCTATAATTCAAGTAGGTATGAAACCAATTTTCTAGAAAGAAAATTTGGGTTCCTTCATCTAATCTCAAGCAAACTTGTAATGAAATATGAGCATATGTTAGCTAATTCAAAATAAAGTAGATTATACTACATAAATCAAGATCATATCTCCCATAAAATGAGAATGTTAATTAAAAGTATAATGGAAACAGTCTTTCATACATAGTGACCACAACATGTTATTGAAATACACCTTTTGTAAAATATTCAAATTAGCTCATACTTCTTTCATCAGAAACAAAAATATAACTAAATCCTAAATGTGATACAAATAGTACATACTTCAAAAGAGAACATATATTCCATGACTCGAAAGTATATAATATAAGTTTACTAAATCTTTGTTTTGTTAAACATTTTAAGATAATGTTAATATCAGATGGTGGATAGAAGGGAGATTTCTCTTCTTCCTGAAGCTATGAATATGCAAAAGTATCATTACAAGAAAAGATGCCTAAATGATTTGAATGAATAGAACATGGAAAATAGGGAGACTATCAATCAAAAATCCCTAAATCACTTCTTTAAACCTCCTTAATTTCAATCTTGTAGCCTTTGTTGTTGTTGTTGTTGTTTTGATGTTGTTTGGTGGTGTTGTTGGTTGGTTGTTATGCTATCTTGTGATGGTTTTGTTGTTTGTTTTTGAGGTGTATTTTTGTTGTCATGTATTGTTGTTCATTCCTATCTTTTTGTAAAAGGATTCAAGGTCCTTTCAAAAGCCTTCTTATCTAATAAAAAAGTAATGAAATTCAACCATAATATGTTTAAATTTGCAATGCCCCGCCAAGGAACCCTAGAGGATCAAACTTGTTTAATTCAAAAAGAGATGATATATATATATATATATATAACGATGTTACTTTAACAACCCATAGAACTTAAAGATATCTACATATAATCATAGATAACATTTTAATCCATTCATTGAACTTTAATAAGAGAACTAACACAATTAAAGATTCATATGCATTTAACCTTACTAAATTGAGAAACTAGTTGCAAGTAATAAACGTCTAAGACTAGGTTCATTTTTATACCCAATTCCAAATGTTCCTAGAATCTATAAAATGATAAATGATAACCATATAGTTAAAGAAAACATCACAATTACTAACATAAATCCTACAAAATCCTATCACATAAATTACATCATAATTACATCCTAATTACATCATCTACCCAGAAGACGTGTCCATAATTAAATTACATTTGATATAAATAGAACAACAATATAAGAGAAGGAATGAATCTTCACTTGATCTATTAAGTTGACCATAACCAAGAGAAACAACTGAAGGATGAAGCAACACCGAACGACACAACAAATAGGTCCAAATACCTGATGGAAGAAGGAAACTACCACCCGACCATGTGGACCCAAGAGGACCACCCCCTGTGCTAGGAGATAGACATATGACCCACATTTACACAAGCATGGGCTAATGCGATACCAGGTCACAACTCACTTCCACAAGGTAAGGACAAATGATGGAGTAAATAAGGATGAAATACATAACAAGGATAACTCCAAAGGATTTATGAGGAACAACGCAAGCGTAGGACAATAGTTCTCACAAGGGAAGAGTGTCATCACATTGCCTTGTCCAAGGTACACATGCGGTATTGACAACATTTCATGAGGAAAACGTGGTTGACTATGCCAGCTCCGAATGTTTTATGGACGGACAAGCAATGCCAACTCCATAGGAACAAGCAATGCCAGCTACAAATGTTTCCTAGACAGATAAGCAATGTCAGCCCCATATGCCACATATATGGACAAGCAATGCTATCTCCATATGTCACATAGACGAACAAGCATCTTATCAAACCCTTCCAAAGCCTATATGAGCACTCAGGACATGGGCGAGGGAAAACTAATTTATCTTGATTAATGTGATATACAAATCGAACCCCTATGTGCATTAATTAAGGTTATCACTTGTTAATCAATATTCCCGATGGGTTACCCTAGCAATCACTTTGGCTCTCAACCCCCATGAAAAGCCACTCTCCCTTATAACACTATGCTTACCCAAACCAAATCAAAGTAAAAGATGAAACATGGACCTTCATCTAATGAACTTCATGATATAATCCCATAAGTCTTGTAGCAAGGATTTGAAACATTATTACATCAGTAAAGCACCAAATAAAATATCTCCCATCGAGGAGTACAACAGGGCTCAATCCCAGGAGGAAAGCAATCACCAAGAGACTGATAAGCCACCATAGACATCCTAAAATCAAATCTATATAGGAAATATGAACATACTATTACTAATAGTAGGAACTAAGCTCATAACTCAACCTCTAGAGCCCCCTAGAAGACACCTGGGCCAAAACAAGTAAAGAGAGAAAAACCCTGACACCTGTTGGTTCAGATTACTATTAGCATTATTGGTCAAGGGTTTGATTTTTAATTAATGAAAATAAAGAAACAGTTTCAATATCAATTATATTAATACTAAATATTTAAGGTTTACATTTAAATAACAAACATAAGGAAATAATTTAAATAATAATAATTGTTATTAAATTAAATTATAGATAAGGTTTTGATTATAATAACATAGCACAACATTGCATCCAAACTACGTAATAATCAACATCTCAACTTAAATGGCACATAGAGTTACATAGATGTACAAAACTTAAACCCACCTCCCTTATAACTACCTTTATTAAAGAGTGAGAGAAGATTCAAATTAATTTATCTAATTAACAAATACATGAATATAAATTATTTAATTATTAAATAATAACACACAACTATATTTATTATAAATTATTGCCAATAGATTCATTTATTTACACCACATGACAAACATCGGAAATGCAATCAATAAAATTCCTTTTCTTTAAATTTTCATAAATACCACTCCACATAACAATAAATATTTGATAAACTTACATCCATTTTCGTTCTCACCAAAACATAAAAGGAAGGTTTTCAGGGTAAATCCATAATAAAATTAATTACATTGAGTAATAGGAATTTCCAAAATTTCAAGAAAATATAACACAAATCAAATAATTAACAACCCCAAATAATCCTAAACATATAGGGATGTAAAATGATAATATTCTCATATGGATTCTTTCCGAATAAAACTAGAACCCTGAATAACAAATATGCACCACCCAAACATTTACAAAATACCCACTCAAATATATAAGTGAATTTGATAGAGGACTTAGTTACGGAAGCATTATCATGTAACAATATAAGACACAAGATATTTAAAAACCATAACAATTGAACAAACCTATATGAAGAAGAAATATTATCAACCTAAGTATTATTGAAATATATGCCTATATAGTTAGGGCGAAACCCGTAAACTAAAAACATTATCCAAAACATTACCAAAGAAAAATATCATACATAGGAATCCCTAAAATTATATGCCAAGGTCAAACTATTAATATAATAAATTGCAGAGTTAATAAGGCATTATGATTGGTTGGGACAAAAAAATACATTGCCAAGCAAAAATACTCCATGGCTGAGCGAACAAGTGGACTGGCTGAGTGAAGAAGGCGAATTGGTAGATTGGGTGGAGTATACACTTTGCTATGCATGAGAGAGAAGGGTTGTTGGTAATGAGGCATGGGTGTCACCCCCATGCAAGTGGGATGCCTCCCCATGCTGCATGGGAGGAGCCACCGAGCATGGTCTCCCCCACATAGGTGGGAGAGACCCACACAAGATGGGGGGCCCCAACTTACGTGGGAAGGCCCATGCCAAGGTGGAATCCCCCACCTTGCATGGGAAGGTCTATGCCAAGGTGGAAGCCCCCACCTTGCATGGGATGACCCACATTGCCCTGGATGCCCCCCTCCAATTAGCCCACATAGAAAACAAACACACAACATGTAATATAATCTAAGGAAATGATAGCACGATATCCAACGATAAGTTATCAATAATATGGGTGACAATATAGATACAAAGGCTAAGGTGATCAATATTCTATAGATATGCTCACAAAAAGGTCAGCAAGGTGAGAGTAAAGGAAGAATGCCTCAAGCAATGTCTTCATAGGAAACAATGATTACAAGATATGCAAAAAATAAATTTGATAAAAGGGCTTAAGTATCTATCAAGTAACTACAATGGGTAACTGTAAGAAGTATAGTTTTGAAATACATTATCATTTTGATAAATTCTTAAGACAATGGAGGATGATATACAGTGCATCCACATTCAAATAAATGCAGTTTTGAGGAAAGCCAAACCTACCTCTAAAACACAATAATCCGAGACTGAAGTGAATTCCATAATCTTTTAGTTTGCTAAATTCTTCTACAATCACCCGTATCCAACCTCCACACCAAAACAATTCCCAAAAAAATTCTAAAACACCAATCCCCGCACTTTGAGAGTTTCCAAGAGACTTTAAACCTCTCCCCAACTGTCAAACCAACCGTTATGATAATATAAACAATTAATTATTAACTTACCTTTTAAACTTTCAATTATTCAATAAGAATGAATTAATTTAATAAAACTAAATCAATTAATTACATTAAACTTTAATTATTTAAACTACTAACTTATTTAATAACTTAATTAATTAATAACATTAATCTTCTAACTATTTAATAATATTGAATTAATTTCATAAGTTTACTTAATTGACTACAATTGTAATAACCCACCATAATTAACTCAACAAAATTGACCATTCTTTTTTAATTTATTCATTGTGTTTGATTCAATCACATACTCTGGGCATCCATCCATTTGGATTAGGCATTCATCCATCCGGGATGAGCATCTAACCATACGGGTTAGGCATTTGTCCATACGGGACATAAGATTTCATCTATCCAATATGGGATAGGCATCTACCCATACGGGGTAGGCATCTATCCAATCGGGATAGGAGGTGCTCTGCCCAGAGACTTAGACTCATCGGGACCATTCAGGTCTTGAGCCACTCACTAAGTACTACACTCTTCTAGCAGAAGTGCACCGAGGTTGCCGTCCTTAGGAGTAATTAATTAACATAATACAAGATTGAATTCCGCCTTGGAATTTGGCTTAAAGCCTCGGGAAGTCAAGCGAATCCATACGGGATTCCTTCCGAGTATGCATTGAATTACTTTTTTTTTTTTTAAATTATTTGCGAAGTATGATATATATATATATATTTATATATGTATGGTTACTTAGTTTATTTGGTAGCATAAGAGAGCAATTATGAACAAATATAAGTGTAACAAAAAGAAAGTTAATGTAAAATAATCAAGTTTAAGAATTAATACACAGGGAGGAGATAACACAGGAAACAAAGAGATTTTTATTCAACCAACATTCACAGGGAGATTTTTATTCAACTACAGAGAGATTTATTCAACAATATTCACAAAGATTCAATTAATACTCCCAGATAGATTTATTCAACAATATTCACAAAGATTCAATTAATACTCCCAGAGAGATTTATCCAACAATATTCACAAGGATTCAATTAATACTCCCAGAGAGATTTATCCAACAATATTCACAATGATTCAATTAATACTCCCAGAGAGATTTATCCAACAATATTCACAAAGATTCAACTCATTTCACAGAGAGAGATTTTATTTAACTAATATTCACAGAGAGATTTTATTTATTCATTCACAGAGAGAGAGATTTATTTATTTTTATATTCAATATCATCTAAGAAAAACAGAAAAGAAAAAATTTGATTTTCTAACTTTTAAATAGATTAAATAAGATATGCAAGAGAAATATGCATTTGTATTAAAAAAGAGAAGGAATTATATCACTGCATTTCCTTAAAGAAAACAAAAAAATAGATTTTTCTTCCTATCTAGAAATTGGGAAATGATTTCTTCAGAATACTATATTCAACCAAAGAATCTAGAACTATATGTTTTGATAATACAAATTCCTCATATGATAAAAGGAGAGAACCTGGTTTACTGAAGCTCGAAGTTGAATCCTCTAGCTATCCTTTGATCCTTCCTTGCAACTTTGAGAGAAACCCTTCAACAACAACTTAAAAATTCCTGCAATGAAAATGAGACTAACAAAGAGAATCCTACTTCTAAACTAGGGAAATTTTCTTCAAAACATAATCAACTCCCTTCTTTGAAACTTGCATATAATTTATAACAAAATTCCCTCCATTCCACTATCTAGAAAATTTAATTAAAAAGGAGATTCTTTCCCAATTTTGGACTTCATGCAAATTGATTAAACTTAGTGGGGGAGTTACATGCAAGGTGGTGGAGAATCCTCTAGAAGCTTCTTATTCTTCCTACAACATGTGCCATAATTGGATGTGGAAAATAAATAAATAAAAATAATGTATATTTTCCATGTGTGTGTGTGTGTGTATTATTATTTTCATTCTTTTTATAACATTTATTCAATCATTTAAATAGCTTATAAAAAATATAATAGAATTGTATTTTAAATCCAAAAGTGATAAAGGAGGGTTGTGACATCCTCCCCCTCTTAATTTGTGCATCATCCTGATGCACTTATTGAATGCATCCAAAAGAGTCTATAGTTCATGATTGAAACAAAAAAGGAAACAACTGCTGCATTTCCTTAGTATATTCCCATGTGGCATTCTTTTCATCATACTGGTCCCATTGTACTTTGCACCGATCAACCTCTCTGTAGCGCAACTAGCACTGGCGCCTCTCCAAGATTTTGAATGGCTCTATCATTATTCCTCCCATTTCTTGAACCTGTAAGGCATCCCAATTCAAAATGTGTTTCACATTAGGTACATACTTTTTAAGAAGAGATACATGGAAGACATCATGGATTCGGCTCAACTGGGGAGGTAAGGCCAACCAGTATGCAACTAGATTAATCCTCCCCAATATTTCAAAGGGTCCAACATAATGAGGTGCAAGCTTATTCTTTCTCCCAAACCTTATGGAACTCTTGTGTGCCTAACCCTTAAGAAAACTTTCTCTCCCACCTCAAACTCCCTTGGTGTCCTGTTTTTGTCTACATAGCTTTTCTGTCTATCTGAGGCTTCCTTCAATCTTTGCCTAATTTCCTTAGTTTTCCTCTCCATCTCTTTCAACATATCTGGTCCAACAATCACTCTATCTTCAAGACTATCCCAACTCAAAGGTGTTCGACATGGTCTACCATACAAAGCTTCGAAAGGTGCCATTCCCAAAGATGTTTGATATGTATTATTGTAAGCAAACTCTACCAGAGGTAGATACTCTTCCCATTTCTTATGTTGGTCCATGCAATACATGCAAAGTAGGTCTTCCATTATCTGATTTGTCCTTTCTGTCTGACCGTCGGTTTCAGGATGGTATGCAGTGCTAAAATTTAGTTGAGTTCCTAGAGCTAATTGAAGAGTGGTCCAAAACCTTGAAGTGAATCTAGCATCTCTATCTAATATGATTTTCTCTGGTATTCCATGCAGCCTAAATATTTTTTTAACAAAGCGCCTAGCCAAGGTGGGTGTATCATCTATCAGATTCCCTGGTATAAAGTGTGCCACCTTAGTGAGTTTGTCAATTACCACCATTATTTCATCATGCCTAGAAGGTGACATGGGTAACCCTTGCACAAAATCCATGCTAATAACTTGCCACTTGTGTTGAGGTACATCATGTAACTGTAACAATCTAGCTAGATGTCTATGTTTTGCCTTTACTCTTTGCCACTCCAAACATTTAGCCACATACATGACGATGTCATTCTTCATCCCTTGCCAAAAGTATAACTTCTTTAGATCTGCATAAAGTTTGTTAACTCTTGGGTGCCCTGAATAAGGGGCATTGTGAGCCTCTGATAGGACTACTTCCCTTAAGTTCCCTGAATTAGGAATATAGATTCTATTATTAAATCTGAGCAACCCATCTTCATCTAATGTATACCCTTTGATCTTAGGATCAGTTGGATCGTATTCTAAAGTCAATTTGACTTGCTCATACCATGGGTCATGTCCTTGTTCATCCATTACTTGCCTTTTGAAAGAAGTTTTGAATGTTGCTATAGTCATCAAGTGTCTCCTCCTACTTAAGGCATCTGCCACCCTGTTTTCCTTCCCCTTAATATATTCAATTTTAAAATCATATTCACTTAGAAACTCTAACCACCTTCTTTGTCTGGAATTTAAGTGGGGTTGGGTAAAGATGTACTTTAGTCCTTGGTTATTTGACTTTAACTCAAAGGGCTTCCCTAGTAAGAAGTGTCTCCATTTTTGTAGGGCATGCACAATCGCTGCCAACTCTAAGTCGTGGGGTGCATAATTGACTTCATGAGTCTTTAGCTTTCTGGATTCGTAAGCTACTACCCCTTCATCTTGGACAAGTACTCCTCCTAAACCTTCAATAGAAGCATCAGTTACGACTGTGAAGTGTCCATTCAGATCTGGTACCTTTAGAATGGGTGTTGAAGTTAGTTTCCCTTTCAAAATTTGGAATGCCTTATAACTTTGTTATGTCCACACAAACCTTTTACCCTTCCTTTGTAATGAGGTGATGGGGTTTACTATCTTAGAGAATCCTTCCACAAACCTCCTATAGTAACCTACTAGCCCCATAAAGCTTCTTACTTTTGAAACGTTTTTAGGGATCGACCATTCTACTATTGCCTTTATTTTATCTGGGTCAACTACTATTCCTTCCTTTGATATTATATGCTTAAGGTAGTGAATCTTTTCCTCGAAGAAGGCACATTTTGACAATTTCCCATATAGCTTATGTTCTCTCAACCTTTGCAAAGCAATTTGTAGGTGCACTAAATGTTCCTCCTCATTCTTAGAGTAAATCAACATGTCATCCAGAAATACCAAAACAAATTTATCCAAGTATTCATGGAGTACACTATTCATTAGGTTCATAAATGCAGCTGGGGCGTTGGTTACACCAAAATGAACTACTGTGAATTCATAATGCCCATATCTAGTCCTGAAAGCTATTTTCAGAATATCTTCCTCCTTAATTCTGAGTTGATGGTACCCTGACCGGAGGTCTATCTTTGAGAAAACTGCTGCTCCTTTCATTTGGTCAAAAAGGTCCTCTATGCGAGGTAAGGGATACCTATTCTTTATAGTGACCTTGTTCAACATCCTATAGTTGATGCATAGTCTTAAGGTTCCATCCTTCTTCTTAACAAATAAGATTGGCGCTCCCCATGGCGATACACTTGGTCTTATTAATCCCTTAGCTAAGAGTTCCTCTAATTGCATTTTGAGCTCTTGTAATTAAGTCGTGTTCATTCGGTAAGGTGCCCTTGATACTGGTTCAGCTCCTGGTAGCACTTCGATAGAAAAGTCAAACTTCCTTTTAGGGGTAAGCCGGGTAATTCTTCTAGAAAAACGTCCTTGAATTCTTTTAAGAAAGGGGTATTTTCAAAGGTTGGGGTATTTTCCTTCTTCCCCTCATCAATTTCAACCATATAGATTAGGCCTCCTCTTCTCCTTTCCTTCTTTAATTGCATGGCTGAGATGGTTTCTATATTAATGGGTTTAAACTTTCCTTGGATTTTGACCTTTTTCCCCCCATCATCCAAACATTCAACAACTTTGTTATAGCAATCTACATTAGCTTGATGGTCTGTTAACCAACTCATTACAATAATTACATCATATAATCCTAGGGGTGCCACATAGAGATCTACCCTTGTTTCGAACTCAGGAAATTGTACCCTTGCCCTCAACAAACACTTAGTTACTTCCCTAGTTGCCTTATCCCCATATTGAACCATCCATGATGACTCCATTTGATTAACTTTTAATGCATATTTGCGTACTAATTCAGGCGAGATGAAACATTCAGATGATCCAGTGTCAATTAGAATTGAAATTGGTTGTTCAAATAGTGTACCTGTAGTTTCCACGGGAACATTCTAGTATCTCCCTCTTCGGTTCCTAACTGCTGCATGATTCCTTTGTTGGGGTCCTTGTTGTGGTTGATTGGCCCCAATCTATCTTTGCATCCTAGGACACTCTCTAGCAAAATGGTTTCCCCCACACATGAAGTATCCACCTGGAGGACCCCTCCTACCTTGATTCCTAGGGGGATCATTCCTTGTTTCATTGGCCCTGGTTGGATAAGTCACCCTGTTCTGTTGGTCATTCCTATTATAGTTGCCTCTATTATTATTGCCCCTGTTATTATTATTATTATTTCCATTCCTCTGATATTGATTAGGAGGTGGCCTTCTTTCGGAAGAATTATTCCTTTGACCTTTGTTGAAATTAGTGTTCCCATTGAATTCCTGCTTCCTTTTAAATGAGTGGTTCCCATTATAGTTCCGCCCTACTAGTGTTTGAATCTTCCTCTCTTGCCTTAGGGACTTTTCAAGTACTTCGTTCATGTTTTTGGGTCCATGCATGTCAACCTCTACCCCTATGTTGGTATTTAGCCCCAAAATGAACTTCCTTGCTTGGCCTTCTTCATCTTTCTAGTACATAGGTGCATATTTAAGCAACTTGACGAACTTATCGCAATATTGTTTAATGGATAGGGGCCCTTGACGTAGATTATGGAATTTTGTCACCTTCTCATCAAAGAACAATTAAGGGAGCCACCTCTTTCGACAGTGGTGAATAAATTGATCCCATGTGACCGTATCCCTGCTATACCCATTTTGTTCTTTGGTGTTGGTCCACCAACTAGTTGCCTCCCCCGTGAGTTGATAGGAACCCCATAAAGCCTTGGTTGTTTCACTAAAATCTCTTAGTTCAAAATACTTTTCCATTTCATTTAACCAATTCTCAGCTCCTTCACCAATTTGCCTCCCATCAAACTTAGGAGGGGTGATTTTCTTTAAGTCCTTGGAGAGTTCCAATATGTTATTTTCTTTTCTATTACCCATCATATTCCCTTGATTGCTACCAGGGTTTCCATTTTCGGTACCACTTCTATTTTTAAAGTCATTCTGCCTTTCTCTAAGGTCCTGCATTGTTTGTTCCAAGAAGTTGATTTTATCTCTTTGTTCGGTTATAAGGTCGATTATAGCTTTGATCCCATCTTCGTTATTTCCTGGGTTGTGTCGATCCTCTTCATGGTCTTCCTCATGGTTTTCTTCATGGTTTTCCTCATGGTTTTCCTCATGGTTTTCTTCCCTTTGACTCCTAGTACGTCTTCCATTACCCCTTCCTTCCTCTTCCTCTAGCCATTCTAGGTTTTTACCTGAAAGTTAAATTATGTAGTTAGTTCTTGATTTAGGATTTTAAAATTTAATTTCTACCATTACAAAACATTGCCTTAGTTGTATAAATTGAAGTGAGCACAAGGCCTAGATTTGAAACTTGGCTCTGATACCACATGTAATAACCCACCATAATTAACTCAACAAAATTAACCATTCTTTTTTTTTTTTTTTTATAATTTATTCGTTGTGTTTGATTCAATCGCATACTCTAGGCATCCATCCATTTGGATTAGGCATTCATCCATCCGGGATGAGCATCTAACCATACGGGTTAGGCATTTTTCCATATGGGACATAAGATTTCATCTATCCAATCGGGATAGGAGGTGCTTTGGCCAGAGACTTAGACTCATTGGGACCATTCGGGTCCTGAGCCACTCACTAAGTACTACACTCTTCTAACAGAAGTGCACCAAGGTCATCGTCCTTAGGAGTAATTAATTAACATAATACAAGCTTGAATTCCGCCTCGAAATTTGACTTAAAGCCTTGGGAAGTCAAGCGAATCCATACGGGATTCCTTCCGAGTATGCATTGAATTACTTTTTTTTTTTTTTTTTAATTATTTGTGAAGTATGATAGATATATATGTATGGTTACTTAGTTTATTTGGTAGCATAAGAGAGCAATTATGAACAAATATAAGTGTAACAAAAGGAAAGTTAATGTAAAATAATCAAGTTTAAGAATTAATACACAGGGAGGAGATAACACAGGAAACAAAGAGATTTTTATTCAACCAACATTCACAGGGAGATTTGTATTCAACTACAGAGATATTTATTCAACAATATTCACAAAGATTCAATTAATACTCCCAGATAGATTTATTCAACAATATTCACAAAGATTCAATTAATACTCCCAGAGAGATTTATCCAACAATATTCACAAGGATTCAATTAATACTCCCAGAGAGATTTATCCAACAATATTCACAAGGATTCAATTAATACTCCCAGAGAGATTTATCCAACAATATTCACAAAGATTCAACTCATTTCACAGAGAGAGATTTTATTTAACTAATATTCACAGAGAGATTTTATTTATTCATTCACAGAGAGAGAGATATTTATTTATTTTTATATTCAATATCATCTAAGAAAAACAGAAAAGCAAAAATCTGATTTTCTACCTTTTAAATAGATTAAATAAGATATGCAAGAGAAATCTGCATTTGTATTAAAAAAGAGAAGGAATTATATCATTGCATTTCCTTAAAGAAAACAAAAAAATAGATTTTTCTTCCTATCTAGAAATTGGGAAATGATTTCTTCAGAATACTATATTCAACCAAAGAATCTAGAACTATATGTTTTGATAATACAAATTCCTCATATGATAAAAGGAGAGAACCTGGTTTACTAAAACTCGAAGTTGAATCCTCTAGCTATCCTTTGATCCTTCCTTGCAAAACCCTTCAACAACAACTTAAAAATTCCTGCAACGAAAATGAGACTAACAAAGAGAATCCTACTTCTAAACTTGGGAAATTTTCTTCAAAACATAATCTACTCCCTTCTTTGAAACTTGCATATAATTTTATAAGAAAATTCCCTCCATTCCACTATCTAGAAAATTTAATTAAAAAGGAGACCCTTTCCCAATTTTGGACTTCATACAAATTGATTAAACTTAGTGGGGGAGTTACATGCAAGGTGGTGGAGAATCCTCTAGAAGCTTCTTATTCTTCCTACAACATGTGCCATAATTGGATGTGGAAAATAAATAAATAAAAATAATGTATATTTTCCATGTGTGTGTGTGTGTGTATTATTATTTTCATTCTTTTTATAACATTTATTCAATCATTTAAATAGCTTATAAAAAATATAATAGAATTGTATTTTAAATCCAAAAGTGATAAAGGAGGGTTGTGACAACAATGGTTTATTTAATTTTTTAACAATACATTCATAAGGTTATACAAATATACATATATATTTATTCATTTATTTGTTGATATAAATATAAGTTTATTTAACACCCAATAAAACCATAACACAACTAACAAAGATCACACTCAACTATCTTGATTCACTCTACATAGCCACATCCACAACCAGGGTTATCAGTTGTTGCCTTAATGGCATCCTGATAGATAGACACATGACTAGGATTTTTCCCTAATATGGAGCAAAGGTTTTAGGTTGGGATAATCAGGCCAACATGTTATCTCCCACAACCTCCATCAGGATATGTGGGCACGCTCAGACCTGTGGAACCAGGTGGAGTCAATGTCCTGTACTTGCATCCCTGCATCAAAGATGCATGCATATACAAATATAATATCTATATATACCTAACATATACACACACCGATGAAGAGGAATCGTGACATGCTATGTCTATCCTATGAGAGTGAAAAGATATCATCCCCTCGCACCACAATCAGGATCAAACACATAAAACATTATTCAAGTCATAATGCATATCCTAGGCTAAGTAAGTACATTAGTACATGGTCAGTACTCATAAACCATATATATCATCTTATCATCGCTTAATCATAAAGACATAATTAACATTAGTTGCATCATAAATGCAAATCATGGCATAAACATCAGTTCTAAGCTCAAAGAAAAGCTTCATAAAATTGTTGTATAAGATAACAAAAAGATACAAATTGAAATAATACTTTAATCTTAGTCTTGAAGCAAGTATATCAAATATTTGAATGGAAAAAAATATATTAGTGTGCTTTAAAATTTCATACCACAAAGAAAAACTTATAAAATTGTGAAAGAATAGGTTATTATAGTTACTTTATATTATAAAATTTCTTGAACAAGGGATCAACTTGTCTAGACATTACATACCTAGATTCTAAAGTATAGAGATAATAACTTAAAAGCATATTACTAACACATTTTTTGATTGAAAAAGCCAAAGACTTAAATAAAATATTAAATAATTACCAAATATTTGGTTATGAATGGATAGTTAATGAAATTTATCTCTATAGAGAAGCCTAGATTGATCTTCTTTAGTCATCATAGTACTAAAAGAACCACCTCTAGAACACGGATTTTATTAATAGATTAGATATGGGAAGGCATTTATTATATCCATGCCTACTTAGACATTAAATTATGCAACATTCACTCATAGGATAATCAATATATGCCAAATAAAAATTATTCAAATGAACTTGTAAATCTACTATATAATAAATCTAAAGTAGATATCCATAATAGATTTATAGTAATCCTACAAATATGTATTCTATCCTAAAATAAAATTAAATGTATTATATTCTAAAAGAAAAAAGAAAAATGACTTTCTAAAACAGTTCTTCTAGAAGTATCACTCTGACAATGGGGGATCATTTATGAGCTCTCATTTAAAAATTGTGGGTTCATCCTTTCAAGTCACTCTTGTAATAGTATTCACCATAGTCAAGATAGTTTGTAGGAAAAATTAATGTGTTTAATGGGTAATTCTATATAATTAGGTTAACGAAGAAAATTATGTGCACATAAGAGAAACACGATACTCACTAGACACACAATTCACATACACCAAAAACTAAAGATACAAACTTATTTATAAAACAACACAAAAAGACCAACGTGCATGATATGAATAGATTTAAAACAACAATTGTAAACCCATATTGAAGAAAATAAGAGGTGTACTATACATACCTTAACATGATTCTTCTAGTAGCCTTTAACAATTGGATTAATTAAGAAATCATCATCATAAGTTAGATACTATCTTGCATTTTGATGCAGGAGCATCCGGTGGTGTAAGGGTTTTTGCATTTATAGATACCCATTTGGATGAATAAGAAATTTCAACTATCAAAATTCTCATGCTCCTTTTTCTAGCCAACCTGCTATTTTTAGAAAGTTTTAATTTGAAGGTGGATGGAGCTAGAAATTTGTAGGAAGCTTTAGAATGGGAAAAATAAGCACTTTGGCGAAAGAATCGATCAAAATCATTCACGGTTTGAAAGCTATTCAAGTTTCAGTTTCCCACAAATCTGCTAAAAATTCTCTCGAGTCAGATTTGAGGCACTAAATGGCCCTGAAAATAGTGGTAATCGATAGAGAAAATTCTTAGCATATTCTTCACTTAGAGAGCTTTTCGACAGTTCAAACAACGCGTGAATCCGACTAACAAATCAAAAGTTATGGCTGTCGAAAGTTGGGCAACATTTCAGAAAGTTTCTAGTTTTCAAATTTGGCTCAATTTTAGAATTTCCAATTTCATGTTTTGGCACTAGACCACCAAATTTTAAATTGAAATTGTAATTTTGGCTGCAAACCGTAGGGAGGTTATTTAGAGCCCATTTTGGGAAACTTGAGATAGTTTTTTGGGTTGGAAAAATTGCATTGTAAGAGAAATGGTTTTTCCAGAAAATTGTATAAGTTGTAATATGTTGCAGCCAGTGAGGATTTATTCCTCTTGTTTGTATTTGCATGTATTAAAGATAGTTTATAGATAAAAATAATATAATCTTTTGTTGCAAATTGTTGTGTTTTTCTGTGTCTTATATTTTTCCGTCATCAAGTGGTATCAAAGTGGGTTGTTCTTGAGCATGTGGACAGATTGTCGAACGTGAGGTAGTTTGCACCAGGACTTGTGGTTGTGGGCTTGTGGTCAAGATACCTCCAAGAGTGATGCGTGGTGGTAGAAATGCTTGTGGAAGAAATGCTTTGGCAAATGAGGGATTTAGGGCCCTCCAAAGACAAATTGATGCATTGCAAGAAGAGCTAAGAAGTGGGTTTAACCTGAGAAGAGGAGAGAGTGAAGATGAAGAAGAATTGAAGATACATCTAAGGAGGAAGTAGAAGAAGCAGTAGATCAAAATCAAGTCCGGTTGTTAAGGGTCATTTCCCAGATTGGGAAGAGACTAAGAATTGAAGTTCCCAATTATTTTGGAAATTTGAACTTGGAAGAGCTAATCAATTAGATAAATGAGTTGGAGGAATATTTTGAGTATGAGGAGATAGAGGAGCCATATTGGGTCAGATTTGCAAAAACAAAAACTGAAGGGTCATGCAAATATTTGGTGGAAAGAGGTCCAACTAGAAAGAAATCGAAGATGAAAAGGGAAGATCACCAGATGGGATCAAATGGTTGAGAAGATGAAGAAGCAATTCATTACAATGGACTATGAGTTATATTTGTTGAAAGAATTGCAAGGATTAAAGCAAGGTAGTAAGTCTATCAAGGAGTATACAGAGAAATTTTATAAAATAATTATTAGAACAAGCCATGTAGAAGCCAACAAAGAGAAATTCACCCAGTACCTTAATGGGTTAAAACCAAGTATTCAAGAAGAGATGAGTCTAGCCAGAATGACTAATATTGTTGATTCTTATTAATTTGCTTTGAAGATTGAATAATTGATTTGAAGGCAAGCAAAAAGGGAAAGGTCAAGGTGGAAGGGGTGGTGGAAGATCCTTTGGGAATCAAAATGAGGATCAGAAGAAAAATGAAGATGTGGGTACCAGCCAAAATCAGAAGGGTGATAATTTATATCGCCCCCGTGATCAAAACAATGGTGAACATGGAGGAAGAGGAAGAGGAAGACCTGGACAAGGATCCAAGGGAGGTGGTTTTAGAGGAATTTGCTTCCAGTGTGGTGAAGAAGGGCATAGAGCCTATGAATGTCCACAACACCAAGGAAGGATAGACAAAAGAAATGAAGGCCATGTACAAGTTGCACATGCAGATGAAGAAGCCTAGTCTAAACATTTTGATGACACTAAAAGGGGAGAAGCCCTAGTTTTTAGGAGAACCCTGATAAATGAGGAGAAAGAACCGAATCAAAGGAAGAGTTTATTCCGCACCAGATGCAAATATAAAGATAAGTGTTGTTATGTGATTATTGATAGTGGAAGAATTGATAATCTGGTGTCTAAAGAGATGGTCACAAAGTTGAGGTTGAAAAGGAAAAGACATCTAAATCTATATCAGATTGCTTGGTTGCAGAAGGACCACAAAGTTTTGGTCAATGAGTAGGGCCTGGTGAAATTCAAGATTGACAATTATCGTGACAGGGTAGTCTGCAATATCATACCCATGGATTCATGTCATATGCTATTAGGGAGGCCATGGAAATTTGATAGGCATGTTGTACATGATGGTAGTGCTAATACCTATATCCTAACGAAGGATGGAGTCCGCCATAAGTTAAAGCCCCTGAAAGAGGTGGAAGAAAAGGTATGTAGTAGTGATAGAATATGTTTCGATGATGGAAGAAAATTTCTAGAAGGCATGAAACACGAACCTATGTGTTTCGTTTTGATTCCTATATTAGATAGAGAAGATAAAAAAGAAGTGCTTGTAGAAGTTTCAGTTTTGTTGAATGAGTTTCAAGACATTGTGTTTGATAATGTGCTTGAGGGTTTACCACCGGTGAGGAAGATCAATCATCAGATTGACTTGATCCTTGGAGATAGTTTGCCAAATAAGACAACCCACATAATGACTTTAGCAGAAAATGAAAAGTTGAACAGATAGGTTCAAGAGTTGTTGAGAAAATGATTGATCTGAGAGAGCCTAAGTCCGTGTGTGGTACTTGCAGTGCTAGAACCAAAGAAGGATGGGGAGTGGAGGATGTGTATAGACTATAAGGCCATAAACAAGATAACAATCAAGTACAAATTTTCCCTACCAAGGATGTATGAACTTATGGACTACTTGAGTGGAGCACAGTGCTTCACAAAGATTGATCTGAAGAGTGCATATCACCTAATTCGGATTAGGGAAGGAGATGAGTGGAAGACTACCTTCAAAACCAAAGAAGACTTGTACGAGTGGTTAGTCATGCCTTTTGGGCTAACCAATGCACCGAGCATATTCATGTGGCTCATGAACGAGGTACTAAAAAAATTTCTAGGAAAGTTTGTTATTGTCTATTTAGATGATATTTTAATTTTTCAATAAGATATTGGAGGAGCATTTAATGCATATTCTTAGTCTTTGAGAAGCTAAGAGAGGAGAAATTGTTGATTAATTTGAAGAAGTGCAATTTTGTGAAGGATTTTGTGTACTTGGGGTTTGTTGTCTCAGAAGAAGGTCTTAAAAAGGACCTAGAGAAGGTGAAGGCTATTTTGGGATGGTCTACCCTAAGGACTGCTACTGAGGTGAGGTCTTTCCATTGTTTGGCTAAATTTTATAGAAATTTCATTAGAAAATTTAGTAGTATTTGTGTACCCCTAACTAAAACAATGAGAGGGGATAGGAAAGAGTTCAAGTGGAGCATTGGAGCAGCAAAATTTTTTGACATGTTGAAAAAGAAGGTGACAGAGAAACCCATTTTCGTCGTTCCAAATTTTAATAAGGTTTTCCAGGTGGATTGTGATGCTAGTGGTAATTCCATTGGAGTTGTTTTGAGCTAGGAAGGTAGACCCATTGCATATTTTAGTGAAAAGTTAAATGATGCAAAGAAAAAGTATTCTATTTATGATCAAAAAATTTATGCAATTATTCAGACAATTAAGAAATGGAGGCACTATTTGTTGCCAAAATAATTTGTTTTGTATACTGATCATCAAGCATTGTAGTACTTGAATAACCAAGGGAAATTGAACCAAAGACATTTAAAATGGGTGGAGTTTTTGCAAAGTTACACTTTTATCTTGAATCATAGGAGTGGGAGGTCTAATAGAGTTGTAGATGCCTTAAGTAGAAGGTAGATTTTGTTGACAAAGATGCAGTTTGAAGTGGTTGGGTTCAATGAACTCAAGACCTTGTATCTCGAGGATCCAGATTTTGTAGAGGCTTGGAAAGCTTGCAAGGAGCCTATTACTTTGGAAAGGACAAACTGGTTGAATTTCATAATCCAAGATGACATGTTGTTTAGGAGAAGACAATTTTGTATTCCGAAGAGCTCCACGAGGGAGAATTTGATAAAGGAGAAACGCAATGTAGGAATGGTAGGACATTTTGGTCAAGATAAGACCATTTCCATTATCAACAAACATTATTATTAGTCTCAGTTATCCTAGGATGTGAATAAATTTGTGCAAAGTTGTAGAGTATGTTACATGACTAAAGGAGCAAGCTAGAATACAGGGCTATATCAGCCATTACTTGTACCAGAAAGGCCATAGGAGGACATAAGTATGGATTTTGTGTAGTGTCCACCCTTGATTTGACTTATTTTGGCTAGAGTTGACTTTTATATTATGCTTGATAGACTTATCTAGACTATATTTTGATGATTTGGATGATGATTACTCATGTGCTTCAGTGACTTATGATTGATGTTAGACACTATTGGACATATGCTATTTTGAATATCTATATGGATGTTGGTACTATCATGATTGATCGTGTGATTTGATGATATATGTACCTGATGGACTTTATATGCTCACTATGTGATGGATTATTGATAGATCAGATTTATCATGGTTTTGATGATGATTATGATTACGCTAACCCTACTTCATGATTACATATGATGAGATGTTTATGAGATGTGTTTGACTATTGTTTGGTTGTCTTCGTGATAGAGATGATTCCACATCACTCATTGCGAGCAAGATATGTCGTCGCGATTCTCTATCACTTGCTTGTTCTATATATGTATATGTATATGTGGTATTGTCATTTTGTGGTTGCAAAATTTTGCAGGTACCAGACATCGACTCCACTTGGCTTCATAGGTCTGAGCATGTCTTTAGTTCCAATGACTTACGTGGTTCGGAGATGACATGACTTCCCCTCACATACTCTAGGTCTAAGTTGCTCACCGTGAGTAGTCAGCGTCTTGGCATAATTCGCCATGTCAGTTAGTAAGCTTGGTCTTTTGATATTGTGAGTTCATTTTATGTCGGCTTATTTACTTGTGTATGTTAGAGTAATTATGTGGCTCTTGATGTGTAGTTTTATATTTGGTAATGTTTATTTTAATGTATTTAATTTATAAGTTTTGAATATTTAATTATTTGATAATTATCAAATATTGATTTTATGATTATTCAATATTTGATAATCCTTATTGCTGTTTAATATTTATTTAATATTTGTGATTTAATCTTTATTGGTATTTGATTATTTAATTATTTATTTGACCTTCTATGGTTTGATATTTATTTGATATCTTACATTTATTTGGTTTAATTTATTTTATTAGCTTTTGGTTTATTTGATTTTAATCCCCATCTGGATTATTTATTTATAGCTTATGTTTATTTAATAGTTTGACTTTTATTCCTAAGTGGGGTGTATGAACACATTAAATTAAATAAACATAAAACATTCCCACTTAGCTGCATAGTTATATTTTATATTTACTTTACCTGCCCTTTACTCTCATTGGTTAAATTCAAAATGGGTGAATAAATTATATTATATGGTGGGTTGGTAAAATATACTCCAAAATGGAATATTTTGATTGGTCGAGATTGAGGCTAGGGTTTTGGATTATTGTTGATTTTTATTTTCATTCCCGTGAGGTTTTCGGGGTTGGTTGGCTATTCTCTAGAAATTTCTCCAGCAAGTTTTCTTCCTTGGTTTTGGATTCCTTCACTCTTGTTTTTGGCTGGAGCTTGGTTGGATTTTGGTTTGGCTTGTGGGAGCTCTTCTTCAGCTACAAACCATCACATAGGTTGCAGGTTGGAGGCCTCTCCATTGGTTTCTTGTTTTTCTTTCAAAGTTTTGAAACTTGTTTGCTCCGTGTTTGATTTGTTCAAAAAAGAAGGGGGATTTTGTTTATGCATTCTCTTTAGTCTTGTTAGATTTGGAATGGGTAGCCATGTGATTCTAGATTCTTTTGCTTGGTTTATAATTCTAGAAATAATGCTTCTTGTGCATTATCGTGAATGTTCGACATGAGGAATATCTTGTACATTTTGTATATGTCTTGTATGAATTATATTAATAGATTTCTATTGTTTATTAAGGATATTTTAACCTAGTAGATGAGTTCTTATGGAGATTGTGAATCTGGGAAAGAGGAGAGTCTTTGTGAGCTCCCAATCTGGCTCTGTAATAGGGGAGACTCATAGGAATTTTTCCCTTCTCATTTCACTCATCCTCTTGTGTATGGATGTTATTTGTTATGTGGAATGTCTATTTAAATGTATTTGATTCATATATTATGCTTGCTTAGATTCAAGGTTGTTGAGTATTGCCTAAGTTTTGACAGTGTTGGAGATGCTCTTCGTCCAAAAGTCTGCATTATGTTTTCAATTGGAGTTCCTTGGGTGAATTTTATTATTTTATTTTGCTCACATATTTTTAATTTTTTTTTTTGCCAATTCCGACGAGTATAAATACGTCATATTTGGCTGATTATATATCAAGCAGTTTGATCCCGCACTTAAGCAGTTTTTTGCCAAAATTTACACTTTTTTTCTATGCGCTAAAAGAATAACTATATGCGCTAAAATAATCACCATATGTGCTAAAATATCACCCATATGCGCTAAAGTATCAGTCATATGCACCACTTCAGAGAATGTATGCACCATTCTGTGTATTTTTAGGGTTTTGTCTAGTTTGAAGTCTCTTTGGTGTCAGTTGGATTTTGGGTCGTACCAGAGGCTTTTTGAGGGCATTTATGATGTTGTCTAATGTTGATTTATTTGTGATTTTTGTATGCGTTTTACGCCATTTGAGTTGTTTGCACTTCCTCTCTTGTTGATGCGCTGAGAGAGAGACTGAGATTCTTGTGATTTTGCACCAGCAAGTGAATTGGCCTTGCTGAGACTATTTGATGACTCATTTCAGATTTTTATGGCTTTTCTTATGGCCCTTATGACGTTTCTTTGGCCAAGAGCCTTACTAGTTTTGGTTCTCATGTGTGACCTTCCACATGTTTCGTGCTTATGAGATGAGATTGTTGGTTGCGTATGGATTACTTATGATTTCAGATTCATGCATCTTCTCATTTTTTATTATTGTTTTGGAGCCTCTTGTGATTGTTATTGTTTGGATCCATGTTAGGGGAAGTGGGAATCCTTGTGATTACTGGGGTCACAAGAGATAGGCTTGCATGAGGTTCCTTGTAAGGATGCATGAAGTCTAGACCACCAGGGCACATTGGAGTTTTCCGTGATTTGTAAATAAGTGATAACCTAATAATTGATGGGTTGGGTAGTTAGATTAATTAATAAGATGATAATTTGATTTGTCTCTAATGACTTAGTCCTAGGGGGGATGTTTTAGGACAAGCATGAGAAGGTCATGAAGACAGTAAGCTAATCTCCCTTGGTCTCTTATAGGTTGAGATGGCTCCACATGTCCATCAAACTAGTGCCTTATGTTATTATGTTATTATGTTATGAGGATGGCATGTGATGACACTCCACTCCTACATGTGTTTTCCCCTTTATGATTTATGATTATGCTTATTGGATGCATTTATGTCTTGATGAGTTTTATGCCTCTGGGAGTTCATTCTTTTTGTATGTGTGAGTTCTTTCTTGAGAGTCCTTGTGTGGTTAGGCTCCTTGGTTATAGGTGCTAGCTTAGGTTTAGAGTATGTGTTGGGACCCTGTGTCATCTCCTAGCATGAGGGGTGGTTCCATTGGTTCCACATGGTCGGGAGGTTGGTGCTTTTTAGCCATTGGGATGTTCTCTTGGATTCTTTCTGTGTGGATGTGGATTCTTCTTCATGATGTACTATGGATGTACCTTGTAGCATAATTATGTAATGGATAAGATATAATGCATGTAATGTAACATTATTGTATATAGTAGATGGATTCTTGTAGTAGAAAGAGCTATGCTCATGATGTATTTAATGTACTCGTATTTGTAAGATGAATTGTAGTTGGAAATTGGAATTTAGGGATATTGTATTTTTACTCTTGTAGAGATGTGACCTTATGAATCATAAAAATTAGTGGATTATAGTTGGAATAGAATGGAGTTGCATTATGGATTAGCTATATTATTTCATGGAATGTTTAGAGGCTAGTTAGAATGTTAAATAATCTATGAGGAACATTCGTAGATTAATAAGTGAATATGTTAGAAGATGTTATTTGGATCTAGTAAATAGGAATGATTCACATAGATGCATTGGTAGAAAGGAAATTATGCATATCATGAGGAATAAGTAATGTTGTAGGTTGCATATCTCATGGTTAAAGAATTAGAATATGATGCATTAATGAAGGTGAAATATACCAATCGTGTGTGTAGTATGTTATTGTGGAAATGAATTAAGTAATGATGTTAAAGTACCCTAGAGAAAGATTATTGATGTTGTGTTATTTCCACTTGCACTATTTGATGAAATGAGCAATGATGTATGTTCATATTGGTTAATTGGTTAATGAATGTAAATAGATGGAGATGTTATATGCTGCATTAGTTGTTATTAGATGTTAATTAGGAAAAAAAAATTATCTCCATTTGTTTATTATTGTTTAGTTTCCTTAGGGTATTTTAGCGGGAATTACAACTTGGTATCAAAGCCAAGTTCAACACTAGGTACTCTGGTTTCGATTGAGCCCATTGTGCATTTTAGCATTTGGCATGGGGTAGCTCAACAGTTTTATCCTTGCTATTTATTTTTCCTTGTTATAGTTCCCTTAGATGTTTAGCTTATAGTTTCCTTTGCATTTGCTTAGGTAAGATGCCTGTTAGGGGTAGAGATCGTCATCATGTTGGTCGCATGGGTACTCGTAGGAACCCTCGCCTTGAGGTTTCTGAAGAGTCACACCATGACGAATAGGAGGAGCAGCCTAGAGATGATCCGATTCCACAGTTGGTGAACATGCTTCAGGAGCTTCTTGGTCGCCTAGGACCGAGACATGAGGAGAACTAGTAGGAGGGATCTCGTCATTCGGAGCATCGGGAGAGAGAGAGAGAGAGAGAGAGAGAGAGAGAGAGAGAGAGAGTTTGTGTTCTCCTAGGAGGAGAATTGAGGTGGATCAAGAGGCGCTTGCAGCTAGTCACATCAAAGATCTGAATACCTTTGATGGCTTAGGCAGTGGCATGGAGGCAGAGACATGGTTATTGGACTTAGGTAGGTGTTTTGCTATGCATCAGTGTAGCAGTAACACCAAGCCAAGATGTGCGATTTTGCATCTTCATGATTTTGCGACGACATGGTGGCACATGGAGGAACAAAAGTTGCATTTGGACATAGCGATGATATCTTGGGAGTTATTCTTGGAGAGGTTTCATGCTAGATTTCCTTCAGATCATTGGAGGCAGAGGAAGGCCGATGAGTTCCACGATTTGAGATAGCAGAGGATGACTGTTGAGTAGTACAAGTGCAGATTCTTCGAGCTTAGACAGTATGCTAGATATGCAGATGATGAGCTGATGTTGATTCAACACTTTGTGAGAGGTCTTAATCATCATATTGATGGAGAGGTTCAGATGCATGGACCTAAGACCTTGGAGGCAGTTGTGGAGAAGGCGAGGCTAGCAGAGGAGAATCTTTCATTAGCATCAGGAGGAGCAATTTTAGGATAGATAGTTAGTACACCTATTACAAGATCTATGGTGAGAGGACCATAGCAGCAGTCTTTAGGATATACTAGGAGCCATCCTTCTTCTTTCCATAGTGGTCAGCGATTTAAGAAGAGGTTTTCTCAAGGGCAAAGCTTTGCTCGAGGTGCCATATTTCAGGTTGATAGGAGTCACAATCGTCAGCGTGACAGGAGACCTACTCCTTCTCATCCAGCGCAAAGTTTACAACCAACTTCTAGTAGAGGTAGTGTTTAGTAGTCGCGTATAGCACCAGGTAGCAGAGCGTTTGTCAGGAGAGATTTCTTTGCATGTGGATAGCCAGGTCACATTGTTGTTCATTGTCCTCAACGTACTTCTTAGATGTTAAGGCAGAAAAAGCCAGCTACTTCTGAGCCTACAATTGGAGATGCGAGCAGGTCTCATCGCATTTTTGCGGCGGTTGATAACCGTTAGGCTAAGCATCAGGCCACCATTGTAGAGACATCGGGTGTGATAGGTGGTATCTCTTGTTCAGTGTTATTTGATTCTGGAGCGTCAGACTCTTTTATTTCTCCTTTTCTAGTAGAGTGATGCAGGATTGCTACGACAAAGCAAGACAATAGGTGTCAAGTAGAGTTAGCTACGAAGTCCAAAGTGGTACTGGATTCCCTTGTGCTCAATTGTCCTTTAGTTTTAGGAGATTTCCATACCTTTGTGGATATTCGTGTTATATCTTTGGGATCTTATGATGTGGTTCTTGGTATGGATTGTCTTGGATCTCACCAATCACAGATAGATTGTAGAGGTAAGAGAGTGCAGTGGATGGATGATAGTGGGAAGAGTGTGGAGATTATAGGTATTCAAAGACCTATCTCTCTTCGCATGATTTCTGCTATGCAGATGAAGAGGTGTGCGTGTAAGGGTTGCCAGTTGTTTGCAGTTAGAGTGAAGGATGTGGATGAGGGAGTTAGCTCGAATTATTTATTGCAACAATATCCCATTCTTCAGGAGTTTCCAGATGTTTTTCCTAGTGAGATTCTAGGTATGCCCCCTCGGCGAGCTATAGATTTCAGGATTGATTTGGTGCCAGGAGCTGAGCCTATTTCTAGGGCTCCCTATCGGATGACTACGCAGGAGTTGAATGAGTTGAGGGTTTAGTTGGAGGAGTTGTTGGCAAAGGGATTTATTCATCCCAGTGTGTCCCCTTAGGGTGTACCTATGTTATTTGTGAAGAAAAAGGATGGATCTCTTCAATTATACATTGATTATAGACAACTTAATAAGGTGACGATGAAGAACCGATATCCCTTACCTCGGATGGATAATTTATTTGACCAGATTAAGGATGCCAAGGTCTTCTCTAAGATTGACCTTAAGTCCGGGTATGACTAGTTGAGGATTTAGGAGGCGGACATTCATCGCACAACTTTTCGCACTAGATATGGTCATTATGAGTTCACAGTGGTACCTTTTGGTCTCACAAATGCACCCTCGGTTTTCATGATCTTGATGAATGGTGTATTCCGGTTGTATTTGGATAGATTTGTATTAGTATTTCCAGATGATATTTTGATTTATTCAAGATCAATTGAGGAGCATGAGGATCATGTGAGGCAGGTTTTGCAGTGTCTTAGGGAGAATCATCTATATGCCAATTTGGCGAAGTGTGAGTTCTTCCAAACAGAGGTGAGGTATCTTGGTCATGTGATTTCTGGAGAGGGTACCATAGTTGATCCCTCAAAGATTCAAGTGATTGTCGAATCGCCAGCACCCACTAATGTGGGAGAGGTGCGTAGTTTCATGGGTTTAGTAGGATATTATCGTAGATATGTTCAAGATTTCTCCAAGATAGCTCATCCTATCACTTCTCTTCAGAGAAAAGGAAAGAAGTTTTTTTGGACAGAGCAGTGTGAGATAGCATTTTAGATCCTTAAGGATCATTTGACCAATGCACCTATTTTAGTAGTGTCAAATCCTTTGGGGAATTTTGTGGTGTGCACAAATGCTTCTTTGGAGGGTCTAGGAGCAATGTTGATGCAGGATGGTTGTGTGATTGCATATGAGTCGCGTAAACTTAAGAATCATGAGCAGAATTATCCCACCCATGATCTTGAGTTAGCGGTAGTGATTCATGCTTTGGTTAGATGGAGGCACTTCCTTCTTGGACATAGATTCGAGTTGCACAATGATCATCACAGTTTGTAGTATATCTTCACACAACTGAATTTGAATGCTAGGTAGAGGCATTGGATGGAGTTCTAATGTGAGTACGACTTTGAGGTCAGATATATTCAGGGTAAGGAGAATGTGGTAGCAGATGCATTGAGTTACAGGAGGCATGAGATTTCAGCAATGTCTCTTAGTGTGGATTTGAGGAGTTGTATTCTTAGTGCCCTTCCTTCAGATGTTTGGTATCAGGAAATTATTGCAGAGGTTTCCATAGGTAGATCTCTTGAGGGAAGATATGTAGGTTACTCAGTGGAATCAGATGTACTTCTTAGGCATTTGGGACGTATATATGTTCCACCATCAGACGGTCTTTGAGATTTGATCATGTCGGAGGCACATCATGCACCTTACTTGATACATCCAAGTGTCAAGAAGATGCACACGGATTTGAGATAGATATATCATTGATTTGGTATGAGGAGAGATATTGCATATTTTGTGGCATGTTGACTAGAGTGTCAACGAGTGAAGGCAGAGCATCAGCATCCCGCAAGATTATTACAGTCACATTTGGTTCTAGGATGGAAATGGGATATTATATCTATCAATTTTATAGTTGGATTGCCCATGTCTTCACACCATCATGATGCTATTATGGTCATTGTAGACAGATTGACCAAAGTTGTGCACTTTTCTCTGATCGGGTCTTCGTATACAGTAGCGACAGTAGCTCGGGTTTTCTCGGAAGGAGTTGTGAGGCTACATGGTATTACTCGGCAGATCATATCAGATCGCGAACTAGTGTTCACATCAGCATGATTTGGGTATGCAGTTGAACTTTAGTTCAACTTATCAACCCAAGACAGATGTACATATAGAGAGGGTGAATCAAGTTTTGGAGGATATGTTGAAGATGTACGTAATGGATTAGCAATCTCGTTGGGAGGATTATCTCGATTTGGTTGAGTTTGCATACAATAATGGTTATCATAGCTCTATTGGTATGTCTCCTTATCAGGAGTTATATGGTAGACCATGTCGCACGTCCTTGAGTTGGGACCATTTAGAGGATAGAGTGAGTATTGGATCAGAGATGTTGCAGGATATGGACGAGCAGGTGGCTCGCATTAGAGAGCATTTATTGGCCACTCAAGATAGATAGAAGAAATATGCGGATGCTCATCGAGTGGACAAACAATTTTTTGTTGGTGACAGGGTAATTCTGAGAGTTCACCCGTGAAAGAGTCTGATCCGTTACAAAAAAGGCTCTAAGTTGGCACCTTGATTTGTTGGACCTTTCGAGATTTTGGAGCGGGTTGGTCTTGTGGCTTATCGCCTTGCCTTGCTGCCTAGCTTGTCCCGCATCCATGATGTCTTTCATCTTTTAGTTTTGAGGTTATACCATCCTGATATTTTCCATGTGTTGGATTAGAATGCTTTATAGGTTGAGGACAGACAGCTTTCTATGGAGCCTCTAGAGCAGTTAAGGGTCCAGTGGAATCCGATTGATGATTCTTCAGGTACATGGGAGGATGCAGTGCGGATGGGAGAGCTATATACCTATTTTTTCTCAGGCTTCCAGGAGTAAGCCTAAGCAAAGGGGGGGAGAATGTAGTGTCCACCCTTGATTTGACTTATTTTGGCTAGAGTTGACTTTTATATTATGCTTGATAGACTTATCTAGACTATATTTTGATGATTTGGATAATGATTACTCATGTGCTTCAGTGACTTATGATTGATGTTCGACATTATTGGACATATGCTATTTTGATTATCTATATGGATGTTGGTACTATCATGATTGATCATGTGATTTGATGATATATGTACTCGATGGACTTTATATGCTCACTATGTGATGGATTATTGATAGATCAGATTTATCATGGTTTTGATGATGATTATGATTACGCTAACCCTACTTCATGATTACATATGACGAGATTTTTATGAGATGTGTTTGACTATTGTTTGGCTATCTTCGTGATAGAGATGATTCCACATCACTCATTGCGAGCGAGATGTGTCGTCGCGATTCTCTATCACTTGCTTGTTCTATATATGTATATGTATATGTGGTATTACCATTTTGTGGTTGCAGGATTTTGCAGGTACCAGACATCGACTCCACCTGGCTTCACAGGTCTGAGCATGTCTTTAGTTCCAATGGCTTACATGGTTCGGAGATGGCATGAGTTCCCCTCACATACTCTAGGTCTAAGTTGCTCATCGTGAGTAGTCAGCGTCTTGGCATAATTCGCCATGTCAGTAAGTTTAGTCTTTTGGTATTGTGAGTTCATTTTATGTCGTTTGATTTACTTGTGTATGTTAGAGTAATTATGTGGCTCTTGATGTGTAGTTTTATATTTGGTAATGTTTATTTTAATGTATTTAATTTATAAGTTTTGAATATTTAATTATTTGATATTTATATTTATTTGATAATTAACGTTTATTGATTTTATGATTATTTAATATTTGATAATCCTTATTGTTATTTAATATTTAATTAATATTTGTGATTTAATCTTTATTGGTATTTGATTATTTAATTATTTATCTGACCTTCTATGGTTTGATATTTATTTGATATCTTACATTTATTTGGTTTAATTTATTTTATTAGCTTTTGGTTTATTTGATTTTAATCCCCATTTGGATTATTTATTTACATCTTATGTTTATTTAATAGTTTGACTTTTATTCCTAAGTGGGGTGTATGAACACATTAAATTAAATAAACATAAAACATTCTCACTTAGCTGCATAGGTATATTTTATATTTACTTTACCTACCCTTCACTCTCATTGGTTAAATTCAAAATGGGTGAATAAATTATATTATATGGTGGGTTGGTAAAATATACTCCAAAATGGAATATTTTGATTGGTCGAGATTGAGGCTAGGGTTTTGGATTATTGTTGCTTTTTATTTTCATTCTCATGAGGTTTTGGGGGTTGGTTGGCTATTCTCTAGAAATTTCTCCAACAAATTTTCTTCCTTAGTTTTGGATTCCTTCACTCTTGGTTTTGGCTGGAGCTTGGTTGGATTTTGGTTTGGCTTGTGCGAGCTTTTCTTCAGCTACTAATCATCACACAAGTTGCAGGTTGGAGGCCTCTCCATTGGTTTCTTGTTTTTATTTCAAAGTTTTGAAACTTGCTTGCTCCATATTTGATTTGTTTAAAAAGAGGGGGAAGGGGAGTGGGGGGGATTTGGTTTATGCATTCTCTTTAGTCTTGTTAGATTTGGAATGGGTAGCCATGGGATTCTAGATTCTTTTGCTTGGTTTATAGTTCTAGAAATAATGCTTCCTGTGCATTGGCATGAATGTTCGACATGAGGAATGTCTTGCATATTTTGTATATGTCTTGTATGAATTATATTAATAGATTTCTATTGTTTATTAAGGATATTTTAACCTGGTAGATGAGTTCTTATGGAAATTGTGAATCTGGGAAAGAGAGTCTTTGTGAGCTCCCTATCTAGCTCTGTCGTAAGGGAGACTCACAGGAATTTTTCCCTTCTCATTTCACTCATCCTCTTGTGTATGGATGTTATTTGTTATGTGGAATGTCTGTTTAAATGTATTTGATTCATATATTATTCTTGCTATGTTTTAGATTCAAGGCTGTTGAGTATTGCCTAAGTTTTGACAGTGTTGGAGATGTTCTTCCTCCAAAAGTCTGCATTATGTTTTCAATTGGAGTTCCTTGGGTGAATTTTATTATTTTATTTTGTTTATATATTCTTAAATTTCATTTTGTGCCAATTCCGACGAGTATACATACATCATATTTGGCTTATTATATTTCGAGCAGTTTGATCCCAAACTTAAGCTGTTTTTTGTCAAAATTTACACTTTTTTTCTATGCGCTAAAAGAATAACTATATGCGCTAAAATAATCACCATATGTGCTAAAATATCACCCATATGCGCTAAAGTATCAGTCATATGTGCCACTTCAGAGAATGTATGCGCCATTTTGTGTATTTTTAGGGTTTTGTCCAGTTTGAGGTCTCTTTGATGTCAGTTGGATTTTGGGTCGTACCAGAGGCTTTTTGAGGGCATTTATGATGTTGTCTAATGTTGATTTATTATTGGTGATGTCTTCATATGATTTATTTATAGGTTTTGTATGTGTTTTATGCCATTTGAGTTGTTTGCACTTCCTCTCTTGTTGATGCGCTGAGAGAGAGATTGAGAATCTTGTGATTTTGCGCCAGCAAGTGAATTGGCCTTGCTGAGACTATTTGATGAATCATTTCATATTTTTATTGCTTTTCTTATGGCCCTTATGAAATTTCTTTGGGCAAGAGGCTCACTGGTTTTGGTTCTCATGTGTGACCTTCCACATGTTTCATGCTTATGAGATGAGATTGTTGGTTGCGTATGGATTACTTATGATTTCAGATTCATCTATCTTCTCAGTTTTGATTATGGTTTTGGAGCCTCTTGTGATTGTTATTGTTTGGATCCATGTTAGGGGGAGTGGGCTTCCTTGTGATGACTAGGGTCAGGAGAGATAGGCTTACATGAGGTTCCTTGTAAGGATGCATGAAGTCTAGACCACCAGGGCACATTAGAGTTTTCCGTGATTTGTAAATAAGTGATAACCTAATAATTGATGGGTTGGGTAGTTAGATTAATTAATAAGATGATAATTTGATTTGTGCCTTGTGACTTAGTCCTAGAGAGGATGTTTTAGGACAAGCATGAGAAGGTTGTGAAGATGGTAAGGTAATCTTCCTTAGTCTCTCATAGGTTGACATGGCTCCACGTGTCCATCAAGATAGTGCCTTATGTTATTATGTTATTATGTTATGAGGATGGCATGTGATAACACTCCACTCGTACATGTGTTTTCCCCTTTATGATTTATGATTATGCTTACTGGATGCATTTATGTCTTGATGAGTTTTACGCCTCTGGGAGTTCATTCTTGTTGTATGTGTGAATTCTTGCTTGAGAGTCCTTGTGTAGTTAGTCTCCTTGGTTATAGGTGCCAACTTAGGTTTAGAGTATGTGTTGGGACCCTGTGTCATCTCCTAGCATGGGGGGTGGTTCCATTGGTTCCACATGGTCGGGAGGTTGGTGCTTTTTAGCCATTGGGATGTTCTCTTGGATTCTTCCTACGTGGATGTGGATTCATCTTCATGATGTACTATGGATGTACCTTGTAGTAGATTTATGTAATGGATAAGATAGAATGCATGTAATGTAACATTCTTGTATATAGTAGATGGATTCTTGTAGTAGAAAGAGCTATACTCATGATGTATTTAATGTACTCGTATTTGTAAGATGAATCATAGTTGGAAATTGAAATTTAGGGATATTGTATTTTTACTATTGTAGAGATGTGACCTTATGAATCATAGAAATAAGTGGATTGTAGTTGGAATATAATGGAATTGCATTATGGATTAGCTGTATTATTTCATGGAATGTTTAGAGGATAGTTAGAATGTTAAATAATCTTGAAGGAGGAACATTCATAGATTAATAAGTGAATATATTAGAAGATGTTATTTGGATCTAGTAAATAGGAATGATTCACATAGATGCATTGGTAGAAAGGAAATTATGCATATCATGAGGAATAAGTAATGTTGTAGGTTGCATATCTCATGGTTAAAGAATTAGAATATGATGCATTAATGAAGGTGAAATATACCTATCGTGTGTGTAGTATGTTATTGTGGAAATGAATTAAGTAATGATGTTAAAGTACCCTAGAGAAAGATTATTGATGTTGTGTTATTTCCGCTTGTGTTATTTGATGAAATGAGCAATGATGCATGTTCATATTGGTTAATTGATTAATGAATGTAAATAGATGGAGATGTTATATGTTGCATTATTTGTTATTATATGTTAATTAAGAAAAAATTTTATCTCCATTTGTATATTATTGTTTAGTTTCTTTAGGGTATTTTGGCGGGGATTACATTTTGTTCTTGCTTTACCAAGGACATAGAGAGGAAATGATTCAATATTTGTGGTGGTTGACAAGTTTTCAAAGATGGCTCATTTCATCTCATGTCAAAATACCCATTATGTTGTCTACATTGTTGATTTATTCTTTAGGGAGGTGGTAAGACTGCATGGTTTGCCAAAATGTATAGTTTCAGATCGTGACACCAAGTCTGTTGGATACTTTTGGAGGACCTTGTGGAATAAATTGAAGACAAAGTTGAAGTTCAATTCTACACACCATTTGCATATCAATAGGAAGACTGAAGTGGTGAACAAGATTCTTGGTAACCCACTGAGATTCTTGGTAGGAGATAAACCCAAGGGATGGGACTTGATCTTACCACATGCAAAATTTTCTTACAACAATTCTGTCAATAGGAGCACTGGTAGATTATCATTCCAAATTGTATATGGAGGCAGTCCAAGGACCACTCCAAAATTAAGAGAGATGGACCAAGAGAAGCATACAAGTGCCGAAGCTGAAGACTTTGCATAACACATCAAGAATCTACATGAAGAGGTAAGGAAGCACATCAACAAGATGAATATGCAGTAAAAGGCAAAGGCAAATCGAAAGAGGAGGTATAAGGAGTTCCAGATTGGAAATGAAGTGATGCCTCATTCGAGGAAAGAAAGGTTCCCAGTGGGAACCTATAATAAGTTAAAAATGAAGAAGTTTGGTTCCTATAAGATTTTGAAGAAGCATGATTCAGGGAACACATATGAGGTAGAGTTATTGGATGGAATCAATATTTCCCCCGTGTTCAACATTGCAGATTTAACAGAATATCATGAAGGCAACACAGAGGAGGGACAAGTAATGGAACAGTATGAAATCCCTAAACCTACTTCAAAGGAGGATATCAAAGAAATCTTGGATAGCCATGTGGAAAGGAGTACCAAAAACAGGAAGTATGAGGAATATCTGGTGAAATGGAAGGGAAGGCCTGTTGAAGATTCATCATGGCTACCTAAGGTAGAGGTTGACCATTTGGGTTTTCCTCAACTAGTTGAGACGTGACAATGTCACTTCTCAAACTACCTCGGGTGTCTGATGCAGGAGCATCTGGTGGTGTAAGGGCAATCCTACATCAGCCAATTTTTTTTTCCTTTTGTTATGTTTTCTTTAATGTTTTTGCATTTCTAGATACCCATTTGGATGAATAAAAAATTCTAATTGTTAGAATTGTCACGTTTTTTTCTAGCCAACCTACTATTTTTATAATGTTTTAATTTAAAGGTAGATGGAGTCAAAAATTTGTGAGAAGATTCAGAATGGAAAAAATAAGCACTTTGGCGAAAGAATCGAGTCAAAATCATTCACGGTTTGAAAGTTATTCAAATTTCAGCTTCCCGAAAATCTGCTAAAAATTCTTTTGAGTCAGATTTGAGGCACTAAATGGTCCTGAACGACCTTCTAAATGGTGGAAATTGACAAAGCGGATTCAAAGCATATTCTTCACTCTAAGATCTTTTCGATAGTTCAAACGACGTGTCAATCCGACTGTCGGATCAAAATTCATGGTTGTTGGAAGTTGGACAACTTTTCAAAATGTTTCCAGTTTTCGAATTTGGCTCAATTTTAGAATTTCAATTTCATGTTTTGGCGCCAGACCGCCAAATTTTAATTTTAAAATTGTAATTTTGGCTCCAAAGCGTAGGGAGGGTTATTTAGAGCCCATTTTGGGGAAACTTGAGATCATAGTTTTTGGGGTTGGAAAAATTGCATTGTAAGAGAAAGGGTTTTCTAGAAAATCGTATAAGTTGTAATCTGTTGCAGCCTATGAGGATTTATTCCTCTTGTTTGTATTTGCATGTATTGAAAATTATTTTCAAATAATAATAATAATAATCTTTTGTTTCAAATTATTATGTTTTTCCTGTGTCTCGGGTTTTGCCCTTATCACATTTTGATCCCAATTTGCATACAAGGTCTTCCTTCCAAATTTAATGTATTTGATTAGCAACCTAACTATCAATTTAATGTATTTGAGTCTATAGTTTGCTTAACATAAATACGAGACCATTAAAAAAATGAATAAATAGATAGATTCAAATGAAAATTTTAATGGAGGATCCTAAAAAGAATAAATTTGAAAGGCTTACTCATCATAAACACCATCAAAATTGTATAATTCCTTATACTAGCCATCATTGAAGGCTTGGGTAGCTAGATTCAACAATGGCTTGAAGCTTCTTTAAAAAATAGAGCTAACTCTACTTCTTTGTAATGGATGTGACGCTTCTTAAAAAATGTGATCTTTCTATTGATACTATTAAAAAAATATCAAATAAGACACAACAACCACAAAACTCATGTAAATGATATCATCTCTATCAATGGGTTGTGACAAATAGGCGACTTAATGGGATAATTGAACTCTATCAATTCATCGCAATCAATTATGCATTATAGTGATTTTGACAAATTACCAAACCCTTAAACCTTAAAAAATAGTACCCAACAAAATCACTAATATATTTAAGTTAAATTAAAAGAAAATAAATCAAATTGAGTGGCTCATTAGAGAGAGTTTGTGGTCTTTTCTTTTAATTTAATACCCACTATATACCTTTGCTTTGCTTAGATTTCATGCAATTACAATTTGCAACCTTTTCAGGGTTTTACTGAGCCACTTCCTCATGATATATAAGTACAAGTTTGTCAAGTTTGCTCTTTCTTTACTTCTTTCCTTGAGCAGGCATGACAAACCAAAACTATTTTTTTTCTCCAAAGTAGACAATTGTGATTTGCATGCCTCACTCTTTCTCAATTGATATTAATAAACAAAGCAATTTTTAGCAGAATCTTGTAGAAGCAATTAAGAGGTTTAATAAATGTTGATCCTTTCAGCAATGAACTGTGAAATCAAATTTAAATTTAAAATTGTTAAATCAGTATTCAATGGGCCACACATTTGATGGTTTTGTTCCCTCATGAATTTCAGCATGCTCTTTTGATGATTTCAAGTTATTGGTATGGGAAATTATCATTCTTAATTTCCGTGACAGTGATTTTGGGAGGTGTTAAGGACAAGTAATATGATACCCTGGGCCCTATGTTATACGTGGGAGGAAACCAGGGTATTTAATTTTTCAGCCCAAACCTTACTTTTTCAGCACCCTTACATAAGATTCCTTAAAGACTGTTTTTTAATAAGTTAAATGTTTTTGGATTTTTTAGTTTAGGATAAGAATTGAGATTATTTCATTCTAGTAAAATTGTAAGTGGTACAATCTAGACATTATTTCTTTAGAGTAACATGGGTTTTTTATTGAGCATGACTTACTTTTTGGTAGGCTCTTGAAGAATTATTTAATTTTACTAATAATTTAAGGGTCATTTCACATTTATATTAGTTAAATGAATGAAATAATAAATAAATATTACTTTAGATAAATAAAATAAGTTTTTTTTTTAATTGATATGGAAGTTAAATGAATTTAAATATGATATTTAGTTGAATTTTGAAGGTGAGAATGATGCAAAAGATGTTGGGAATCAATTTGTTACAATGCTAGAATTTAATGATTAGAGCAAATAAATGTTTCAAAATATGCACACTAACTAAATTATGCTTTTGTTTAACTACATGAGTGTGGAATCGATCTTTGCAAGTGTAGAATTGAACTTAATGTGTGGATTTGAATTGCAAGTCACAAGATTTAGTTAACAAAAAAATGATAGATGGAATTCTCTCACCTCAATATCCTATCTTTTGAATTTGAGCATGGATTGGCAACATCTATTGTGTGATGTGAAAATGATTTATGAACGATTAATGATTATAACAAAGAAATATAAACAATTCAAATCACTCAATGAAGAATAAACACATGGATGTGAAAGAAACAAATAATCCTTACTCTGCGCACAAATCTTGGAGCTCTCATTGATTCTTCAATCACACTTTGAAGAATTGACCAGTTTTTTTTGTAGTGTTGCTCTAAGAAGAAAGTAGCACAAAGCACAAGTGTGTGATAAATTTGAATAAAGATTCATACATTATTGTGTTAATCAAATTGTGCTTACTATCCAAATCAATGAAAGTGAGATGGATTTATACTTTTTTCCATAGAAAGATGACAATGAAGAGGTTAGTTAATTAAACTGAAAGTAACAATTTATGAGAAGATAATGAAAGATTTTTAATTTCGAGTTAATAATAAATGTGGATTTTTAATTTCAAGTTAATAATAAATGTGCACACTTAGTTACTATTTATAGACTCAGTTAAGTGAAGAGTTGAAGAAAAGTTACTAAAAAGATGACTAGTTAATTGAGAAGAAATGGAAAAGATGCCAAAATGGTAGGACAATTATATTGGCATGTTGTCATTGATGTCATAGATTCATCTTATATGTCATTTATGTAGTTCGATCTAGCATACATAGTTTTGGTTTGGTCCAATTGTTTGCTTCGACATATGTTTTTGTCTGGTTTTTGCTCCTTTAAATATGAAAAGTATGAACAGTTGTTTCAGTATTTATCTCATGCAAATTTGTGATTATGTAACGCATCTTAGTTTCGGTCCCATCTGGAAATGTTCAAGGAATGTTCCACAAGGCAGTTTTGGATCTGGTCCTATCCGGATATGAAGGAAGTGTATTCTACAAGGTTTTTTGATTCAAGAATGTAGCCGACATTGTATGAAGCTATTCTTGTAGTAGCATGTGTGTATTTCAGTCTCATCCCCTCTTCGGTTGAGCTAGCTTATCAGAGTATTTGATGCAGATATATAAACAATAGTTTTGCAAGATATAGATATAGCTGTTGAAAAACAACTAATGTGTACATATTGTATATGCGAAATTTTTGCGAATGTGAATTTTTGTTTAGGAAGTATATATATAGTGGATGTAAAAGAATTTTGTGTACTTCAATGAAACTGTGTCTCATGCATATGTTAGATGCAATTCTAGCAATTCATTTTTTGTACTTCGGCTATAAGCCTATTCTTTGATAGTGAACCTTTTTGTATTTGGGCAGTGAGCCCCCACTCGGTGTGAGCCACCTTTGTACTGTGTAGCCTATTACATATTACACTATACTTGAGAGATCTATGCTCTCTGTGGTTTTTCCCATTATTGGGGTTTCCACGTATAAATCTGGTATTATGTGTTTTGTGTTAATTTCCTGTACTGCATTTAAATGATGTTATGTCATTGGTTAGTTAGAAGTTTTAATAAGTTCAAGGGAATACCGATTCACCCCTTCCCTCTTAGTATTCTAGATATTCAACAATTAGTATCAAAGCCAAGTCCTTTGGAAGAGTTTAACCACTCGAAGGAGATCCTGAAAGTTGAACTTATGGATTTAAGTGAAGATCTTAGGAATGCTCTTGAGGATCTTGAAGCAGTAGAAAGAGCAAATAAAGATCTAAAAGAAAATATCCAGCTGGCCAATGAATGCATTTAGAAGCTAAGAGATCAAATCCAGAAGTTTAAAATAAGGCATAAAGAAGTTGGTGAAGAGCTCAAGCAAACAAATAACACTATCACAGATCTAAAAATTAAAAGTGAAGATAATGAGAAGACCAAGGAATACTCAAAAAAAAAGTTTAAATGCAAAGAGGAGGAGTGAGAAAAGCTAAAACAAGAAGTGACAACTCTAAAGGCAGATCTAGAGAAAGCAAAGAAACAAGAAAGAAAACCTAGTTCCGGTAAGTTTGATCAGACGATGGCTGAAAAGATGACTTTGGAAAACAAAAAGGTAAGATTAGGATCCAATGAATGCTCTCAATCCAACATGAATCACAAAGAGGATCCATTTCTGGCAAAGGCAGTAGAGTCCAACAAATCCACCAAGGATGATAAAGGTAAGTCACTGGTTGAGCAACAGGTAAGTAAAAGAACACTTTCTTTAATGACTCTTGTTATAAATGCAATAAAATAGGTCATAAGGCAATAGAATGTAAGATTAGTATGAATCAAAATTCTAACTTCTTCTCCAATATATAATAAATATGGTCATAAATCTAATCAATGTAAGAACTCAATTTTAAATCAAAATAGACAATCACTTTGAGGGTCGATGTTATGCATGTAATATTTTTGGACATAAAGATAATCAATGCAAGTCAAGACAATCTCCAGTAAATGTTAGATTTTATAACTGCAACAGATCTAGACACATGGAAAGGAAATGCAGAAGGAATGAGGTTAAAGCTCCAAATAAATCGATGAAGAGAATCAATGTGCAAGACATGAAGGCTGAGATGAAGAAGATCTAGAAGAAGAAGGAAACTATGGATGCACCTAGCTCTAGTGCAAATACTTCATCTGAAAACTGAAGAACTTGTGGCTTTGGCCCATGGGGAGTAATCAAAGAAATATTTTTTTCCCCTGCCAAAGAAAGTAAGGTTGCAATGACAACATAACATAGTGTGTGTGAATCCAGAAAGGTGCATTAAGTTATAACTCATCACATAAATCCAGCAAGTTATCATGCAAATTGAGGTAGTGGATGACAATGCATAAGAATTTAATGCTAGCTAGTGGATGGAAAGTTAAAAGGGGATTTTTGCCAAATTTTTATCTCACCAAAAGTCGAAAGAGCATTGTAAGCATCAAGGCAATTAGGGTTTCTTGGCGAGTCTGTCTGAGTTGCAATTCGTTGAATCTACTTCCATGTCTACTCTCATAGTTGTTAAATCGCGATTGAGCCTCGTCTAGTATTTGAGAAAACCTCATACAAGGCAATGGAGATTGATCCGGTGGGCACATTTTCTAGTATACCTATTGGAGTTGTGTTAACTGAAGATATCTTGGAATACATTCATGTGAAACTTGATGAATTTGCTCACCATGGGAAGATGTTGAGTCTATGGATAGTCTATATGATCAGAGACATGAATATAAATGAATTTATATGTGTGAGCCACTATGTAGCCATTATTGTTGTAATAGTTGTTCTAGCATCCCATCTCTTTGAGTTATGTATTTTGCATATATTAAGATGTAGTTAGGAGGTCTCTTTAGTTTATTAGCAACAATCACAGGTTAGTTTTGATGTTGAGGGGTATCTTGAACAATTTTAGGCTCCACATGACTAGAAACATGAATAAAAATGAATTTATTAGGGTATTTGTTCTCCAAGGATTCATCTATAGAAGGGTGAGAATCAAGGAAAGTTCTAGTGACATAATCCTCTTGCTCTAAGGTATCCACATGAGTAGGGAAAAATTTGGGAGAAGGATTAGCAATATCCATCAATGCTTCATCTCTAGGAGAGATACCATGTATGAAAGGTAAATTGATTTTAAGAAAAGTGTTTATGATATCATCCTCTTTAACAAAATATCCTCAAGGGGGGGTACATTTTAGGAGAAGGATCAACATCATTCCTCAAAGCCTCGTCCCTAGAAGGGAGAAGTTTGGAAGAAGTGTTGATAATATATTCCTGCACAAAAATTCCCTCATGGATGGGATCACTTTTGGGAGAGGTTAAATCATAGCTATGGATGAAAGGAAGAGCTAATTTATCATAATATGCATAAAAGTGAACATCATGAACATCTTGGATAAAAATGGAAATTGAACTAGTGAAAGAAGATAACAACTCCATTTATAACACACACAATCAAACAAGATACTCATATTCCATATTAATCAACAATGATGTAACCAAAGAAATGTTCAACCAATGTATCAAATGAATTTATAGAAATTTCATACAAAAACTAGATTTGAAACTAAAAATTACAATTTATGCAAGCGTAAGAAGCGTCAGGTCAACTAAAATATTTTTTAGAGTTTTATTGGACTCCATAAATAAGTCATCCAAATTAATTGTGATGTTTGATAAATATAATATAATTAATAGTGTTTCTTGTAAACTGTGATAGTGTTTGAGCCTTGGTGCTTCCACAACCATTTACCAATAGTCTCATGTAGACCATATATTTTTATATACTTATTTCTAAGTCTATCAAAATCTCTCCTACTCTTTCTAAGTCACAATTCATTTATTCTAGCTTTCAATTAATCTTCTCAAACTTCTTTCCTTTTATATTTTTGGTAATACAACATTGTGCTCACTTTTGCTCTTCTCCACATTCCTTATTCTTTTGTGGTGTCTCTCCTCCCTTTTAACAATTTGTTTGTCTCCTTTCTCTAGTGTTTTCTTTCCATGTTAATTTTTCTTATCAAACTAATCTCCTCTCTAATTTATCTAGATCTCTTGTTATCTCCTTTTTCGTTTGTGTTTTTTGATTTGGTGCTATATTACTCTTTTATTTCATCCCATGGTAGTTATTTTATAACTTATTTTGATAGGTTGCATCCTTTCATGATTTCCTCTCAAAGATCCCCCCCTTTCAATTCCATATTCCCTAGATACTTAACCCTCTCTTATGAGGTTGACACCCAAGAAATAGTTCCACAATCTATAAAAGAGATTTCATCTATAATATCCCTATTTAAATCAAAATTTTGATTTTGCTTCCCTAATCTCCTTTTTACTACCTAACTAGGGTCTCGATAATAGAACAATGTTAGCAAGAAAAGTGAGGAGAAAAAATAAAAAAGTTGATCCCCAAGTATAATCTATATGTTTTATTTATACCCTAGACTTAGTAGTAGAAGAGGGATATGGGTTAATGTATAGCATAGAATCAAACAAGGTGGAAAAGTAACATGCAAAAAAAAAAAATTAAATCATACCCAAAAAATACCATATACACATAGATTAACTCTCATATATTCATGTAGCATATATCATGTTCACGTCATTATTTTATACAATTATCGTTGCATTCTTCTTATCTCTCCATAAAATTCCAATTACACCATTCTAATATACCTTTTCATACTCTTACTTCTTTTCCTATTACATAATCTTCTATTCTATACATATAATTTAATAATGGGATGTGTCTCTTACATTCTAGGACTCTTCTAAGGGATGTCTTTCTAGCTAGGAGCTTTGTAATCTACTTGCAATGATATATGGTAAGATTTTCTACTTTGTTTTGTTCAGTAGAATTTTCCCTATTAACAAGATCAAAGTTGGATCCATACCATAAGGATCAAATTAGGTAAATGATTGAATAAGGCTAGGATTATTGAAATTACAAGTTATAATATCTCAACTCAACTCCCAAGAAGACATATTTCTTAGCAAGGGTAATGTGATTACAAAATAAGAGGGTAAAATGTGTAGACACTTTTATGTAGTATATTTTCTCCCCACTTTAGAGTTCATTATAATGTATCATGAACCATGCAAGCTAAAGTAAGATATGATAGTAGTAAAACAATGAACATAATTAAAAAGTAAATAATTTAGAGGATAATCCCAACTTTTATTTATATCCTTGGACTAAGACTACAATTCCAAACCTATACACATAAACACCATAAGGAATTAGTGACACCTATACTAAAATAGTAGTAAAATAAAACACATCTTGCATTTTCTTGAACCCAAATTTACTATCATTGCATTATTAAAAAAAGGGGAATGAAATCAAGGATTTTGTACCAAGTTGTCCTACATGAGACCATGTGTGAATAATATAATTAAAATCAAATCAAATTGCAAGGGTTTTCAAGGAGCGGTAACCAAGTTGATGTAATCAATCTAAATATTTTGTGTCCTAAACAAGATTATATTTGTATATCTAATTGAGTTTAACACCTTCACATATAAAACATGAAGTCAAATAAAATCTAAAAGGTAATGTTTCCATGCATAGAGTTGTTGAGGAGTAAAAATCAAGGTATCCTTATTAATATGTGTTTGGAGAACCTAGTGAAAGTAAAGAATTTTGTGTAGTATGACCCTCAAAGGGAATGAATATGAATTGTATTGAATATAATTTGAGAAGAGGAGAGTGAAAAACTATAAAATGTAGCAATGTTTTGGTTCAAATATACAAAAAATAAATATTTTCTTATAGAAATGGGAAAAATTTACACTATACCCAAAAAAATTATACAACCATGAGAACAAGGCTTATACCAAAAATATATCATGAATGCGTAATATAATATATTTCATATGTCAAAGTGAGAATGCAGATAAAACATAAATTCCATAAGTAATGAATACATGTTGTAAATCATATTATATAGTAATAAAATGAATCTATCATGAAAAAAATACAGGGAAGGATCACATAGAAATATATGATTATGAAAGTGTAATAGTATTTTAATGTGTACTTCACCAAAGAGGATAATGAAATACCAAATACCACAACCACAAGTGGGGGGAAGGTACATTTCATTTAATGCAAAGTAAGAAAATGTAAAAAAATAAATAAAGTTGAACATATGAATGTGCAAGAAGGAGAAGGATGGAAAAAAAAAACACAACACACTTCAAAAAGGCCAAAGTAAAGCATGCAACAAGAATGAGACAAGAAAATGAATATAACAAGAAGAATTTTTTGCTGAAATTCAAAATAAGCAATAAGAAAGAGATACAAGGAAGGGGGAGCACAACATGTGTGGCTTAATCAAAAGGGTCAAAGCAATGAAATCGATAGAAAAAAAAAACATACAACCAACATGATGAGAGTGTTTGTAAGGCTTTCTACACAGTTATATTATCTCAAATCTATAGGGTAAACACAAAAGTGACATTGTTAAAACAAAATAAAAATAAGATAAAAGATATCTGTCAAAAAATAAATATTCATAGTCACTTGTGACAACATGCACTGCTAAAAGTGTCTTTGCATCATCCACATGTTAACTAAGAACATAAAAAACATCACAAATATAAAACAAGGTAAAGTAAAATCATTTAAAAAGAAATGAGATCTTAACCGATTAGACTTGGATAATCTTAATTCACAACATCATCTTGTATGAAAATTATCTGATTTAGGTGAAGGAGGTAAACAAGAATTATATGATTTAGCATAAACCATGTGATTTGTTGTAGCAATTGGTTTAGATAGACACCTTTTAAGTGGACAATAAACTAATTATTTATAGCTTGTATCTATTTAAATTATTTGTACAAATAAAAGAGTGTATTGTGTTAAGGATGTTTCTTCGGATTTGGAATAGCTATAGCTATTGTAAACTTTTCCAATTTGAAAAGAGTGTTATATTCATGGAATGATAGAGTTACAACCTCACAATAATATATAACTTTTATCTATTGGTGTAAAAAAACCAATATATCACTTGGGCTTGATCAACTTAAGGACATCTAAGATAATGATAAAGTAGTTTGATGTAGGTATGATATGGCATAAGCTAAGTAAAAAAATTTGACCCACTTTTATTGGTAAGATAATACACCCAAGGGTATATTGTATAATGCCATTAAAAAATTAGTGCACATTTTCCTAAGAATACATATTGATCTTATTGAAAACAATGCTTGAAAAGAAAATCCTCTATACAATTGTTAAAATTGACAACTATGGCCAGCTAGAAAGCCACTTAACATTGTCCTTATTACTTTCCCTTGAAGAGGGACCGACCAAATATATTGATTATTAGGGATTTCATCAAATGAGTGCCATGACACGAAGTTATTTTAGTTTATTCTTCAAGATTGCCCAAAAAGTGATCCAAACCATAAGGCTTATCAATTTGTTCCTCCTCAGTATGTATGTCTTCCTCAATCACATCTAAGTTATTGGCTTGAGTATGAGGTGGAAAATTATTTATCTAAATTTACATATTTTTATTAGAAGGGGCCATATATTGATTTCTCCATCATTGACATCTTTGACATAAATCATATTATTATCTATATTTTGAGTTTTATGTCTCAAACCTATATACTTTTTCCTTGATATATTCATTAACTATATGATAGTTCAAACCTTTATCACATAAAGAAGTACCAATTTGTCTAATCTATGACAATGTAATTATATTTATCTCCTAACAAATTTTTCCATACAACATGAAGGGGATCATGGAGTTTTATAAATTTTATAACATTTTTAGCATAATAAAAATGGCATTGGAGGCCATTGAAGATGTAGAAACATTATTACGAGAGCACATCATATTAATCTTATCTAAAATATCACCACCCCTCTTGAAAACAAATGATTGAGATATATAAGGGTATGATGGCTACTATGGAGGATGGGAAGATTTATGATTAAGTTCATTTTCCTCTAATGAGTTTAACTCAACATTTCTAGCATTTTATTGTATAAGTCCATGAATTAGGTGTAACTATTAAAACTCACCTCCTCTTGGATTTTAGGCAATAAAATATTGATAAACAATCCTTGGAGCTCACCGTCTAAAATTTATAGTAGATGTTAACAAAAAGGTATTAAAAAAGAATTAAAAAGCTCATGAACTCTTTCATGACAACCTTGTTTACATTCTACAAATTTAAAAATAACGACTTAAAAACCTATTCAAGTGGTGCACAAATGAATTAGCCAATTATATTTATCAGGATATGGAATCACAAAGAAAATAATATAGTCAATCAAGCATGTACTATTTCTAAATTATTAGTAAAATATTAAAAAAGGTATTATCATCATGCATAATCTAGAAAGTAGCATTAAGGATATCAAGTGGGTCATAGGGTCCCCTTTAGCATTATAGAATCAAACTAATGGGCCAAAAAACCCATTGGAAAAGGATAGGCAAAATCTCATAAGAGAATGGGTTGTATTTGATTTTACTTTTAATATCATTTTGGTACTTGAAGATAAGATATTATTTATTTATGTCTTGTCAATAGTTGAAGGATGAGCAAGAGGGGTGAGTGTGAGAATGAGTGGAAATAAGTTTGAAATGATATGTTAGGTGTAAATGGGTTAAGAAATGGTGTGCGAAGGTGGGATAATATAATGGGAGGTGTGGTAGTAAATAAAGGGATTATCTTGGATGTTAAAGGTGCAAATGATAAGGGAATTAGATATAGTGTGGGTATGAAAAATGAATAAGAAGAAGGGAAAGGGGGATGAGCATGTAACATAACCAATGTAGGATACGTATAAGGATGAACAATGGAAGATGAATCTTGGGAATGTTAGGGAATAGATGCATCTTTAGTAGGCTTGGGAGTAGACATATTAGGAAGATCATCCATTAGTTTAAAGGATTATCATGGTTATTTGAACTAGTAAGATATGTTCTAAGCATTTGGGTGGCAAGAGTAATATCTTGCATATCCATGGAACATGAAAAAAATGATCAAACAAGTCCTCCTCATTAAGGAAACAATAGTATTTTAGGTTTTTAAAATAGGTTCCTCCACTTGATTTATAGTCGAGTTAGGATTGAATCTAGGGCTCATTAGTGGACATGAGATAGGTTGAGAAATTGACATACAATCAAAAGATAAAGAAAATATAAATAAATGAAAAAAAAAGAAGAGAAAATTTAGATGTTACATAAAAATTTAAAAAAATCAAAATGATCAAATCTTTAATAAATTAGAAAATAAAACAAAACCCTATGGGAAAATAGAGTGGTTAAATGTATTGGGTTCACCAAATAAAGGTGAATAAATGGCTACCCTTTTTATTTTATTTAATGCTAAAGTAAAGATAAATGAAAGATTACCAAACAAATCAAACCCTAGACTAACACAAAAATAGTTAAATTGCATAAAAGACAAGTAAACACTAGATTGAAATGAAGATAGAAAGCTTAGCCCCTTCAATAAGGCTGAAATTTTGATATGATGCAATCCAACCAATTTCATGCTTTTGAACTATTTTTAATTGCCAACTTCAAATATGAGATGCCTACCTTAGCACAAATGTGTTGTTAACCCATGCATAGTAGCTAGATGGAATTGTTGGTGTGATTATAGGTGGATTATAGCTTCTTGATCTTGATCAATGATTCTATGTAAATTGTATGTTAGCATCCTTGGTTATCACATGATACTAAATTTGTGACTTTGCTGCAATAAGTGAAGGCAATGTTGATGAACACCTTTTGGGGCTTTCTATGTGGGGTTTGATGCTTATCATGTGTCTAAATCAAGCTCCATGTCATCGTTATTCTGAATGTGTAATTAAAAGGATTTAGGTGTTGAAAAGGAAGATGTTTGATGCTCACTTTAATGAATGGATGTTTTGACTTGATGTGATCTTGAACCACTCTTATGTTAAATGCTCAAATGATTGCTATGAGATACTTTTTTAGAATTCCTAGATCATATCTCTTAATTTGAAATTGTGTGTAAGCTAACATGAATGATCAAAGTTTCAAATGTGTTTAACTAGAGAACATGTTAGATTAAGTGTTGATGAAGGTGAATGGGATTGTGTTAGTGACTCTACCCAAGTTACATAATCAATATCAAAGTGAAGAAAAGGGGAGGGTCAAAATTAAACTTAGATCATAAGAGTTGAATTGTTAAGAGTGGGATGATGATGTATTCAATTAACTTGTACACTATATTCTTCCAATTGAATATCAAGATGAGACAATTTATTAATAAAACTAAAATATATATAAAACAAAAAACTAAAAATACACACATTTTACCTTTACACTTATATATGAACAATATTATATATTTCTATATTTAAAAAATATAATACACTATTCATATGGAATAGAATAATACACTATTTCATGTGAAAACACCAGAAGCAAAAACAATCAAGCTGCTAGCCTAATCCACCAAACTCTCTTTCTCTATATATAATTTTCAGATTCCATGGAGAAAAAAATAATGCAAGACAGTTCAGAGAACCATAAACAAATTGTACTGTTTCTTAAAAAATACCCCATTTGAATAAGCCGTTTTATGTCAGGTATACTGACCACATTGGAGACCATTGTGGGACGCATTATATAAGCTATTATACAGATTTCCTTTGATCAAACGTGCAATCCAACTTGCAATGCTTGACTTGATACAATAAAAAAAACACAGAGGCAGTGCCCACGTATACGCGACTCCATCTGGTCCCAGGTAACTATTTTGTTCCCCATGCCCCATGCCCCATTGAGCAGTGAGAGTGAGGACCCACAAACACAGATCACTCTTATTCAAAACACGGCTTGTATGATGAATCTGCAACTCACATTGATATGGAAAAGACACCCCTTTTTTTGTGTGGGGGAGACCACTCAATTCATATGGAAAAGTTGTACAGTCCATATTACCCAGAGAATACCTAAAAAGGACAATAACGAATATTGTGGAGTGATAAGGTGTTGATAAAACCCTGGCTTGATTCAATCTACCTTGCACATGAAGTGACACCTCATTGAAGACAACTGCATTGCATTGACATTCAGTTCATCAATTATTTTATGGTGATGTTGACCTTATCTTTTTCAAGCTTCTTAGATTCCATCTAAGACCTGTAAAGTTGAGTTATGTGCAGAAGAATGTTAGGAGGGATTTTGAAGAACAGCAGCTAGAAGATATTATCAGCCAGCTAAAAGAGGACATTAAGTTCCATAGGGTATCTTTAAATTCAGTACAATGGTTAAAAGGTGAATTTTGGTTAATAAAATTATGATAATGGCCTAAAGTTTTAGTAGGAATGAGGAGTAAAATTTCTATTGACCAACAAAGAGAGTGATATTTAGGTACAGTGGTCAAACATAACTTGGTTTCAAGAAATTTTCTTTCAAAAAATGACACATGTTAGATAAAGTAACACGACAAATATATTTGAAAGATTTGCAGTACTAGAAAATGTGGCCTATGGTCCCATGTTTACAAAATGCTAGGCATAACGAAGTGATATGTAATGGAGTAATTTTTAAGCTATTGCTTAACATGTGGTATTCTGTTTAGATTTTTTAAGAATGATGTTAAGATATTATTATTTATAATCAATGAGTTTGTATTTTTATTTTGAGTTATGTCAGTGTTCTAAAGGTAGGTCATGAATAAGAAGATGATAGACACATTTTAAAATGGTCTAGCCTTATTTCATTGGGCCATCTCTAGTCCTTAGAAAAGTATCGAGCATTGTGGTTGACATTTTATTGACGACAAGAGGCATTCACAAGCTAATGATGACAATAACTTTGTACAAAGGAGAAAATTTGAGTAGAGATTTGAGTGAAGTCCAATTTTTCTATTGCTATCTGGGGTATTCCAAAAATATATGAATTGTGCAAGTCCCTATTCCTAGGCCTTCCACATGATATTGAGTGGGCTTGAAAATACAAGTTTGAAGCGTTTAGAAATAATAGTATGTCATTCAAATAAAATGTTGTCCACACACCATTGATAGAAACATTAGATATTCCTGGTAAACCAAGGTCTTACATGGTTCACCACCCTTTAAAATATGAATTATCCATTGGTGATGGGACACTTAATTTCAATTAGAGAATCCATGGTCATAATGGTCACTCTATCATTAGAATCTTTATGTGAAAACCGATAGGATGAATGGTAGATATGAATGGTCACGACCATGGCTCCTAATTATCTAGTTTCTTTTGAAAACATGTCACGAACCAAGACCATATATCATTGAGACTAACACAGATTGAAGGGTGATCCAAGATATCTTGTGCTTTCCCCATGTTTGATTTTGTGTTATTTAGTTGCAATCCATGGTGGGGTTGGGTCTTCTAAAAAATATGCAATAGATTTTGTTCACTAAGAAATTAGAGATTGAGACATTAAAGTTTAAGGACCTAGAACTTCCAAAGGATTGATTACATTGGCATTCATATTATCAAGGAATAACATGCAACCACTTGTGAAGTGTGGTTTCAATGCATGGGCATCATTCAAGAGTTTAATGTATTTGATAAGATTCTTATCATGGGTTCTTTCAAGGAGGTAATTGAGAGAATATACAACCAATACATAGAGAAAGGGAGCCGACAAACAACAATGATGATTCGATTGGAAGCATAAATAGTGCATTACAAGAAACGCTAAGTGAGAGTTTAGGGCCATGACATTTAAGAAGAGAAGTTAAATTCACTGAATCATCCTGGGAGAAAAATTAAGTCATCCAAGTGTCTTAATACTGAAGGATGATCTAGTCTTGTCACAAGCTTTATCAAATTCCAATTTTAAAATAAGGGTATCTTGTATGATCTTTTATCCCATTCAATTATTTCTCATTTCAAGACCAAATTGTTAATACTAAATCTACTACCCAATAAACCCCTTTGTTAAAGCCTAACAATATTGTGATACACTAAGGAATAGCTCGAGGAATAAAATTTGTATGAAATATTGAGAAAATCAATAGGTCTACAACCAATAATAGGGTCATTATCTTGTAATATTAGATATTACATGTGCCTTGTAAATATTCATGTTATGTTTTGGGCTCTCTTTAGTATTTATGACTCCTAGTATGCTTGACCTTTTACCCACTCCTAGTATTAGCATTGTGTTGTATTTTGTATGATTAACTCTATTTCATGTGTTATCATGTCATAGTTATTTTTGTGTTATATTGTATTCCCATATTGTGAATTTTTTTTGTGTGTTGTACTTGGATGCTATTGTGATGCATGATACTTTTTATAGTGTACTAACATCCTCATATTGTACAATTATTCATCATTTATTTTTCATTTACTAATATCTCTTCAACTTTCAAATATGCTTTTATTATTTTCATAGACCTATTTTTTTAAAAGTTGATAGTCATTTTAGCATGTTGGATTGTCTATTCGGATTTTCTCTCATTCCAATATTTTTCTTCTCATCCCTCATGCAACATTAATCTCTACCATTCCACACTCTCAATATTTTTATAACATTCTGCAACATTTTTCAGTACTCTTGTTGGTCCACCATTGAGGACAACCATTGTGATTTATATGTGACATTGTTCAAGTTTCCATTCCATTTATATTCATTTCCATTGTTAGTGATATGTTTAAATATTTCTTTGTTATAGACACCAATTGGGAGCTTTATCTTCATTTCCTTTATCTTTCTACACACACACACACTAGGGTGTTCACCCGCATATACCAAAAATTTTACATCAATATTTTGATCTATAATTATTGTTATTTTTTTTCTATATTCACATAGATTAAAAGCACACACTCTCAAGTTCTACTTTTTATCTTTGTTACCCATGGAGATTGAAAAACCATAATAGGCACTTGACCTAAACGAAAGATTTATGCGACCACCCCTTTTTTCTATCTTCAAGTTGTAGGTGCTTAAAATCAACTAAATGCATAGAGGCTCACTATTCCTATTGATCGTTATTTTGCATTTTATTTATTTTATTTAGAATCATCAAATTATAGCCTTCTCTAGAATACTAGTTATTGTTATTCATATGTAGCATATCCTAGTGTGCTACTCTTGCTTTTGTTTGACCTTGTGGGAAGGTATTTTCTAGAATCTATATATGATTTTGAGTTTTGTAAGTTTTCTAGATTCCATCATATAATAGGGACAACAACACTAAACTAGGATGATGATGCACCATGTAGATGATTGTGTGACATGATAACATCTAAAACGGTTGACTACTCAAGTTGATAGCTATGTATATCTTGAGTTCCTTTTCTTTGTTGTGAATTTGGATTTTCATTTATGTTCATTAGATTTTAGTAATTAGCATTTTCATAATCCATCTCACTTGACATAATATAAAACTTGATTTCATTCTTAATTTTTATTTTACATATCATTGCCCTCGACGATGAGTTTTATGAACGTTGAATGATGAAAAAGATAAGGGAACCTTATTTTTCATCTTTGACATAACTATCACATCCCTTTTTTTGTACTAACTTAATTTATGGAATGAAAATCCTATTTTTCATTTCCCACATCTCCCTTAGTCTAATTTTGTGTGTGTGTTCTTCCTCTTTTGTTCTCATATGTCTTTCTAAGATATGGGAAAATTTCTAAGTATGGGAACATGCCCAATCTTGTAAGTATTTTTCAATCATCATAGATTAAAATTTCCTTTTCTAGGCATGCCTTCCCATCCAAGTCTAACTTTTCCTTGGTCTGGTCCCCACTAGAATTTCAAACTTCGCCTTCTTTGCATCTCGTTCTACCCAACTCTGTATTTATCATTTATTCCCATTAGAGTATCATGCTTCTCCCTACTAGCATTTCTTCTAATCAAATCCTAACTCCTCACCTCCTAACTTGTGGTATTAGTCATGCAATATCTTTGACTCCTAAACTTTGGTACTCCCACATATTTTATATTTATTAACTCACCTACCTACCAACTTATCTCGAAGCACCATTAATTGCTATATTTAGTGTGAAAAATTTGAGAAAGTATTTTCTCCTACCAAGAAAACATTGAATTTAATCTTTAGGGTTCATGTCTATGTGAACCTTCAACAATGCATATAGAGAAGGTAACCTTGCTGCCATCAATACAATGGTTAGAATTTAAACCCCATAGTGCCTCTCATCATTATTTTAAAGGACATTTGTAGATCATACAAAAAAAAAAACCCATGCCTCCTAAGTACATCCAAGCACACATGGCATGATTTCAAGTACAATTTAAGGTGAAAATGACACTAATTAGCCATGAGAATTTTCTACTATATACTAATCATGAGATATATTTTAATGCAATATTTTACATTCTTTCTATGGTTTTTAAGCATTTAGAGTATGAACAGAAGGTGATAATCATGAAAAATATTCACAAACCCTAACTATAAAATTATTCTAAGAAGTTATTTCCAAATGCTTGAGTTCAAGGATAAAATATCATGGATCCATTGGAGGTTGAAGGATAAAACCCCTCTTTTTCAAAGGAGTGATCTCACATAGAGGTCATATTACACTTTAATAGTGATAGATATCATTAATATTGAGATTTTACTATACTTACTATTTTTGTGGGAGTAAGCTTTGTATTTCCTTGTCTATTGTGCTACCCTAGTAGCATTTTGTGTTGTATTTTTGACCCATTAAAAATTCCAAAACCTTGTTCTAGCCATTGGTTATTTTTGTAAATCTAGGTTATTAATGTAATATAAAATAATGATAAATCTAGGTTATGTTAAATTTAGTAAAATATATTCAAGTCTGAAATTTGTACCTCTATTCCATTTGCTTGCCTAATTGGTAATGCAATGTTGTCAATATTGTTGGGAAATGAAAAGGTTTTTCGGGGGTTTACTAGATTTGAGAAGAATAGATTAGGTTTTTTTATTTGAGGGTGAAATAATTAAGTTTTAGTATAATATTGGTTCATTAATTTAGCTAGTAAACCTTGATGTAATTTAGGATTTAGAAGGTTTTAAGTAAATATATTTAAATTTGTTGAAAAAAATTGCTTGATTATTTGTTGAAACATTAGAGTGGTATATTAGCATTATTAAATTTGTATAGCAGAAAGTTATTTTCCAAAGATATTTATTGGGGATATTAGAGTGGTATTAAAGCACTATTAAATTTTATATACTTGAATGTTATTTTCTAAAGATATCCATTAGGGATATTACAGTGGCATCGAAGCTAGTTTATCTACTAGTATGTGAATCATGGGGCTATCAAATATTATTGATAATTCTAATGCTTCAAACCACATTCAATGTATATGAAACTCTCTCCATATAGATTCAAAGAGAATTTTTTACACTTAAAAGAATTGATGATAATATTAGTAGAAGAGATTGTTAAATGGTTTGCAAGATACTAAGATATTTTAAGGTAGCTCTATCATTTATAAAATATATAGAATTTTTTCCCAAACCATCTCAATTGGATAAAATTCAAAGGCATACAAGTACAAAAAAGAGGTAGAAAAAAAAGAACATTGCAATTCTAGCTAAAGCACATGGGAAAGAGAAGAGGTCTTTATAGAGTGAAGAATGTGTACAACCATACGCACAATCAACATCAAAGTATAAATCATTTTTCAAAGACACCATACAAGAGTATCTCAAAAGAATTCTCACATAAGAAGGGACATAATGCACCCCCCTCAGACAACCACTTGTGTAATTGTTACAAAGTAGATAAATGAAGGTACCAAAAATGAGTTAAGAAGAAAGAGACTTTGCTTCTCTTGCACAAAAGCTTGGGAGTTAAGCCACAAATATTAAGTAAAATTAGGTGTTAATAGGAAAATAAGAGAGGATGGAAATAGAGATTCAATAAGTCATAAATGAGCAAAAGGAATTAAAATTGGATGTTGCAAGTAAATATTCCTTGATTAATAGTCCAATATTCTCCAATGAGCTCTCACTTCAATAAAGTGTTAATTATAATGAAGTTAATGAAAATTAACATTGCAAGAAATTATATTCATCACTATTAGCAAGGAAAACATAAACCCCTTGCATGAGGACAAAAAAAATTATCCAAGAAGCATAAGTGGTAAAGGACACCACTCCTCTAGAAGATAGTATAGAAATCTATTAAATGAATAGAAAATTATACAAGTGAGCATGAGGAAGAAGAAAAGTCAAACCTACATGAGTGTGTGAGTAAACAAAATAGGGAAGAATTTCTCATATCAATGGATAGGATGGAACCTAACGTTGAAAAATGTCTCTATTTTTTTATTTTTTTAGTGATATCATCTTGTTAATTGTGCAAAGTACACAATCTTGAATTTGGTAGTTGAAGTGATTGATCCTTCTACCCCTAATACCAAAAAAGGTTATCTTTCTTATATTCTTCATGGAAGAAAAATGTAAACCTTTTTATTTCTTCCTTGAGTTGTACTCAAGAAGTAAGAAGGATAATAGAATCATGGATTTGGGATTTAAAATATCATTTTCATATTATATTGTTACCATGTTTTGATCTTGATGAGAAGTATCATAGTGATGATGAGAGGATGAAGAGGACTAAATGAAAAGGGAACATTTTCTCTCCACTTCAATATTTGGCATGCATGATAGTATGGAATTCAAACATTCAAGGTGTTCCTAAAATTCATCATGGTAGAAAATTCCATACTCTACTATCACCTTAGATGCCAAAAATGACAACCAATAATTTGTATTATTTTTCCATGATCATTTTTAAACATGTTAGAAGGTATGACATTATAAGAGACCAAAAAAAATGGATTATAACTCTCTAATGAAGAATTCAAGGTTCTTATGAGCAAATTGAAACCAAATTTCAAGCCAATTATAAAGAACTTAGGTATGACTTGACTCAAAATATTATTAAAAACATGATTTAATTTTAGAAGGTTTGATTCGGCATAACATCTTGGTCCAAATATTCTATGTAGATAATTAGTTGGGGAGTTAGAAATGGATGATTATTCAAAGGAGTTAGTTGATATTCAAACACTTGATGCTAGAGAAGCATTAATTTAGTTTCCCATGAAAATGATTAGAATTTTTATGATTCAAATCTAGCTTGGGGTGGTTAACTCGTATGGAGCACATGAGAAATAAAAACATTAGAATTAAATCAATATTATTCTCAAAGGGAAACACATCTCAATAAGAATAGAAGGTCATGTGGCATCTACAAGTAATTTTCCTTCCATTATCAAAATGCTTCTAATATATTATTGTGTGAGGATGCTATAGTTTTTTGCCAAGAGAAAAATAAGAAATGTCATCTTTCCAATGTGGGGTAGAGTTCTACAAAGCTATATGATTGGAAAGAGCAATTGTTGGCACAATAACAAAGAAATAGGTGCAAGTTTTAATCGACCTAGATGGCATGAGACTCATTGAAGAGATAATTATAATTTGTACAAAGGACCAAAAGACAATGAAGGGCCATGGATAACATAAAATTTATAGTGAGCCATAAAAATAATAAACACCTTGATAACAACAACAAATATCTTAATCAGAATAAAATAAACGTTATTGAGTTTTTTAATTCAAAAATATAATTATCTTCTTTCTATTATTTCTTCCCCATTAATTACTCATCCTCCTTAATTTGATACTTTCCCAACATCTTTTTTTGACCAAAATTTGATCCCCCTTTCTTGTCTCTTCCTCCCTTTATCTTTCATTTTTATCTCAAAATTTAAGTAGATTTAACTATCTCATTTAATTTTAGAATAGGTTCTTGCAAGTACCCCTTCTTTTACTATAGTGTTAACATCTAGAGTCTTATGATGAGATATTTACGTCAAATTAATTAATTTATTAAAAAATGTAAATGGATGTTCACTTCCTTTAGTAATAAGTTTCTCCTAGTGTTTGGAAATGTGTCTCGGGCTTGCATTTTGTGCTATGGTTTATTAATTATCAGTAATTATTTATTATTTTAGCCTCATATTAAGAAATGAAGATTCCCACTTCATGATGGAACTATTTAACTTTTTTAAAGATATTTTGATAGGTTTATAAGAGGTTGTAAGAGTTGTTAGCAGTTGTTGTCATTGATGACTAAGTGTTGTCATTGATGTCAACCCTCAATATTATGGAAGATATTGGAAATTGTTGCTAGTGTAGTTATGAAGTTGTCCATTGGTGTCAACCCTCTATTTGTGTGTTGTCATTTATGATATGTTTATATAAGCATAAGTTGCTAATGTGTTGTGATGTTTCTGATGGAGATTGTTACAGATTATGGTCGTTGATGTATAGTGCAGATGGTTGGTGATTGAAGATGATGGATGTCCACCTACTTGGTGTTGATGTCTATACTTAGTATAATGTTACTGATTGTGTGTTTAAGAACAATGATAATGAAGATCTTTTGCCCTTATATGTTGATCCTTATGACAATAATGGTGTTATGCTCATGATGGTAGAGATGGTATAATGATGATGAAGTAATATTTTTTGGATGGTCTTGTGCATACTACATGTTGTAGTATCTCTTTTGTTGCTCTTGAGTGAGAAAATGTTGTTGCAAGGTTCTTTGGTCTCCAAAAGTTGGTGAAGTGTGAAGATGTGGGAAAGTGTGTTGAAGACAATCTAGAAGAATGCTCCACATTCTTCCACATTGGGTGCTATGGTATTGTGGTTCTAGATTTAATGTTTATACTTAGTGGGCGTTGAACTCCTATCTTTTTTAGATTCTTGGTGTTGCAGTTGATGTTTATGGTTGAGGCAATAGTTGACAGTTTGATGGCTAGTTAGGACTGGTCCAAAAAATGCTTCATATTGCTCTATACTTATGTTTCTATTTTTATGTCTTGGAGGACATGCTTATAATGTTATTGTAGTGCCTTAGTTCACTTTTTAGGTGATGAAGTGTACCACAAGTATGTTTGTGATGTTTTGTTTCATGACTATGTTTCTTGGCCTTCCATGTATGAAGAATTTGGTGTTTGTTTTGGTTCTGCCAACATGTTTTAGTTTGTTCAAGACTACACATTACCCAAATAGTGGAAGCCCTTGGTTGTTTTATGATTGATCCTAGATGAGATCATTGAGATATATTTAAGGCCTTCAAATATTTGTAAGGTACCTCAAATTACTCTATTTTTTATCATGAAATATTCTATAGGGAACCAAGATTTAATGAAAATTCATGGGTTTATAGAAGTATATTGGGAAAGTAATTTTGATAGTAGAAGACCTACCAATGGTTTTTTAATTCAATTGAATGAGTGAGCAATAACTTATGGTCACTTTATCCAATATAAGGGTTAAATATATGGAATATAATAATGCATTTATTTGGCTTAAGAGATCATGCTTAGATATGGGGATAATTAAGGGAGCTATCAAAGTTATTTGTGATAGTTCAGGTGGCATATTCCAAGCAAAGAACATAACCTTTTAATTTCAAGCAAAGAACATAACCTTTTAAGTGAGGATAAAGCACATAGATGTCCTTGGACACTTGAGGTTGCGAGTTATACTAGTAAAGATATAATCCTAAGATAACTAAGTTTTATGTCAAAGTGGGTATTATATTTGTTTTCTAGGATGCTTTAATGTTTTTGAAGTTTTTAGTTGTATTCATGCTAGAATGTGCTAACAACTACAAAAAACAAATTTAAACTAAAAAACAAAAATAAGTAAATGAATGCAATGCTTTTTTTATTTTAGTGCTATAAAATAAATGCAACTATAATGAATGTATCTAATCGAAAAAATTCTATAAAAATATTTTCTATATTAATTTTACAAATATGAATAACATGATTTTCATTGCTTTAATGCTTTTGAAGTTTTTAGTTGTTTTGATGTTGGAGTATGCTAACAACTAAAAAAAAACAAATTTAAACTAAAAATAAAAATAAGTAAATGAATGCAATGCTTTTTATTTTAGCACTATAAAATAAATACAATTATAATAAATGTATCTCATCGAAAAAAAAATATACAAATATTTTCTATATAAATTTCACTAATACAAATAAGATGATTTTCATAATAAAGAAAACAATGTATATAAATAAAAAAATTGAAGACAAATTCCAAGAAAGAATACAAAATCATGGAATTTCTAATTTGTTTAATATTCACATTACGTAAAAATGCATAGGCTATGGGGGGCGGGGCTAATCGACAAATGGAATTAAGCAATCAAAACTTGCCATGACTAATTCAAACTTTAGCGCGCATCTAAAATTGTAGAGTAGAATAAAATTCAAATGGAAACTAACAAGTTGTTTTGAAATTTGAGAACGTGAAAAATTAGAATGGTGAGAAGCAAAACGCCTAGGATGTAATGTAAAATATTATTAGTTTTGTTGAGTGGAATTTATCCTAATTTGTTTTAAAATGATTAAATTTAGGAGATGAAATAGGACAATGAGTGATGATTTTATTAGGGTTGTGACATAGCCAAAATTTTAAAACAATGTTTTGCAACCGGCCCACTAACTCAAACAGCACATGTATGCACTTACAACAAACAAGGGATCACAAATACAAAGCTTTTAAAGCATGAGGTACACATAATTGGTTGCAAACAATTTAGTACAACATGTGGATGGTTGAAATTTTTAAGAATAATGCATCACGAAGTGTTTTTAGGAATTTAGAAGGTTAAGGTTTAGGCTTGAGAGAATGATAATGGTTTGAGATTTTTAATTTCAACAAAATTGTTATCAAGGATGTTATGATTAATTTATGCAAATAGTTTATAGATAATTAAAATTGGGTTGGAAATAGATAAATTTAAATTTAAGAGAGGATGAGTCTTTTTTCTATAAGGTAAATGTAAAGTTGAGAGGATTGAGGTATAAATAAGGATATAAGACCACAAAAAAGCTATATACCTTGTGTAGCAAATTCTTAGAGATGAGAGACCTTGGGTAGAAATAAAGATAAGACCAAAAACACTTGTAGACACATGCACCTATAAAGTAAATACAAATGAAATGAATAAGATGACATAAACAATCAAGTAAACTTAGAATGCAAGGGCACAAAGTTGGAGTAGGTTGTTGAAGAGAAATTAGCATCGATTTTACTAAAATCGTTATTTTTTATAATTCTGAAGGGAAAATAATCTCCACATCATTTATAAGTCTAAGTAATGATAGTTGTGTGTGTGAAAAAGTGAAATAAGAATCTGAATCTGCAAGACACGACACTTCAATTAAGTCATTACATGTATGGTTAGACATATATAAGCATGAATAATAAAACTATAACAAATCGACTAATTGACTTCTAAAAGACGTGAGTATACGATTGCTCTCAGATTTGTATAAGCAATACCAGTGACTAGACTACACCAAGACGAAGGATTTAATCTATACAACAATGATATTAAGCTAAATGGATGCAAGATGGACGAAAGATCCAAGCAATAATGAATTCAAGCAATATGGATTCAAGCAATCATGGAAAAAACTAAACTAAGATGCAATAATCTCAAAAAGCAAGCACAATATATTCAATGACTCTAGAGCAAAATCAACATAATAATAATCTCCACGGTGTTTCTCAAAAATCTATGAGGTGATTTGAATGAGAGTTGAAGGTTGAATTTATAGAGAATTACAAGAGAGATCAAGAAAAACCTCAATTTAGGATTAATTGAAATAATTGAGAAATCAAATTCAATTAACCTTGAGATAGATTCCAATTGTAGTTTAATTGAAATGCATTTAAATAAGAAGTTCAAGTTGCATTGGAAATAAGATTTAATTAATTCCATGCATTTGTGATAAAAATAGATAATTCTTTGATTTATTCAAGAAAAAGTCTTTTCAATGCAACTGAACTTCTTTTTTCTAAAAATTTTTGAGTTCCAATTTTAGAGAATGATTAATAATTCATTTAATTGCTTTTTTAATTTCAACTTCCCAATTTAGAAAAAGAAAAAATATCTCAAGTTTGATTTCTCTCTCAATTCAATTCTTTTATTTTATTTTCAATTCAACTCTTGCTTTGTAATTAATTCCTCCTTTGTAATAAATTAATTCTTTTTTTGCATGATTAAATGGCAAATTTATTAATTAATTAAATATGCTAGGATATTTAATAAATTAAATAGGACAGTTGATCAAAATGATATTCTTGGAATGATTTAATTAATTAAATAAATATTTAATTAATATAAAATAATTCACTTGCCATGTGACATTTAATGATTAAAGAATTAATTATGTGCTCAAGATTGATTTAATTGCCTTTGGTTAGGACCTTGGTGATGTTGTCGAAATTAGGGGCCCATGGTTTATGTGACCATTTTTAGGGTATTACATTTGTCCCTCTCTGAATTAATGTGAAAGCAGTGCATTGGTTCAAAGAATAGTTGATGTCTAGGAGATACCAGTTCTGAACTTGATTGATCAAGAACCAGATAAAGAGCAAGGTGTTTAGCTTGATTTGAGTGATGAAGCTTAACAGAGTTTGATTAAAGCGATACCGATCCCGAACTTGATTGAATTAGGAACGATAGAGAGCAAAGATACTAAACTTGAACTTGATTGATCAAGAAGCGGATCTTACTGATCTATAACTTGATTGAACTAGACGTAGTGAGCGAAGATAAAATCGATCTTGAACTTGATTGATCAAGACATGATGAGCGAAGATAAACTATCCAGCTTGATTCGATGCGATGAAACTGAACACCTACTTAGATTGAGCATGTGATCAAAGAAACTCTTTAAAAATTTTCTTGAATTTAAACGAATAATCAGCTTGATGAAAAGCGATGAAACTGATTAACATTAAGAGACTGATTCAGATGAAGACAAATATCAACTTGATATGAAATGATGAAACTGGTATGCCCCTAGCGATTGATTCGATTCAGATGATCGAGAGATCTCAACTTGATATGAAGCTAAGACGCCCTTAGCGATAAGAATTTGTTTGATTTTCTTTAGTTTAAAAGATTTTTGCTCGACTTTTGATGAAGATTTGAAAATGTTCTCGACTTTGAAGATGTGAGGTCATAAGGTCATGAGTATGCCCCCTCGGGAGCGAAATTGAAAGATAGTGAGGGTACATGATGATTATAGGCAATTGTTGGCAATGATAATTATTTGAGCACAAATGATTCAGAGGAATATTTGAAAATTTGGCATTTTGATGTTGAAGTTGAGCGCAAAGTTCTTTTGTAGAATAAAATGAGATTCAACGTTGATTCATGAGAAATTGAGTTCAATTTGAAGAAAGAATGAGCTTTTGATGAAAAGCGCTAAGTGGTCCAAATTGTGAAATTGACTAGCAAAATGATCTTGAATTTCGATTTCGATCCCGAAAATGGAGTCTGAAGCTAAGGGTACAATTTTCATGTCCATTGGAGCAAGTTCAAAAAATTAGGGTTTTGGCTATATAAGGGGTAAAAGTGTCATTTTCAATTCATTTTAACCCTCCAAGTTTGAAAATTCAAAAAGCCTTCTGTGAAGAAAAATGGTGGTTCCCACTCATGAGCATCGATTCAAGCGCCAGAGACGACATAATCGACCTCGGAACTATGAGCCAGCAGTAAGTGATCGATCTTAAGCCTGTTATTCATTTTATTTTTAAATTTTTTTGTTGAATTTTTCACTTTTTGGCATGTTGAAGTCAACCGTTTTCATTTTGTCGTGCGAGACAGGATCCTGTCTTGTACGACAAACTGATCAAGTTTGGTTTGTTGTTTAAAGTCGTTAGTTTTGTCGTACTAGGCTTACCCTTGTGTCGTACGAATACCTTCAAAGTAGCCCATTTTGTTGTCCTAGAGGTATTCTTGTGTCGTATGAGAGTCTTTTGTCGTACTAGGCCTATTCTTGACTCGTACGAGTTGTTGCCTTTATTGTGTTATGTTGTATGGAAAACAGTGAGCATTTTTAAAAGTGAAAACTTAAAATTTTAATTTTGCAATTGACGTAGTTGAATTTGCGTGTTGTTTTACTTCTCTTATAGGCTTATTTGAAATATTTCCTGATGCTTCATTGTTTGATTTTTACAGGTTCGATTGCCTCATGTTCTTTTCAGATGTGTATATCCACCGACGATGACATTAGTTCGTCAGTTGTCAAATGTGGACCAAGCACATATTGATTTGTGCAGATTGACACACCTTCGTGATTTACCTGATATCCATGTGAATCACGGGATGCTCACTGCGCTTGTAGAGAGATTCCATTGAGCATAACACATTCCATTTGCTAGTTGGGGAGATGACCATCACTCCCAAGGATGTTTACAGGATTCTCTATATCCCTTTTGTTGGGGTAAGGTTGATTATGATGCAGTGCAACTTCCTGGATTACTAGTTGTTAGACATGTTTTCAGGGATCCAGACATTCTGGCATGTTTTATCAGTTGGGACGTGATGATGAGAAGGTATAGTGAGGACTTTCCATTGGCTTGTGTCTTGGCAAGTTTTATCGGCTGCTTTCTGATGCCAGACAGGGGACAACAAGGATTTTTGTGTGGATGGGGCAGGATGTTAGAGAGGCTTGTAGAGACCCCTCAGAGATTAGGCTGGGGTTCTTGTATATTAGCACACATGTATCACGAGATGCATGAGATTGTATATAGGGAGGGGAAGAGCATGGCTACAGGAGTTTTGATTTTATAGGTATGGGCTTGGGAGCACCTCCCAGTTTGCAGGTCGGTTGTAGATGACGACAGGGATCCTGGTCAGCCCTTTGTATATAGATATTCAGGTTATGTCACTTAGCCCCATCTGGGCAAGACAAATTTTTGGAGATGACAGCTGGATGATTTGATAGCCGTTATATGGAGACCGTATAGGGGTCTAGAGTCATGGGATGAGTGGAGGATTGTTCGCAGGGATCTGTTCATGACTCATCCACTCATCGGCAGATCACAGACTGTTGTAGAGTGATTCATTGTTTCTCGAGTGATGAGGCAGTATGATAGACCTTAGGGGATCTCGTAGGAGTTCACTGCATACGCGCGTTATGCAGATGAGGAGAGGCGGGGATGGGCACCGAGATTATCATACACCCTTGGTATGCAAGAGCTGACTGGGTTACAACGAATGAGGTAGGATTATATGGAGGATATTGCAAATGCAGGGGTATTGCCCCAATACAGGGATTGGTTCCAGTAGCACCCTTTTCCCTAGATTCACTGATCCAACAAAGCAGGCACCTCGCATAGAGGAGGTTGAGGATGATTTCCCTGCATAGGGACAGGGACAGAGAGTGGATGCTCTAAGGTGGACAGGTGGCGATCCTAGTGCTACCAGCAGTAGGGTTCCAGCTGGAGATAGGCAGCAGAGGGGAGAGGGTGGATCCCTAGGGAGTGTTGGTGTTAGGTTGGGTGGAGTGAGGGTGCCTAAGGGCGGAGGTGAGGAGGAACGAGTAGCTCCGAGACAGGTCAGGAAGAGACAGGAGGAGTAGGGTGAAGCCGAAGGTGAAGATGGGGGTGGAGATGGAAGCGGAGGTGGTGGCGGAGAGCAGGGGGTCGACGCATCATGGTCGATGAGAGAACGCCTAGTAGGTTTACAGTCACAGCTGACAGTGGCGCAGACTCAACTGGCGGAGCAAGACTGACAGCTAGCAGAGCTTAGAGAAAAGAGAGATCGTCAGGTCGCAAAGATGAGGGCAGAGTGAGATGCTTTGTAGCAGGAGGTTCTCCACTAGACCAATCGGGTAACCTATTATGTTGCGGCTTACAACGTAGCAGTTCCATTAGCGTAGCAGGTTGTTCTGTACTCGCTATATATGGCATGATTAGAGGGAGCTCGAGCACCTAGGCAAGATCTCGGTCAGTAGGCTCCTCCTCCTCCACAACTTGGCAATGAGGGAGAGGCAGAGAGCTAGATTTTTTTTTAGCTCTGATATTTTTTGTAGACACCCATTTTTTTGTAGCCCTTATGATTCTTTCTCTGATGGGAGTTTGTATATGTTAGTTGACATTGTTTTGTACTCTGAGACCTTATACGATATATATATATATATATATATATATATATATATACAAGATCTGATTTGACATCTTTGTACTTGTGTTGATTCGACTATGAGATGCTTTCTATATGCTTTATTCTATATGTATGCATATCTTTTCATCATGGATGTATGTAATACAAATTAATATGGATGTCTATTTTTTGTTTCTTTTCATATGCAAATAAATGATGAAAAAAAAAATGAGTAATGAGTAATGGAAAAAATTATTTTTGCATGCAATAAGGTGAATGCAAATGAGTAATAATGAAATGTATGAATCTATATAAGATGTTTATGTATGCAACTAACATCTCAAAACACAAGTACTCGATTAGAGAAATGATGAAAAAGAGACCACTTAGCTAAGAAATGATGATGCTTCCAGCTCCCATAAAATAAAGAGATCATTATTATCATACTGAAATCACTCTAAATTCACAAAATACAAAATGAAATGCAAAATGAGATGCAAAATGAAATGCAACCTAAACCTAGTCACTAGATTTGAAATGCTTAAGTTTCATCGCTGAGCGTTAACAAACATAGCAGGCAGAGTAGAGTTCCTTTCTTTTCATGTGCAATATTAATTATCTTGTCCGCAATGACCCTTTTTTCATTCATATCCTTGGACAGATTTCACAGGGACCCGGATTGCATCATAAAGAGATTCCCTCAAAATAGACAAAGAAATGACATGGAACCTCCCTGTAGCATACAAATAAGCGGAGTCAAGGTATGTGTGGTGATTTCACCTTGATGTGAAAGTTCTTATCACAGACACCCATCTGATTAGATGTTTCCAGATCATCGGAATCATTCCTACAAGGAGAAAACAAAGAAAATATTATGCCCCCAATCCTTGCTCCTCTTAGTCAAGCTAGACTTCCTCGAGTTACTCAGAGGGATAATAATCAAAATTCAATATAAAAGACAACACACAAAGAAAATTTTCATGCACAGCTCAAACTGTTTAGTGATTGTTTCGTTATTTTGTTTTGCTTGTTTACTCGGTGATAAAACTCTTCAGTAGTTAGGAGACAGGTGACTAACTTGGAGTGGACGACCAGGTTTCACTGACGAAAAGATGACTTGGTTGATACTGCTTAGGACATGTAATATGCTCTGTCGATTAACCTAAGACTAGGACGTTGATCAGGTTCAAGCCATGAGGGTTCCAACGAACCAGGATGTCACAAAAGCGACTATAATATACGTACAAGCGAAAGAAAAGATGCAGGAAAGCAGGAATGCCAACGTTGTGTTGATAGATGGAGCGTTTGAGTACAAGAGGCGCCTGTTTACCAGGTTTTCACCTGCTTGGCAGAGATTCTCTTTTTTCTTTTTTACCAAGGTGCCTGTTTACCAGGTTTTCACCAAGGCATTTTCTCCCTTTTTTTTCTTTCTTTTTTTTCTTTTTTTTTTCTTTTTTTTTTTTGGACTTTTTTATGATTTTTATGATTTTTTTCAGGACCTTTTCAGTTGTACAGGTTGCTGGAGCAGAGAATATTAAGTGAATAATTTCGTCAAGTGGATGGTTTTGATTAGTTCACGAAGTTGTTCTCCTTCCGATGTTGAGAGTTGATAGGCACCAGAGCCAAAGATTGCAGTAACGATGTAGGGATCCAACCAGTTGGGTTCAAACTTCCCTTTGTTGTCTCGAAACTGTTGATTTTTAGGATTTTCTCTCAGAACTAGGCCACCAACATGAAATTCTCTTTGTCGAACCTTCTTTTTATACCCTGTGGACATTCTCTTTTGATACACTCTGAGATGATCAAATGCCACTTGTGGACGCTCATCCAACAATTCGAGTTCTTGCAATCTAGATATTTTATAGTCTTCATCAGTAACAAGACCTTGCAAAGAAACTCTTAGAGATGGTATTTCCACTTCAATAGGTAATACTGCTTCAGACCCATACACCAAACAAAAAGGTGTAGCCCCAGTAGGTGTTCTGATACTTGTTCTATAAGCCCATAATGTAGGATTGAGCTGCAGATGCCAATCCTACCTAGATTTGTACATTGTTCTATGTAAGAGAGTCAGTTGGTTTTTGTTAGATGCCTCAGCTTGTCCATTACCTTGAGGGTAATATACTGATGACCAGTGTTGTTTAATTTTGAATTTCTCATAGAGCTCATCTAGATCTTTATTCTTGAATTGTCCTCCATTATCAGTCACGATGGATGAAGGTATCCCATACCTACAGATGATATAGTTTAGGATGAACAAAGCTACTTGTTTACCGGTTGCTTTGATGAGCGGAACCGCTTCTACCCACTTAGTGAAATACTCAGTGGTAGTTATGATAAATTTGTGTCTGTTAGATGATGCATGATATATTTGATCAATGAGATCAAAGGCCCATTGTTGAAAAGGCCAATGTGTAATGAAGGGTATGAGATCCCTTTCCGGAGCATGTATGAGGTTCCCATGTAGCTGACACTTCAAGTCTTAACAAATTTAATAGCATCTTTCTCCATGTCTGGCTAGTAGTAGCCAGCTCGTAGTAGTTTCCGAGCTAAAGTAAGGCCATTCGAATGAGATCCACAAATACCTTCATGGACTTCCGATAATGCACGTTTAGATTCTTTAGTTTCCAGACACCTAATCAATGTACCATCCAAACCTTGTCTAAATAGATCATTAGCAATGATAACATACAAAGCATTTTGGGTTAGGTTCCTTTTCTCATTATGGGTAAGATTGTCATGGATAATTTGGTCTCGTAGATAAGAGTAAATGTGGTTGTATCGGGATGAGTCATGTCCAATAATAGAAAAAACTATTTGGGTCTCGGGAGAATCACAGGTCGGGTAATGTAACTCTTCCTCCAGGAATTCAAAGTGAAAATTGGATTCTTGTAACTCAAGTATAGACGCCAAGGTGGCCATAGCATCTGCTGCTCTGTTTGCGGATCTGGGAATCTGTTGGAATGATACAAAAGAAAAATATTTCTTAAGATCGTCCACCATCCTCTTATAAGGCATCAGTTTCTCATATCGTGTCTAATATGTATTATTGATTTGATTGATGATCAACTGAGAATCTCCATAGATGTGTAATTCTGCAACTTTCCATTCGATAGCTAGCTTTATCTCGTTTACCAAAGCTTCATATTCTGCAATGTTGTTTGTGCAAGGGAAAATAATCTTATAAGCCTTTGGGATTGAATACTTTTGAGGAGTAATAAATAGTATTCCAGCACTGGAACTATTTTGAGTGAAAGACCCATCAAAAAACATCTTCCAGGATTGTTGAGTAAGGTGCATTATTGATTCATCTAGGAACTCTATATGCAGCGGTTGAGTGTCTTCAAGTGGAGCTTCAACAAGTTGATCTCCAATTACCTGTCCTTTTATGGCTTTGTGTTCCACATATTCAATATCAAACTCTGTAAGGACCATGACCCATTTTGCCAATCTTCCTGTAAGTGTTGCTTTGCTGAGAAGATATTTGAGTAGATCAATTTTAGCCACCAGCTTGACTGAATGTGCTAACATGTAGTGTCTCAATTTTTGTGATGCAAAGACTAATGTCAAGCATGTTTTTTCTATTATAGTGTAGTTCATTTCATAAGACACCAATGTTATGTTGATGTAATGTATAGCTCGTTCCTTTTTATTGTCATCCTATTGTGTCAGAAGTGCCCCTAGTGATGAATCAGTTGTTGATATGTATAAGATCAATGGTTTACCCTTAATTGGTGGCATCAATATTGGTTGATTGGACAGGTACTCTTTGATTTGTTGAAGGTGTTGTTCACATTCTTAATCCCAGTTGTATACTACTCCTTTCCTCAATACTTTTGTGAAAGGTTGAGCTTTGTCTGCTAGCTGAGAAATGAAGCATTTGATTGATTGGAGACGTCCCTGAAAACTTCTCATTTGACTGATGTTCTTCGGAGGCGGCATTTCCATTATAGCTTGGACCTTCTCAGGATCAACCTCGATTCCCTTCTATCTAGTATAGGGCCTAGCTCTTGAATATGTGTGGATCTCTTCATAGTCTTCACTAAAGTATCATCAACAAAATCTTCCATATTCTTATGCATCATGTCATGAAAGATAGTAGTTCCTGCCCTTTGGTAGGTTGCTCCTGCATTCTTTAGCCCAAATGGCATGACATTCCAGCAAAAGGTTCCCCATGCATAGGTGAAAGCTATCTTTTCTTGATCTCTAGGGGCTATTTTGATCTGATTATAGCCAGAGAATCTGTCCATTAGTGAGTACATCTCATACCCAGCAGTCATGTCGACTATCATATCAATGTTTGGTAATGGAAAGTCATCCTTCGGACAAGCTTTGTTGAGATCTCTGAAGTTTGTGCAAACCCTAATAGATTTGTTTGCCTTTGTGATAGGTACTATGTTTGAAATCCATTCGGCATAGTCTATAGGTCTGATAAACCCAACTTTTAGCAGTTTTTCTAGCTCAGCCTTGACTAGCAGTGCCACATGAGGGTGCATCTTACAGAGTTTTTGCTTGACTGGTTTAACTCCTGGTGTGATAGAAAGATGGTGTGTGATAAGATCAGGATCTAGGCCTGGCATATCAGAGTATGTCCATGCAAAATTGATCTTCTTTTCTGAAAATAGATGAGTGAAATCTTTCAATTCTTTTGCTGATAATGATTGAGCTACATGAATGATGTGTGGTATCTCTTGACTCCCAATGTTCACTGGCTGAGTTGGCTAGATCAGTATAGAAGACCTTTCCTGAAAATGACTTGGCAGTATATCAAGTATCTCACCTTCAGGCGCCTCAGAGAGGTTTTCACGCTTAGGTACGTCCTTTATTTTCTCTTTTTTAGATTCTGACACCGCCACAATGTGGTTTTCGCCATCAAATCTTTTATTTTTATTTTTCTTATTTTTGTGACTAAGATACTTGATATCTGTTTCAGTCATGTTTTCACTCTATTTACTGGTGGAAGAGTCCATAGGTTCAACTGCATTGAGGTAATAGGCTAACGTATAGTCATTGGCAAAAGTAGGTATATTCTTGGGATGGTCTTGTAAAGTACAATCAATTAGTTCTAGATGTAGTAAGGATATATATTGGACAGGTTCGAGGGAGTTCATGGTATTGTCATCACAACTGCGGATCGAAAAGTTGAGTTCTAGAAGGATACCTTGCGTAAATGTCTCGAGACCAGGAAGAACCAGAACATGATTATTCAAGTGCACGCTAATATTTAGTTGACCTAATCCAATAGATCTACTTGTAGCATCGTTCTCTATGCCAGACTGGACTTCATATCATGGTTCAACAACAATAAAATTAGTAGACAGATTTTCATCATTTACATCAGATGATTCAGAGTTTGATGCTGAGTAGATATTGTCATAAATAGGACTGTTGTCAGAGTCATCAGAGTCATCGGATGAAGTTTTGGAGTCTTCTTCAAGTGAGTTAGTGAATATATGTATGGTATCAACACCAACATATTTAATACTGCAAGTTCCTTCGAGCTTTGGCTCATTTATCATTTGTATCTGACACACCTATTGATATAAGCTTGATGTTTCTGTGAGTCCCTGTCATCTACTCCATTCAGCTTCCTCTAGACTAATGACTGGTTCTGCTTCTGTAGCTTCCAATTCTTCTTGTGTAGTGTTATACCTGATTTGTCTTGTCTTAGTAGAGGGGTACATAATAGATGAAAAACTTTCTAGTATTCTTCCTTCCTTCAGCCCTTGTTCATAGTTTGCTTGTCTTTTTAGTCTGATTTCCTATGTCTCCTTTTCTAGTTTTATGCGCATCAACTCTTGAGTATCATCTGTGATACCAGTAGACACTTCTAGAGTTTCTGTAATGGATGTATCTAAGAGGTGATCTAAACCCCATTCATACTCATTTGATTCAGTCTCTGAATCTTCTACTTGTTGCCTACCAGTGTATGTGACTGGAATTTTTAGCGGTGTAAACAATTCCCCGATTCTTTCTACTTCCTCTTTCATATCTTCTAGGAATTCTACTTCTTGTAGTATTGTAGCTAATACCATCGGAACTTGAGGATTGATTGTTTCTTCTCTCTTGATTGCTAGTTCCTCTTGTTCCATTTCATAGTCGTCTTGAATTTGTTGAGTGTTTACTTCCTGTAATGTTGAAGGCAGTGTCTTTTTCTTCCACTTAGTCTTAAAAGCATGTTTTTGGTCTGATGTCTTTTTTGGATTGTATCCCAGTCCAGATTTATCATTTGTGGAATTTGTTTGTAGCTGAATTGGTTCAATAATACCCTCTTGATGTTTACCCAGAGGACCAGTACCTAAATATCCCATGTGTTGAATCATTTTGTAGCCAGGACCATATTGGGTTGGGGAAATCTCACAATGTCGTACTTCCTCATTTTGACTATCTTCCTTGAAAAGCCATTTAAGAACAACATCCTCTTCTATTTCATCTACCAGGGAAGTAGAAGACTGTACAAAAAGACAATCCTATATGATATTCAGAGTTGAAGTTGCATAGCCTCTGATGATTTGCCCAACTGCTTTGGTGATGGAGGGAGGGAGACCAATGAAAGTACCGGTTCTATCTTGTAGCCATCCATGCCGATATTTGTAATCTTCAATTCCTTTTCTATGTCTTTCATCAGTACTTCTAGATTTTCATTTGTAGAGGCTACCCTATTATGAGTCACAAAAGTATCAACACCTTTTGTTAATGCATTACAGTGGAGATTTGTATCGGCAGCAATACTGACTTCAACTCCGTTATAAGGAAATTTTAAGCATTGATGGTATGTTGATGGAACAACCTTCATTTCATGAATCCACGACCTGCCTAGTAAGATATTGTATGATAGAGGAAGATTAAGTACCTGGAAAATGACATCTGTTTCTATAGGTCCCACCCTGATTGGTAATGATACCAGACCTTTAGAGGTCCTTTCTTCTTCATCATAGGCCTTAATTGTTATTTTCTTGGCAGGATCAATGACTTTTTTAGAAAATCCTAGTTGTGTAAGCAGACTGTAAGTACAGATATTCAACCCCATGCCTCCATCTATCAAAACATGTTTAACTCTGTGTTTATGGATCATGGTTTCAATATGCAATGGTTGGTTATGTGGATGATTTAACGAGTTGTCATCTTCTTCAGAGAAGGGCGGATAGTGAGGTGAAGTTAGATGACCCACCATAGATAGAAACTGATTAATATATAAATCTTTTGGAACATTAGTGGTGAGCAATGCTTTGTCCAGGATCTCTTTGTGAGTAGAAGAGATTTTTAGCAATTCAAAGATTGAAATTTGAACATTTGTTCTTTTCAACTGTTCAACAACGCTATATCCAAAGGATGATGTTGAAGTTAGCCTTTTAAATTTATCAAATGTTGATTCTTTTTGTTTGTTTGATGAGGCTGGTAGGTTTCATGTTGCTTGAGCCGAAGTTGAAGAACTAGCTTCTTGGAGAGTGACTTTCTTTTGAGAATGGGCCATAGCTTTTGCATATCATGATTCATTTTGTTTATCTTGGATTATAATCACATTGCAATATTCAGATTGGGAAGGCTCAATCATGTTGACAACATTGTCATTGCTGGTATAAGTATAATTTACTTTGGCACCTCCTTTGGTCTTTGGGGATTCACCTTGTTTTTAAATAGGTAAAGGGTCCTTAAATGCTTTGTGATCAACATTGGTCGGGTGATTCCCAACAACAATTTTACCAGCGTCTATGAGGTCTTGAATCTCATGCTTGAGCTTCATGCGGTTGTTTGTGTTATGACCTTTATTCCGATGGTAGTCGTTGTATTCATTTTCTCTCCACCATTTTGGTTTGACTTCCAGATCATATGACCTAGATTTATCTAGTAATGTTATCAGAATGTTTGCCAATAGAGTTTTGAAAGCGGATTCATATGATTCTTCGAGAGGAGTAAGTCACATTTAGGTTTGAAAAGCCAAGGTTTCCCTTTGAACCACTCTTTTTTTTTCTTCGGAGGATTTTCTGGTGCATTTTCAGCAGCTTTGAGTGTTGGTGTGCCACTAGCCAAGTTGAATATCGTAGGCTTTGAGTTGGTTTTAATAGTGTCTACTACTTCGTCATTAACAACATTCTTGTTGTTATCTTTGTCATATTTCCAATACTTGTTCTTTTCTTTAGAGGTAGATCCTGGTTGTGTTTCTTTCCAAGGTGAGATATCTCCATTCTTTATAAGCACATCTTCCATTCGAATAGCATTATCTACCATTTTGTTAAATGATGGGTGTGCTTGCATTTGGATACTATATTTCAATTCAAGGATCAAGTTGTTGACAAATATATCCATTTTATCAGAATCTGGGATAGGTCGTGGATACCTAGAGAACATCTTTCTCCAACATTGGAGGAAAGTAAGAAAAGGCTCCCCTATTTTTTGTTTAGTATTGCAAAGCTCAATCATAGTAACAGGATGTCAAATTTTATAGGAGTATTGTTGTAAAAACAGTTGGATTAGTTCTTCAAACATTTTTATTCCTTTAGGTAGACTTGAGAACCATTACATAGCTTGTCCTCCCAAACTCCTCGGAAAAAGGTGCATGAGATACGTTTGATTATGCATGAACTCCATGCATGAAGCACAAAATTCTCTGACATGATCTGAAGGATTTGAGGTACCATCATATTTGTTAAATTTTGGAACCTCAACTCATGAAGGAAATGGAGGCATGTATAGATCTTTGTCAATTGGAAATGGGCATATTGTCTCCAGAGAATATTATTTTGGGGACTTATCCTTATTTTTCAGTTCTGTGATCTCAGTCCGTAAGGCTCGTAATTGTCGGTATACCATTATTATAGGTGATTCTTTCTTTTTAGTAACAAGAGTCCGAACGTCATATCCAGTAGGAAGTTTGGCGCCTTGTTTTGCTAGTTCTAAGAAATAGTCTTTTTTTTCTCTAGCCATGATAGCTTTCATCATTTTTCGGAAATCTTTATCCTTTTGACATTTAAGAATATCTTTTTCTGGAGGTTTAGAGTCTTCAGCTTCACTTGATGAGGAATCGTTATCGGTTTCATGAAAACTGAAGTTGTCTTCGTTATTTTGTTCTGTCTCATGTATAGTGGGAGATTCAGGTTCATCAAAAACTGGTATCTCTGATGATGAAGGTTTATCAATGAGCGGATCCTTCACGTAATATGGGTCATCTTGATATGTGAAGGGTTTTCCTTTGCCTTTGGCCTCTTTCTTACGAGAACTCCTAGTTTGAATAGGCATTTTTGTAATAACCCACTTAACTTAAACCAAAAACTCAACTGATTTTTTTTTTTTTAATATATAAAAATATTGATTTCATATTCTTACTTATTCTTATTTATTTTTGATTCAATCACATACTCAGGTACATCTATCCAAATGGGATAGGCATCCATCCAACTGGGATGGGCATCTAACCATACGGGTTAGGCATCTATCCATACGAGACTAGGCATCTAACCATACGGGTTAGGCATCTATCCATATGGGACTAGGCATCTAACCATACAAGTTAGGCATCTAACCATACGGGTTAGGCATCTGTCCATACAGGATAAGAGGTTTCATCTATCGAATCTGGGATAGGCATCTACCCAAACGAAGTAGGCATCTATTCATAAGAATAGGATATGCTCTGGCCAGAGACTTTAGACTCATCGGGACCATCTGGGTCCTAAGCCACTCTCTAAAGACTACACTCCCCTACTAGGAGTACACCGAGGTCACCGTCCTTAGGAGTATTAAAATAATTACATGAACAAGCTTGATTTTCACCTCGAAATTCGGCCTAAAGCCTCGAGAAGTCAAGCGAATCCATATGAGATTCCTTCTGAGTATGCATTGAATTAATTTTAACCTTTCAATTATTATTTGCACCATTTGATTAAAAGACCAAGGAGCTTCAAGAACCAATTACTCACCCATAACCAAATCCTAATCCCCATCCCCAAATGCCTGAGTACAAGGGACAACTTCATCCCTAGACTGCCTACATACCCGTTTCGACACGGGATCAAGGCGTAAAGTATGTAGTTCTAGTTTCTAAACTATGGTTTAATGTAAACTGTATGGTGGGTACGCAACCCTTTCTAGGGTCAATGTCCCAGACAATTTCTCTACGGTTGCTACCCACGATGGTAGCTCTATAGAAAAAAAAGGCTCAAGATGGCCTTTTTCTTATGGCCTAAAACAACTAAGTCTTATTTCTTATTAAATGTGTCACCCTTAATCCGTTATCATCCGTTGAAATCATCAAGATAAAATAAATATTAAAGATCTTCACACACATCCAAACCCTAATGGGGTTATCTAAAGTTCAACTGATCGGATGTAAATTCATTTAAAAATTAATCTTTTTAGATTATCGATCCAAGGGGGATTACCCGCCCCTTGGTTTTAACTTCCTTATGACCCTTACTACTCCTCGACGATTTATAGGGACGATGCCACAGACATCATTGTTACAGCTTTATTAGGCGTTAAGTGCAGTAGTTCAATACGATGACATTACCCATAAGCATGACCCAGAGGCACCATAGATACTGAACGCTGCTAGGTTTTTGTTTCCATCACCTCTTGTTTAGTTATCTATCTAAGTACTTATTAAGCTTAAGCAATACTATGAAATGAAACTATTATACTACTGAAAACTTAAATAAACATTATCCTAGTGCAACCTGAAATTGGGACCATTATTGCAAAGACTTGAAAACAAACAAATTCTATGAAATGAGGAACCTCTTGAAAATGCCAACCCATTTCCTACTAGAAGATTAATATTCAAATTGTGAGGATCATTATATCTAACTTCTTGAAAATAACTTGCATGATAATAATAAATAAGTAACTTGCATAATACAATAAATGTATAACTTGTAAAAAAATGTAACTTACATGAAAGATTAACAAATGTTCAATTTCCAGTTCAGATCAACATGGGAGGAGCGGGAGCTCAAAATTCAAATTTCCAGCAAGGCGGGAACCCTGGTTCCAATGGTGAGAGAGGCCAGATCAATGGCGCTGGTCCTATTGACGATAAGGACAAGCCCCCGGACTTCCTAGTTCCTATTACTGACTCACAGTCTGATGGTACTCTGTTTGTCGTGACAACAGATTCTTCTGGGTATCTGGGGGAAGGGTCCAATGGGGGGCCCATGCCACTAGTTGACCTCGTGGATAACGGGAGGAAGGGGAAAAAATGGTCTTCCCTTTTTGGAACTAGACCAACTGGTAAATCCTCCCTTCCTCCTGTTAAGAACATTTCTGACCCTTCTGGTGGTAAGTTTGCTATCTCCATCCCTGACCAGGTTCTGGACCATAATATCAACAGTATGTTGAACTCCTTGGTAGGGAAATTTATGGGTTTGCGCCCAAACATTGAAGTTGTTAGGACCTTTGTTAATCAAAAATGGGCCCTTAAAGGAAATGTTGAGGTCTCGGCACTACCCAAAGGTCTTCTATCTTTCTCTTTTTCATGCGAAGAAGATAAGGTTAAGATCTTGTGCGGAAGTCCCTGGATGGTGGGAAAGACAGCCCTGGTTCTAAGAAAATGGCATCCGAAATTGAACATGAATGATTCTCTTCTGGCGCAAGTTCCAGTTTGGATAAAACTCCCAGGATTGCCTCTTGAGTATAAGGCAGAAAGCATCTTCTCTGGAATAGCAAGTTCTTTTGGTGAGCTGCTCTCTATAGACCCAGTCACTGCCTCAAAAAGAAGATTAACCCATGCAAGGTTCTGTGTTGGAGTAGCCCCTGAGGCAGATATGCTGGAACAGATTGATCTAGTTTCAAAATTGGGAACCTAGAAGCAACATATAGAATATGAAACTATTCCTTTTGCATGTTTCCACTTTAAAAAGGTAGGTCATTGGGCAAAATCTTGCCCAAAAAAGCAAAAGGCGGAGCCTTATCAGTTAAAACCTCAGATTGAAAGCCAGAATGTGCCAGAGAAATGGATGTGGCAAGTTAAAAACACAGAAAATAAGGAAGAAAATTCCAATCGCTTTTCTCCTTTGGGGGAACAGAAGGAAGACTCAAACTCTATCTTCAGTCCCACGGTACAGGTAGAAGATAGAAATGAAACAACCAAAGCTAGTCCCATAAAAACAACTCAGAAAAAGGATTTGAACGATCAGAATGATCCTCCAAATGCAAAAGATGAAGTGGTTGATGACACATATGAAAACAAGGTAGTGGAAGCTAGAGACTATCAACCTGAGGAAGGTGAGATCCCAGATCCACAAGTTGAAATGACAGACTCTTCTGTAGCAATACCTAGTTTTGAAATTCAAGAAGCCCAAAAGTGTGCAATTTTGGGATTGAGTCTTTTGGATTTGGATTAGAACTCAAGAACAACAAACATTATTTCAACTGAGTCCAGAACTCCTAAATGGGGTAATGAAGATGAAATTTCCAAAATCATCATCAATCCGGAAGTGGCTCCTGTGTCAGAAACGGAATGGAAGCAGCCTAAACACAGGAGTAAGAAAGCAGCAACACCATCGACATCCCTGATTAGGAAATCTAGCAGAATAGCTCAAGTTGTTGTGGTCTAAACAATCCCCATAAACATGATATTATTAGGAATATGATAAGAGATAGCAATCCTGACATTTTTCTTATTCAAGAAACCAAAATGAGTAGAGAAAAAGTTGAATCTTTGAAGTTCTTCAAAAATGGTAATATTAGTGGGGGAAGTTCTGAGGGTGCTTCTAGAGGCATTGCAACCATCTGGAATCTCAACACTGTTAAAGGCCAGGTCATTATTCAAGAAAGTAATTTTTCTTGTATTAAATTTGAGCATCTTAAAGATGGCTTTTCATGGGTTCTCACAAACATTTATGCTCCTAATACCTTAAAGGCTAGAAACTCTTTTTGGAAAAGGATTAGACAGGCTAGGGAAAGTTTCAAAAATCTAAGTTGGATGGTTAAGGGGGATTTCAATACGCCTTTGAAAGAGGAGGAAAAATTTGGAGGCAATCCTCCTCAGCTGGAAAATAGGATGGCCCTTATGGATTTTATTTATTCCTTAGCTCTTAATGATTTGGAGATATAGGGTTGTAATTTCACTTGGACTAATAGAAGAAATGGTAATGACCTTATCCAAGTGCACCTTGACCGAACTCTAATTTCTAATGATTGGTACAATCAGTATCTATGTTCTTTGTCTGCACATATTTGGGTTGGTTCCGATCACTTTCCAATCACTTTCAATGCTGATCTGATCAATAGAAGAAAAAATTATCCCTTTAGATTTGAAAAATTGTGGACTCTTCACCCCGACATTAAAAAATATATTAAAAAATGGTGGAGTATCCAAGTTGAGGGAACGACAATGTTCAAAGTTGTTAAGAAGCTCAAAAGTGTGAAGGACAACATTCTAATCTGGAATAAGAACAACTTTGGGAATATATTTGAGGCTAAGAGTAAAATTCAGGAAAACCTTAAAGAAATACAGGACCAGATCCAGAAGGATGGTTTCAGTATTGTTTCTATTGCTGAGGAGAATGAGATTCTTAAGAAATACCATGACATTATTGTTAAAGAGGAAATATTCTGGAAGCAGAGATCGAGATGCATGTGGCTCAAAGAAGGAGACAGGAATACAAAATTCTTCCATATGTCAACCATTAAACATAAAGCAACCAACAGGATGAACAAGTTAGTTGTGGACAGTGGGGAGTTGGTCAAGGAAGATGAAATAAGGAATGAAGCTAAGACGTATTTCTCGAACCTCCTAACGAGGGATCAAAGTCTGGATGCTGAAGCTCAGTCCTCTTTTCTCCAGAACATTCCTCATCTCATTGATGCCCAAAATAATGTATTTCTCTCTTCCATTCCTTCCACCTTAGAAATTAAAAATGTTGTTTTCTCCTTTGATGGAAACAAAGCTCTTGGTCCTGATGGTTTCCCAATGCTCTTTTTTCAAGAGTTTTGGGACATTATTGGGACTGATGTTGCTAATGGGGTTAAGGAATTCTTTGGGGCTAGAAAACTCTTGAAGGAAATCAATGGTACTTTTATTTCTCTCATCCCCAAGACTCAAGGTGTCGACTCTTTGGATAAGTTTAGACCCATTAGCCTCTGCAATTCCTTTTACAAGATCATATCTAAGGTCCTGACTTCTAGACTCTTGTCTATTCTCCCGGCTTTAATTAAACACCAACAGAATGTGTTTGTTCCTGGAAGACAAATTATTGATTCCATTATTACTGTTCATGAGAATATTCACTCTCTTGTTAAAGCGAAGAAGCAAGGCCTCATCCTTAAGCTCGACCTCTCCAAAGCCTATGATAGGGTTGACTGGTCTCTTCTTCAGAAAGTTCTCTCTTCCTTTGGGTTTGCCCCAAGAGTTGTGGATCTTTTCTCCCAACTTACTACTTCTGCATCCTTTGTTGTTCTTGTCAATGGTTCTCCTTCAACCTTTTTCCAAGCTTCGAGAGGTCTTAGGCAAGGAGATCCTATCTCCCCCATCCTTTTCATTATTATGGCAGAATGCTTTGGTCGGACTATGGAAAACTTGGTGCAGATAGGATCCTTTAGGGGCCTCAAACCTCCTTATGCTGACCTTATTTGTTCACACCAGTAGTTTGTTGATGATACAATAATTATGGGGGAATCAAGCATCTCAAAAGCTAAAGTTCTGAAGAGTACTTTGTGTAAATATGCTTCTGCTACAGGGCAGCTTATTAACTGGGCCAAAAGTGATGTCTTTTTTATTAATACCCCGGAGAGAAGACAACAAAGGATTAGCAAAATTCTGGAGTGTAAGATTGCTGACCTTCCTGCTACCTACCTTGGTCTCCCCATGGGGATTGCCCCTCCTGACTCCTATTGGAGTTCGCTGGTTTATAAATTTCATAAAAAACTTGTAGTTTGGAAAGGGGCTCTCTTAAGTCAAGCTGGTAAGCTCCTTCTCCTTAAGGCTACTCTTCAAAGTATCCCCATTTATGCTCTTAGCTTATTCAGAATTCTAGTCAAGTATGCTGAAGCTATTGAGAAAATTCAAAGAAGATTCCTATGGTCTGGGGTTGAGGAAAAGCAAAGAATGTCCTTGGTGGCATGGGATCAGGTCTGCAAGCCAAAAAGAAAAGGTGGTCTGGGGCTCAGGAGGATTTGCACTTTAAATGAAGCTCTCTTGTCTAAACAATCTTGGAGATGGTTTCACTCTGATTCTGAATGGTGCAAAATTTGGAGAAGTAAGTATTCTCTTCTGTCATCTTCTCTTTCTTCTTATCTTAATTCAGATCTCAGCATAAATGGATCACATATCTGGAACCATGTTTCTAAATGTAAAGATGTGATTGCTAAAGGGGTGACATGGAAACTTGGAAATGGCAAAAAGTTAGATTCTGGGAGGATCCCTGGCTTTTTGACAAACCCCTTATGGATTTCTATGAGTGGGCTTCCCATGCCCCTTCCTATATTGGCTCTTTTGGTACCTTAGTGGTAGATTACTGGAATGGGAACAACTGGCAGAACATTGATAGTATTCATCCCAGTCTCTCTAAGCTCAAAACCCAATTGTCTGCTATTTGGCTGAATAAGGAAGAGGATTCCCTAATTTGGAAATATAACCCCAAAGGTATTTTTACTGTATCTTCGATGTATTGTATCCTCTCCCCCTCCCCTCCTATGAATCCCTTCTGGTCTAAAGCATGGTTAAAAGGTCTTACTCCCAAAATCAATTTGTTCTTCTGGACTATTCTCCAGAATAAGATCCTTACTGTTGACAACCTAAAATGCAGAGGTTTTGCCCTTACAAATAGGTGTGTGTTGTGCTTTCAAGAGGAAGAGTCAGTGGACCATCTTGCCCTCCACTGTTCTTTCTCAATCTCTGTTTGGGAAAGCTTCCTCAAGAGCTTTATTCTAGCTTGGGTGTTTCCTAGTAACATCAGAGATTTGTTCTCTTCCTGAAAAATTCATTGGACCAACTCTTTTCTAAGATGTATGTGGCAGCTCTCTCTTCCACACATTTTGTGGGGTTTTTGGAAGGAAAGAAACAACCGAATATTCAGGGATGTGTCCTTAAATCAAGACATTGTTTTTCAAAAAATTTAGAGGGCTATTCAGGAAAATATGGAAACTATGGAGGTCTCCTATTACTCTAACAACTCCTTGGAGTCAAACATCTTAAGAGCTTGGAATATGAAGATCACTGATGGTTATAATATCAGCTATAATAAAAGGCTTGAAGTTAAATGGCAAACCCCTCCCCAAGGTTGGCTCAAAATCAATTTTGATGGAGCAGCCAAAGGAAACCCAGGTCCCTCAGGCTATGGAGCTATTCTCAGAGATGACAGAGGCATTTGCAAAGGTATGATTGTTGTCCCTATTGGCATTCAAACCAATCATAAAGCGGAAGCTATGGCAGCCCTTCAAGGCATTATTCTCACCAAAAAATGGAACTGTCCCTATCTCTGGATAGAAGGAGATTCCAATAATATAATTAAGTGTCTCAATGGGACCTCAAAGCCCTCTTGGTCGATTCACAATATAATTTTCTCTGCCATTGATATCATTAGAACCTTTAAAAAATGCCACATATCCCATATTTATCGGGAGGCCAACTGTTCTATTGATTGGGCTGCAAATGTGGCGGTTAAGAATGAGACGATTACCACATGGACAGGTGAGAGCGGTCTCCCCGAAGATGTCAGACAAACCATAATTAATGAAAGATATCGAAGTACCCCAAAGACTCTTGATTGACAAGGCAATTATGATAAGTACTGAAGTAAGCACTTCGAGTTACTTCTATAATGAGGGAATTACTCTTTATAATATCAAAGCCAACAGAACGTGTGTTATAACCCATCAGATCATTATTGCTATGCACGCTTTTTGGGTTTTTGTTTTAACTTCAAAAAGCTTTCTGTTTCACCAGTTCTGTAATCTAAACTTGACTGTAAGAAATGACACCATGGGCGGAAACAGGAGAAGATATGAGCCAAGCAGTTGCAAGGAGTGGAAACAGAAAGAAGAGGTGTGGGAAATTTTGCAGAAGGGTGGTCTTTGGAGCTTCATTGAGAGACTCCATGGTCAGGATGGAAAGATAACTAGCTTCTTCTGCAAAAATTGGAATAAGGGCATGCTTAAAATGGGCGACCAACTGGTGGAAATTGATGAAGACTTAATAGCTAAAGCTACGGGGCTCAAAAGGGAGGGCTGCAACTTCTACAGAGACAGGAAGGTCAGTAGGGAAGCCATTGAAAGGTACCCAGTCACAGAGAAAGAGAACAAAAGACTGGTAAAGTTGAGTAAAACCTATTACCCGCCTAGGGCTTTTGCAAAACCCTGGCGGGAAATTCTCTTTGTTTTAATGAGGTATATAACTCTAGATGGTAGGTTTACGAAAGTATATGGGTATCATTTTGTCCTCTTAAATCATTTTAGGCATAATGATAAGGTGAATTTCCCTTACTTCTTGCTTTGTTCTATGAATGCCTCTCTAAAAGCCTATAAAGAAAATCCTCGGGGTGATACTGCAATGCACCAGGGACTTATGGTCCTCATTTATGACCATTTAAAGACCAGTAAAATCAACCGAATGCAACTCTCTGTGGATTCGGAAGAAGATTTGTCTGATTCTAATTTCTTAGAGGAGGAGGAGGAATCAAACAATGATTCCTCGACTGATAATGAGGAAAGCTTTGACGACTCAAAGTATGAGAGTAGTAAGAAAAGGAAATCAAGACCCTCTTCTTCTAAGAGCAAAAAAACCCCAAAGCAAACCCTTGATTAGTATTTCTTTGGAAGAAGAGTACTCTGATGTCCCTGAGGAGAAGAAGAACCCTAAGGGGGTGCTGAAGGAAAAAATTAAGAACCAAGCCCAGCCCAGGAAGAAGCAAAATAAAATAGAGGAGACTGGCAAAGAACCGGAGGAGACCGGCAAGGAACCGGAAGAGGACAAGCAAACAAGGGACCTGGAAGCTGAACAAAGCCTGGATATGGAGACTATGGAGGAGACTCTCAGGGTTGTCGATACTATTTCTGCCCTCCACATCTCTAAAGATGAATAGACAACCCCTGGAAAAGTGACTCCTTCTCCTGGTCCACCTCCCGAGGCCTTGAAGGGTTTTATGAAAACCATAGAATGGCTTATTAATGGGAATAAGAAAACTGTGGATGAGTACAAAAACCTCTGCAACAGAGTCCTGATCCTGGAGACTATTAACATTGGAGAGGGGAACACTATGGCCGATTATATTGAAGATCTGAAGAACACAATTGCTCAAGCGGAAGACATCAGAGATGCCTTTAATCCCCGGTTTGAGAAAATTGAAAAGGAGATACAGGATAGAAAGACCCTGGAGGAAACTAGTGAAAAAATGCTCTCGGACACAGTTTCCAAAGTGGACAAGATAGAGGAGTGCCTCAAGAACATTGCGGAGCAAAGCCTCAGCATTCTGAAAATCTCAGCCAACAACACCCATAGCCTCATCAGCAAGCTTGATGACGAAAAGGAAACCCAGGAAATTGACCTGGATGTAGAAGGAACAGGGGAAGCCCAAGGTCCCAGAACCCGCACCCGTGGAAAGATGAAGGAAAAGAAAGTGAATAAGGACCTGGAGGAGCTAAAAGCAGTTGGGGCGACCTATGATGAGCTGGTGACTAAGGCAGAGGATCCGCTAAAGAAAATTACTATGTAGTGTCTCTTTGGGTTCTTTGTTGTTTTTTGTTGTTTAGCTGTTTTTTCTGTTCACTAGTCTTTTGACCAAACGCTTTGTATGTGGACTCTATTTTCTCAGCTTTCTTTATAACTATGTTGTAATGGTTTCGGGTCCTTAAAACCTATTTTTCAATCAATCAGAAAAAATGTTCAATTTCTAAAATGAGGACAAATTATAATCAAATATTGATTTGTTTATTTGAGTAAACAATTGATTAAGGGAGCCAAGGAATTAGACAATTTTGATCAATATTTAACTTAAATTTGATGATGATTGCAATATAAATTAATAATTTATAATAAAATTAAAAAATGCTAATAACCCATTAAATCTTAACTATTTAGATGAGTCTGATGTACAAATTTCATTCCCTTGATTCAACAAGACTAAGGAGATTATTAACACTAATTAATACTAATGTTCTTACAAGATAGATTATATCTTGCGACTTATCTCCAAATTTAAATGTTAATTAAATTCGTCTATACTAAATACTGGCGACATAAATGTAACTTCACCTTTTACTATTCTTATATATCTTTAACTATTCATAGATTGATTATTTTCAAGTGTCTTGTATACTCTATATTGTGAGTTTTAACCTTGCAAAAACAAATATATCCAACTTCTTGAATTGAGGAAAATTTAGCTAAACATTACTTCATATTTCTTGAAATACAAAAAGTGTGTAACTAAACACAAATTTACTTGGGAGGTAAATTCTTTTAACCCTTAACACCTGCACTAATTTTTTAAGTATACTAAAGGGTATTTCCATTTATTATTAATTGAGACTAAATAGTGATACTTGATGAAAAATAACTGGTACTATAGAATAAGTGTATCATTGATGAAGTATCATTTTCCTATCTTTTGTTTCCCTAAGACAAACTAATCTATTTAATAAGAAGATTTAACCATTATATCTACATCCTAAGAAAGATTAATTTTAGATAGTAGGTTTCTTAATGTTTGATTTTCTAATGAAATTCCAAAAGTGTTAATTGACTCTTTGCCTTATACAATATTCATCCCTTCAAAACCCCAGAGGGGTTTTCTTTTCCATCATGAAGGGAAGGTCAAAATTTGCAACTTAAATTCTCATCAATAGAACCCTAATAGGTGACCCTTTAGCATGAGTTAGGTTCATTAAACTTCTCTTAAAAGATTAATTACCACTTAATATAATTAATAATCAATTTTCTTATCCACTAAGGAAAACATTTTAAAGCAAAACCCCTTTTAATTAATAAATACATTCTAATAATATTGGTTTCAACTATTAAGAAAAAAAAAACATTTATAATCCCCCAAGTTATAAATTAATTCCAATAATAAGTTTGTTTGTTTTTATCTTAAGAGAAATTACCCAATGTTCAAATTGATTTTAATAATACAAATAAACAAATTATAAGTAAATTTAAATATTAGGCTAATAAGTTATTGGTATTCAATCTTTTTGTGTTTAATAAAATTTAGAAGGATGACAGGTTAATATGAATCCACTCCATAAAACACCACACTTTTTTTTTTCTTTAATGAATCCACTCCATAACAAAATCAATTGAAAAATAGAAATGATTATGTCATAACTTATTAACTATTTTATAGGAAAAACAAAAACAAAAATCAATCTCATTTCCAATTTTGTGAAGCCAAATCATATTTTAAAATAACTCTATTATCATTTTATAAAATAATATAAATTATATTTACATTCTATTTTGTGAAACCAAAATTACAAATTTAACATAGAAATAATTCTATTATTATTGATTATTTACCTTATAAAATAACATAAATATTTTATTTTTTAACTAAATGGCCAAAAGATACACTTTAATATATATATATATATAGGGATTCTTAAGATAAAAGATAATTGCATTTACCAATTAATGAATCTATTGTCCATTTTGCAGTCACAGAAAGAGGGAGATGCCAAATAAAAGATTTGCAGTCACAGATACTATGCAGAAGGCGATGCCAGATAAAAGATTTTGTAGAGATAGAGAGGAAGCTTATTGCAAGTTATATACTTCACAGAGAGAGATTTCACAAATATTTCACAAAGACAGAGAGGAAGCTTATTGCAAGTTACATATTTCACAGAGAGAGATTTCACAAGATTTCACAGAGATAGAGAGGAAGTCTATAGTATATATATATATTGTTTGAGAAAGTTTTTGAAAGATTAAATCTTCACGATATGCTTGGGATGAAGGCAAAGAAGGTTTTCTCAGGAAGAAATCAACTAAATATATATTGTCATCTTCAGAGGGGGAGAAAATTTGTTTTATTTAACTCATAGGGAATAATGAATACAAATGAAATGCTTTCTCAAAAGAGCAGTATACATTCACAGGAAGGTAAGACTAATCATAGAGGGGAATGATGTAATAACACACTTTACTTAACCCAACAAAATTTGACCACTCTTTTTTTTTGTTTGTTTAATTTAATCATTGTATTTGATTCAATCGCATACTCTGGGCATCCATCCATTTGGATTAGGCATTCATCCATCCAGGATGAGCATCTAACCATATGGGTTAGGCATATGTTCATACGGAACAAAAGGTTTCATCTATCCAATACGGGATAGGCATCTACCCATACAAGGTAGGCATCTATCTAATTTGGGATAGGAGGTGCTTTGGCCAGAGACTTAGACTCATCGAGACCATTCGGGTCTTGAGTCACTCACTAAGTACTACACTCCTCTAATAGGAGTGCACCGAGGTCGCCATCCTTAGGAGATATCAAAATAACATAATACAAGCTTGAATTCTGCCATGGAATTTGGCTTAAAGCCTCGGGAAGTCAAGCAAATCCATACGGGATTCCTTCCGAGTATGCATTGAATTACTTTTTCCTTTTATTACACTTAGCTTTCAAATTAGGACTCTTTGCAATCCATCTTCTTACCAAAACCTAGACCCCATCCACGAACGCCTGAGTATTAGAGACAACTCTATCCCTAGACTGCCTACATACCCATTTCAGCACGGGATCAAGGCGTAAAGTATGTAGTTCTATTTTCTAATCTATGGTTTGATGTAAACTGGTTTGGTGGGTACACAACCCTTTCTAGGGTCAATGTCCTAGACAGTTTCTTTGTGGTTGCTACCCACGGTGGTAGCACTTAAGCAAAGGCTCAAGGTGGTCTATTGCTTGTGGCCTAAAACAACTAGATCCTAATACCTATCATAAGCGTCACCCTTGACCCAATTGTCAATCGACAACAACTCTTCGAGATTAAATCAATTCCATAAAAGCATTTCACTTGATCAACCTTAAAGGGGTTTTACTATGGTTTAACTCAGCGGATGTAAAATCATTTAAGGATTATCTTATTAGATTATCGATCAAAGGGGGATTACCCACCCCTTGGATTTTAACTTCCAAGTGTCCCTTATTACTCCCTGATGATTTATAAGGACGATGCCACAAACGTCGTTGATGCAGCTTTATTAGGCATTAAGTGCAGTAGTTCAACATGATGACATAACCCGTAAGTGTGACCCAAAGGCACCGTAAATACCGAACGCTGCTAGGTTTTGGTTTTCTGACTTTCTTTATTTAGTTTTCTAACTAAGAAGGTATGAAAAACATCATTCTTGAAACAATTATGAAATGAATGTACATAATTAGACATTGCAAAGTTTAATTAATTGAAATAACTACTTCGATGGCATTCATGTACCACTTGATAAAAATACCATCCTTCTACAATTAAACTATTTAATATTTCAAACTTGAAATGTAACTTACACAATAATGGCAATTACGAAACTCGCATATTGATAATTAAAAATGTGTAACTTGCATGGAGATGATGAAAACGTCAATAAATGCAATTAATGTATAAGTAATTCGCAAGATGCAAGAATAGTGTAACTTACATGCAAGATTAAGCAATGTTTTATTCCTACCATGGGAATAATTAATTATAGAGTCATAGGTGGGCGTGTGCACAAAGATGGTGGTCAGAAAAGTGAACACCACCCAAAAAAAACTTGGAAAAATAGGGAGCGCGTACGCGGTTTTAAAATTTCAAATTCCCGCATACGTGTTGAGCTTAGGAAACTGAGCGCATATGCGCTACGCCTAGGAAAATTAGTGCGTACGCGCTACAATTTGTTTTACATTTTGAATTTAATTTCATTAATTTTGATTAGGTTTTTTCATTTTTTGTTTCAAAAACCAGATTCTTCTAATCCAGAATAAGAACAACCAAATGCACCTCCTGAAAACCCACAAGAACAACCAAATGCGCCTCCTGAAAACACACAAGAACAACCCCTAATTCCTCCTTTTGACCGCACAGCCAAAACACAGGAAGAATTAATTAATCAGTTAGGGCAAAATACATCCAAAATCAGTAGACTGATTGTAAAATTGAAAACTTCTGAACTTGACCATCATCAATCCCTCGCCACTAGCCTAGAAACATTAGCTAGTGGTGCCACAGCTGTTTCCACAAAAATTACCAAATGGGGAAGCTTTAGGGATAGGTGTCGTCAATTCTATGCCAATGGGCTATCATACGATGGAGTTAAAAACAAAAATATTTCTAAACAACAAATATGTGCCCTTTTTGTTGACCCCAAAACTGGTCAGTCATTACCTCCTAATGCAAAGAGGTTTCCCATACATTGGTGTACCAATGTACAGATGAAGAATCTTTTTTGGCAGAGGTGGTGGATGGTCTTTGACGATCCACCTTGTAATAATTATGAGGTGCCATTATATTTTTTAAGAAAAATATATTGTGAGTTTGTGCTCAATGTGCGCCCAAATTATTTTGACATAAGAGAGTTTCATGGTAGAGGTGGTGGTTCTGCCCAAGATAGACCTGGAGCCCGTAGGAGATTAGCCGCGGAGAGTCGCCGCCCCCTAGCACCCAAACCCAAGGTGCATCAGGCTGTCCCATTAGAGCTGAAAGAGTCGATGGAGCTACAGACTCTTCAAGCGGCCACAACATTGACTGGTGCCATCATCCAGCATGGGACATCATCAGCACACCCTATTGTATTAGATGATGAGCCGTTAGAGGGCGATAGAGAGCCCATCGAGCATATATGTGTCAGTTGCTTGGGGATAGATGATGCAGCCGGTGTAGATGGATACTCATATCATCTATGCATGATTTGCGGTTGTAGATGTCAGGCTCACACGGTTGAGGATGTCACGCTGACAGATGAGTTGATGGACATGGTGTTTGCCCATGAGCCACAGACACGGGTGTGTTGATTTGAATTCATAACATTTTATTTATCAGTCACTTTAATTTTGTAATTACATAAATGAATTTTCATTTATACATCGATTTAAATTGAGACAAATAATATACATTTCAGGATGCAGCAGCGGTATCCCATAGGCCTCCCCCAGTTACCACAGCTGCAACTTTGATGCCTGAGGTATAAATTTTGTAACATGTTAAAATAGAATAGTACACTTTGAATTCAAAAAATACAAGATATACTAACTATCTTTAATGCTTGGTCGAATTTCTGGTTTGTAGGTGTTGACAGGGGATGAAATGTCCTAGATTGATGACATCACACTATCGGCGATCAATTTTGGCCTAAAAGGCTATACAGTATCATATTTTGTACAACTCGTTTTATATATTGTTTTGATGGAATATGCAAGTCATTTCATTTTAGATTTTTAAAATTATGTTTAATTTATTATCTGTACTAATATCTCATATTAATTTTCTATTTTTAGGGCACCCCCTCCGCGTCTAGGACTCGTCCGAAGAAAAAGAATATCTCGAAGACGCCAAAAGGTGTGAAGAAGGTAATTGAACACATTTTTAGTTGTACAATTGTTTGAAAATGTTGAAATCAAGTATTAGTTGGGGTTTGTATATTGATTAGTGTTTTTTGTCTATTTTACATGTACAATGACCATTGAGCTTTGTGGATATGTTGAATGCACCTAATTTGCCCGCGAATCAAGAGAGGGCAGAGGTATGTATCTCTACTTTATTTTCTTGATTTCATGATTATATGCACGCGTACATGTGAACTTGTGATATATTATAATCTTATATTTTTTTCATACAACAAATATCCATACCTATTGGCGAACCCTCCTCCTTGCACTAGAGAAGCATATCAGGATCCGGTACACTTTTGTTTGATATGTAAAATTAATTGTTTTCAACCTTCAATACTTATCATTATATTAATTATATTTAATCTTTGTACATTTTTTGTATAGGTAATAGCGACCGTTTCTACATCAATGGTGAGCCATCCTCAGTCCATTGGAGAAGCATCTGAGACACAAGTACGTCATTATTCTCTATATTATAGCTTTTAAGTGTTTTTGATATATTTATGTTAGTACATTGTATTAATTGTACATTTAATCTACAATAGACTTGTTCGTGGTATGATCATAACATGGATCCATTTAAGTATGTCTTCAAGAAAACTCCTAAGAGTGACAAGGAGAGGAGAGCGAAGATATTAGCTCCTGGATCAGCCGATGAGGTAATCTACATTTCAATTGCAAAGGAATTAAATTTAAATGCATAGTTATGATGTCAATTGTGAACTATTTTCTACAAAAAAATTCTAACTTGGCTTTTGAATTGTGGTTTTCCAGCCATCTACAGAGCCGCGTACTGCACCGAAGAGGCTTGATTTTGATGATCCACCAGAAGTTTAGGATCATATAGTGTTAGTTTTGGTCATAGAATGACCAATACATGTAGATATATTCTACATTTTTATTGTATATCGATTTGGACATGGCATATGCCACATTTTTGTAATACTTGTATTGACTTGGCAGACATGCCTTTTTTTATATATATAAATATCGATATTCGATCCAATAAATGTGTAATGAGTTCATTATTTTGTATTCGTTGTATTTTGTGGTTGTCCTTTTATAAATTTAAATGAATATTTGTATATGTAATCAACAATATGAATATAAACAACAAAAATATATGATATAAAGCATTGCAATCGTGGAATATGATTTGATAAAATTTCTAAAATGTTGAATTAACCATACAAAACTCCTTGTATTCAGTTCATTATTGTGTATTCATTGTATTTGGTGGCTGCCCTTTTATAAATTTAAATGAATATTTGCATATGTAATTAACAATATGAATATAAACAACAAAAATGGACAATATGGATTTAAACAACAATGTGTTTGGTGCGAGAGCACCCTCACGCTTGCAATGGTCAAATTTTATTCCACATGTGCACAAACCGATGTCATGAGCATGTCCGAGTGGGCATGTTTACACTAGGCATGCCCCTGTCATGCATCCCAAAGCACCAAAACATCGAGAGTCATACCCTAGCGGTGAGATCTCTCAAGTGCCCTGAGTCCAAAAAATTGTCAAAATTTGATGGACTATTTCTTCCAATCCACGACACATGCAATCAATCTGTTTGATCTCGTGGGGTCATGTGAGGCTCCTCTAAAATGGCCTATCTCGGTTTTTGACGAATCAAAGCCATTTTCAATTAGTAGCATTTTTTCGCCTGCTCAAAAAACTGTCAGTTGCTTGCAAGGAAAAGTTGCAAGATTGGCTAGAATTGATTTTGTTCCTTGTGTGCACAAATCAACATCGTGAGCATGTCTGGGTGGGCATGTTTACGCTAGGCATGCCTCTGTCGTGCATCCCAAAGCACCAGAACGTCGAGAGTCATACCCTACTGGTGAGATCTCTCAAGTGCCCTGAGTCCAAAAAATTGTCAAAATTTGACAGACTGTTTCTTCCAATCCAAGACACATACAGTCGATCTGCTTGATCTCGTGGGGTCGGGTGAGGATCCTCTACAATGGCCTATCTCGGTTTTCAATGAATCAAAGCCATTTTCAATTAGTAGCATTTTTTTGCCTGCTCAAAAAACTGTCAGTTGCTTGCAAGGAAAAGTTGCAAGATTGGCTAGAATTGGTTCTGTTCCTCGTGTGCACAAACCGACATCGCAAGCGCATCCAGGTGGGCATGTTTATGCTAGGCATGTCCCTGTCATTCATCCCAAAGCACCAGAACGTCGAGAGTCATACCCTACTGATGCAATGTAGAAGTTGCTTGACAACTTTTTTGACAATTTTTTGGACAACAATGACAATTTTTGCTCAAATTGTATCTAGTCTCAATCTATCACCCCTATGGCCCAATAATGACTCAAATAATTATCCATGATTATACAAGAATCAATAATGCTCATGATTGACTAGGGACACATCACATATACTCAAAACATAGTCACAAAACATTGACACACAAAATAGTCACAAAACATTGTCACATATTATTCAAATCAGCTCTTGGCTATTTGATTATACAAAAAATTGTCTTACAAATAATCTCATGGGCTTTTATACAAAATTTGGCATTACAATATATGCAATTCAGCTCATCACCATTTTAATATACAAATTATCTCATGGGCTTTTATACAAAATTTGGCATTACAATATGTGCGATTCAGCTCATCGCCATTTTAATATACAAAATTTGGCATGTACATATGTACAAATCAGCTCATTGCCACTTAAATATACAAAATTATGCCCCTAAACATGTAAAAATCAGCTCATGGGCATTTATATATACAAAAAATGAATATAGAACAATTCGTCAATGATTTACACAAAAGTCTCAAAATCATTCTACTCTGAACCATAGAATCAATCAAGTGAGCCTTCAGGATCGGCTCTAACCCATATTGTGTCAAGTATTGCCTCGTGGTCAAATTCATGAACTTTCCATTAAATCTTGTTATGAGGTCTACCACGATACTTCATCAAATGAATATTTGTTGCAACAACAAGGTTAGAGAAATGAAGAATATGTTTGTGTGTTTCAAAGTCCTTGAACAACCAAACATCAGAATTCTTGATAGGGTATCTCCGAAGCCATGTTCCTGTCACGATAACAAACCCTATTGGGTACTCAATACCCTCTCCATCAATGATTGTGGTTGTCAATTTTCTTTTAGGCTCAAAACAATGACACAAATAGTAATATGTTCCTTCTTCATTGTTCTCTTCTGCAACAACTGCATACACATGACCTGCATTTTATAAAGTGTTAATTAATAGCAAAAATAAAGTATGATGTACAACAAAATGAACCAAAAAGAATACTTGCAAAAAAATTAACTCAAAAAATCATATGAATCCACTAGGTCGGATACATGGTCAAAATCCACTAATGTCTCCATCTGGCTCAATTGTAGTGCTTTGGGAATTTGATATGAATCAATGGGAACCAACGGTCTACAAGACCATTTGTCGACCCACTCTTCTAATTCACATTCTTCCCACAAACAATACATGCATGAAGAGCAAAAACATACCATCTATCTCGTATAAATTACCAGTGAACTTGAATTTGAACTCATAAATGAGTTCATGTCACTCGATCCTGCAAGTGTACAACAATCTAGATAGTTTTCAATGTTAGATTCAGTAATCAACCAAAAATATCTACGAACCAATGACGTACCTGGATTACCTGGACCCATCGTAGACTTACACCATCGCACAATTGTTTCTACATCTACCAACTCAGCACCACCTTCGTACTTCAATTCTTCCCTGGCTAGGGCTCTTTTCACACATGCTCCTGCACCATCGTGCTCTCCCTTACCATGCCTAGCCTCAGTGAAATTCCAAAAATGTTGTACATCGCTTGTCACATGCATCCTTGTCAGCCAATAAAACATCCTTGCATTCTTGAATTGTGCGGTGCAATTATCTGACATATTAAGTGTCGGTTGTATCGTATGTTCCTTTCCCTTAAACTATCATAGAAAACTTTAAAGCATCCTTGTACAAACTCCGATGAATGAGTATGATCATCACTTATGTAGAAGTGATACTCTCTTACAACCTTTCTATCCTCCTTTGTGCTATCATCTGCATGCATGAATGCTATGTGTACAAAAATAGAAACTTGTGTAGAGTGATAATACATGGATTGCACTTCATTTTGAGGTTGTAGAGTATAATTTTCAGCAAAATCAACAATAGAGACAATGGTGCCAAGAGGAAATGTGTCCTTACACAACTTGAATTTCTCATCTAACCATCGAGCTCTATGTGTATGCATTATGTACTCATAAACTAGTTTCTCTTGAAACATTTTCATAAATTGAGCTACACATATATCATTTTTCACTAGCTCACATCTCTTCAAATCTTTTCCATCTTTAACTCCATATGTGACTGTCTTGTATTTTCCAAAAGAAACTAGTTCGTACCAATTTCATGTGTGCTCTCCAAATGTATGCATCTTGGTAAATGTTGCAAACCACCACATATAGCACAAGAACCTTCCAAACAGGGCATCTTATAATAAATGCAACCATCATGTCTATTACATAACACACTTGAAATAAATTCTCTTGCCGACTTAGGAGGTGCTTGTATATTACATTCCTGCAAAACATTGTTAGTATGCAAAGTAGAACAAATATGACGAAAAATATCATAATGCATGGAAAATTCAATATGCATCCTACAACAACACGTGGTGCGTACATGATTAATCTTAATATAAAAAGGTTTTGCCATTTCAAAAAATCATTGAGAAATTTTTATTTGAGGAAACTTTTGAAGGAATCTTTCATAAAATTTAGTTTGAGTCATATCCAAATAGTGTTTCACATGTGGCTCACAATTTTTAGACCCAATTCGCCTTCTAACAACATCTCTTTGGTTGGGTGATACTCTTGTGTTGTCATGCAAAAAAATTTCAATTAATGTTTTTAGTGCATCTACAACAACCTTGTCTTTGTGTGGTAGTCTACCCAAGAATGCCCAAAGAGAATTATATTTAGGTTCCTCTATTTGTTCTCGCCTCTTTAATGCTTTACTTAATGTTGTTCTACTAACTTTCAATGACTTACTTGTTTTGCTTATCAAACGATCTTTTTTTATTTTCTTGCTCATTATGGTTGATGTAATGACACGTTGAGTAGCATTAGAATCTTTACTACGTGATTTTGAACCAATAGATTGATATGCATCAAATAGATTTCTGACAATAGTTCTTTCACTGTTACTTTCAGATGATCTTAGGCCTAGAATTTTCATTCTCTCTAAAATTCAAATTTTTAATCATTTGAACAATTAATTGACATCTTGCGGTTTGATTTAATTTTTTAAAATAGTTTTGCCATATTCTTTTAACCATTCTCCTACAAGTTCGTTCATTCATTTTATTGGGCATTGACTTCAATATATTCTCATCAATGTCAATTAGATACTTTGGTTTCCTACGAATGATTCTAGGAGGTTGTTAACATCAGTGCATTATGTACATTCAATTCATCAAGTAGAGAAGGTGTAATATGTTCATCATTTAATTGATTATTCAATGCGGTATCTTCTTCAATTGCATTAGGTTCAAATAGTAAATTATCAAATGTTTCTTCTTCAATTGCATTAGGTTCAAATGGTAAATTATCAAATGTTTCTTCTTCAATTGCATTAGGTGCATTATATTTGTTTGGTAAATCGAATTGAGATGTTGAGGTTGACATACCTTCTTCTCCCATTGTTCTTATGTCACGCAATTTCTTCATACGCTGCCTTTGTCTTTCCTTTTGAGCCTCTCATTGTTCCATCGTTCCTCGCTTGTTCTTTCCCATGGTTGAGATCGGTTGACCTAAATAGAATCATATTACATATATATGTAAAGAAAAGTTAAAAAATAAATAAATAACCATAAGTACGGATCTTATCACTATTTTTTGGAATCAAAACTATTAAACAATCACAATTTAATCATTTGAAACCATGCAAAAACAAAAAACTAATAAAAACAACAATTCAATCATTTGAAATCATGCAAAAAACAAAAAATTCACTTACTTTTATGTATACAACAGTGATAGAAGTGCAGACACAGTTCCAGTGGGGCCTTCAACAACCTCAAAAAATTCTTTTGAGGTCGTTGAGGCTCTTGGGAAACTAAAACTATGTCTATAAACCGCGTACGCACTGCTAGGCCATAAAATGTTGGCAAGCCCAATGGTATTCTCAGCTTATGAGTAAAAATTACCGCGTACGCGCTTATAAGCCTTAAAAAAGTTGTGGAAGGGGTATGGAGGAAGGGAGAGGGAGAGAGGGAGAGAAGAGGGGGGGAAGGGAAAGAGAAGGAGAGGAGAGGGGAGAGGGAGAGAGAGGGAGAGGAAGAGAGAGGGAGAGGAGAGGGGAGAGGGAGAGAGAGGGAAAGAGGGAGAGAACATGGGGGGAAGGGAGAGGTAGAGGGAGGGAGAGAGGGAGAGAAGAGGGGGGAGGGAAGGGAGAGAGAGGGAGAGAGAGAGAGAGAGAGAGAGAGAGAGAGAGAGAGAGAGAGAGAAGAGGGGAGAGGGAGAGAGGGAAGGAGGGAGAGGGAGAGAGAGAGAGGGGGGTGGGAGAGGGGGAGGGAGGGGAGAGGGAGAGAGGGAGAGGGAGAGAACATGGGGGGAAGGGAGAGGTAGAGGGAGGGAGAGAGAGGGAGAGAAGAGGGGGGAGGGGAGGGGGAGAGAGAGAGAGAGAGAGAGAGAGAGAGAGAGAGAGAGAGAGAGAGAGAGAGAGATAGACAAAGATAGACACACACACAGAGAAGAGGGGTGGGAGAGGGGAGAGGGAGAGGAGGAGGGAGGTGGAGGGAGAGGAAGAGGGGGGGTGGGAGAGGGAGAGAGAGAGGGAGACAGAGACAGAGACAGAGGGAAGGAGGGGAGAGAGAGAGAGAGAGAGAGAGGAGAGAGAGAGAGAGAGAGAGAGAGAGGAGGGGGGGTGGGAGAGAGAGAGAGAGAGAGAGAGAGAGAGAGAGAGAGAGAGAGAGAGAGGGAAGAGGGAAGGAGAAGGAGAGAGAGAGAGAGAGAGAGAGAGAGAGAGAGAGAGAGAGAAGAGAGAGGAGAGGGAGAGAGGAGGGAGAGGGGAGGGGAGAGGGAGAGAGAGGGATGAGGAGAGGGGAGAGGGAGGAGAGAGAGGGAGAGAGGGAGAGAACATGGGGGGAAGGGAGAGTTAGAGGGCGGGAGAGAATACATGATAAAAATCAAAGAGGAAGTTGCAGATAAGAAATAAATTCACTTACTCCTATAGAAGTGCAGACACAGTTGCAGTGGGGTATGGAGGGAGAGAAGAAGAGAAAGAGGGATGGGGGATGGAGGAAGGGAGAAGGGGAGAGAGAGAGAGAGAGAGAGAGAGAGAGAGAGAGACCTTGTATGCATTTGAGAGAGAGAGACAATACACTTACATGTGTGTATACATGTTTAATATATTATATGTATATAAACATATTATATATACAATGTCATATTATACACATATTATATATTACATATATTATATGAATACACACATATTATACATAGAATATCATATTATACAATAGCGCGTATGCACTGTTTATAGTAAAGACAGTGCATACGTGTTGTTTAAAGGGAAACAAGCACGTACGCGCTTCTTACACTATAAATACCCCGTACGCGCTTTTTAAACTATAAGTACCCCGTACGTGCTTTTGACTTTTTAGGCTTGGAAATAGGCCTGGATGACCAAGCTACGGATTGGAAGTTTGATTTCCCTCCATTTCTCTCATTTTTGACGTGCTTTATTTTATCAACTTGGTTTATCGACTTTGTCATCATCAATTTTACACTTCATAAAGTGGGTATTTCTAAAATTGCCACCATATTTTCACCCATCTTCTGAGCTTTCTAACCATATAATTTTTTTTCAATTTGAACAACAATAACATATTATTATTGAATTTCTTTTACTAGTGTCTCCATAGTTCTCACAGACATAGGTGCACCATTTTTTGAATAACTTTTGATATATGTATCCAAATTTTTAAAAAATTATATATTATTGTAGTGCACTTGATTCTTTACAATTTTTTTAAAAAAATTGTATTTTCAATTTGTTTAGTGCAACTTATGCTTCACGCACGAACAGGTACCAAATTTTTCAGGATGTGCTCGATTAGAAAAATCATTAAAAAAAAAATACTCAACAAAAAATTACAAAAAAATACACATCTTCTAGTGCTCACTCTTAGCTATCTTTCTGCCAAAGGATTTGTCAAAATACTAAATCTAACTATGAATTTTTTGATGCGTACGTCAGACACTATGTTATGTTTTTCAGAAAAAAAACAGGGTCAGTTTTTCGTGCGCGAAGGATTTGACCCCCTTAATCTTATCCAATTTTGAAAAAGTTTAGTATTTTGGAAACTAGATTCAGAGTACTACAATATTTTTTGTTTGATTATCTTCATATCTTGAGTGGATGACTTTAAAATTTTGCCTCTAAGTTCAGGTTCACCTGATTTCAGAAAAAAAGTATCCACTTATACCCCCCTTTTTTACCACCATCTTTGTGCACTTACCCAGGTTCCAAAAATAGCAATTATTTTAGACATAGACAAATTTTGGATCAAATCATAATAATATAAATTAATTGCTTATAATGAATCTAAAATGCCAACTAAGTAACCCAATAAATCTCAAATAGATTGAGAGATTCCAATTATATACTTTAATTTACAATTACGAATTTACTACACAATGATCCCAATTATTTATAATTTTTTCTAAGTTTAGTTTACTAACTTAAAATTTATACTAAAGAAAATATTAACAATTTCTAAATCAATGCTCTTTTAGCCAGAACGTCTGGAAAATCATCCTGTCTAGGTGGAACCTGAGCTGGGTCTTCCCGAATTCTCTTGGTGACACTTGGCTTCAATGGCATTGTCCTAACTCTAATCCTAAAATTGTGGAGACCTAGAGACTTACTCTGTCGATTGTTATCTGGAATATATGGAAAGAATGCAACAATGAGATCTTCAGAGATAAAAGGGCTATTCCTGAAGTGGTTGCAGACAAAATCTTTAGGAGTATTTTTGAATGCCTCTATGGCACTGATCAGGGACTTGCTGCTAAAGAGGATTACAAAGACAGATGGAATCTTTCTACCACCACTACTAGCAAGGAGAAAGGCAGAGAAGGTTTTGTTTGGTGTTTCCCCCCATAGGGATGGATTAAGGCTAACTTCGATGGGGCTTCTAAAGGATGGATTAAGATATACTCAGAAAGGACAGTTATACGGGGAGAGAAGGACAATTAAATCATGACAAGTAAAAAGTATCACTTACGCCTCGCTGGAAAGGCCATCATTACCTGGCACTGTGGCAGATCTCCTACTATCTCCAAAAAATTGCCGCATGCTTTGTGGGTTACTCAGAGCGATAATTTGAGTTGCATCGGGAAAGAAGTTCTCAATTTGCAGAGAAACAGAGTCGATATCATGCATTCGAAAATGGAAGGAGATCTAAGACGCGAAGAACCTGACAACATGTTGACTTGGAAAGCAATGCCTAAAGTCTGGGCAAAGCTGGAGAAGGGCTCTCTCACCAGCTTCATGGAAAAGCTTGAGGACTATGACAAAGGTAGGGTCAACTTAGCCATTTCTAAGATTTCTGAAAACTTGTCTAATGGCTCTTTTAAACTTTACGGAGTTAAATTTAAGTTAGATGCTGGGCTTATTTCTACTGTGACTGGAATGCCCCACACCGGGCTCAACTTCTTTCGAGACCTCAAGGTCTCCAACAATGCAGTTACCCTGTTCCTATGGAAAGAGAAAGAGTGGGCCAAAATTGGCAAGGCTACCGGGGGCTACTACGATGCTGCAAACATCAAGAAGTTGTGGGGCTGGGTCCTGAACGCAATCATGGAGTACATTACAGTTGAAGGTCATTTCTCCAGGGCCCACACCTACCACTTCGTGCTCTTAAACCATTTCAGACACAAACAAAAAGTGTCTTTGCCCTACTACCTTTTTCGATCCCTCTCTAGGTCCCTGAACAAGCACAAGACTAACCCTTCCAGCCCGATTCTCCACTGTGGGCTCTTGCTGCTCATCTATGAGCATTGCAAAACCCTCACTCTGCAGGAAAATAAGCGGATTTTCGCTTCCCTAGGTAAAAGGAGGATGGAAGAGGGAGATACTAGCAAGGAGAAGGCATCATCCAGCAAGAAAAGGAAAAGCACCCCCGGGTTGGAAACTGAGGATATTGTCAAGGAAATTAGTGGTATGGAGACAGACAACTCTAACGGTGAAGATAGTTGGAAGGAAGAGGAGCTGGGAAATGAGGAAGAAAGTGGAGATTCCAAGCCTAGTCAAGATAGCCCTATTCTAAGTGATCACCCTGGTAAGGACAATAGCCATCTGATGGAGGAGACAGCTCCCAAGGATAATGAGGAAACCGAAGTTAATTTTGAGAAGGAAACAAACAAAGGCTCTAAGAAGAACCTGACTGAGGAAAGGGATAGCAAGGACAAGGAAAGTGTTGGTGAGGGGCTTATCCTGGATAATCTCAAGAAGCTCTCGGAGGCCAGAATGAATTTCGACAGACGGACTTACGAAACCCTAAAAAACTTGGAGAAGCAAGGGATAAATTCGGATTAAAACAAGGAGGATGAAAACAGAGAGCATATTAATTGGAAGCAGGAAATGGAGAATAAGGTAAAATCGCTGGAAGAGGGAAAAGAAGCGATGAAAAATCTGATGGGAATTATCCCAAGTATCCTCTCTGTTGTCACCAAAAACCTGGAAGACATTGCCAAGGTCTTTGACCATACTCCTAAACTGGTTGTGGATCTTGACCTAGAGGAGGAGACCATCCAGACTGGAAGTAGTGGTGATGCTACTTCGGCGGGTGGAACTACGAAGAGAACTAGGGCCAGTATCAAGAAAGTTGTGGCTGTTGCGGCCAAGGACCCTCCCAACCTCAAAGACAACATCAAAGAGCTGCAAGAAATTAGCAGCACCCTATCTAAAGCCCTGGATAAAATCTGATCCTTGGATGGCCTGCTGGCTTTTAGGGGCTTTTGTGGGTTTTCCTCAGTTTTCCATTGGTTTTTTCCTTTTGTTTTGTTTCTCTCTATTTCTCGTGGCTTTGTTGTTTAAGTCTTGCTTGTAAAGTGTTTCGGGGCCCCTTCAAAACCTTCTTTTTCATTAATCAAAAACAATTTCTAAATTGCAAATTATATATATATAATCTAAATAATAAAAAAAAAGTGTGAAACTTTGTTTTCAGAGTTAATGGGGAGTGGGGGCCACGGGTCCCATCACCCCTGCGGACCTGCAAGTGCAGGCCCGCAGAGATGAGGGGACACTGTGGGCCCCTCCACTCCCCCTGCGACCATTGCCATAATAGTAACCGAAGGGGTAGTGGAGGGTACCACTTCCCCAGCGGTTACATTAACTCTACCTCACCCTGCATGTTGCCCGATAATTATTTCGTGCGGGAAGACTTTACAACTTACTTTATCTTATTTATTTATTATCATTTTTTTTGTATAAATTAATTATATATATATATATATATTTGTATAAATTAATAATATATATATGTGTGTGTGTGTGGTTTTTATACCAGTTTATTTAATGATATATATATATATACATATATATATATATACATATATATATATATACATATATATATATACATATATATATACATATATATATATATATATATATATATATATATATGTTATTATGCAAATAAGAATAAGAATTTACCCACAGGCATGGAAGATAATAGAGGAAATTTATTTTAGATGATCTCATAGGAGCCCAAAGGAAATACATTGTGCTTGAATTTGAGGCAACAATACAACAGAGAGCTAAATTTCCTCAGAGATAGGTACATGTATAAATTTTGATTTCACAGAGATCATATTCAACAAATTTGTCTTATGTTGAGATAATAAATTTTTTGATGAGATTTCTAGGAAATTGATATTCACAGAGAGAGATTTTTGAAAATAAATAAATAACAAGATAATATTTTCCACAAGGATTTTATACAACTACATTGAGAAGAAATCATATTTGATATACTATTTCACATAGGGAGATTCCTAAATACAAATGATTATATGCATAGAGAAAGAAATTATTTACAGAGATGAAAGAATTTGAGTTTTTCAAAAAAAGGAATAGAGATGTTGAAAAGCATAATTTATTTTATTTTATTTTTATTCAAGATCTTCTCTAGATTTTAAAAAAAACAGAAAAGCAGAATCTAATTTCTTTCTTTGACACTCCAAACATTTAGCCACATATTTGACTATGTCATTCTTCATCCCTTGCCAAAAGTATAAGTTCTTTAGATCTGCATAAAGTTTGTTAACTCCCAGGTGCCCTGAGTAAGGGGCATTATGAGCCTCCGACAAGACTACCTTCCTTAAGTCCCCTGAACTAGGCACATAGATTCTATTATTGTATCTGAGCAACCCATCTTCATCTGATGTATACCCTTCAACCTTAAAATCAATTGGATCGTATTCTAAAGTCAATTTGACTTGCTCATACCATGGGTCATGTCCCTACTCATCTATTACTTGCCTTTTGAAAGAAGTTTTGAATGTTGCTATAGTCATCAAGTGTCTCCTCCTACTTAAAGCATCTGCCACCTTATTTTCCTTCCCCTTAATATATTTAATTTCAAAATCATATTCACTTAGAAACTCTAACCACCTTCTTTGTCTAGCATTTAAGTGGGGTTGGGTGAAGATGTACTTTAGTTCTTGGTTATCTGACTTTAACTCAAAGGGCTTCCCTAGTAAGAAGTGTCTCCATTTCTATAGGGCATGCACAATCGCTGCTAACTCTAAGTCATGGGGTGCATAATTAACTTCATGATTCTTCAGCTTTCCAGATTCGTAACCTACTACCCCTTCATCTTGGAAAAGTACTCCTCCTAAACCTTCAATAGAAGTGTCAGTTACGACTGTGAAGTGTCCATTCGGATCTGGTACTTTTAGAATGGGTGCTGAAGTTAGTTTTCCCTTCAAAATTTGAAATGCCTTATCACTTTGCTCTATCCACACAAACCTTTTACCCTTCCTCTGTAATGAGGTGTTGGGGTTTTCTATCTTAGAGAATCCTTCCACAAACCTCTTATAGTACACTGCTAGCCCCATAAAGCTTCTTACCTCTGAAACATTTTTAGGAATCGACCATTCTACTATTGCCTTTATCTTATCTAGATCAACTGTTATACCTTCCTTTGATATTTTATGCCCAAGGTAGTGAATCTTTTCCTTGAAGAAGGCACATTTTGACAGTTTCCCATATAACTTATGTTCCCTCAACCTTTGCAAAACAATTTGTAGGTGTACTAAATGTTCCTTCTCATTCCTAGAGTAAATCAAGATGTCGTCCAGAAATAACAAAACAAAATTTTCCAAGTAGTCATGGAGTACACTATTCATTAGATTCATAAATGTCGTTGGGGCATTGGTTACACCAAAGGGTACTACTGTGAATTCATAATGCCCGTATCTAGTCCTGAAAGTTGTCTTCGGAATGTCCTCCTCCTTAATTTTGAGTTGATGCTATCCTGATCAGAGGTCTATCTTCGAGAAAATTGTTGCTCCTTTCATTTGGTCAAAAAGATCCTCTATTCGAGGTAAGGGATACCTATTCTTTATTGTGACCTTGTTCAACATCCTATAGTCGATGCATAGTCTTAAGGTTCCATACTTCTACATAACGAAAAAAATTGGTGCTCCCCATGGTGATACACTTGGCCTTATTAATCCCTTAGCTAAGAGTTCCTCTAATTTCATTTTGAGCTCTTGTAATTCAGTTGTGTTCATTCGGTAAGGTGCCCTTGATATTGGCTCAACTCCAGGTAGTAAGTTGATAGAAAAGTCAAACTTCCTTTTAGGGGGTAAGTCGGGTAATTCAACTAGAAATAAATCCTTGAATTCTCGTAAGAAAGGGCCATTTTCAAAGGTTGGGGTATTTTCTTCTTCCCCTTCATCGATTTCAACCATATAGATTAGGCCTCCTCTTCTTCTTTCCTTCTTTAATTGCATGCCTGATATGGTTTCTATATTAATGGGGTTAAACTTTCCTTGGATTTTGACCCTTTTCCCCCCATCATCCAAACATTTAACAACTTTGTTATAGCAATCTACATTAGCTTGATGATCTGTTAACCAACTCATTCCAATAATTACATCATATAACCCTAGGGGTGCCACCTAGAGATATACCCTTGTTTCAAACTCAGGAAATTGTACCCTTGCCCTCGACAAACACTTAGTTACCTCCCTAGTTGTGTTATCCCCATATTGGACCGTCCATGATGACTCCATTTGATTAACTTTTAATTCATATTTTCTTACTAATTCAGGTGAGATGAAACATTCGGATGACCCAGTGTCAATTAGAATTGAAATCGGTTGTTCAAATAGTGTACCTATAATTTCCACAGGAACATTCTGGAATCTTGCTATTCGGTTCCTAACTGCTGCATGAATCCTTTGTTGGGGCCCTTGTTGTGGTTGATTGGCCCTAATCTGACCTGGCATCCTGGGACATTCTCTAGCAAAATGGTTTCCCCCACACATAAAACATCCACCTGGAGGACCCCTCCTGCCTTGATTCCTAGGGGGATCATTCCTTGTTTCATTGGCCCTGGGTGGATAAGTTATCATGTTTTGCTGGTCATTCCTATTATAATTGCCCCTGTTATTATTGCTCCTATTATTATTATTATTTCCATTCCTCTAATATTGATTAGGGGGTGGCCTTCTTTCGAAAGAATTATTCCTTTGACTTTTGTTGAAGTTAGTGTTCCCCTTGAATTCATGCTTCCTTTTAAAAGAGTGGTTCCCATTATAGTTCTGCCCTACTGCTGTTAGGGTTTGAATCTTCCACTCTTGCCTTAGGGACTTTTCAAGTACTTCATTCATGTTTTTGGGTCCATGCATGTCAACCTCTGCCCCTATGTTGGTATTTAGTCCCAAAATGAACTTCCTCGCTTGATCTTCTTCATCTTTCTAGTACATAGATACGTACTTAAGCAATTTGGAGAACTTATCCCAATATTGTTGGACTGATAGGGGTCCTTGTCATAGATTATGGAACTTTGTCACCTTCTCATCAAAGAACAATTAAGGGAGCCACCTTTTACGGAAGTGGTGAACAAATTGATCACATGTGATCGTATCCCTACTATACCCATTTTTCTCCTTGGTGTTGGTCCACCAACTAGCTACCTCCCCTATGAGTTGATCAAAACCCCATAAGGCCTTGGTTGTTTCGCTAAAATCTCTTAGTTCAAAATACTTTTCCATCTCATTTAACCAATTTTCAGCTCCTTCACCAATTTGCCTCCCATCGAACTTAGGGGGTGATTTTCTTCAAATCCTCAGAGAGTTCCAATATGTTATTTTCTTTTCTATTGCCTATCATATTCCCCTGATTGCTACCAGGGTTCCCATTTTCAGTTCCACTTCGATTATCAATGCCATTCTGCCTTGCCCTAAGGTCCTGCATTGATTGCTCCAAGAAGTTGATTTTATCCCTTTCTTTGGTTAGCAGGTTGATTCTAGCCTCGACCCCATCTTCGTTATTCCCTAGGTTATGTTGATCACCTTCATGGTCTTCCTCATTATTTTCTTCATGGTTTTCTTCATGATTTTCCTCATGGTTAGCTTCCCTTTGTCTCCTAGTGCTAGCATGTCTTCCATTTCCCCTTCCTCTTCCTCTTCCTCTTCCTCTAGCCATCTAGGGTTTTTACCTGAAAAATTAAATTATGTAGTTAGTTCTTGATTTAAGATTTTATAATTTAACCTCTACCATTGCAAGACATTCCCTTAGTTGTGTAAATTGAAGTGAGCACAAGGCCTAGATTTGAACCTTTGCTCTGATACCACATGTAATAACACACTTTACTTAACCCAACAAAATTTGACCACTCTTTTTTTTTGTTTAATTTAATCATTGTATTTGATTCAATCGCATACTCTGGGCATCCATCCATTTGGATTAGGCATTCATCCATCCAGGATGAGCATCTAACCATACGGGTTAGGCATCTGTTCATACAGAACAAAAGGTTTCATCTATCCAATACGGGATAGGCATCTACCCATACGGGGTAGGCATCTACCCATACGGGGTAGGCATCTACCCATACGGGGTAGGAATCTATCCAATTTGGGATAGGAGGTGCTCTGGCCAGAGACTTAGACTCATCTGGACCATTCGGGTCCTAAGTCACTCACTAAGTACTACACTCCTCTAATAGGAGTGCACCGAGGTCACCGTCCTTAGGAGATATCAAAATAACATAATACAAGCTTGAATTTCACCTCAGAATTTGGTTTAAAGCCTCGGGAAGTCAAGCAAATCGATACGGGATTCCTTCCGAGTATGCATTGAATTAATTTTTCCTTTTATTACACTTATCTTTCAAATTATGACTCTTCGCAATCCATCTTCTTACCAAAACCTAGACCCCATCCATGAATGCTTGAGTACTAGGGACAACTTCATCCCTAGACTGCCTACATACCCGTTTCAGCACTAGATCAAGGCGTAAAGTATGTAGTTCTATTTTCTAATCTATGGTTTGATGTAAACTGGTTTGGTGGGTACGCAACCCTTTCTAGGGTCAATGTCCTAGACAGTTTCTCTGCGGTTGCTACCCACGGTGGTAGCACTTAAGCAAAGGCTCAAGCTGGCCTATTGCTCGTGGCCTAAAACAACTAGATCCTAATACCTATCATAAGCATCACCCTTGACCCAATTGTCAATCGACAACAACTCTTCGAGATTAAATCAATTCCATAAAAGCATTTCACTCGATCAACCTTAAAGGGGGTTTACTATGGTTTAACTCAGCAAATGTAAAATCATTTAAGGATTATCTTATTAGATTATCGTTCCAAGGGGGATTACCCGCCCCTTGGATTTTAACTTCCAAGTGTCCCTTATTACTCCCCGACGATTTATAGGGACGATGTCACAGAAGTCGTTGATGCAGCTTTATTAGGCGTTAAGTGCAGTAGTTCAACACGATGGCATAACCCGTAAGCGTGACCCAGAGGCACCGTAAATACCAAACGTTGCTAAGTTTTGGTTTTCTGACTTTCTTTATTTAGTTTTCTAACTAAGAAGGTATGAAAAACATCATGCTTGAAACAATTATGAAATGAATGTACATAATTACACATTGCAAAGTTTAATTAATTGAAATAACTACTTAGATGGCATTCATGTACCACTTGATAAAAATACCATCCTTCTACAATTAAACTATTTAATATTTCAAACTTGAAATGTAACTTACACAATAATGACAATTACGAAACTCGCAAATTGATAATTAAAAATGTGTAACTTGCATGCAGATGATGAAAATGTCAATAAATGCAATTAATGTATAAGTAATTCGCATGATGCAAGAATAGTGTAACTTACATGCAAGATTAAGAATGTTTTATTCCTACCACGAGAATAATTAATTATAGAGTCATAGGTTCCAAAAATAGCAATTAGTTTAGACATAGACAGATTTTGGATCAAATCATAATAATATAAATTAATTGCTTATAATGAATCTAAAATGTCAACTAAGTAACCCAATAAATCTCAAATAGATTGAGAGATTCCAATTATATACTTTAATCTACAATTACGAATTTACTACACAATGATCCCAATTATTTATAAATTTTTCTAAGTTTAGTTTACTAACTTAAAATTTATACTAAAGAAAATATTAACAATTTCTAAATTGCAAATTATATATATATAAAAAATCTAAATAATAAAAAAAAGTGTGAAACTTTGTTTTAAGAGTTAATGGGGAGTGGGGGCCATGGGTCCCATCACCCCTGTGGACTTGCAGGTGCAGGCCCGTAGAGATGAGGGGACACCGTGGGCCCCTCCACTCCCCCTGCGGCCACTGTCGTAAAAGTGACCGAAGGGGTAGTGGAGGGTACCACTTCCCTGGCAGTTACATTAACTCTGCCTCCCCCTGCACATTGCCCGATAATTATTTCATGCAGAAAGACTTTACAACTTACTTTATCTTATTTATTTATTATCATTTTTTTGTATAAATTAATAATATATATGTGTGTGTGTGTGTGTTGTTTTTATTCCAATTTATTTAATGATATAAGAGGGATATATGTGTGTGTGTGTGTGTGTGTGTGTGTGTGTGTGTGTGTGTGTGTGTGTGTGTGTGTGTGTTATTATGCAAATAAGAATAAGAATTTATTCACAGCCATGGAAGATAATAGAGGAAATTTATTTCAAATGATCTCACAAGAGCCCAAAGGAAATACACTGTGCTTGAATTTGAGGCAGCAATACAACAGAGAGCTAAATTCCCTCTGAGATAGGTACATGTATAAATTTTGATTTCACAGATATCATATTCAACAAATTTGCCTTATGTTGAGATAATAAAATTTTTTATGAGATTTCCAAGAAATTGATATTCACAGAGAGAGATTTCTGAAAATAAATAAATAACAAGATAATATTTTCCACAGGGATTTTATACAACCACATTGAGAAGAAATCATATTTGATATACTATTTCACATAACGGGATTCCTAAATACAAATGATTATACACATAGAGAAAGAAATTATTTATAGAGATGAAAGAATTTGAGTTTTTCAAAAAAAGGAAAAGAGATGTTGAAAAGCATGATTTATTTTCTTCTTTTTTTTATTCAAGATCTTCTCTAGATTTCAAAAAAAATAGAAAAGCGGAATCTGATTTCTTTCTTTTAAATAGATTAACAAATAAAAGAGAAATCAACATTTGCATTTTAAAAAGGAAAGAAACTTTTATCAATGCATTTCTTTAATGGAAAAAAAATAGATTATCTTTTCTAATTAATCTAACCAACAATTAAGAAATGATTTCCTTCATAAAGTTATGTTCAACTAAAAGAGTCTAAGAGGAGATATTTCCTTTGAAAATATAAAAATTTACATAAATAAATATCAAATACAAAAAGAGAGGGAACCTGGAGAAGCCTTTTGATGTTGAATCCTCTCCAAATCTTCAAGCCTAGCCTTCCTTGATCCTTCCTTGCAAGCTTGGAAACATTCTTCAAAAGAAACTTAACTATTCTCCAAAAATGAAAAATATGACTACTAAAAATAAACTATTTGAGAAAACTTTCTTCAAAGAATAACCAACTCCTTCTTTTGAAAACTTGTATACAATATATAGGAAAAACCCCTTAATTCCACTATCTAGAGAAATTGATTGAAAATGAGATTCTTTTTCCAATATTGGATCCATGCAAAATTGATTAATATCCTAGTGGGGGAGTTACATGCAAGGGAATTAAAGAATGAAGATTCCTCTAGAAGCTTCTAATTCCTCCTACAACATGTGCCATAATTGAGGGTGGGAAAAATTAAAAATAAAAATAAATAATGTCTTTTGAATTATATTCTCCAAGTGTGTATGTGGGTCCATTATTTATTCTTTTATAATATTTATTCAACCATTTTCAATAGCTCAACCAAAAAAAATATAATAGAAATTGTATAAAATCAAAAGTGATAAAGGAGGGTTGTGACAAATGAGAGGGATTTAATAGTTAACCATATCTACATTCAAAGAGGAGAAATTAATTTATTTATAGGTAAAATAATTAAGGAAAAATAACTTCAATCCACAAGTGAAAAACAGAGAGATGAGATTTTAAATGATCAAACTCACATTCCAGAGAGTTAAGTTTAATTCACAAAAAATAGTCAAATAAATAACATTATACAATCACAGAAGAAAAAAAGAGTTTATTCCCCAAAATATTTTTTTTGCACTCTTAATAAATAAAAATATATTTTATTTTTTTTAAGCAAAAAGACAACAAGAATTCGATTTTTATCTTCTTTTTTTTTTCTTTTCTAAGAAAATTAAATATATAATAAAGATATCTATTACAACATTTATCCCAAATTAAATTAAAAAAAAAGAGTTTAACTTTGTTTTAAAACAAATTCTAAAAACTTTTATATAAATGGAGATCTAAAAGAAGGATAGAAGCTATATTCTTCATAATATTTTATTTATTTATTTATTTCACATGAAAAATTAAGGAAAACAATAGAAGAGAACCTGGATCGATGAAGTTTGATGTTGAAACCTCTCCAAATCTCCAAGCTAGTCTTCCTTGATCTTTCCTTGCAACTTGGTGAAAATTCTTCAAAACAACTACTTAACAATTCTACAAATGAAATGTGACTACAAAATAAATCCTACTACTTTCTACAAGAACTTAAGAAAAAATTTCTTCAAAAAATAAATCAACTCCCTTTTTTTGAAAACTTGTATATATTATATAGAAAAGATCCCTCAATTCCACTATCAAAAGAATTAATTGAAAGAAATGATTCTTTTTCCTAAATTATCTTCATGCAAAATTGATTGATCACTAAATGGAGGAGTTACATGCAAGAAAATGGAGAATGAAGATTCCCTCTAGAAGCTTCCAATTTCTCCTACGACATGTGCTAAATTAACATATTGAGAAAATAAGAATTTTCAAAATTAATTTCATGCAAAATGATTGTTGTCATAGTGGGGGTTACACTTGACCATGCATTTGAAATTTGAATTTAAGATTCTTTCCCAAAAATATTTTCATGCAAGACATAATCCTTACAACTTGTCATAGTGGTAGCTACATTTAACCGTGCATTTAAAATCTGATTTTGAATTCATTTCTAGAATCTTCTTATTTCTCCTACACCATGTGTTCAATTATAATATTGAGGAAATAAATAACTTCCAAATAAATTATGACCTCACGTGCAAGTCACCACTTATTAATTCTTCTTTTAAACTAATTCCACCCTTATTAAATTTTTTTCATCTTCAACTAACATTGCTCATAATATTTATTATAATAATAGTAGTAGTAGTAGTAGTCATAATAATAATAATAATAATAATAATAATAACAACAACAAGTCATATCAAGGTCCAAAAAGAGGGTTATGACAATTTTTATGGATTGGTGTGACCTAAAGCTGTTTGTGATGCAGAGATCAAGATCAAATTCAGAGCTAGTTGTTCGGTTAATGTATTGTTTGAGAGAACCAACTAAGATTTAGTCTGGTTTCAGGAAAGATCTATCATGTATAAGATGTTTATCTAATTTGATTCGAGAGAAGTGACTAAGATTCAATCTGGTTTCAAGAATGATCTATCCTATATAAGACGTTATCTAAGTGACTTAAGTTTGATAAGTAGTTGATTGAACTAGCTGAAAGATTATCAACCAAATCGTGGAACACAAATGGCAGAGGTACACTATCTTGATCCGTTTATGCTCAGGATGATGATAACCAATATTATGCTCGATGTAGACTGTTTTAGGCAAATTTGACTATTCTGTATTGACAAAATCAGAGATTCGTACGACAGGTTTTAATGAGTCGGATGACAATTCAATAGCTTCAAGATGACAACAAAAGTGAAATAAGAATCTGAATCTGTAAGACACAACACTTCAATTAAGTCATTACATGTATAGTTAGACAGATATAAGCACGAATAATAAAACCATAACAAATCGACTAATTGCTTTCTAAAAGATGCGAGTATAAGATTGCTCTCAGATTTGTATAAGCAATACCAATGACTAGACTACACCAAGACGAAGGATTTAATATAGACGAGAATGATATTAAGCTAAATGGATGCAAGATGGATGAAAGATTCAAGCAATAATGAATTCAAGCAATATGGATTCAAGCAATCGTGGATAAAACTAAACTAAGATGCAATAATCTCAAAAAGCAAACACAATATATTCAATGACTCCAGAGCAAAATCAACATAATAATAATCTCCATGGTGTTTCTCAAAAATCTCTGGGGTGATTTGAATGAGAGCTGAAGGCTGAATTTATAGAGAATTACAAGAGAGATCAAGAAAAAGCTCAATTTAGCATTAATTGAAATAATTGAGAAATCAAATTCAATTAACCTTGAGATAGATTCCAATTATAGTTTAATTGAAACGCATTTTAAAAAGTTCAAGTTGCATTGGAAATAAGATTTAATTAATTCCATGCATTTGTTATAAAAATAGACAATTCTTTGATTTATTCAAGAATAGAGTCTTTTCAATGCAACTGAACTTCTTTTTTCTGAAAAGCTTTGAGTTCCCATTTTAGAGAATGATTAATAATTCATTTAATTGCTTTTCTAATTTCAAGTTCCCAATTTAGAAAAAGAAATAATATCTCAAGTTTGATTTCTCTCTCAATTCAAATATTTTATTTTATTTTCAATTCAACTCTTGCTTTGTGATTAATTCCTCTTTTGTAATAAACTAATTCCTGTTTTGCATGATTAAATGGCAAATTTATTAATTAATTAAATATGCTAGGATATTTAATAAATTAAATAAGATAATCGATCAAAATGATATTCTTGGAATGATTTAATTAATTAAATAAATATTTAATTAATATAAAATAATTCACTTGCCATGTGACATTTAATGATTAAAGAATTAATTATGTGCTCAACATTGATTTAATTGTCTTTGGTTAGGACCTTGGTGATGTTGTCGAAATTAGGGGCCCATGGTTTAGGTGACCATTTTTAGGGTATTACAATAGTGATAGGACGAAATTAGATTGAATAAAGGCTTGTATGAAGTTGTAAAGGGTGGTAAATCAAAATAGCAAAGTTGTGTTATGCCAAGTGTGAGAAAGTATAAAATATAAAATCAAAATTACCACATAGACTATTGGAGTTTAAACATGAGGCATTGCTAGAGTAAGAAAGATGAGAGAAAGTGTTACATTCTAAGAAGGTGATCAAACTACTAGGCAAGATGGAATTTCTCTACTAGATGGGATTAACATTGTTTCTCAATAAATATGACACACTTTCCAATACAAAAGTGAAGAAACTCACAACAGGGACACCCAAACACAAGGGACAAACCATCAAAAGTAGTTACAACACTAGGAGGTATAAGCCCTCCAACAATTAGGAAGACAAAAAGTCATTTTCATACAAAGGGATGCTTACAATATAAAAGATGGCATAACATTTAGTTGATGAACTTATTGATAAATTGATAATATGAGAAGGGTAAAAGCATAAAATTGTGTCACGTTTTAGGCCAACTTATCAACACAAGTGAGTTTAAGTAATTCTAACTAAAAATTAATTTTAGTCAAACATATGGTCTATATAGACTCATTATAACTAAGTTATATATGGGCCACAACTTTTCCAATTGGAAGTGTTTACTAAATGTATTTTTTATACTACTTTGGATCTAATTACCAAAAAAAATAAAAAATAAAAAAACTTGATGTTTCAACAACTCCTACTCTTATAAATAATATTTTCTTTGAAATGTAAAAATAACCTTTTATAGATCCATAAGTGAATTTTTCAAAATATATATCTTTTAATATTTTAATTAGCTTTTATATTTTATATTTTATATTTTATATTTTATAGTTTATATTTTATATTTTATATTTTATTTTTATTGAAAGTAGGTCATCATCACTAAAATATAAGGTTGATTATTTTGTCAAAGAAAAATAATAAAATTTATTAAAAAAATTTGAAAAAAATATGATGCAGTAGAGAAAAGAATCTATGTCAAGATGATATAATTCATTTATAATTTGGATAAATAATAAAGAAAAAAGGTGGTGGTAATTGGAAAGAGTTATATTTCTGTAATGTTGAAAAATGTGAATGATGGAGATCTAGAGGAAAGCTTTTCTTCCCTCCGAGGAGAGATGAAAGTTTCACTTCGGATTTCACTTCAAACACTTTTCACGTATTACATAAGAAAAGGGGGGAAAATGCACTAGATTCAATCTCCAGAGAAAGAGATTGAATTCTAAGTGATGGTAAGTTAATCCCCTCTTTTGGAATGAGATTTCAATTGATTGAATTGTGTACTTATGTCCATGTGGAAAAGTGACAAAGATCTTATTATAAATCGAGACAGAAGAGTAGGATGAAGTTGTGCACCTGGAACTGGCAATAATCTGACGAGCTGAAGCCACCTTGCGAATTTGAGAAAAATTTGCCCAGACCATGGCGGGAGTGTACATGGTCCTCCAAAAAATCCACGAAACGGATAGGGTTTTTTTGCCTCTGCAAATGGAGTCCAAATCTGAAAGTACAATTGCACACCTACAACCTACACACAAAAAAGAGAGGGAAAAGTATTAGGATTGGAGGTTTGCCTTCAGGTAAAACCCCAATTTTGGAATTAACTGTATACACATAAAAATTTCCATTAACACACAAATACAAATGCAAATATCTAAGCTAAAACACACATCCATGTTACATAATCTACTCCATTGCACTCCTTAAACCAAGATCTTATGTAGATAATATTGCTCTCAAAAGCACACACAAGAAGCAATGGTTTTTTGGAGATTCAAGATGATTAATGCAAAGGAAGCTCATGTCATAAATTCATTGAACTGTAAAATCTAAATCTAAAGTAGTAGGGTTGAATACGAGATTCAATCTTCCAACATTAAAAACTAAGACTAAAAATACTAATTTAAAAACTAAACTAAAAAAAATATTTTAAAAAACATAAAAAACCAAACTAAAAAGAAAGATCTAAAAAACTAAACAAAAATAAATGGAAACAGGTTGAATACAAGATTCAATCTTCCAACATCCAACAATGAAGTACCTGCAAAACACACACATGCAAATGTAAATATCTAATTTAAAACACACATGCATGTTACATAATCTACTCCATTGCACTCCTTAAACTAAGATCTTATGTAGATAATATTGCTCTCAGAAGCACACACAAGAAGCTATGGGTTTTTGGAGATTCAAGATGATTAATGCAAAGGAAGCTAAAGAAAATGAAATGCAAAGATGATGAAGAATACAAACTGACATAAGTTTGATGCATAAAGATGAGATGCTCAAATAAGAGAGAAGGGCTTGTTTAAATAGATTTTCTCCGAGCGAGTTCATGTTGTGGGATGAATATGGGATTTCTAAAAGCTTCTCATTCATATCGACATCTTTGAGCATACCTTAAATAGCCATGGATCATTATAGAACATCTTTTAGGGATATTATCTAGAGAACAACTTGATTCTTGAGTCATATCTCCTGTCAAGTATCCATCATCTTCCAATAGTTCAAAAAAAGTCAAAAAAATGAAAGAAAGAAGTCAAAATGAGAAAAAAAAAAAAAATCAAAAATCCAAAAAAAACCAAAAACATTGCTTGCACTTAGGATTTCTCGTCATAGGTTTGACATCAACTTTTGATCATCAATCCTCCTTATCACTTGAGGTGCATCTTCCTTGAGTTAGGGAATCTATTTGTGTCTTTGAGTTGGTATTCCGCTTGGAGTTCATCATCTCCTATCATAGCATGCCCTCTCTTTGATAACTTATCCTTGTGTCTATCCATCATAGCACAAGTCAAACCCCACATTGGAAATATTTTCAGACCTAGAGTATCCTTAGTCCTTGCATCAAACATCATTTATTCTCATATCCCATTTAAGGTTTAGCTTCAAATCACTTTCCTATCATATAGATTGCACTTTTGCATCAATCCTTTAGTAGCCGTATCACATAGATTGCATCTTTACATTAATCCTTAGTTGCATCCCAATTTCACTCATATCATATAGTTCCCCCTTTGCATTTTAGGGTTTTCATTCCATCTAGAGTCTCATACATTATCCTAGGTCAAAGATCAGAACAATCGCTTATGTCTCCTAACTCGAGAATCAAAATGTTTCAAAATCATCTATTTCAAGATGGAGATGACCTTATTAATTTTGATGAAGAAGAACACATTAGCATTGCCACCAATGAAACTAGTGAAACAAGCAATGAAGAAATAACTCAATCCACTATTGACTAAGCATTTCACAACCATAGATTTACTAAAATCCTTAAAGAGGTGGTTAAACGTGATCCAAAAGCATACTTCAAAGCCCTTGCTGACGAGGGAATTAAATTGCCGCTTGATTTTTACGTATCATTGCTCACAATTAAGGACAAATCGAGAGTTAGTGAGTCTAGACCTGCAAGGACAAACAATGAGGAGAGGATAAAAGATCATAAACCTTTCTACTTGCAACCAGGATACAAGACATCTATGAAAACATCGAGACCTATGCCTACCAATGATCCCATTTTGAGTGAATTGAGAGCATTGAGACAAGAAATAGACACTTTCGAGAATAATAAGGCATTGTCACACAAGTTTTCTATTGAGGACATATGTCCCTATCCTTTTGATCCAAGTATTCCGATGCCACCTTTTCCTAGTCATTGGGAAATACCAAAATTGGATAAGTATAGAGGAAATGGAGACCCTAGAGATCACTTGAGAGAATTTTGCGCCGCTAACTTAGAATTTGCAGTAGATGAAACGTACCTCATGAGACTCTTTTCTTGCAGTCTTGGAGGAAGTGCCATGGAATGGTTCTCATGATTACCTTCGACTATCAAATATTTTCAATAATTGGCTAATAAGTTTGTCTCACACTATGCTTACAATTGCGAACATGAGGTGACCATGATGGACCTCTTCAATACAAAACAAAAACAAGGAGAATCCTTCATATCATTTTTACAAAGATGGAGACATTTGACCAAAAAAGCACCTTATGGCATTCCCAATAAGAAACTTGTTGATCTCTTTTGTCACAATTTAAACAAGGAAATTGGAAGAGAACTTCGTCTCAAGTGTTTGGACACCTTTGATGAGGTCATAGACATGGGATTCCACATCGAACAAACACTTATTGACAATGGTACTATAAAGATAAACAATGATAAAGATTACAAAGGATCAAGTTCAAATCATAAAACACCCTTTTGGGCCAAGAACAAGAATGTGGTTAATGACGGAGTTGTTGATGCGAAGAATACTAAAACATCGTCACCTATTTACAACCTTAAGGGTTCATCCTCAGACAAAGGAAAAGAAAAATAAAGAAGCTTCCCGAAACGGAATTTTACACCATTGGGACAACCGCTTGAATCAGCATTGAAAGAACTCCTTGAAAATAATCTTATAACATTGCCAGAGATATGGGAATACAATCCTCAAGTTAAACCCCCATGGTGGAATGATGATCACTTTTGCAAGTACCATAGACACAAGGGTCATAAGACTAACAGTTGTAATAAACTCTGACATGTCATACAAGACCTTCTTGATGAGGGAAAGATTTCGGTTGATGGACATACTCCTTCCAGTAACTCCGATCGTGAGATATTCAAAAATCCTTTCCCTAAGCATGACAAGGATAAAGGGAAGGCACCAAAATCTAGTGATGATGTGAACTATACCAATGCTAAATATGACTATACCATAAACAATATCAGTGAGGTCGATAATCATGTGAACACTTTTATCATAAAGGGGAAAGAAACTGATTGCAATGTTGCCACCCGCAAAGGCACATTTATTCTTAAGGGATCTAATTCTAAACCTGCTACACCATCTTCACAATACAAACTTATAGAGCATTTAGGGAAGATGTTGCACATATTTCTATACTTGAGTTTCTATGCTCATCCCCTAAGCATAAATCCATCCTTGATAAAGCACTCGCTACCACTGCTGTGCCTACAGACATACATGTAGATCAATTTCAAGCTATGGTGGGACATATTGCCTCCCCTCATACCCTCACTTTTATCGAGAATGATGAATTGTCCATGCATCAACCCCATAATGCACCTTTACATATTGAAGTCCTTGTCCATAGAGTTAAGACCAAGCAAGTTCTGATAGACAGAGGAGCGGGTCTAAATTTTTGCACTCTGAAATTGATTAGAGATCTTGGATCTGATGAAAATGCAGTTGATCCAAAGAAAAAGATTACAATAAAGGCATATGATGAAGAGGAACGTTCATCTAAGGGATCAATTACATTGCCTATCAAAGTGGGACCAGTGGTAAAGGATGTGGTTTTTCAAGTCCTTGATCTCCCATTGACCTATAAAATTCTCCTTGGAAGGCCTTGGATCCATGCAGTGCAAGTTGTACCTTCTACCAACCATCAATGTATCAAATTTCCACACAATGGTGTTGAAGTAACTATACCAGGAGATCCAAACCCTTTTATGTATTGCAACGATTTGAGTTCTAAGACTGAATCCATCATTCCTAGTAACCGAGAAGCACCTCCTTCCCAAGCATACAATGATCATGAATCCTTAAAAGCATCCACTTCCAAATCCAATGAAGCTGAGATTAGAATAAAACTAAAAGACCATGGAATAGGGGAGTATTCTATGAGTCATGCTCTCTACATTGGAAAGCTACCTTTGTCCCCTCGCACTTATGGAAAACCACAAATGACTGAGACCACATCAGACACCACTACTATAGTCTATAAACCTACTATTTTTAGAAAATGGGGAGCTTTGTATGACGAAATAGAAGAAGAGGACCTCTTGAGATGGCTATACAAAGATGAAGATACAGAGAAAGAACAAATTGCAGAACCTGAAGTCAAAATACTAGCTGAGCAATATGGAAAGGGATTGAAAATAATGAAAAGATATGACTATGATGGTCACAGTCCTCTTGGTTTGCACAAACAAGGTATACTTGAACCAATCAAACCTGATGGTGGGCGTAAGGTTCCTGGTCTAGGGTATGATATGCAAAATGAGAAGACATTGAGTACTAAGGGTAACTCAAGTGAGGTAGGGGAGTCTTCTAATTCAACACTGACTAATGAGGAATGTACCATCAATGACTAATGCTTTCATTGATATATGAATATGATTCTATTTGTACCCTTGAGCCTATTCATAACCTTGAACCTAATCATGATCCTTTACCTCTTGTTGACTCACAACTTATTGATTGGGACCATGAGGGAGACCCCCAATTAGATGTTTTTCAAAATGATGAGGCAATCATAAACTTTCTTGGAGCACGAAGTGATTTACCCCTTGGAGATCATAGGGTTGGATTCACCATAGAGCTCAACAATGCGGCTTACTTTGGAGAAGGTGTCAAACCTTTCAGTTGCAAAATTATGGAAAATATCAATAGGTCTTCTAGTGAAAACCGCTTTGCGGCACTATTAGACCCCAAAAAAGTAAAACTAAAGGACGAATCCAAAGGTGAAAACCTCTCTGAGGTGCCTGAGGATGGAAGGCTTGACACGCTTCCCCTAGCATTATACCATGAAAAGTCATCTATGTTAGTGTAAAATACATTCTGGCAAACTTGGGCACAAAAGAGCAACCAAAGATTATACATCTAGCAGAATCATTGACTCCTAAAGAGAGAGTAAAGTATATCCAGTTTTACAAGGAAAGATAGGTTAATTTTACATTGTCCCATGCAGACATGCTCGAACTTGACCCTGATTTAGTTATGTATCACTTGTCTTTACCACAAGGGGCAAAACCTGTCAAACAAAAATTGAGAAAAATGCATCCTCATGTGGCACTATTGGTAAAAGCATAATTACAAAAGTTGTTAGATGCTATATTTATAAGAACTGTTGACTATGCTGAATGGATTTCAAACTTGGTACCAGTTTCAAAACCTGATGGGAGTGTCTGTGTTTGCACATATTTCAGGGATTTAAATAAAGCTTGTCCTAAAGATGACTTCCCACTTCCAAATATTGACATGATAGTGGATTCCACAATAGGACACGAGATGTTATCCCTCATGGATGGGTTCTCGGGCTATAATCAGATCAAAATTGCTCCCGAAGACCAGATCAAAACAACATTCACTTGTCCTTGGGGAACTTTTTGTTGGAATGTCATGCCCTTCGGATTGAAGAATGTTGGAGCTACTTATCAACGTGCAATGACCACTATCTTTCATGACATGATGCATATATATCTGGAAGATTATGTAGATGACTTTCTTGGAAAATCTTACACCAGAGAGGGACATTTAGAAATCATGGATAAAATCTTTACAAGGTTGGAAAAATATACAGTCTGATTGAATCCAAAGAAATGTGTCTTTGGGGTAACCTCCAGGAAACTCCTTGGATACATTATATCATCTAAGGGAATTGAAGCTGATCCTAAAAAAGTAAAAGCCATACTTGAGATACCACCACCAAGGAATATCCGTCAGATGAGATCTTTACAAGGGAAACTCTAATCTATCTGTCGCTTTATAGCACAACTGGTAGATAAGTGTCAACCATTTCAGCACCTGCTACATAAAAATGTTTCATTAAACTGGGATGACAAATGTGAACAAGATTTTCAATAGATCAAAGAATATCTAATGTCACCACTAGTGTTAGTACCTCCTACAGATGACAAGCCTCTACTACTATATATATCTACAACTGCTACAACACTGGGGGCACTTTTGGCTCAACATGACTCTGAAGGAAAAGAATGTGCAATATACTACATCAGTCGTACCCTGGTGGGATATGAGCTTAAGTATAGTACTATTGAGAGAGCGTGTCTTGCTATAGTTTTTTCCTCACAAAAACTGCGACATTACATGCTTACACACCAAACAAAGCTCATTGCAAAAATTGATCCACTTAAATATCTTTTGAGTAAAGCAGCTCTTATAGGACGACTGGCTAAATGGGTCATGATTCTTAGCGAGTTTGACATTGAGTATGTAGAAAGAAAATCAATAAAAGGACAAGCTATAGCCGATCAACTCGTTGATGCTCCTGTCACAGGTGATCATCCACTTGTTACCGAGTTACCTGATGAGTCAATCTTTAACATGGAATCTTCAAACCTTTGGACTTTATATTTTGATGGTTCCTTCACACATGGTGGCTCTGGCGCTGGAATTTTCTTCATCACACCGCAAGGGGATTGCATACTAAAGGCTTATAAAATACAATTTCCTTGTACCAACAATATTGCAGAATATGAAGCATTACTTTCTGGGCTCCGTATGGTTGTACAATGGAAAATCTTAGACTTGCCTATTCTTGGTGATTCCCAGTTAGTGATCAGACAGGTTAATGATGATTATAAGACAAAGGATGAAAAGATTATACCATACAAGAGAATGGTGGGTGATTTCAAGGATTACTTTATCACAAACACATTTGAGAAAATTCCTCAGGACAACAATAGAGCAGTTGATGCAATGACTACAATCGCCTCCCTTGTAATAATGCCAAGTAATGCCGAATACTATGACTTCTTGGTTGAACCGCTCTTGGAGCCTTCCTACAATGTACCACAATCTGAAATGATATGTCTCATCATTGGTCCTAATTCCCTATGGTATGGAGACATTTATGCCTACTTACATGATAATACCTTACCTCCTGATCTATCCAACAAAGCCCGAAAAACTTTAATTCGTCGAGCTGCCCGTTATGCCATTTTAGCTGACACCCTATGTCATTGGGGTCTTGATGCTACCTTACTTAGATATCTTGAGCATGATGTAGCCAATACTGCCTTGCAAGAGGTGCACAAAGGTATATGTGGGGCGCATTCGAGCGGTCCTACCCTAGCTAAGAAACTCTTGCGTACTGGTAATTACTGGCCTACTATGGAGAAGGATTCTTATCAGTTTGTTAAGAAATGCAAGCAATGCCAAATACATGGAGACTTAATACATGCACCAGCACAGGAAATACAACCGCTTATTACATCTTGGCCTTTTTGTCAGTGGGGACTCGACCTCGTGGGCAAAATCCATCCACCCTCATCCAATGGGCACAAATTCATCATTAGTGCTACTGAATATTTCACAAAATGGATTGAAGTCGTTCCTCTTACCCATATCACAAGAAAACAAACAACCACATTTATTTTGAATTACATCATATGTCGATATGGTGTCCCCCTTTCCATCATTACTGATAACGGTCATCCCTTCAAGAAACAAGATGTCTGTGAGCTTTGTGAGAAATTTCATATCCAGCACCATTTCTCCACACCATAATTTCCTCAAGGTAATGGCCAGGCTGAAGCCTCTAACAAAAACATCCTTAGAATCCTCAAAAAGATGATCAATGAAGCTGGTTGTGATTGGCATATCCAATTGAACCCTGCCTTGTGGGCTTACCGCACAAGTGTCCGCACTCCCACAGGTGTCACTCCATACTCCCTTGTCTATGGTTCTGAAGCTATATTGCCCATTGAGGTCAAGATACCTTCCATGCAAGTCTCTTTGTGTAACCTGATCAGTGATGAAGACTACAGAGTCTCCCGCTTGCATGACTTAGAATTGCTAGATGAAAGAAGACAAACTGCTTTTGATCACCTCAGAGCATATCAACAATGCATGTGTAGAAGTAACAACCACAAAGTTAGATCTTGCACATTTGAATTTGTTGATTGTGTCCTTAAAGAAAATCCAAAGAACCAACAAGATAGAGATAAAAGGGGCAAGTTTGAACCTAATTGGCTTGGTCCATATATTATCACTGTTGTGTATGGATCAGGAGCATATCAACTAGCAACTCTCGAGGGTGAACCGCTTGAAGATCCAATCAATAACATTCACCTTCATAGATTATATGCTTGATTTTATCTGAAAATTTTCTTTAAAAGATCCTGAAAAAATTTAAAAGAATAAAAATGAGAAAAAGATCCTGAAAAACTATTAAAAAAAAAAAAGAAAGAAAAGAAAAATAAGTTCGTCCATTGGTGAAAACTTGGCAAACAGGCACCTTGGACAAGTACCATGGTGAAAACTGGGCAACCGGCGCCATGTGTAAAGATTTGGCTCTTCTTTCCTTCAGTACTCTACTTGATCAATGCCTTAGCCATATATGCTATCCCATTCCATGGTAGCCTTCCCCCCCCACCATAGCTTGTGGATTGTTTGCATACCCCACACAATGCTTCTCGTGCATACTACGCTAGTCTTATCCCTCATTGGGGCATCTTCTTAAACTTAGGAATGGGTTGGGATAGTCGATGTCTCACGATTGGAGGAACTATCTTCTAAAATATCCTGAAAAAATCTTAAAAATCATAAAATGTTTTGAAAAAATCTTTAAAATCATAAAATGTCCTGAAAAAATCTTAAAAATCATAAAATGTCCTGAAAAAATATTAAAAATCATAAAATGTCCTAAAAAAATCTTAAAAATCATAAAATGTCCCGAAAAAATCTTTAAAATCATAAAATGTCATAAAAAACCCTAAAAATTAAAACATTCATAACACCCTAAAAATCATAAAACTCCAAAAACATGCAATAAACATTGCGATGACACAAACACTTAAGACAAGCATGTAGCTTTGGAACTTCAATGGACTCATGATGGGACGAGACTTAAATTGAGCAAACAGAACAACATCTGATCAACTTATATACCCGAACCCATCAACTGTGAACAAAAAAATCATTCGACATGAAACATATTGTTTGCTTATTTTCTTTTGGTTGTTTTTGATTTTCCTTTTTGGTGACATGTCTTTTAGCTTTTTCAGGATGTCTCTGACTAGAAAGGCGAGGATGGGGTATGTTCACTTGTTTGTTGCTAGCGGGATGTTCCTTAGGACTATGATGACACGTCTTAGGACATGATCGCTTAAGATCATCGAGGACATATTGGTCTGATACACACTAAGGCATTCCTTTATTGTCTGATATGTTTTCCTTCTCGCAATTGGAGTGACTGGTTCATTTGGATCTAATTCATATCCAGATGATTTTTTGCCATTTGCTATAATAAGGTCGATGATGATACAAGCAATTAAAAAAGAACAAGAATTCTCATCACCTTTCATATCCTCTTTCTCATCACTCATTCTTTTTTTCTCATCACTTTTCTCTTCTCATCCTCCTTTTCATCTATCTTTTTCATCATTTCTTTCATCATCTTCTTCATTCTTCTTATTGCAGCAAGATCAATTAAACACTTTATCCAACTGATGCATGTCTTTGAATCTTTAATCTCTTTATCAACCACCTTGCTTCTTGCAATCTCAATGCCCTGGATTAATCAATCAATCATTGGATCACCATATCTTGCACTAGCATCAATCCCTATCAGCTTAATCAACTCAATAAGCTTAATCAGCTTATCAATTCGGCTATACAGTTCATTTCCATCAATTGTTCAATTACGCCTCATCAACTGTGCATTTCTATCAAATGTACATCTCAATCTAATCACTTGTGCGATATCAATCATCCAATCTTCTCTCCCACGATGTATCAAGAGATCAATCTCCATCATTATGTTTGATCATTCTCTCGAGGGGGCATAACCAATCAATCATCACCCTTACCAAGACAACTCTGGGGCATATATCAGTTGATCATTTTCTTTGAAACAATGCGACACACTGCATTGTCTCAAAGAGGGGTAAAATGTAGACACATAAAAATTTCCACTAATTTATCTGCATTTAATTTCAAAATTCTCTGAACATCGAGCGAGTCCTTATTATTACACTATTATTTCTCCATAATTCATTATTCATAATTTCCATCTTTTATTATATTATTATTAATATCTCATCATTTATCCATTAAATTTATTAAATAAAACATTTATCATATTCATTTATACGTCTTCATGCATTCACCTTATATACATTTCTCTATTTATTTAACAAAACCCTTAAATATCCCCTCCTACCACTTACCATTTCCCTTTTACCACTCATCTTGCATTATCCCATATTCATCCCACAATATGAACTTGCCCGGAGAAAATCTATTTAAACAAGCCTCCCTCTCTTATTTGAGTATCTCATCTTTATGCATCGAACTTATGTCAGTTTGTATTCTTCAGCATCTTGGCATTTCATTTTCTTCAGCTTCCTTTGCATTAATCATCTTGAATCTACAAAAAACCATAGCTTCTTGTGTGTGCTTCTAAGAGAAATATTATCTACATAAGATCTTTGTTTAAGGAGTGCAATGGAGTAGATTATGTAACATGTATGTGTGTTCTTAGTTTAGATTTTAAGTTGCTTGTGCGTTTTTGAAAGAAAAAACTTCATTGTTGGATGTTGGAAGATTGAATCTTGTGTTCAAATCCATTTCCTCCATCTATATTAACCAAATGATGAAAGAAAGTAATTGCAAGTAAATGTAAATGAAAGAATGAACTATAAATCACCTCAAGGGAGGTTGTGATAGAAATGTTGATAGAATTGCCTGTATGAAGTTGAATGATGGAATGAATCTCCTCTTCAATAGTTGAATCTTTAACTTGAATGCAACACCTAGCCTTGAAGGGAGACTTGAGAATGCTCAATGTTGGAAAGGAATGCTTGAATGTTTGAACTTATGTCTGCCTTATCGCTTATCCAACTTTTTCGATCGTTCAACTTATGCAAATGAGAGGGAAAATACAAATTATATATTCATCAATTAGGGTTAATTGACTAGTTTTTTGTCATAGGCCAACATTGGGGGAGTTTTCTCGCTCAATGCACAACCACCAAAGAATAATTTGAAGGGTCCTACCCCAAAATAGGGTAGGGGACAGGGGTGTCAGGCCCCTATCCTACCCTATTTTGCAGGACAAGATGTAGTTTAGGCAATGCAGAGGGCAAGAAAGATGTAGTTTTCAAGTGTCGAGCAAGTCTTTGGTCTCTGATAAGGCTTAGGGATTCGAATCGTGTGTGTGAGGACCCTAATGTGGTCGACAATTGCAAGGGTCAAAATTTCATGACACTATATTTAGCCCCCAATTTAGCGGGAGTATAAGCATATGCCAATACTGTCGGTAAATTACAAGGAAACAAGATTGAAAGACTTCTACCATGTCAAGGAGGCAAGATGCACAAAGCCTCCAGTGTACTTAGGATCTTACAACTTCGATTGACAAAGTAAAAGGGAAGATCAAGAAGGGAAAACCATGAATGCATGTAGCAAGGTTCCCCTCACTATGAGTCACGAAAAAGATACCAAAATTATCAAGCAAAGCCAAGTTCACTAAATAATTCTAAGTATCAAAAAGGAAAATATGAGCGGAGTGTATGCCCCCACGTTAAAGCGACCACGTGTGCCTTATCAAGAGTGATTTATTTAAGGTAGGATACACCCAAGAGAGCGAGAAGAGAGGGATCACGTTATCACAAGGATTTAGCCCCCAATCGAGGTATAAAGCCAAGGATAACGAACACAAAACACAAAGAACGAGGTAGTTTCTCTATGATAACTCATGTATATCATATATTTTCTATGTGCATATAATAATCGTCATTCCTGAAAGAAAAGACAATACCTTAGAAGAAAGGGAAGAGAGGATGTCTTTCGAGTCAACATGAAAGAGACCAAGAAAAGATCTCAATGATTTGCATCATCCCCAAATAGACATTAAGGGAACAATAGAAGAACAATGATACACATAGAAGAATGCTAACAAAAGAGAGAGAGAGAGAGAGAAGATCTATAGTGCTAATATTGCTAATCTAGCACAACATCCGCCTCTCGATCTTGTTGATCACTATTTTGAGAAGGCGAGAAACATGCCAGAGGATCAACATCGAGCACAACAAATGGAGCTATCACAAGATCCAAACAAGGACTATGCTCATGCGGTAAGTCACTTTGTTCGATTCTAGGAGCTAGGATTAGGGTTTGTGAAAATTCAATTGATAAATTCTTGTCCACATCAACATATTTATAATCACTATCAGAAGCATTGGGAGTTGTATTCCCATCATGAATAACATTCTCACTCATTTTTTCATCAAAATTTAGAGAAAGAGGAGCACGAACACGAATAGGAGTAAAACCATCACATGTTTTGTGCAACATATGATTTGGAGATGTAGGTTGATCATCTTGCTTAGGAGAAAAGGGAATCATGTCAACTATTGGAGTCTTGGGAGATTGAATATTTTGAGGAACAGCTTCACAAGCTCAAACATTGTGTCTTTGTCGATGTTCTCTCGCACAATGATTATGTCGAGTCTTAGTGGAAGGCTGAGAAGGAGGAGGAACATTTCAAAAAGTAGGAATTTTTTTCTCTTTCATGGTTGAAGGTTTAGGTTGATGTCTTTTAGGTTGTACAAGAGGAGAAGCATGCATCTTCTCTCTATAAGAGTAAGGAGGTGGAACTGTGCCATATAAAGGAGGAATGTTAGGTGTGGGAAGGAGACCAGATCCATCATGAGGAGGAAGTACAGGTCTAACCTTAGGAGGAATAGTGTTCTTCTTCTTAGGAGAAGGCATAGTCACATCCATAGGAATAGGTTGAAGATCTTCCTTAGGAGGGAGATTAGTTCTATCTATGAGGGGAATAACTTCATCTTCAAGTATGATAGGAATGTCAAGTGTTGGGGATCTAGGTTGACTTAAGGATATGATCATATCTTTCTTCCATTTTTGATAAGATTAAAAAAGAACATCGCTCCTTGATGGAAGAGATTGAAATTGCTTAGGCCAAAATAAATCAATAGGAACACTAGGGCTTCTTTCAGATGGACAAAATAAGCTATGGTTCGCAGTTATGATTTCTCCATTGTGAGGTAATTTAAAACACATATGGATTGGAGAAGAAATAGCCTTCATGGAAGATAGCCAAGGATAACCCAACTTCACACAAAATTGCTTGGAAGAGGGTATGATAACAAAGTCAACATCCAAAGATTTAGTATGAACTTCAACAGGAAGGGTGATAGAGCCAATGGAAGGATAAGAGAATCCATCAAATAACTTCACAATTACATTAGAGATGTCATATATAGGTTTATGCAATCTTAAAGTGAAAAGATACTCCTCAATGATGATGTTAACCACGCAAGAGGGATCAACAAGAGCGCCACGGCAAGGGATAACCTTAACCTTCGCAACTATGTATAAAGGGCCATCGGGTGCTCTAATGGTCTCACTAGGGTCAAATGTAATACAATAATCCTTAGGCGTATCTTTTTTTTCTACCATATTTACCAAGTTCAAAGCCATAGAAGTGAATTCCTCATAGGAGAAAGAAGTATACTCAGTCTCAATCACGCTAGAGGTATGAGAAGGCAAAGGATCAATAAAAATTTTAAGATTTTGATTAGGAGGAGCTATTGATTTATTTCCCTTATCATTCATACCTGCCACAGATATAGTATTGTTATCAATCAAATCTTGAATCTTATTTTTCAATACGAAACATCTCTCAGTATCATAACCAGTCTAACGATGAAATTGATAAAAGGAATTGTTATCAAAATAAGGGGATGCAAGTTTAGAAGGATCAACTTGTTTTATAGTAGGAAGTTTGATAACATTTCTTTGCAAATAATGAGACATAATACTATGTAAAGATTCAATCAAAGGGGTAAATTGTCTTTCTCTTTTGAAAAATTTAGAAATAGAAGGCACACCTGTTGTAGCAGTCACATTGTTGTTGTTGATTGTATCATTGAACTTGATGAAGGTTTTTGTTGGTTTAAACTTCACAAATGGTTGTTGAACACTCTCCCCATTATCACTCAGAGCCATAGGAGTAGATTGCTCCATTTGACTCACAACCAGTTGATAATTGTGGAGTGTTACACACAACTACGGAAAGGAAGTAAACTCAGAAAAAATAAGCTTTTCCCTAATATCTTTTTGAAAATTAGAAATGAAAATTCATTGAATATCATTATCAGGTACATGAAAAGAAATTAGAACACACAAATGCTTATATCTACCAATGAAATCAGTCACTTTTTCTTTAACACCTTGTTTACAATGCATTAAATCAGTCAAAGGGATTTTAGGACCAATGTTATTTTGAAATTGTTGGCTGAAAGCATTTGCTAGTTGTTGAAAAGAAGTGATGGAATAAGAAGGAAAAGAGAAATATCATTGTAAATCCTTATCTCTTAATGTTCTTGTAAATAGTTTCGCAAGAAATCTTTGATCATAAGCAAAATTAGTACACAAGGTTTGAAATGTTTTAACATGTGTAAAAGGATCAACTTTTCCATTATAGAGTTCCTATTGAGGGACCTTAACATGCTTATGTCGTATGACTTTAACAATATCAAGAGAAAGTGGGCTCACAACATCAAATGTGGGCGCACTAAACTTGGATTGAGTCATAGAAGCAATTTGTTGTTGTAAGGAAGACACGGTTTGAGCAAGATTGTTAATGGTTGCTTCGGTAGAAGAATTGATGTTAGACATGGTTGATTGAGAAGGTGGTGTGATGTTATTGAAGGAAGGCATGGATTGAGAATGAGGTGGTGGGACATTATGATAAGTAGGCATAGGTGATGATTGCATACGAAATGAGACACTTAAAGGAGGAACAAAATTGTTGAATGAATTGCCCCCTTGTGTCACATTGATTAGTTGAGGAATAATAGGAATACTTGTGGAAGACATAGGTAAAGATGGAGGATTAAATGAAGAAGAGGGATTGCCCCCATGACCAATAGTTATAGGAATGAAATTTTGAGTTGATGTAGCCATGATGTTTGAAGTGAAAGTAGGAATACTAGCCATTGAAGTGGTCAAAGGAATAGAAGAATTGATTTGATTTGAAGGTTGTGAATAACCCAAGTTCTCAACACAACTTTTGATAGGCATGACATTAGAATAAACAATATTATATCAATTCCATTCTTATCACTTTGAATCATGTGTTTAAGGCCTTCAATTAATGGAAGAGCTTCACTATTAGGGTATTCTTGGGACATCCATTGTTGAAAGTTATCAGATTGATTGTCCAATTTTGAAAGTTGATATATGGAGATCCTAGTTAAAGCTTCTTCTTCATCATGGGATTATCAATGGGATAGATAGGGACATGATTAGGATGGGAAGAATTAGCATTATCCTCATTAAAGAAGTCACCCAAATTAGGCTCCATGTCCTCGGTAATTAAACTTTGGGAAGCCTTAATTCTAATGCTTCGTCTAACGAAAATATTATAGGTAGGACTAATAGTGGTGAAACTCATGCACTAGAGGGAAAATTGAAATTTTGAATTTTGAACAAAGCTTACACTCAATTTCAGAAAATAATGATTAAACAATTTGAACTTTGTTGGAAGAAGAAACTGACACAATTTCCAAAATAATAAATCAAAGGAAATTGGAATTTTAAAATTAAGGCCAAGGTGATACCACTTCATTTTAAAATTATAGAAAACCAATTTTATTTTATTTTTGGATAAAAGTGGATAGAACCACTGAAATATATTAATTTTTAAAAGTTTTTTACAGTGTCTGGTTCAAAAAGCACTGAAGGGAAAGAACTAGTAAGAAAACACTTCAGTATTGCTTAAGTAACAAAAGCCTATTCTACCCAATACAAAATGCCCATTGGCATACTACATCAAAAAACCCATCCCAAAATTTTTAAAATAAGGGTAGATTATAATTAACCTCTTAATTTTAAATTTTTTCTTAAAATTTACAATGTTGAATTCTGGAGGTATTTTCGATGTTAGAGGGATAAAAAATCAAAAAAAATCAACCAATCTTCTGGATGTAGGCTATTAAATATAGTTATAATAGTCTCCCAAAATTTCAAGAAAAAAACCAAGGACCGTGGTGAGAATGCACATGGTTCGACCAACTTTTTTCAAAAATTTCAGGGATGAATATTATGATGATTTTAAAGCTAACCCCAAAAAATTGGCAGATTTTATGATTTTGAGATAAACGAAATTAAGGTTCAAATGTGGAAATAGAACCCTATTAGGGTGTTGAAGAAAAAGAGGAATTGAATTGCAAATTTGAAAAGGGTCAAACCTAAAGGATAGGGACACCTTGGAAAATGTTTTAGAAATATGAATTTGAATGAAATTGATTGAAATTTGTACAAAATCCAATTAATTTTGAAAATTAGGGTTTTATGGCCTAACCACTTAATTTTTGAAATTTGAATTTTGAAAAGAAGAGGGAATTTGAAATTTTGAATTGTAGGACAGAAGATTAGTTTGAAAACAGTCACAAATCTGAAAATTAAATGGAAATTCAATGTTTGCACAAGTTCAATATTATTTTTAAAAATTAGGGTTTTGACAATTAACCTCTTAATTTTGTGAATTTGATTTGCAAATTGAACAAGGCAATGAAGAAATTGAATTTGACAAACAAAGCAATTTTCAGATCTAAGACAATAATTAACATTTTTTACAAAACACAAGTTCAATTTCAATTTTAAAAACTAGGGTTTTGAATGAATTAACCACTAAGTTTGCATAAAAAATTAAACTTGCAAATGAAAAATATGCAATGATTTGTAGAATAAAGGATGTAAGACATCGGGTTCACCAAAATGTAATGTTAAAAAAGGTGGATGATGGAGATCTAGAGGAAATATTTTCTTCCCTCCAAGGAGAGATGAAAGTTTCACTTCGGATTTCCCTTCAAACACTTTTCACACATTACATTAGAAGAGGAGGGAAAATGCACTAGATTCAACCTTCAGAGAAAGAGATTGAATTTTGAGTGATGGTAAGTTAATCCCCTCTTCTAGAATAAGATTTGAATTTATTGAATTGTATACTTATGACCAAGTGGAAAAGTGACAAAGATCTGATTATAACTCGAGATAGAAGCGTAGGATGAAGTTGTGCACCTAGATCTAGCAATAATCTGTTGAGATGAAGATGCCCTGCGAATTTGAGAAAAAGTTGCCCAGACCATGGCGGGAGTGTACATGGTCCTCCGAAAAATCTGCGAAACGAAATGGTTTTTTTGCCTTTGCAAATGGAATCCAAATCCAAAATTACAGTTGTGCACCTGCAACCTACACATAGAATAGAGAGGGAAAACTGTTGGGATTGGGGGTTTGCCTTCAGGTCAAACCCCAATTTTGGAATTAACCAAATGATGAAAGAAAGTACTTGCAAGTAAATGTAAATGAAAGATTGAACTATAAATCACCTCAAGGGAGGTTGTGATATAAATGTTGATAGAATTTATTGTATGAAGTTGAATGTTGGAATGAATCTCCTCTTCAATGGTTGAATCCTTGACTTAAATGCAACACCTAGCCTTGAAGGGAGACTTCAGAATGCTCAATGCTAGAAAGGAATGCTTGAACTTATGTCCGCCTTATCACTTATCCAATTTTTTTGATCGTTCAACTTATGTAAATGAGAGGGAAAATGCAACTTATATACTCATCAATTAGGGTTAGTTGATTGATTTTCCATCACAAGTCGATATTGGGGGAGTTTTCCTGCTCAATGCACAACCACCAAAGCATAATTTGAAGGGTCCTTCCCCAAAATAGGGCAGGGGATAGGGGCACCATGCCCCTATCCTAAGGGGATAGGGGCGCCACGCCCCCATCCTGCCTTTTTTTCCAGGACAGGATGCAGTTTAGGTAGTGCGGAGAGCAAGAAAGATGCAACTTTCAAGTGTCAAGCAAGTCTTTGGTCTCTAATCAAGCTTAGGGATTTGAATCGTGTGCATGAGGACCCTAATGTGGTTGACAATTGCAAGGATCGCAATTTCATGACACTACAATTTCAACACATGCAACTTTTCAAGTTTATTGAAAAATATATTTATAAAAAATAGTAAAATATATATCCATGCACTAAAGTTTCAAGTTATCAATATACACAAAAAATTCAAGAAAAAAAGGTAAAATTTACTAAATAAAGTGTGGTGGCTTATGTAACTTTAATTTCAAGATTTTTTCAGCTACTAAATCATAGTGTTTACTTTATTAAAAACTATATTCAAATAATATTTTAATTTTTTGTTAAAATTACAAACATAAAATAGACATAAGATTATAAATTTCATTAGTTTACATCATTTCAAAATTCAAAACATAAATTTCACTTTCTATTGATTTAATTTAAAAAGTTGAATCAACATTGACCATTTCTTTTATAAAAGTGTGACACAACTTTGTACTTTCACCCAAAAGACTAGAAAATTCTAAGGGAATAACTTTTATATATAAAGTTTCCCCAAAAAATGCTCAAAAATACTTATTGATCAATGTATCAAATAATTACATCATGTCAAATGAAGTTATAGTGCACCAAAGGGACACTAATAGTAAAAGGATGTTAGTGTTTCATTACTCAAGTAAACTTAAAATGTACTAGAGTTTAAAAACCATGTTGAAGTCCAAAAATTGTACTATAGTCCTATCTAAAGATTGAATGAATGATCTTTTATAGATCTCATAACCAAGCACGATAACTAGGACTCACAAAATTAAGATTAAAACACAAAATTAACTCGAAATTAGCAACAAACAATGGGGAGACCAAGGGGGATAGCCACTGACAATATCCAACACATAAGAAAATGGCAAAGATGCTTCTAAGGATTAGGAGGTAAACAAGGGACTCCAAAACAACTTGAAGGACATGAAGGATGAAGTGAGATGTTCCAAACACACCCTTTTCACCCTTCAACCATGATGAGAATGAAAATGTCACCTCTTTGAGGTGGTTCTCACAATCAAATGCAAGACCACAAAAATTGAATGGTACACATTCCAATCATATCAAATTTGAATGTTCTCTATCAAATTTCATTAATTTTAAATCTAAATGTGAAGGTTCTCTAAGTTCATTTTGACCAAGATAAATAATGATGAAAAGAATTAAAAGAAATATGTGCATTTGGCACCAAAATTGATATGTGATAAAGACACTAATCACAACGTCACCACTCATGTGGGTATTTTACAATTCTCCCAATTAGGAGGTTCTAATATAATATTGAAATTACATAATGGAACTCAAATGTACCAAAATAGACATTTAGAAAATTTATAATAAATGGGATAATCAATGAGATGTGGAGCCTTCTTCCAAATTTGAGTGCAATTCTAAGCCACTCGAATGGATAATTTGGTCCCCAATAGTGGTTCCACACCACCCTACCATGTGGTATGCATAGGTCCACCCCACTATGCTAGGAGATAGTCATACAAGCAACAAACAAGCTCATATGAAGAAGGGAGTAAGGCTTGTGCACATGAAAAATATTGTTTATACAAAATCTGCATGAATAGATAGAAATCAAGGCCTCATCCAATCACATACATAACTAGAGGTGGGCCCCACGTTAGATAGAAATTCCAACAATATTAAGTATGAGGGTCATATTTAGGAAGGCAAGAAGTGTCATTGCAATAGCACAAAGGAATCACTTTGTGAACCCAACTAAGAATCTCTATTGCAAGGCAAGATGAGTACCCACAAGACATAAACAAATCTACTTGAGTGTGGCATTTACTTGATGTATGCATACTAAGCATATGAAAACACTCTAAGATTGATTTTAACTTACATCTTGGTTAATTTATTATCTAATGAATTTCTTTAATTATCACTTAGTTAAATAACTCTCACCCATTGTAGTCATCAAAGTCAATTTTAGACTCACGAAAATGTCAAGAGCCACTCCTTCCTACCCCTATACCTTGATTCGAGATTCCTCACATACCAAATTGCCATTTAGGTGTAGCAAAAACACTAATACACATAAGTGAGATGAAAAAAATTTAAAAATGGTCCCAAATATTCTAGTTAAAAAAATAAGAGGAAGTCATTCTTTCCCATTCTCATTCCTCATGAATTATTCCAAATTTGCAAAATTCAAAAATCATTTTCCAATGTAAACCATAAAATTTTCCAAACCATCATTGAATAAAACCCAAAATTATATTTTTTATTACTAAAAAATTAAAAAACCTAAAGATACCCTATAAATTCTAAGATGAAAAACCTGCACACTTTTGTAATCAAAATCACATTTCTTAAATTTTAAAAAAAATTACTATTGCCATGGCTTAAAAATGATTTTTTTATAAAATTTTCAATCAATAATTCCATTCCATGAAAATACAAGGATTTTACTTTACAATAGAGGCTACCATAAAGGTGATCATGGAAAACATAAATCAAAAGAGGTTGAAAACAAGGAAAATGAAGGGAAATACCTTAACTTTGACGTTCACATGAATACCAATTTTCTCCAATTCACTCCAACTTAAGAAATAGATGCACATACAAATAAATCACCTTTAATTCATTCCCTTATAGTTCAATTGCAAGTTTAAGCAATGTACAATTCAATAAAATCCAACCATTTCAAAGTTGTTAGAGGGAGAGGGTTTAAAGACAACCTTCTTTCCAAAAATGTAAGAATGAATATTTTTCGAGGTATTTTTTCCTTCATGTCTATTTTCCATTTCTAATTCATTTCTTCCCTTTCTTTTTCTTAAAATTATTTTTTATTTCTTTATTTTTCTTTTTACAAAATATGTTTACATATTATCTTAAAATGTCTAAGTTATTTCTCCTAAACTAAGAGAAAATGAAACAATTAAAATTTAATTCATTCTTAAAGAAAGTTTAAATATTTCAATAATCTTTTCAAATAAATGAAATAATTTGAAATCACAGTAACTAATTAAAATAAATTAAATATACTTCTTAATGCTTTTAACTTGGTGCTTTTTTCCTTTTCCAAATTCTTGATTTCACAAAAGCATCTCTTACCATTAAAATGTCATAATTTACTCATCAAGAACCAATCTTGAAAATCATCTTTTCATAATTTATATTCCCATTTTTTTTAAATGATGCTTCATATAAGAACTTATAATGTTTTTATTAGAGCCCGACACTCCTCAAACTAGTTTCCCCTAGGTTTATTATAGAATCACCATAGGTCTTATATAATGCAATTCTTTTATAAGTGGAAGATTTACAAAGAGAATAATTATACTATGTCCAAAAGATATACACATAATTCTTAGATGATGTCTTATATTATTCTTATTAGGTCTTACATCCAAGATTTAGCAACGAGGTGTTGTTATTGACTTACACACTCCCCTATAATGACATCACCTAATGCCAAGAATTGATGAATTTAGAGCATATAATGCTTAGAGGTATTATACTATGCCTGTTAGGTATTACATCCAAGATTTAACTAATAGGAGGTGTCATTGACATGCACACTCCTCTTGAATGACCTCATCTTAAGGCCAATCATTGTACACGGGTTTAATATGTGATGGTTGCTCAATTACAAACTATTTATTCTTGATCATATTATACCATTTGATAATTAAATGAAAATTATTATAGAGAAATTTTATGATGTAAGATTTTCCCTTGATAGAAATGCCATGATCTTCAATGTGGTTTTCTCTCTTTCTTTTTTGTTGAAAATGAGACTTTTTGGTAAGATTGGAATAACTCACTTTATTTGGTACTTTTACTATTATCCACTTGAAACTCTTCCAAAAACCTTCAAAATTACATTAATTATTTTAGAATTAATTTTATAAACCATAGAAGATATCTTTTTAAATTATTACCCCATCCTTGGAATAGCACCTGCACCATTTATTTTAAAGAAAATAATCTATGGTATATTTCTTCTGAATAGAATCACCAACATAATTAGTAACACAATAATTAACGAAAGTTGATCTTGGTGTATAAATAGAACATAAATTTTCAATATGAATTTATTACTTGACAATCAACATATAGTAGTCCTCATAAATCTAAAATATAGTTGATTTTATTATGACAATTTTTTGATCATTAGTGAGGAGATCATATGATATTTTCATCAATATAAGTATGAACAATTTGTCATGTTTCTTTAAGGAAAAATATGTCATGCTATATAATAATGATCCATAAAAAAAAATTAATAAGCAATGAGTAAGATATCATTTCTAGGCTTGCTTCCCAATTAATTTATTAGGGTGATAGCCACTCATCATAATGATCACTATAAGATGTCTATCTATGATGATAGTATGGTTGTTAAAAAATGGATCAAATGCTAAATAGAGAAACATATATCCTTGCAAAAAGAGGTATATTAAAGTTAGGTTATATTCAAAATTCATTATCCTCAACATGGTTGAGTCTAGAATACCTGATGGTGGTAGAAATAAAGGAAATTCAAAATATTTTCTATAGTTGAGAGTCTAAAGATGATAAATTTCAAAACCAATTTATATTTGGCTCATTTTGGTTTCACTGGCTACTAATAAACTATTTAATAGATTTCAAACAAGTATTATATGTAATCCATTTTTATATTAATGCAAAGATAGGACCCACCTGTTGGTTTGTTGTCATTGATGTAGTCTGGTTTGACATACATAGTTTTGGTGTGGTCTGGTTGTTTTCTCTGGCATATGTTTTAGGTATGGTTTTTGCTCCTTTAAATGTGCAAAGTATGTATGCTTGTTTTGGTATTTATCTCACGCAATTTTGTGATCTTGTAAGGCATCTTAGGTCCAATCCCATCGAGAAATGTTGAAGGTATGCTCTACAAGGCAATTTTAGATATGGTCCTTTTTGGATATGAAGGAGGCGTATTCTACAAGGTGTTCTGGATTCAAGATTGCAACCAACATCCTATGAAGCTATTTTCCAGTAGCATGTGTGTATCTCAGTATCATCCCTCTTCGATTGAGCCGACTTATCAAAGTTTTTTGTGCAGATATATAATTAGCAGTTTTGCAAGATATGTGTATAGTTATTTTCTTATAAACAACTAATGTGTACATATTGTATATACGAAAGTTGTGCGAATGTGAATGTTATTTAGGTGGTATATGTATAGTGGATGTGAAATCATTTTGTGTACTTCAATGGAATTGTGTTTCATGCATATGATAGATGCAATTCTAGCAGTTCAATTTTGTATTCTGGCTATAAGCCTATCCTTCGACAGTGAGCCTTTTTGCATTTGGCCAGTAAGCCCTCTGGGCATTGAGCCCCACCAGTAGTGAGCCACCCTTGTACTGTGTAACTAGTTACATATTACACTATTCTTGAGAGTTCATCATCTCCATGGTTTTTCCCGTGTTGGGTTTTCCACGTATAAATCTAGTGTTATGTGTTTTGTGTTGATTTACCTAAACTGCATTTAAATTGTGTTATGTGATTGGTTAGTTAGAAGTTTTAATGAGTTCAAGGGATATTGATTCACCCCTCCCCTCTTAGTTTTCTGGATATTCAACAATTGGTATCAGAGCCAAGTCCTTTGGAAGAATTTAACCACTCGAAGGAGATATGGAAGGTTGAACTTATGGATTTAAGTGAAGATATTAGGAATGTTCTTAAGGAGCTTGAAGTAGTAGAAAGTGAAAACAAATATCTGAAATAAAATATCTAGTTGGCCAACAAATACATTAAGAAGCTAAGAGAACAAATCTGAAAGTTTAAAATAAGGCATAAAGAAGTTAGTGAAAGGCTCAAGTAAGCAAATAACACTATCATAGATCTAAAAACCAACAGTGAAGATAATGAGAAGACCAAGGAATACTTAAACAAAATGGTGAAATGCAAATCAGAGGAGTGCAAAAAGCTAAAATAAGAGGTAACAACTCTAAAAGCATATCTAGAAAAAACAAAGAAACAAGAAAACAACTCTAGTTTCGGTAAGTTTGATAAGATGATAGCTATGAAGACGTCTTTGGAAAAAAAAAGGATGCAAGATTAGAATCCAACGGATACTCACAATCCAACATGAATCACAAAGAGGATCCATTTTTGACAAAGGTAGTAGAGTCCAACAAATCCACCAAGGAGGATAAAGGTAATTCACCGGTCAAGCAACAAGTAAGAAAAAGGAATACTTTCTTTAATGGTTCTTATTATAAATGCAATAAAATAGGTGATTGAGCAATAGAATGTAATAATAGTATGAATCAAAACTCCGATTGCTTCTCTAGTAGGTGTTATGCATGTAATAAATAAATATGGTCACAAAGCTAATCATTGTAGGAATCCATTCATAGACCAAAATAGATATAACCATTTTGAAGGTTGTTGTTATACATGCAATATTTTTGGACATAAAGCTAACTAGTGCAGGTTAAGATAATCTCTGATAAATGTTAGATGCTAAAACTACAACAAATTCGGATAGATGGCAAGGCAATGTAGAAAGTGAAGCTGCAGTGACAGCTTGGTAGAGAGTGTGTAAAACCGGAAAAGTGCGCTAAGTTATAACTCATCAGGGAAATATGGCATGTCATTGTGAAAATCAAGGTAGTGGATGACAACGCATAAGCATTTAATGCGAGCTAGTGGATGCAAGGTTAAAAGGGGAGTTTTGATAAATTTTTATCTCACTAAAAATCGAAGTGCATTGTAAGCATCAAAGGCAATCGAGGCAATTACGGTTTCCTGGTGAATCTATCTGAGTTGCAATCCATTGAATTTGCCTCCATGGCTACTCTTGTAGTTGTTGACATTGCGACTGGGCCTCACCTAGTATTTGGGAAAACTCCCTACAAGGCGATGTACACAAATCCGGCCGATGTATTTTCTAGTATACCTATTGGAGTTGTCTTAGTTGAAAATAGCTAGACATACATTCATGTGAAGCTTGACAAATTTAGTCACCATGGGAAACTGTTGAATCTGTTGATAGACGAGATTATGAGAAACAACCTTGAGTGCAGAAAGAAGAAACACCCTTTCAAATATGGAACCCTAGCACTTGTAAAGTGGAAAATTGAACCTTAGTGATTCCCCATCTAGGAGAGAGAAAGGAAATCAGTAGGATGATTTTCACTTGGGAGATACTTTACATTCAAAAGAGGGGTTGAATTCACTAGATTCAAACCCTAGAGTGAATAAGTATTTGAATGCTAAGTGAATTGCAAGGGTGCAATGCAATTTACCCTCTTTTGTAAGTAGAAGAGTTGACTTGTTGACTATGCAAAAAATGATGACAAAATGGGTGAAATAAGGAGCTACCGATTTGGGATCGCAATTTATCTTTGGATCTGAGGTATTTAGACTAATACGAACCTGCCCTACAAATTTGGAGAAAAGTCGTCGGGACCGTGTGCAAGTTGCACATGATCCTCCGAAAAATCCGTGCGTCAAAAAGGGTTTCTCCATCTCTGCAAATGAAGCCTAAAACTACAATTATAGCCACGCACCTGCAACCTACACACAGAAAAGAAGGGAAGAAGGGTTGTGGATAGGGGTTTGCCTTAGTCAAACCCCAGTTGAGGAATCAACCTTGAAAGAAAGTAATTGCAAATACTTAAATGTGAATAATGGAAATGTATACCTTGTAGATCTGCAATTTGTTGATGATGGTTGTGTTGCTTCTTGAATGTACTCACAAGTGTTGCATGAAATGGCATGTAACATGACAAAACCCTAACACACACACATACTTGCAAATGAATGTTGTAATGTTACTCCAATGGATGAATGAAGAAGACACATGAAGAAGAAGCAGGCTTGAAGACTTGAACACTTGAACGCTTGATGACGATAATGGAGACCTTCCACTTGTTTTCCCAATTTTCGCTTATTCTTTCTTATGAAAATGAGAGGACTAGATTCCCTTTTATACTTTACTAGGAAAATTAATTTTCATCTCACTGAAGACTGACATAGGAGGAATTAAATCCTGAAGAGAAAATTGGGTCCAAGGGTCAGATGGACCCATTTTAGGGCCACCCAAAGAGGGAGGACAGGGGCACCACGCCCCAATCCTGTCCTTTTTTGGGGCTTGGACAGGGTCACAAGGTGATAAAAGGGCTGAAACGGGAGGAGATTTGGAAGAATGGTGCAGAAACAGGTCCCAATTAAGTAGGGAGATGCAGTCTCTAGGGTGAGGACCTAAGACACGGTCAAAATTGCAAGGGTCACAATTTTATGACGCTACATTTAGCCCCCTCTTTAGTAGGAGTATGGCTTACACCAATACTACCGGTAAAGTAGAAGAAAGAGAGATGAAGATGAGAGATGCGGAGAAAGATCACAAGGAGTATAAGACGTCACTAATCTCAAGGATCCAAGCCCCCGATATGAGGATCTTAACTTACTCAAACATATGCAAGTGCACATAAAAAGGCACACAACAATATCTTAAGACCTCAAGTCAACTAGCTGAAGAGACCTCGATATGAAAAATGTCTCAATCAACTAATATCATTCTTGAAACATAAAATGCCATCTCATGAACACATATATTCACATAAAAGAACAAAGCTGACATCATCCATGAACCATCAATAGTAAAACTATGAGTTCATGAGAGGAAGAAGAGAGAGAACATGAATACACACTTTGGTGATCCATGAGAAGAAAGGCAAACAAAAGGAACCATGGACATCTCACCCCTAGAACTAGGTGATCCATAGATAAAAAAGGACATGGAAAACTAGCCCCTAGATTTTGTCTAGGTGATCCATGTAAGGGAGGAGAGTGAGAGCACCGTTAGTTCCACTCAACCTTGTGCACATCTGTGCAAGTGAGGTTCGAAGCACCTCATAGGAGTCTATGCCCGAGTATGCTACAACTTGTATAAGATGTATGGTACAAATTTCAAGAAAGTGGTGACATCTCACTCTAAGAGGTTGCCCTCCTATTCCGAGAATGATCCATTGTATAAGAGAAAAGTGGCAACATCTCTCTCTATGAGGCTACCCTCTAGTTCCGAGAATGACCCATTGTATAAGAGAAAAGTGGTGACATATCGCTCTAAGAGGCTGCCCTATGGTTCCAAGAATAACCCACTGTATAAGGGAAAAGTGGTGACATCTCGTTCTGAGAATGACCCACTATATAAGAGAAAAGTGGCAACATCTCATTCTGAGAATGACCCATTGTACAAGAGAAAAGTGGCGACATCTCATTATGAGAATGACCCATTGTATAAGGGATACGATGTGCAAGAGAAATATAATACAAAACGAGTAGTGTGGGTGCCCCCCCCTTAAGATGTGAATGTAGTTTAATGTTGATATCTTAAAGAAAGTAGAACAAGGATACCTACCTTCAACACAAAGAAGATATCCATTATGCAACAATGTCATAAATCCAAGCAAGAGAGGGAATACTCTTCAAGCAAGGATAAGATAGTTGAAAAGAGATATCATTCTATAAGTGTAAAGGAGATCCTTGGAGAAGAGATATTTGCTCAAAAGACATCTACCGCCAAGAGGAGTTGCCTTAGACAAATATAACATCTTCTAGAATAAAGAAAAGAAGAGAGAAAGAATTCAATCCTTCCTCCCATTGCTAGTTTAAAGGGATTCTTGATGAAGGATGACTCACTTTTATCCCAATGGGGATGGGTGAATTTATTATATATGTACATTACCAAGTGTGAAAGAGATTTTAGTCAAGGACTTACACCTCTTGTATAAGAGACAACCCTTGGGAAAACAATAACAACTTCATACAAGGAATGGCATCAAGTAATAAAACTCACACCATCCGCAAAATAGGAAAGAGTGGATCCTTAGAGAAAGAGAGAGAGAGATAATTACCCCCCAAGTGTAGGACAATGAGAAGAATTACACAACTTTTAGAGAGAGATCACTCATAAGAGACGTACTGTTTCAAGAGAGGAATACATCCTAACCAAGGAATAGACATGCGCTCGCATGAAGGATAACTCCATTCAAGAAATGACATCAAGTTATAAATAACATAATAGAAGAGGTAATTTGCAAAGAGAGAGAAAGAAGAAGGTTCACAAAAGTTCTCTTAGTATAGATTGTTCATAATAGACGTACTGATTCAAGCAAGGAAAATATCCCACTCACGGAACAAACATGCACTGACATGAAGGAGAACTCTATGCAAGAAAGGACATCAAGTTTATGAATAATGTAGTCCATAAAGAAAATAGTGAAACCTTAAAAAGAGGAAAAGGAATATTCTTTCCCCCCAAGCATAGAGGCGAGAATAAATAGACTATTATGTTTCTCACTAAGTATGATTTCACCTATTATTGTACCACCATGAATGACAAGGAGCCCCTAGTAGGAAGGCTAACTATGTCACATAGTGAGGGGCAACATAATAAGAACTTGAATGTTATTTTAAATGATCATGATGAATATGACATTCATTGTCAGATGTTATTTTTAACATGCCTGAATCAATGTAATGTTGTATTTGTGTTTTCAAAGCTTGACATTTATTAGTAGAATGGCCATGGGTTTGATGATACTTACAAAAAGAAGAATTTTGAGAATGTTGTTTATGTTTTCATTTTCGTTTAGGAAAAAGAGGAGATATTAAGTTGGAATTTAGAAGATTGGTCAACATATTTTCTTGTTGTAACTCAAAATTAGAATGAGAAGTTGTGGATTTACAAGACAGTGGAGAAGAAGATGCTGACAAAGGAAAGTGTGATTTCTCATGACTTTATCACTCACATTCAAGCATTTGTCCATTGCATCCATGTGTATGTTCAAAAGAGGGTTCACTCTTAGGGGGAATTGGATTGAAGTTTAAAGAGGCTCAATCAATTTCAAGATTTGTGTTAAGAGAAAAAATTGGAATATGAAATTCAAGCATCTTAGACTTTCTAGAAAAGGTAGGAGTGAAATCTAAAGACCCCCAATCATCCTCTAAGAGTTCTTCTTTAAGAACTTCTTTGATGGGAGATGGTGTATTTGAGTGAATTAAAGAGATGATTGTAGGAACTAAGAAAGCAAATGATGCTTCACTTATGTTCTCATCAACTACCTCATTAGTATATGTGTAAGACACAACATGATAATCAGGAAGAATTGTTGGTTTCCTAGGAACATGAATGGAATTTATTTGATTTTTGTTACGCTCTTGATTTTTGGAAGAGAAATCATTATGATGAGAAATAATAGCATCCTCTTGTTCTAAGGTATCTTTATGTTCAAGACACTCATTGGGAAAAGGACTATCGTATGTAATTAATGCTTCATCTTTTGGAGGAAGGTTATTGGAAGGAATAGAAGGCGAAGTGTTATTAAAACCATCATCTTTCACCAAGGTACCCTCATGAGGCAGGATCATATGAAGAGAATAATCTACATCGTCCTCTCATGGTTCATCCCAAATAGGGAGATCATTAGGAAGAGTGTTAAAAGTACCTTCTTGCATCAATATGTCCTCTTTTACGGGAGACTTTTTGGGAGAAGGATCATTTAAGGGCTCAAAAAGGGGATTTTCATATATCTTAAATCCTTTCAACTTAATAGCTTCATCTTGTAGAAAGAAATTTGACATTTTTTCCAAATTGCAAGGAAAGAAGTGAATGCAATTAACTAAATTTGAAAAACACAATTGAAAAATTATGCAATACACAATTTAATTCAAATGAGAGCTAGGAGGGAAAATTTGAATTTTGAATTTTGGAATCTAAGTTGCAAAGTTGAATAACGCAAAATTCTAAGAACAATGATTATAAAAAATGAATCGATTGATTTAAAGAAAGAATAGTACAATTTCCAAGAATGAAGATAATTATCCAAAAGAGATTGAAAATAAAAATTAGGGCCTATTGAAAAACCTCTTAATTTTAAAAAAAAATTGAAAGTTGTTGAATTGAAATTTTGAAATTTAAAATTAGGGCTATTCTTAATTAACCACTTAATTTTTGAAAAGTAGAGATTGTTTTTTTATTTTAGAGGGATCAAAATTCAACAAAATCAGCCAATTTTCTGGATTAAGCAATTAAATACAGTCATAACAGTCTCCCAAAGTTTCAGGAAAAAAGCCAGGGACTGTGTGCAAGTTATGCACAGTCCTCCCAAACTTTTTTGAATTTTTTAAGGATGATAGATACGAAGATTTTATTACTAATTCCAAAAATTTGAGTGATTTTATGATCTCTAGATAGGTGAAATTAAGCTCAGAATGTTTTTGATATTAAAAGCAGCCAAAACAAGGGAGCTGACCCAGGATAAGAACAAAGAAATAGTGGCAAGCCAACTGTCAGTAGATCATCAGCAAATTTATAGCCCTTTTACTTTCCTCTATCAAAAACCATGATCATTCTACGTAAGTTCAACAGAAATATAAAAGTCCTGATAAACATTTTAAATATTTGCCATGCAGGGCAATAGGTAGATAAGTTCAAATATAAACAGAAATTAAAACTATCAGCCAGGAGGCTACTAGGGCCGAGCAAAAAACTAGACATCTGAGACATAGAAACAAACTATTTCTTCTTTCCATGGCTCCTCTTGGGGAGGAGCTTCCTAGCCCATTCCTTGGTTAGGAATTTGAAAAGGGCCCTGTAGTCATCGTCTTCCTTGCTTTTGCCTTTGGTAGCACTTTCCTGTAGCAAGCACAGAGTGGTCGCCAAGCAATGCATCACGTTCAAAGCAAACTTGGAGATGTCTTGTAGCTTGTTTTCCATGGCCTCCATTCTGCTGGTGATTTCCTCCACATTATCAAACAACCCTCCACTTTCTTACCCAACTCTGCCAGGTTGTCGTCTTCTTCCTCCTTTATGTTGCTCTCTTCCTCCACTACCCTCATCTTCTCGAACCTAAGAGTCGGGGAGGGAGAATTTGTCTGGGATGAATGTTGAAATGGGATCCAATTAGGGTTTTTCAAAAAATAATGAATTGAAGGAAAATTTTGAAAAAAATTACGCCTAATGGAGGCCAACTTGGAAAATGTTTAGAGGACTAAAATTTAATGAATTTGATTAAAATTCGCACAAAATCCAATTTAATTTAAAAATAATGGTTTTAGGTCTTAACCAATTGATTTTGAAAATTTGAATTTTGGCAAAACGAGGGAATTGAAATTTTGAATAAGAAGACAGGTCAGAAAACAATGATAAATCTGAAAATTGAGTTAAGATCCAAAATTTGCACAAATTCAATTTCAAATCTAGATTTTTTGTAAATTACAAGAAAATCAAACATGCAGTTTTAAATTTGTTTTTGACCTTAGGAGGTTTAAAAATTGATAAAGTATGCCAATTTCCTGGATTTAAGTAGAAAAATACAATCAATTCCGACTCCCAAAATTTCGGGAAAAAAGCTAGGGACCGTGTGCAAATCATGCATGGTCTAACCAACTTTTTTTCAAAAAATTTCAAGGATGATAGAAATTACGATTTTATTGTAGAATAAAAAAAAACGGCTAATTTGGAGATGTTTAGATAGGTCAAATTAGCAGTAAGAGGTTGAAATAGGAAATTCTTAAAAATTAGGGTTGTGTTGTTTAACCACTTAATTTTTAGAACGAAAAGACATATTTGAATTGCAATTTTGAAATAGAAATCAAATCTGAAACAAGCAACTAAAATGCTATACTTCACAACCTTAATTTCCTCAAAATGAAAAATTAGGGTTTTTATGCAATTACCCTCTAAATGTTGCAAAAAGATTAAACTTAGAAATGAAATTTTAAAGTTCAAATTACAATTATTCAGATCTAACAAATAAGAAATCATAATTAAGATGTAGGACGTCAAGTTCACCAAAATGTAAAGTGGAAAATTGAACCCTAGTGATTCCCCACCTAGGAGAGAGAAAGGAAATCACTAGGATGATTTTCACTTGGGAGATACTTTACATTCAAAAGAGGGGTTGAATTCACTAGATCAAAACCCTAGAGTAAATAAGGATCTAAATGCTAAGTGAATTGCAAGGGTGCAATGCAATTTGCCCTCTTTTGTAAGTAGAAGAGTTGACTTGTTGACTATGCAGAAAATGAAGACAAAATGGGTGAAATAAGGAGCTACCAATTCAAGATCGCATTGTAACTTTAGATCTGAGGCATTTAGACTGATACGGACCTGCCCTGCAAATTTGGAGAAAATTCGTTAGGACTGTGTGCAACACCTAGGAGAGAGAAAGGAAATCACTAGGATGATTTTCACTTGGCAAATACTTTACATTCAAAAGAGGGGTTGAATTCACTAGATCAAAACCCTAGAGTAAATAAGGATCTGAATGCTAAGTGAATTGCAAGGGTGCAATGCAATTTGCCCTCTTTTGTAAGTAGAAGAGTTGACTTGTTGACTATGCAGAAAATGAAGACAAAATGGGTGAAATAAGGAGCTACCAATTCAGGATCGCATTGTAACTTTAGATCTGAGGCATTTAGACTGATATGGACCTGCCCTGCAAATTTGGAGAAAATTCGTCAGGACCGTGTGCAAGTTGCACACAGTCCTCCAAAAAATCCGCACATCAAAAAGGGTTTTCCTATTTCTGCAAATGAAGCCAAAACCTACAATTACAGTCGTGCACTTGCAACCTACACACATAAAAGAAGGGAAGAAGGGTTGTGGATAGGGGTTTTCCTTAGTCAAACCTTAGTTCAAGAATCAACCCTGAAAGAAATTAATTGCAAATACTTAAATGTGAATAATGAAAATGTATACCTTGTAGATCTGCAATTTGTTGATGATGGTTGTTTTGCTTCTTGAATGTAATCACAAGTGTTGCATGAAATGACATGTAACATGACAAAACCCTAACACACACACACATGCTTTCAAATGAATGTTTTAATGTTGCTCCAATTGATGAATGAAGAAGACACGTGAAGAAGAAGAAGGCTTGATGAATGCTTGAAGACTTGAACGCTTGATGACAATAATGGAGACCTTTCACTTGTTTTCCCAATTTTTGCTTATTCTTGCTTATGAAAATAAGAGGACTAGATCCCCTTTTATACTTGCCTAGGAGAATTAATTTTCATCTCACCAAAGGCCGACATAAGAGGAATTAAATACCGAAGAGCAAATTGGGTCCAAGGGTCAAATGGATCCATTTTAGGGTCAGTCAAAGAGGGAGGACAGGGGCACCACACCCCTGTGTAAGGGGGACAGGAGCACCACCTCCCTCTCCTAAGGGGATAGCGGCGCCAGACCCCTGTCCTGCCCTATTTTCGGGCTTGGACATGGTCACAAGGTGATGCAAGGGCTAAAACGGGAGGAGATTTGGAAGAATGATGCATAAAGAGGTCCCAATTGAGTAGGGAGATGCAGTCGCTAGGGTGAGGACCTAAAATGCAATCAAAATTGCAAGGGTAGAAATTTTATGATGCTACATCGCTATGTATCTTGTTCTACTTTCTACAAGAAATTCCTGGTCAAGGAAGAGTGCTCTGGTCAACAAACAAACCAATAGCTCATCAAATTGTGAAATGGCTGAGGAGATTTCCTAATGATGTGGCAAGGGATGACGCATTCACCTCCTATTTTTCTCTCTTTCAACTCAACATGTAAAGGAGACAAATGATTCCTATGCTCCTAAGGAAATTGTTGAGAAATACAAAGAAGATATCACCTTCATGTTCACAACTGACAAATGCTTCATGGAGGTCGTTGTCCCAAGGAAAATTTGGGTTCCACCATTCGGTTATGAGGTTACTAAAGATGTGCTAGAAGGTACAAATCAAGTGTTGCTAAAGAGCCCTATGGATGACATGCAAGAAAGATTTAGAATGGCAACTAAGAAGTCTTTGAAAATCCACATGGAACATGCCAAGAAAACCTGTGAAAAGAATGTGAAGAAAGTCATTCGGGAATCAATGAAAAAAGAAAATGTGACTGAAGAGGAGATTACAGAGTTTAGGCACTCTGGAAGACTGGCTATCTCATCTGAAACCTCTGCCAAAGAAAATCTGAAGGTACTTCCTCCATATGGTTCCTTCAAAGAAAAGAAGCAGAAATATGCAAAAAGAAAAACCATAGAAATTGAATCAGAAGAAGAAGAACCAGAGAAATACTGAATACACATCCGAAAATTCAAAGTCAAGAAACCCAAGAGACCCCTTGATGCAGATAGTCTGTTCAAGTCAATCGCACAAGGAGAAAGCCTAAAAAAGGTATTCGATCTATACAATGAGGTTAGTAATGAAGATAAAGATAGTATAGTACAAAAACTATTTTACTATATTGTGTTAAGTTAGATGCAATTGTAGAAGAATTTAGAAAGGATATACCAAATGAATTGTGGAAAGAATTAATTAGAATTAGACAAGTTTCAAGAAAAGAAGAACAAGTCATCAAGGATCATGCTTTTGATTTTATTGGTTCCACTTTTTCGAAAGAAAAAAAGTAAGTCTTATAGAAGCCTGTAAGATAGAATTAAGGACAAAGAAAACTTTGGGTAGTCTCATGCTAGGGGAACCTGATGCAAAAGAAAAATGTAAAGAAGAAACCATTGAAAAGATAATGACTATAGCCAAAAACCTTGAAATGTTACCAACTGTTGATTCTGGTAGCCTTACTGGTGAGTCTGAGGATGTGAATACTGATCATATAGCTAATACGCCTATTGTGGAAGATGTAATGAATGAACGTAAAAACTCTCTGGTAAACATTGATTCGAGAAAAGGTAAAGAAATAGAAAACTTAGGAGATAGAGGTCAAGAAGGACACGTGACAACTGAACAGGAAAGAAATGAATTTGAACCAAAGGCAACAATTGAGGAAAAGACATAAAATCAGGAAAATGTATTAGGTGAAGAAGTGATTAAGACTGTGATTGAAATTGGTACTAGTTCTGGTACAATTGATGACTCTTTGAAGAGTCTTCTCGCTTCGCCTTTAAACTACCAACCCATAACTTATTCTAAATTGATAGTTGGGTATGTACAGGATCATGGTGGGCCAAACAAGACCTTAAGTGGCAATGAAAATTTAAAAAATAGAGTTAAGCAACTTGACGTAAAAATTTGAATAATTTAACAACATTATTTCAAAAATATGTAACAATAGAATCTGTAGCAAATTAATTTGTAGTTTCTAAGCTATTGGTTGTTTTTTGCAAAAAAAACTATTTGAGGAATATTTAAAATTTTAATGTGGTAGTAATAAAATATTAGGAAAAAGATTTGTCTGTCTAGCCACACTAACCACAGTCAAATCATAATATTTTTTTTATAAGACTTTACATATAAGTAGAAGACTCATGTTCCGATATGACACATATTTTTTTGTATTTTTGAAATAAATAATTAATTATGAATTTTTTACTACATCTTTTTAAAAATATAAAAAACTCGTATGTCTAACCACCATAACTTGGTCAAAACTTTATAAAATTCAGTTTTTTTTAATCCTATAGTATATGAAGCATAGAATGTGGTCAATGTTTCAAATTCAAAAAATATGATACTGTTTGAAAGTTATAGATATTTTTTCAGCCTATGAATAGGGACTTTAGTTAGGATGTCGCCACTTTTTGGCCCCTTGTGATCTTGCACATACCCAATTGACTTTGCTAAGGTTGATTCAGTATAGAAATTTCAAATTGGAGAAGCTTTTCTATCTTCTGCTAGACAAGGCTTTATAGGTGAGTCACCGAAGAAAGATAAAATTGTTGAAGAATTACTTACTGCACTTCATGGTGCTATGTCTGGATGTGATTTAGATCCAGTTGCCCAAAGTGTTGATAAATGTAAATTGTTGATAAATTCTATGAAAACACATTCAAAAAAATTGAAAGAAAAATATGAGAAGGAAATAAAAGAAGACAAAGAGAAATTGCTACATGAACTTAAAGGTAAATGTGAGACTGCATATCAACAACTTGCCAAACTTATCTCTCATGGTCAATCATGTCTGTTAAATGGGAATACACTCTTTTTATACAGTCTTTAGTGGTTAGAAGCCACAAAAAGTATTAAAGATGAAATCAACATTGAAGACAAAATCCGACAAGCCTATGCCAATTACCGGTTAACTCAGAATCTATCCAGCTCCGACAGATTGACTACTGAAGAGCTACATAAGAAATATTTTGAGTTACAAAAACAAAGAGACAATATCACTCTTCCTTTGGGTCAATTAAGAGACACATGTGTAGTGAAATCATATCTATTATAAACCGTGCTATTTTCAAGGCACAACAATTCAAGTATTTCGACCTCGATTTTGTGCAAGAAGCAGAGCAGGTGCATGTGTCATTGCAAGTGAAAATTGAGTTTCTGACAAAAGCCATTTCACATTGGGACACGCATAAAGATTCATGGAAAAGACACGTTAAGAAGATCAAGCAGTTATCTGATTATCTTTGTTTTTATCCCTTAGGGGGAGTTAATTTTATGAACATTTCTCTATACCCTTTGTCATTGTTGTCAAAGGGGGACCACTGCAATGAATGTTATGCAATACTTTCACACAGTTCAGTTTTCTTTTCAAGCAAACCTATACGCTATTTCTTTATGTTGTCATCAATGAAAAAGGGAGAGATTGTTGGCTTATTGTCATTAATGTAGTCTATTCTAGCATACATAGTTTTGGTGTGGTCCAGCTGTTTTCTCAGACATATGTTTTTGGTTTGGTTTTTGCTCCTTTAAATATGCAAAGTATGTACGCTTGTTTTGGTATCTATCTCATACAATTTTTGTGATCCTGTAAGGCATCTTAGGTCTGGTCCCATCCGAAAATGTTCAAGGTATTCTCTATAAGACAATTTTGGATCCAGTCCTATTCAGATATGAAGGAGGCCTATTCTACAAGGTGTTTTGGATTCAAGATCGTAGTTGACATCGTATGAACCTATTTTGAAGTAGTGTGTATGTATCTCGGCATCATCCCTATTTGTTTGAGTCGACTTATCAAAGTTTTTGGTGTGGATATATTCAACAGTTTTGCAAGATATATGTAGAGTTGTTTTTTATAAACAATTAATGTGTACGTATTGTATATGTGAAAGTTGTGCGAATGTGAATGTTATTTAGGCAATATATGTATATTGGATGTAAAAGCATTTTGTGTACTTCAACGAAATTGTGTCTCATGCATATGATAGAAGCAATTCTAGCAGTTCAATTTTGTATTCTAGCTATAAGCCTATCCTCTGGTAGTGAGCCGTTTTGTATTTGGGCAGTGAACCCTCCGAGAAGTGAGCCCCATCAGCAGTGAGCCACCCTTATACTGTGTAACCAATTACATATTAAACTATTCTTGAGATTTCATCATCTTCATGGTTTTTCCCATGTTGGGTTTTCCACGTATAAATCTGGTGTTACGTGTTTTGTGTTGATTTCCCTTTACTGCATTTAAATTATGTTATGTGATTGGTTAGTTGAAAGTTTTAATAAGTTCAAGGGAATACTGATTCACCCCTCCCCTCTCAAATATTTTGGATATTCAACACCACCAAGCACTACTAAATTAGCCATAAAAAAGGAACTAAGATCAGGCTCATCCAATACCCCAAGGGTAGTAAGATATCATTTTGTAGTTTCAATAAATGGTCAACCCTCCTTAGAACAATGGTGATTGAATTAGCACATTATTTTTAGTTGTGATAAAAAAAAAACATCCTTGTGACTAAACAAACAACACCTAAGGAGATATCATCGCCAAGATAGAAGGCAACAAAAATGGTAGCTTTTCAAAGTCCTATATTGATATATTTGTGAACAAAAGTGGTAGTCTTTCTAATACTTCTAAATAATACTCAGTTTGTTTTGTCTAACATAAAGCAATCTAGATTATAAATTTTGCTTTTCTCAATGCCTTTAGAATTATCTTTTCATATTGAGCAAGTTATATTTTGACCAACTCTACTAGCTTTTGTTGCAATTGCTCACACATAAAATGATGATGACTTTCAATATTTTTAATTTAGGAATGAAATAATGTTTTTAGTTAGTTAAATTATGTTGAAGCATAAGCTTGTCGCAATTAAATATAATTGAGGATTACCCTTTATCAAATTACTTCACAAGTTACTATCACCACTTGAATATATCTAGGAATAATGAGTTGTAGTGAAACTTTTGTTTCATGCTTAAATAAAAGATCACACCACTATCAAGATCATGTGCATGCCCATATTTACTTTTCTCAAAAAATCCACATCAAACTAAGTCTATGGAACTTGTGAAAATGGAATATTCAAACTTTAGAAACTCAAGTCCAAGACCAGTTGTTCCTTTTACATACCTTGATATTCTCTTATATTTTTATACTACAGTCTATATATATATATATATATATATATATATATATATATATATATATATATATATATATATATATATATATATATATATATATATATATATATAAGCATCTAACATTATCGTGGAATAGTAGCCTAATCTTGTACAACACATTAACCATTAATTCCAAATTTTATGTTTTCACTTTGGTTCCCAAAATTGAAGACAAGGAGTCAACATTTTATCAGTCATTTCTTTTTAACATCTAACTCAACATAAACCATTATTATTTATCAATTTTGTAAGCAGCTAATACAAATACAACCAGCATCTCAAATGATTTGTTTAATAATTTTATTTTTTACTGATTATTTATTTATTTATTATAATTTATCTTAATTCTTCGTTGCTAGTGTACTTTAACCAATAATAATCTTAATGCTTATGATAAACTTAACTATTTAATTATTTAGATCTAAAATTTTAAACTCTTAATCACAAACTATTAAATTCGTGCAAGCAAGATTTATATCATATTAACTCACCCACAAAAGTCAATCAATATTCATTCATTTGCTTTTCCATTTTGGGAAAGATAAAGGGAAGAAGGGTTATGATCTAAACTTCTTATGACTTCTTAATACAGAGCAAGGAAATGGGTCTTATTCACAGTGACCATTGATTAAACCTAATCTGTGAGACTGATAAGAATAGCCCCTGTGCTATCCTTATGCAAGAAAAAAAAAAACCCAGTTAATTCTCACTTGGCTCTCTCATATTGGTGGTCTAAAACTATTCATTTGGGTGAAGTAGAAGCAAGGTCCTGAACACCATTAGTTCTTTTGTCAGTCCTCATTAGAGTACTGAGGTGTTTCTCTCTTGCAATTGTGAAGCACGGCATGAGATGAAAAGTAGTGATGTTGGATGCAGCAATGCCATCAATATTCTCCACTTATATTATGTCGTTTGTTCAGTGGGCTGGTCCTCAACTACCATGCAGTAGTTTGGCTATCAAGGAGTGGAAGCAGTAGGCACTGTTTAGTGGAGTGAACAGTCACCAGTACTCAAGTACCTCTCAACTCCAAGCACAGCCACACCATTTCAAGTGTTCTCCAACCAATACTTCAATTTTCTGATAAGGGTAGGACTCTCCTGCTCCAGTGAATGTGGCATCAGACCATGATGACATGTTCACCTACGTGCATTCTAAGAAATCAGAATCCAGAGCTTGATCACCAATCATGCAAAAACCTGGCAATGATATTAGTAGAAGTTTCCCATGTAAAGGAACTGACCAGAAAAGGTGTGGCAAAGATAGGACAAGGTGTTGTGCACCTAATTAACTAATAAAGCTATCCTTCACAAACTGTAATGCAATTAATAGAAGTTGTGGATTTATGTTTTGAAGAGATGCAACCTCATCAAATATGGTGAAAAATAGCTAACTATGGTATCATTAATAATGAATCTAATGTAGTTATATGTGAATTCAACATTTGATCAAATATGGATATTATGTTATATTTTAATGAGCAATAACATAAAATGATAAGGAAGTTAATTTCAGATGTTTAAATTTCTTTGAAGGTTATAGTATTTGATGTTATTTATTTAGTCTAGTAATTATGATGCAGGTAATTTAGATATCAAATTATCAAGAAGAAAGAAGTAGATAAAATCATTGAAAAAAAATATTATCACAATTTTAGTGAAATAAAAGAGTCAATTACAACCTAAATTACCACACAAAGTGAACCTAGTTGCTATGTTTTATTATAGCCTTTCATCTATGTATTTGTGTATCTTAAATGTCACTGTAGATTAGTGGTAGTTAAATACAAGGATTCTCTTACCAAAAAAATTTAACAAGAGAAAGAAGTCAATAGAGGGAACTTCATGTGTATATTTAGGAAAGTTGTTAAGTATGAAAATCATATGTGATATCACCCATAAAAAATTATTAATGTTAGGAATTAAGATCTTAGGATACTAGTTATTATAAAAATTTTAAAATGAATAAGATCATAATTATACAAGTATAAATATAACTCTACCAAAATATACATGAAAAAAACCCTTATAAATAGAAAACCCCATAAAACATCATTTTATTATAAACACTTACAAAATGGTCTATTAAAATATAGACCAAACCTAGGGAATACATCTCCTTACTTCCACATGAACTAAAATACCTCGTGCATATAATTCCTAAAGAAAATTAAATAAATGTGTCCATACATACATGCATAGATACATGCATAGATACATGCATACATCCATACATACATAAATACAAACATACATACATGCATGCATATGTCCATACATACATGCATGCTCTAAAATAAATTGATCAAAATAATGAAAATACTTAGTTATAAAACCAAATTATCAATGATGCTTTGGCAAGTGCTTTTAAATCAATAAACATTATGTCTATCACCTTGGATCAATTCGGATCATATTTGCAAAAATAAATTATGCACATATATCCAACTTCCATTAATTTTCAATGTGTGTCAACTCTTGCGGATTTTCTTACCCTACACTCATTTTCCATCATTTATAACTGATCTAAGAAATTTTTTATGGGTTTGTGATATTTTGGTAATGTTCTAATCATTGTTTTCATTCTCCTTTTTCAACATAAGTACCCAAATAAAAAAGGTCAAAAATCTATCTCAGTGTGCAATTCCCCAAGTGTTCCATCTTTTAAAACATTCAATTGGATATCTTTGTTTCAAATTTGGGAAAAATCTGGCCAAAATTGTGGAATTTCTACTCCAATGGGGATATATCCAACTACTACTTGAATTTCTGTAGTGGAGAAAATACCCCTTGAATTTTTGCAATCAAGATAATGACCCCTAAATCTTGGCGGTAGGGAAAATGAGCCTTAAATTTCTAAAGTAGGGAAAATGACCCCTATTTCTCCACAATGGGAAAATGACCCCTAAATCTCTATAATAGTGTAAAAGGGTATAGATTTTAGTAGTTTCTTCTAGAAATGTATTTTTTTGTCATCAACAGTTGTTGATAACACTCCAAAACTACAATTTGAGACATGCAATGCTTGATTTCTTGGCATATCTTAGAATTAACACTTGCATGGGTGGATTGACAACAAAATCTCCTAGTCTCAATACAACATGTTGCAATGATAGAGAATGCCCAGTTTGTACACCTAGTGCTATTTGTTCAATCTAAAGACAAATTCTCTTCATATTGAATTGAATTTGGATTCTCTTGCTTTTAAAATGAGATTCAACACACTTTTTAGGATTCTATAAAAAATTCTAAGGGATTCAAGAAGACTTTTAGAAGCAACTTGATTGTTTTTGTGTTCTATTTTTTAGGTACACAGTCAATGACTACATTTTTTTCTAATCACTATACATTGATTGTATATGAATAGATTCTCTCACTATGTCACGTCTCCAATTTTTTATTCACACTTTTGATCAAAATAATCAAATATTATGATGTTTTTTCGTGTACATTTGTTACACCTATGTTATGTTCATTAGTCTTGTTCAAGCAACATTGTAATTATTTCAATGAATATAATAAACAATGTTGTTATAGAATGGATCTTGAAGAAGGATCACGCTATTAGCCCAATTGAAAGTCAAATTATTTCAACTTGATAGCTCTTGATTGACCATTAGAGCATATTCATGTGTTGTGAATAAATATGTATGTTGTATTGCCTTTATCATCTTGAATAGGTGGCAATGAATCTAGTTTCCCCCATATGATAAATCTTGCATCAACCATTTTATATTTCCATGTTTTAATGAAATCCTTATGTCTAAAATTCAATATCTTGAAAACAATGTTGTGAGATCTATTAGTTTAGTATCCCTTCTTAGGGTGACAACACTATCAAAGGTTAATCAATGAGTTTGCATTGATAGCATAAAAAAATGGATAGTGGAATATATTAATTTCAAAATGAACTACCTAATAAATTAGCAAGATACTTGTAGAAAGACAAGGCAACATGGAAAGCTAAAAATTTAGGTAGACCTTCTACTCCTAACTCTAATTTGTCAAAGAAAAAAGTATACTAGTGATAAGAGAATCATTTGATGGTAACCTTGATAAATCTATAAATAAACTACCATTAGATAAGGATGATAATTCTTGGATGGGACCTAAATATCACAAAACCCTTAGCAATCTTGAAAACAAAAAATATAAGTTAAGAATACAGAAGAAAATCAATGATAAGTTCGTCCCCAAAATAAATACTCTGGCAATCACTCCTAGGAATAATAGTTTTGTTGATCATATCTTGTTTCTTGTAAAGTGTGATCAAGGTCCTTATTGGTATAGTGATACAAATGCATCTATATCTGAAGATCTGAGAGATGGTGTAGAGATTGATTTTTTATGAAGATTCACCACAGGCAATTAGATCTAAAAGGAACATTGAGGTTTCAAGGGAAATAGAGCTTCTAAAGAGGTGAATAAACTCAAGGCTAAACTAGATAAGATGGAGGCTCAAAGAATCAAAAATGATTTGAAAATAAGTATTGATGTTATTATAAATATAGATCAACCTGACAATTCTACCAATCTAGTGAAATCATCTCAAAATATTTCATTTATTAATGTTAGAGGATCAATCCCATAGCAAGGATTGAAGGTAAATATTAAAGAATCTTCTCCTCGTAAATCACAAAGAAATCTAGTTGGGGGAGGTAAAACTTATGTTCTACCTAGACCAGTTTGAACTTGGAAAGATATGGACATCTAGATTTTACTAGAATTCTTCGATATCCCAATCCTATTTCAATTGAGGAAAGGATTGCTCCAGTAAAAACTTTTGGAAATAATGATCTATCTGGTAAAGATCATTCATTGCCTTTTACAAATTTGAATAGTGATTTTGAAGTTGAGGATGAAGAGATCCTCATGAATATTTTGTACAATCCTTGGCTAATGAAGCAAGGGACTAGTACGCACAAGTTTTCATGATGCAATTATAGGCTCATGAGATGAATTCAAAAGGACTTTAGGGAGAAATGTGGAGGCAAAATAAATACTACATTTATTATTAATGATTTTACCAATATTATTAAAGTGTCAAATGAGTTTGTGTCATATTTTAATGCTATATTTGTTAAAAGTTATGAACAAGATCCTACCACGCCTTAGAAGAAATGAGTCTATGTGATGAGAATACACTTATATCAATAAGGGAAGGGGTGTGTTGGTGTTGGAAATAAGCCACACCCGGACCGACGATGGACAGGTCCAAGAGGGGCTAGTAGCTCAGTGGTAGAGCACTCCAGCAGCGTATGGAAGGTCCTAGGTTCGAGTCCTAGTTGGTCCATGTCTCAACATGGTATCAGAGCCAAGTACCCCAAGCACACGAGAGGTGTGGCTTAAGGGGAGGTGTTGGTGTTGGAAATAAGCCACACCCGGACCAACGATGGACTAGTCCAAGAGGGGCCAGTAGCTCAGTGGTAGAGCACTCCAACAGCGTATGGAAGGTCCTAGATTCGATTCCTAGCTGGTCCATATCTCAACAGGGTGAATCAATATAAGCAAATGTTTTTACTTGATTCAAAACCTAACAATCATAAGATCAACAATGACAATAAAAACAACAATAACAATAATCATGCACATTGCAACATTTTCTTCAAGCTCGCAAATTTTCTTCTATTGACAACAAGGATATAGGCTATGAAATCCCTAAGGTTTATCTAGGAATTACATTGACCAAGTGTCCATCCTAAATGGATCCATTTTATGTAATCTTGCTAATAAATGGAAAATTAGTAACAAATTGCATGCTTAACTTTGGTGCATCAACCAATGTCATGCATTTGTTCATTATGAACCAACTTGGTCTTCAAGTAAATAAGTCATATGCAAAATGTTTTGCTATGGACTCAAGGGAGGTACCTATTATTGGTATTATGAAGGATTTGGAATTCAAGTTGGTTGCATTCTCAGAGAAAATATATAGAAGCATGTCATAGTAGTAGATACACTCCTTAATATGAGATGTTGCTATCCAAAAGATGGCTTGCAATACTAGGGGAAGGTATCCAAATGGATTAACCATATGCCCCTATCCCAATCAATGGCAAAGATGTGAAATGAGATAGACAAAAAGATCTCATACCCTTGTAGAGGACATTGAGGCACCCAAGGAAGTATATTGAATTGATACGAGCATGGACAACATCAAGGTTCAGATAGTTGAGCATGCCCAAGTTAAAGAAGCATCCCTTCAGCAAGAAATCCAAGCAACACTAATTACGATGTTATATGGTTGATGCATTTTACTGTTGTGTGTTCAAAAGAACCCTAAAGAGTAGCGATAATCCTCATTTCACCTACTAGTAAGTCATTTAAGTATTCTTTTAACCTTTCTTTTAGTTGCACAAATAATGTAGGAGAGTACATGAATATTTTCTATTGAATTTAGATATAGCTTACAAATATGGGATAAAGAAACTTGAATTTTTGGGAGAATAAGAATTACTTTTCTCACAAGACTCATATAAAGCCAAGCATAAAAGACTTAAACAACACAAGGTTGTTGCATGGGATACCATTGAGTTATTTGATGTACTTTCAATTCATTGGATTCAATCAGGGAAGAATGCTATGACTGATATTTTCACACTATTGCAATCAAATTTAAGGATATTACCCGTGTAGGCATTTCACAAGTAGAAGTGTTGACTAGACTATCCATTCCTAACAACATTTTCCATTGGCAATTTTTTGTGAAGATCGAAATTTACTCAAGTTCCTTCATTGTCTTGATAAGTATCATAACCAAGAAATTGATTTTCAAAGTCTTGTTGAAGTGATTGATGGTAAGGAAACTATTTTTGGTAATGAAGTTATCTAATTGAAGAGAAATAAACTTCCAAAAGTACTAGTAGCATTGGAGAGAGTGTTTTATGTTGTCGATGGACATGTGATCAAACTAGAAATAATGCATGAAGGAAATCTAGAGGAGATCAATCTGGGTACAACTGCATCACCAAAGAAATTATTTTTGGATTGAGGCAAAAACAAGTTTTGAAGGGGCCTGAAACACTTAAAAAAGAATATTCAAAACTTCAAAACAGAAATCCAAGACGAAACAGGCTGCAAAAGATAGAATAATACATATGGCAGCTAAAGAGCCAGCAAAAAACCCAGATGGGTAACAAACAAAACATCCACAAGCAGGGACCCCCAAGATTTTCCTTTAGTACTGCCCTTGTGGGAACAAAGTGTTAATAGGTAAGAAATTGAACTCTAATATTAGAACCATGCTTACTACCTTGCTTGAAAAGTACAAGATTATTTTTTCTTCATCATATGATAACTTGAAGGATTATAGGGAAGATTTCTTTCAACATGAGATTCATTTAAAGTATTATGCTAAACCTTTTAAGAAAATGTAGAGGCCTATAAATCAAACCTTGGCTCCAAAAATTCAATAGGAGCTAGCAAAGCTTAAAGATGGTGGAAAAATAAAGCCAACCAAACATTCCACCTAGGTTTCTGATCTAGTCCTAATAAGAAAGAAGAATGGAGACATTATATTGTGTATGGATTTTGAAACATGAATGTCTCATCATTGAAGGATGATTATTATTTCCGTTATAGGTTGTGATTTGTTGTCCACAATGGATGTGATTTCAAGATACAACCAAGTGAAGGTCAAGGAGTCTGAACAATATAAAACAACCTTCACTATACCTTCAGGCACCAAATTTTATGTCAAAATGCCTTTTGGCTTGTCCAATGATGGTGGAACTTTTCAAAGAGTCGTGGATGTTCCATTATCATATTTGATTAATTTCATCATGGTTATTTATCACGATTATCTGACTACTTTTTCAAAAAGAGGAGATCATTACATGCACTAAGAGAAGATCTTAATCAAAGCCTTGGAATATGGTATCTCATTTAACCCATAGAAATGCATGTTTAGGTTAACAAAAGTGAATTTTTTGAGCCATATAGTCTACAAGGAAGGTGTAAGGATTGGATGTGAAATAGTAGTGGTGATTGAAAGAATCCTACAACCAAAGATAGTCAAAGATATTAAATTATTCTTTGGTAAAATTAACTTTGTTAGAAGAATCATTCCTAAATTTGCAAAGAAGAGAAAAGCTATTACAAAAATGTTGAAAAAAAGAGAGATTGTACAACCCGAGGTAAGTAGTGTATAGAGGCATGCAAAGCCTCAAGGAACTTATTACGCAAACTCCAGTTTTGATTTCACACAATTTCTCAAAGACTTTTCAATTATTTTCATTTGCATCTTTTCATGTAAGTGATGTTATTTTGTTGCAAAAGAACGACTAAGGTTAGAAAGCAAGGTGTAATGATTGGCCTTGAAAGAGTAGCAACAATTGGAAGAATACCACAACCAAAATAGCTAAAGGTATACAATTATTCTTTGGTCAAATTAACTTTGTTATAAGATTCATTCTAAACTTTATAGATATGAAAAAAGATATAAAAAAATATTTAAAAAAGAAGAAAGTGTAGCCCAACATAGGAAGCCTATTTAAGCATTTCAAAGCATCAAAGAAGCTATTAAGAAAGCTCCAATTTTGATTTCACCAATTTAGATTTTATCTAACATCTCAAAGTCTTTTCAATTGTTTTTGTTTGCATCTTTTCATACAATTGATGTCATTTTGCTGAAAAGAACAATGAAGGGTATGAGCACTCAATTTTATTTTTTAACAAGTACCTCATGTTGGTGTGTTTTTTATGCATGCACAACTCAAAATAAAACACCCAGAGAATTCTCTCTTGATCAAAATCTTCTATGTGCTAAATAGATGGACTATGTGATTACAAACCTGACTCTAAGGTTCCAGATTCATGCAAATAGTCTCAGTCCGTTGTAATATGTTGGTAATCTCAAGGGGGACTTACACAATTGTTCGAGGAGTGAATCAATCAAAGGACTCTACTAATTGTTGATGCTTGTGAATTTCTTCTTTTTTGGAATGATTTTCAATGAACTCTTTTCAATCCTACTTCTACTAAGACTGGGAAAAAAAAAGGCAAAAGGATGAGGGTTTAGGAAGCTACTTCTAATCTTAAGCTAATCCTATGAACTCTGGAGATAGAAATTGCAAAAGTGGAATCCAAAAGCAATTCTTTCTTTGCCAAATTCAACAACTACACAAGAACAGTGCAATCTTCTAATGAAATCAAAAGATTTTCATATCACTTATATAGATCAACAACTTGAACAATGAATAGAGCAATAGAAGTTAAGTTTTCTTTACTGGTTTAGGCTAACTTTGCACAATAATTGAAAATCATCCAATTATCAGAAGTATGAACACATTATTCCACATTAAGCAATCTACCAATTCTTGCTTCGCCAAATTCAACAACTACACAAGAAAAGTGCAATCTTCTAAGGAAATCAAAATATTTTCATATCACTTATATTCATCATCTTGAAGAATGAATAGAGCAATAGAAGTTAAGTTTTCTTTACTGGTTTAGGCTAAATTTTGCACAACAATTGAAAATCATCAATTTATCAAAGTATGAACACATTATTCCACATTAAGTAATTCTATCAAATCCTTCATTCAATCTACCAACTTGAAAATAAGACCTATTCTATTGAGAGCCAAGAAACCATGCTAACTTGCAAAAGTAGACAAAATCTACCAACAATTGAATGATGAATAATGTCTTAGCAATTAAGAAGTATTATTACAGCAATTTCTCTAAAATCTCTCCCTTTACAAATGAGAGGAGGGTTTATATAGGAACCACATTACAAAGCAAAGGCCCAAATTGATCCAAGCTCAATGACCAAGATTAAAACATTAAACCCTACTTAGGGCAAGCTAGCAAAAAACTCCTTTCAGCCAATGAGAAATTACAATACTTTGGGTAACCAATGAGAAAATAGAAGCCACTGAAAATCATTCAATATCTTGCACTTGCTAAGTATGGTTCATTGCACTTGGATGTCCCTAACTTGGAACCCTTGGATTGGTTGATTGATGACTGGGATGCGACCTCAGCTTGCCTTGCAAATTTGATTCCCCATCATGAAGAAGTGCTAATACTTTAAGCAATATCTTTTGGATGATCAAGTTTTGAACTTTGATTAACTCTCTTGAAACTGTCTTCCTTCCTTTATTATTAAATTCTTTGCCTTGGACTTGGTTTCCTGGGTGGAGTTCTTGACTTCATGTTGCAACGTTCCTTAACCAGAATTACCTCCTTGGATTGACCCTTACCCTTCGATTTATGAAGGAAATACAAGATGATTAGAAAAATTTCTTCATTCTCATTGTGTCTTGACTTAATCTTCTTGAATGTCTTGATGCAGTATAAGTCCTTCTTTGTTCCTTTCATCCTTGGATTCCACCTTGAAGCGTGAATGTCGTCCTTCATTTGCATTGTGGAATCATCTTTCCAACTACTTCTCTTGTTTCATCTTCACCTTTTTGGAAATCTCTTCCTTGAGTTGGCATCCATCACCTAAAAATTATGGAAAAAAAATCCTAAGTTAGAACAAGGGAGTTTGATATTCACTTAAGGAATTTTGAAGGATAGCTCTGATTTTGCTCATTAATTCTTACAATCAGACTAAGTTAAGTCAGAAAATGAAAATCAAATTCAAAGAAACCTTGGAATTATGAAATTAAGCCTAATTGTGATAAAAACCAAACTTGAAAACATTCTGAAATTTGAAATCGAACTTAGAAAACTCTTGAAATTATTAAATTAAGTTTTATTTGTAAACTTTTTGCCTTCAAAATCAAAAAAGCACAAAAAAGCAATATGGTTTATTTCCATTTTTAGGAAAAAGAAAGCCAAAAAAACAGGTTCCTAGATTGGCCCCAAAATGCAAAAAAAAACTTTCTAAATTTAGAAAAAAGCAAAAATTCCTAAAAAAGCAAGTTGTCAAAATTGACCCCAAGAAATTGTGATTTTACTCATTTGACCTACCTAAGCCCATCCATAACATCAAAATGTCCATTTGACGACTTTTCCTACTCATTGATTTTGATGACTCCTCCATATTTCAACAAACTTGACTCATTCGTAGAGGTTAGAGACTAGAGACAAAACCCTAAGATGCTAAGACACAACCCTAAAAAGCGAAAACTAGGGGTCCCATTTTTCATTGGGGCAATGTGTGAAAACATCACAACAGCTCCAAACTGCAAAATTGAAATATGTTGTGGAGAAGTAAGCATATGCACTAGTAAAAGAAATGAAAATTTGCATGCCTTCCTTGGGCAAGGCCACAACTGTTGGATACATTCCAAATGTAGCTATTAAAGACATCTTCACACCAAACGAGATGATTGGAAGGAGATGTAGGTGGATTAATAAGATAAAAAAATATCAATATTGATATTTAAACCACTATATTAATGAGGACCATTGAATCAAATTTAGAGGTTGCTAAGGTAAATGCCTCAAAAGGAGAAAGCTCTATGAAAGAATGTAGCCTATAATCTTCTCCTTGGAATGAAGATGTAATTTTATACATACAACATATGACATGTCCTAAAAACATAACTGAAAAAAGGTCATCGAAACTTCAAAAAATCAAATATGTCATCACCAATGATGATTTGTACTAGAAGAACAAGGATGGTGTTCTCTTAAGTTGTTTGAATGAGGCTCAATATTTTGAGGTTTTGTCACAGATGCATAGTGGAAATTATCTTGGTCGATTCACAACAAGGGTAACAACCACAAAATCCAAAGTGAGCGTAAATGCATCCCATGAAATTTCACATTACATGAGCTTTCCCTTTAGTTGTCATTAATAAGTTATGCATTCTAAGCCTTACATCTGAATTGAAATATCCTATCGCTACCTTGCATGCCTAATACCTCGACCATTTGATATGGATGTTGCTCGTACATATACGTGTCATGGAGATGTATGTGCACCACGCTAGCGTCCCACGAATATTTGCAACCGAGTTGGTCATTGGGATGTTACAATTTCAAGCCTATAAGATTTCCACAATCCATTTGAATCTCGTATGTAGTTTCTGGATTTGATTGTGTTGGAAATTTTTACAATCATGAAGGTAAAAATTTCCAACACAATCAAATCCAAAAACTACATATGAGATGTTAAACTTTGCCAAATTCAACAATGTAATGCCTTTGTACACTTGCATCGACATCGAGGGTCGCTAGCTATTGATTAAACTTGCTTGTTTCACCTCCTTTTATCTGTCTCTAAGATCTCTTCAATCTAAGAACAATCTCTTAACTTCATTCTTAAGCACTTTTCCACATTCTTGCATTCTTTTATTCACAATGTAACCACTATTATCATTTTCATGATCACTTTTTGCAAACTCGGCTATTATCATTTGAAAGGGTCGTTGTTGTTTTGAGGACTACCGTTCTTCATCATTCCAACAAGCTCCATTACTTCTGGTTTTTTAGGGTGGTAACTCCTTATGTTTATCATTTCACTTACTATCTTCTTAACAACATATAATTGTTCATCTCTAGTTTATGTTATTTTCCATGATCTTGTTTAAGGTTGTTCATTGAGGTAGGAGCACCAAAATGGGGGTTTGACTGAGGCAAACCTCTTAACACAATTACCCAACATTTTTGCTTTAGTTTTATGTGTGTAGATTTAGGTGAAGAATATTGTCACCCTTGTTGGAGCTTCACGAGCATCTCTTAGTGATATTTTGAAACTCCCTCTTGTCATTCAATTTCACTTAGTGCTTTAGTCTTTTGCATTTGTTGTGCATTATATTTCCATAGTTCTTAGCTTCTAGAGCGTAATACAGATCATTTTGTATCTATTTATTGTTGTTTTGGTTTTTTGTCCATACAAGATGCTAACATACCAATCTATCATCATATGCCTACACATTCATCCTCGACAAAGAATTCACCAAGCTACTCAAGACATCTCTATGACCCATATTTATGTTTTCTAAAGCCTAAATAGCATAATTAATTGTATGCTTGGTTAAACACACATTCAATTAAGTGTGAACAAACTCAAAGAAAACAATTACTTGAAGGTTTACTTGGAGTGGAGAGTTGAAACTCAAATCCTCAAAGGGTTTCATTATCCTTTGTAGTGGTTCATTTTTCATACTTTGCAATGGATTATTGGTAGCAACATTATCTGTTAGTACTCAAAAGATGGTAAGGAAGTATGATCCATGCTAATGGTACTCAAACAAGTTTAATAATCTAAAGCCTTACCTCTAAGACCCATAACCATGTAGGCTCCTTTCCAATAGTGGGGGATTGAGTTCATTGCAGAGATCACAAAGAAGTCCAATGGTGCATTCAAGTGGATCCTTGTAGCCACTGATTATTTCACAATATTGGATTAAAGTTATCCAACCAAGACAACAACCAACAAGGTAGTTGTGGACTTTTTATTGCAGCACATAATTACAAGGTTTGGAGTCCCAAGCAAGTTGATCGTAGATAGTTCAACTTGCTTCAAGTCTAAAGAGTTTATTGATTTCTACTCTAGGTATGGGATTATTCTATCATACTCATCTCCCTACTATCCATAAGGGAATGGAAAGGTAAAAACTTGTAAAAAATGTTTGATGAAGATTATAGAGGATGATATGAAAGAACGAGAAATCCTAGGATTCAAAACAAAGGTTAGCTCTATGGGCTAATAAGGTTACATTGAAAAAGTGCAAAGTAAAGCCACCATATGAATAGATGTATAATGCATGTAAATAAATTATTGCCTATTTACAAATTTATCCAAGAATATGATGAATATATTGAGGACACAATGTATTGCAAAATCAGTTAGCTACCAAAGTTGGATGAGTCATGAAGGCAAGTTTGGGTAGTCAACTTGAGGAAGGAACAAGTCAAATATCTATTTGACAAAAAAGCATGTGTTAGGAAATTTGAGTTTGGTATTCTAGCATTGATGTGGAATGCAAGGGCTCAAGACAAAGCTAAACATGGCAAATTTGATCCTTTATGGTTGGGGCCTAATGCTAGCATTAACACTCATGCAAAAATTCTTATTTTCTAGAGAATATGAATGGAACATTTCAAGAGTTGTCAATGCATGCACATCTCATGAAGCATTACTTCTCTAGAGCTTTGCTCGCTTTTCCATGCACATTAGTTTAGGCTTTTCCTTTGTTTGGTCTTGTGTAATTGTGGTTCTCGATAGCTTACAATGAAGTGTTTTTTTCTTTCTTATTTGGTGTGTCTATGTTTGTGTAGCTTGCATCCTAAAGTTCTCTCAATCTTTGTCGTGCTTTGTTGAAGCATGTCTTCCCAAACAAGAGCCATTGTTAAGTCTTGCAAGTTTTCATTCCCCATCATGTATAATTGATCTAAGAAAGTTTCCATTGATTTGTGATGCTTTGGTAATGTTCTAGTCATTGCTTTAATACTCCCTTTTCAACTTAGATATCCAGATTAAAATGTCATAAGTCTCTAAATATGAGTTGTCATGGGTCCTATCTTTCAAAACATCCAATTGGGAATCATTATTTTGAACTTGGGGAAAATCCGACTAATATTGAAGAAGTTATGCAAGTGCAAAATATTTACCCCAATAGGAAAAATTTTAAACACCCTTTGAATTTCCACTTAGGAGAAAATACCCCTTGCATTCTCACAATGGGGAAAATGACTCCCGAATCTTTGCAATGGGAAAATGGCCCCTAAATCTCCGCAATGGAAAAAATGACCCCTAAAACTCTACCAAGTAAAATGACCCTTGAATTTTCATAATGGTGCAAAAGTTTACGAATTTCTAGAATTTCTTCTAGAAATGAGTATTCGTCACCAAGTACTAATAAAGCTCTAGAGCTATAGTTTGAGGCATGCAACACTTGATTTCACGCCATATTTAGGAATTAGCATTTGAATGTGTGGATTATTAGAAAAACCTTCAAGTTTCACTACCGATTTGAATTGCACCATGTTGTGATGACAAATAATGCCCAATTTGCATACCTATGTTATTTGTTCAATTTGAAGGCTACTTCTCATGGTGACTTGAATTTTAATTCTCTTATTCTTATAAGGAGATTCAATATCAATTTTCAGGCTTCTAAAAACAGGTTCTCAAGGATTTGAGAAGACTTTTGGTAACGACCTAATTGTTTTTGTGTTCTATTCTTCTCGACACATAATCAATTATTGCATTTTTTATATAATTATACATATTCTGATTTGAGCATATATGAATACATGATCTCAATGTGTCATCTCCAATTTGTGACTAAGTATGTTATTTTGACAAAAGAGTCATGTATTGTGGTGTTCACAAATGCACATTTGTTGCATCTGTTTTATTTTCATTGTTAGTCTTGTTCAAGCCACATTTTAATATCTTTCATTGAAGATAATATTTCTTATAGAATAGATCTTCAATAAAAATTTCATTGTTAGCATGTTGGAAGTCAAAATATTACAAGTTGATAGTTCTTGATTGACTATTGGAGTATATTGATGTAATTTAAATGTATGTATGTTTTATTGACTATGTAATGCCAAATAGGCATTGATCAAGCCCATTTTGCCAACAGCCAGCCTCAAAATTAATTATAAAATAGCACATCTTAGTTAACCATTTACATTTTTTGTATTTGTTTCAAATCCTCGCATAGGAAACAAAGTGGTCACAAAAAGCTTGTGTTTTAACATCTAATTCACGAATCATTATCATAAGCATACACAAATCAATTTGCTAGATGTTGAGTTATAAATCTGTTGCATATTTTTACTCAATGTCATAGAGAGAAACCCACCTAGGGTTTTGCAAAACTTGAAGTGTAGAGGAAAACATGATTGAAAGTGTTACTTGTTTGTTGACATATCTTCCAACAACTTTGAGCATAAGAATTAGATAATCTTTAGAAGTTACTAGAATACAAGTTGGGGAACAAACAATGCCACTTAGATTGCCTCAATTTCCTTATCTATTCCCACAACAACAAAAAATGGTTATTATGCCCTATCCAACTATTAGATGAAAATTGAGTACAATATCCTCAAACATAAAAGATGTCCTAGGTGTTTCTGTAATGCAAATATTCTAATTGTATGCTACTAATAATGCATGCATGAAATAAATGCTAACTATTAGAATGTCATTAGGAGATTACTGGATGCAACAAAATATCCAAAATGAACTAGGGTTAGCCCTTTAAACACAACATCAACTATCACACCGAATTGACACGCAACAATCATATAATCAAGTAAAGTTTACCCCAAATTAAGATTTAAATTTTTATAGTACAATGGTCATTTCACAAGTATGAAAGTGATAAGTGACCTCAATCACTTTCAAAACTAACCTGAAGCGAGAAAAGAGTACGAGTATTGATTAAGACCAATCCCTAAGAATGGGCATAAATAGAAATGAATACTTGTGAGCCCATACTCAATTGAAAATGCATCATGTGCATGTTTGTTAATGCATAAAAGCTACTCTAATACAAGTAAACCCAAAACACAAGGGCAAAGGACATGGGCATACAACTTTCAACATTGTATATATGCATATTAATTCAAATTTTAAATAATTAACTTCATATAGTAACCTACATTAACAAATAGTAATAATGTGAAGAATAATAATAATAAACTATTGTAATACTCACTAATCAAAACTAATTCAACTATTCATCTATTACCTTAAAAGGATATTGAAAGAAAACCTATAGATTATAAAATAGGAGTTATCTCAAGTCTGTATAATCTCAATACCTTTAGTCTTTTATGTGCAATCTACTCATAAAATATACATTAATTTTTTGAAGGTCTGTCATAAATGATAAATATTATTTTTGTTTTTTTAATATATTGACTATCAAATAATTTTTTTAACACATTCACACCAATACAACTCAATGCAAAAGTAATTGCATGTCTTAACATAATAACAACCATATTAATGCTAATTTTTATAAATAAAGATTTGAAAAAATTGTCCCTTTAAAAACTTTATTTCATTGCCAAAAATTACGTAGTTGATTATTTCTCAGAACATAATCATGAAATTAAGTTTCCAAAGGTACTCTGAATGGCATGCACCTGTCAAAATTTGCCATTTGCATTGAGATCTTAACAACAAAGATAAAACCTTTTGCATATACACTTTGCAAACATACTTGATGGAAGAGTTTTACCAAATTACACTTCCGTTAAGAACCTGTACTATCGAAAATTTAACACCTTCAAGGTAGAGATTCGCAAGAAGGGGAAGTCTACTAGGGAACTAAATTATTAATTTAGTTTGCATGCCAAGAGAACTGCCAAGGATTGTTTCAAAACAATATGAAGGCAATGTTTTGGCTATCAGACAACATACCCAAGGTTGTTTCAAGCAATATAAAGACTATTCTACGATCATTAGACAACATATCTTCCCCACCGTAATCTACATGTTGCCTGCTCAAAGGCAATAAGATGAATTTCACCGTGAATAATGTAGTTCAGTCAATCAATTGAAAATGACAAACAGCAAGACTCACAAATGTTATGACGTTTTACCATTCTAATTACTAGCAGAACTTGGTTTTTGTTGATGGATAGCATCGGTCGGATCCTCAGAGCTGACTTTACCATCAAATGAGTGAAGGACCTTTTCGGTCTTACACATTTAATCAAGTTCAATATATTGCCGACTTTCATATTGAAACGGGTTGCTAACAATCATAACTAATTATGACCCACCACCTTGGAAGACGTGTTAGTGATTGAGACGTGTCATTTGGCATTGGATCGGTTCTTGAAGAATACGTGATGATTGAGCCAACTTTTGGAAAGATCGTGTTGCTTGGCACCACCCATGTATGGGTTTATATAGATCCGTTCCCTCTCACTTCCAGATCATCGAATATATACAATCTTTCTTCAGCAGTTCGGAATACATTGATAAGCATATCGAATATCTCTCACATCTAGCAGATCGTAGAATACATTCTCCAGCGAATTGTATATCATCCTTCAGCATATCGAATAGCAGCAGTTCATATTCATTCACGAAAGTTTGAGAATTTATCAAGGAAGATCGAGTTCATTGCAGATCATACATTCTATATTGCAAATTGGATTTTCTCTATAGAAAACTGTTGTAATACATATATAGCTTCAAGTGTGAAGCAAATTTCTTGTAAAATCACTTGACATAACTAAGATAATAAAGACACATTTCGTTGCTGGGTTTTTCACCTTCGAAAGGAAGGTTTTCCCAGGGTAAACTCTCTGCATTTGTGTTTGATTCGCTGTCTATCTAATCTGATCATTAAAATTTAACAGTTTTGAAGAATCCATTATCATTCTACAAAATACCTACAAAGGGGTTCAAAAAGGCAGGGCAAGCTTGAACCTGTTAGCTCATTAACTTTGTAAACAATTCGCTGCAAAGAACGTAACTAGGTCAAATGGATGAAAAATAAAATCTTTAAAAGATACACATTTGCTGATATTCAGATTAATTTACAGTTGTTTCCCGTGACCTTCAAAACTTTAGTGGAAAAATTGGATGCTTAGAAAATCTACCAGCCTTGACTTATCTCCAGCAGGGAACACTTGAATAGGAAATCAATATAAAACCATGGAAGCAGAACGCCAATGTGGCCCATAAAAATCTTCCAATTAACAGAAGTTTAAAACAGATATTTTTCCAAACTGCTCCATCAAACTAGAAAATCAAATAAAACACTGTTAAACAGCATCATCAAGGGCATTCTTGGCAGGGTAAAATTGAACTAATTTATGGCTTCATTTTCACTCATAGTAAGACGATAAATCTTGCTATCTAATTTTTCTTGTATGTTATTGCCACATGATACATTATGCATTGCATAACCTATTCTAACATAAACTCATATCAAGCCATCTGAAGCAATCACGACATCCCGTTTTCCATCTGATTCCTTTCAAACAACCAAATATGTAAGTAACACCACAAGCTCCAATGCCTACTCAATTTATCAATGAATAACACAACCACAGCTGATATATTGATCCCTTTGCTTCGATAAAAAATACCTGGAGGATAATGAACAGCAGATGTTGCCTTGAATACAAACATCATCCCTTACCTTTTCCATCGCTTGCAATGGGCATGCAAAACTTTCTAACTGGCGCTAGTTATTATTCATCCATCACATATAATGAAGGAAATGATTCCAGGGGAAAAGGAACAGCATAGAAGGCCCTACAAGCAATCAGGCAGAGCAAATTTAACATTTCATGATGCTTTATAATAGATAACACAAAGTATTTACAATTTCATTGCAACTAATTCAATTTACATATTGAATAATGGAAAAACAACTGACAACGTATAAACCAGCCCATATCAATTCGTATAGCCTTATAAGAGTAAAATGGATATCACAGCAAGTGTCAAGTGTTGATTTTAGTCTTTTAGATTAATACAATACTCAGAAAATAGAAATTTATCTTAATTTCCAGATTAATATTAATTGCTGTTAGTGTTTAGGAATTTCCAGAATTAAGCAAAAGTAGAGAAATGAACAGAATGTACACACAACACACAAGTACCCTGGGAAAACCTCCTAGGAGGAAAAACCAAGCAAGAAAGATCCTCAGATCTGATTATGCTTTAACACAATGTTCTGATTACAATACTTATCTCTGATTGCTGTCCAAACAGCAAGTTGCCAAGGTGATGTAGAGTGATGCCCTAGCTGTAGATGACCAAGACATCCATCAGCAGAAGATAACTTCAACAGGCTGAAGCAGCATATAGCTAAATGTTCTTGCAGTTCACCAAGGAGCAGGTTCGCCAAGTGTAGGAGGGCAGATCACATTTAGGAGCAGAGCAGATCACATTGTATGAGATATATATTTCTTTACTTCATTTTGATGCACCCACATATATATCTTCCTCTAGATGTAAAACCTCTAAAGTCGGCTTAGCATAAATAAAATTTATTTATTACTTATTTCCTTAGCACGTTTCATAAAGCCACATCAAGTGGCGTGAGGATAGGGTCTGCCCTATTTGAGGTTGGCATGTGAGAGAGGGCCCAGCCCTAGAGGGTGGCGTGTGAGGGAAAAGGGGCCCAGCCCTAAAGGGCGGATTCCAATGTTGCCTTAGGCAATTGGAATCCGCTCTTCACCCTAATGTTGGCGTGTGAGGGAAAAGGGCCCAGCCCTAAAGAGTGGCGTGTGAGGGAAAAGGGGCCCAGCCCTAAAGGGCGGATTCCAATGTTGCCTTAGGCAATTGGAATCCGCTCTTCACCCTAATTAAAACTAACATCAAGTAGTTATTGCCAAAGATCTCAAAACACTTGCAATATACATAAAAACCTAAGACAGCATACTTAGCAATCTATTCCCTGATAAAATTGTAATTTCCAAACAAATCGTTGATTGGCAAATTTGAACGATATTAACCCAATTTTTTTAACGATTAAACATTATTTCAACATTATCTACACAGTAGGGTTTATGTACAATCTCAACATTCTTTTGAAGAATTTCAATCTGTTTTTTTCAAGGAACATATTATCCATACATTATACGGTTTATGCACACCATATACTATATGTGCCAAGGATAGATGTTCTATATAACAAAGCCAAGGGTTAATTGCTGCATGGTTTTTATTAAGCTATTCAAAAAATCTTTCCTTTTCAAGGTAAATGGAGAATAATCAGTAAATCATTTGTTTCAGTCTTATTTTTAAAAAGAAATGAATTATAACTTCTTCTTTTTTGTTAATTCCAAACTTTTTTCCATATTTTGTATATTATAAATATTTATATATGTTTTACAGTTACCTTATATTTGCAAACTACAAATATATATATCCTATGTTGCCGGTCCGGTTTCAGGTTCAGATTCAGGTTCAAGAATCTGGTTCGCTGGCTTGGCAAAATTTTGAAATGGGTTTTAGGTTCATTTAAGTTCATTAGTACAAAAACAATGTAAAAATTATATATATATGCAGCCCAGAAGCATGAATTAAGCTTGGAATATCACATAGCATCATTTAAACAACAAAACCATCATAAACTTGTAATCATAGCATCATATACATCAAGTTCAATATCAAAATAATAATATCGAGTTCAAGTACTGTTTAATTGTTTCAACAATTGGAACTTAGTTTTAATCATCAAATGGATTCTCTAAATCATCAACATCATCATCATCATTGGCATTAGAAGAACCACAAGCAATGCCAATGCCACTTGCACTTGCACTAATAGTGTTCTCACTTTCCGAGTCTTCAAATGCAACAAGCTGAAAAGTGGAAGCATCCAAGTCAGTATGCTCTGCCTTTATATCCCACACATCTTCGACTCCCATTGCTTGTAGTCATGTTGCTTGTGTGAAAGGAGATGCAAGTTGGAATGCACATTTACTAAGTTCTTTGCTCTTTTTAATTGCAATCTATTACACTTACTGAGTGGATGAAAGAATATGTGCTTCAATTTCTTTTTGATGCAGATGAATTAGCAACCTATGAAGACAAGGTAAACAATTAAAGCTACACATTTATAATTTTATAAATAGAATTTTCAATTTAAAAAATTAATAAATAAATAAAACCAAGGAATAATAAAAAATATTCATTAATTGTTAAACTTACTTGTGATAAAATTTTGATTGCGAGGGACTACAGGTTTTGAAAGTATTGGCCATGGAAGTACCACCACCAATGTGCATTTTTCTTATAACTATCACGAAGAGCCTCAACAATTTCAGCATTTGTGTGCACAAAATCTATGAACTTATTTGTGCTGTGACCATTTCACACATCGCCCCATCGCAAATGGGGACCCCTTCTTTTGCTTTCAGTTTTAGGTTTTAGCTTAGATTGGTAGTAGCAATCCTTTAGGATGAATGAGTTTGAGTTCATCTTATCCTCGACATTTTGGGAATGAATGATTCACGATGATCATTCCATTTGATCATCCATCTTTTGCTTGCTTAAACGGAGATGAAATGATACATTTGGCCAAGGCAAACTTGTTTTAGAAAGTCAATATTTTAAGGACAGGCTAGCGTTCAAATCACCATGAGAGCCTCAGAACAAAGGGATCCAGATAAAGAAGTTATCATTTTGGGATCACTTCCAGTGGAACCCAAAATGTGTGAACTAAGACTTCCAGTGGAGCCCAAAAAATGTGAACTAAAACTTCCAGTTGAGCTCCAAATCAGCAAACTAAGCCTTGACTCTTCCCGTAGCCATCAAAATGTGCAAACTAAGCCCTATGCATGTTTGTTGCTACAAAGAGACCATGAACTTGCTAAGTATGTTGCCAAGAAGTTGTTGCAAACTTTGTCAATAGCAAGTCAAGGAAGCGAATGTGTTAGCAAGTTGATTAAACCACAACAATCATCCACTTCCAATCAAGCCTCCAAAGTGCAAACTAAGACTTCCATTCAAGCCTCCAAAGAGCAACCTAAGACTTCCTGTCGGGCCTCTAAAGTGCAACCTAAGACTTCCATTTGACCCTCAAATGTGCGACCTAAGGCATAAGCACTTCGCCACCCAAGTAGAAGTGGGATCTTGCATTCAAGATAAACAAAGAGTCATTTAAGCATTTGAACCACCTTGAAAGGGCCCCACAATGAAAAGCAATGTTTTTATTCAAATTTGAATTTGATAGAAAAAGTCAGCTTTTAAGCTTCAAATTGTAAATCATTAAATTAAAACCCAAGTCGGCCTTGTGATGAGGAATCGCACCCCTTCCCGCCACTATTAAGACAACAATTATCATTTCATTTGATCAACATACAATTGATAAGGTGAATTCATTCAATCAAGCAGCAATTCCACTCAAGGAAAGATATTGTCAAGGTCTTCAATCTTTGGACAGCGAATTCCCTCTCCATTAGTGGCGATTTTAATCAAACTTCAGCACTAATCGATTTTGCCAAGGGGAATTTCACAACAAAGCAGCGAGCTCCATCATTGCCAAGCGATTTGACATTCAAATATCAGCAGGTTCAAACATAGCATCAGTGAATTTCTTCTCCAATCAATAGCAATCTTGCTCAAACACGAAGTGAACTTTGTTGTTGCAACCAGCGACTTCTCAACATCAAGGACAGCGATCAGCACACAAGACCAACGATTTTGCATCAATAATCAGATAAACATCAGCATTTGACATCTTTGTCATAGCGAAAATGCATCAGTATAAGGGCAATTTTGCCAAATAGACGATCAATTTGAAGTTACCAGCCACATTAGAAGTTGTTTGCAGGTCTGACTTGAATGTCATTTCACCATTTTTATTGAAATCAGACCCTAATTTAACGCTGGTACAGCTTCTTGTTCATTGTTTTCATGTGGTTTTAGTCATGAGATACTTTGTTCATTACTTTTTGATAATCTAAACATGCTTCAAAAGTGTAATTCATTGATTTACATGGTAATTTTCAGTTTCAAGCAAGTTTAGGGTTTAATATAGGTCTAGGGTTTTGTAATTCACCAGTAATTTCGACGATTCCATAAGCTTTTGGAAGGAATTACTAAACTTGAGACATTCTAGCATTATCGAAATTATAATCATATCAACACCCTAAATTAGGCAACTCTCATAGGTAGAGCATTGCAACTTCGAAGATGGAAGCAGGTACACGATAGGCTCTCATCAAGGAAGACTCAAAGTGGGAGGCGCTGGAATCCAGGATTACATCATTTTGGGGCAATGTAGGAGACACCAACCTTGGACAAATTAACATGAATAAATTCCAAGGTCCCTTATATACCATCAAGCCTTCTAGATTCTCAAAGATGATGATTGAGAACGGCATAGTGAAAGCAGCAGGCTTCCTTCCAGCTATACAGTACAATGAGTTAATTGTTGAGTTTGCCAAGCATTATGACGTGACCAACAGAACAATAGTTGCACCTGATGGCAGAGAAATTGCCTATCTCCGAGACAGCTATCAATGAAGCTTTCCATATACTTGAATTCAATGGCATGGTCTACAAAAGCAAGGAAGCAACACAAGCATTCTATTATGATGATCTCGACAAATGCCTTGGCATAATTAACAAGTACTGGTTATTAAAGAGCAAGCCTACCATATCTAAGTTACCCACCGAGCTTCACAAGATTGATTTCAAAGAGGAATTAAGCATAATAATCACTTTGCTCAACCGAATCATGGGAACCCCTCAAGCATCCCAATTCGAGAATTGGATATTCTACTTCATGGAGGTCATATTGACTGGAAAGGAGAGGATCAACTAGGCAAGAATTATAAGCAATAACATTCACATACTACTCAAGAGACTTGCATAAACCAGAACATTCTACATGAGTTCATATCTCATATATTCACCTGCCAGAGCTCATGAGTATGCAGGATTAACGTACAGAGGTTCAGTCGATATGGGAGCTGGAGAGACAGCATGTGAATCATACACACGACTGCAGTATCTTGGTAGAGCACATTACAAGAGGGTGAAAGATGCCTTCACGATGCACATAATGAGAACCTTGCAAGATGGTGTTCATCAAAGGTAATCCCCACAAGCCAAGGAGCTAATAAAGAAGTTTGAAGCTTGGTTTATCCAGTTTTCCAAGTTCACCTACTAAGAATTCAAAGATACTCTTGTCCACCCTACATGCTACCAAGATATCCTACAAACAAGATAGTATTGCTTGAGTAGGTAAGGTAGTTGATAACATATAACAAAGTACAAAAAAAATATACAAGACAAGGATCCCTTTTCCCATTTCAATTGGACAGTCTTTGGAAATGTGTCCATCCTTACAAGCAGCAGAGAAGGTGGAAGAAGAATTGAAATCTCTCCTTTTTCCATACTTTTCCAAAGACAACTTTGATCCCTACGGCAATATCAAAAGATCCAGTTGAAGAAGGCACAAACATAAGCTACAATTGGAAGATCATTTCATGAATGCTCAAGCTAATCTACACATAAGAAGGATGTGCTCAAGACTAGCAATTGACATCGTCAGGACACGCAAGGTCTTTGACATTCCAAATCAAGCATAAGATAGTGGAAGACACTTCCAGCCAATATATGAACAGGAGAAACACAAAGAGTTGAAGGTCAATTGGGTTGATGTGGAGAACACCAATTTGAAAGATTTAATGAAGCCAATCTTTGCATATCCAAAACGATGGGTAGATATTAAAATCCAGAAATTGAAGAAACAAAATACCCAGCTGACTTTCAAATTGATGGGGAAAGTAGAGTATTCCAACGATGATACAAAAAGTGAAAGCATGAGTTGAAGTGCCACCCAGTCAACTCACTCCAAGGGATCGAAGAGGAAAGAATGTCACAAGGAAGAGCCTCCAAACAAGAGGCATAAATCAAGTTCATGCCGCCTTTCCACTAGTACCTCTTCAATACATGAAGTAGATATGAATCAAACAGCTAAAAGGACAAGCATCCGCCTAGAGAAAGCATTGATCATGGAGTGAATGAGTCCATGGAATCTACGATTCAGAATAGCAGGTGCGAAATGATAGACAAGGGTAAGAAACCATTGGGTCAAGACAATTCAGTTCCACTAGAGCATATCAATGACAAACAGGCAAAGATGTGCATGTAGATATTGAAAATGAAGATGGAGTAAAATCTTCACCCTGAGAAGATCAGCAACTCAATGAGGTGCAAGTAGGAGAAGAGAAATCTGCTATCCTAGCATGGCTTAGGGAGAGGTTAACAAAAGAGGTGATAATAGCAGAGGAAGATCCTATTGATTTGGATAGCTTCCTGAACAAAACTCAAGACTGTTTGGAAAAAGAAAGCAGTGAAGATGTCAAACATGACAAGAGACACTACGAGATCCCGAATGATACAGATTGCCACTCCAAGAGTAGATAAGCCCGAAGGCAAGGTCACAGAAATAGAATATGACTTGGAGAATATTGATTTAGGCCCTCCCACCACTAAGAAAGCATTGGAAGACATGAAAGACACAGTAAAGACAATCCATGACATGTTGAAGCTAGAAGTAGAAAAGAATAACAAGTTGGAAAGAGAAGTAAGTGCATTGAGAAGTTACTTCCAGCAATTCAAGCAACCGCTAAGGCAACATGATCCTTCAGCTACGCCACCGCCATTGCTTCCTCCAGACTCAGAGGACAATTTGGAAAAGATGAGAACTTTAGCACACATGATGGATACTTGGATAAATAAAACATTCAAGAAAGCAAATTCATTTGTAAAGGAATTAGTGAAGATATTTGATAAAGTTGTAAGTGTCCTTGAAAGAACTCAAATCCTCATGGTAGCTTATGATACTTTTGTATTCACCAGAGATTACACCATGCCAAGACTGCAAGCAATGAAGAATCTACCCAAACAAACCTTGGTGAATGGTGGAGTATTGAGAGATGGACAATCACCTAATTTCTAGCAATGGTGTAACTTGCTTCGCATGAGGAAGGTCATTTTTGAAGATACCAGCAATGGATGCACCCAAGTCGATGGAGCAATAAATTTGATACCTGATAAGATCGTACAAGTAGCTGAGATTATTCTTGAGAAAGAGATGAATGAAAGAATTCACATAGATGTCGCTCACCTAGCTGAAAGAGTAAAGATCATATTCTTTGGAGCAAACGGATCACCTTTTCAGAAACAGCTAGATGGATACACTCATTCACAGTACTTGCCAACAAGACTAGTGATTATGGGCCAAGATGGGAGACAGAAAAAGTCAATTAGTTGGAAGAACAGTTGAAGAACTTTCCTGTAGCTCCAATAACTGTGATTGAGTTCATGACATCCAGATTCGTTGAATTTGCAATAAAAGAAAATGATAAGGGCAACAAGATTCTAGATGATAATTTGCTATGATCACATGTGGCGTCATTTTTATTATTGGAGGATTTTTCCTCGAAGTTTGTGCTAAATGGATGTCACATTCCCATTGGTTGATATTTAATAATTTGCAATGATTTGGTTTTTGTTGTAACAAACCCTAATTAGGGTTTAGGCGGCATAATCTAAGCCCTTGATTCTGATTTAATCTTGGCCATTCGTTGTATTTGAGAGCACTATATAAGCTCAACTTGTTTCATTTGTAAAGGATCGATTAGAAGAGTTTTCAAGAATTGTTGCTCTATGCTTTAGAATTAATAAAATCATTGAAGTGTTGGTGACTTATTGAGTTTTGGAGCATTTGCTTGTTTCTTCATCCTTATATGAGAGAACTTAATATTTGAAAAGATAAAAAAATTAGAATAGAATTCGCTTTGAGTATTTAACATGAATGAAAGACGCATGTGCATGATTGATAGTGAAGCTCTCATTGTTCATACTACTAGTACTACATCAATGGTGAAGTATCCCGCATACTCAACTGAACAAATTATAGCTTAATCTCAACTTCAATTACTATTTCATCATTTTGATATGCTTAATCTTGAAGGTATCTATGCTTGTGGTAGTGATTTGAAAATCATCAAGCTACACTTACAAGATTGCACTAGTGTTGTTGAGATGTTCATAGCATGTAAAAGCAAAGCTTACTTGAGCTCACTTGAGCTTGTCCATTGTCTTGCATTCGTAGCATAAGCATTAGCAGAGCATTCCTAAACCTTGCCCCTTTTTTCATTTCTTTTAATCAATGATCAGTAGTAGTAGGAAAGAGCGATATTGCAACATCATTCGAAGAATAACACTCATTGAGCTTGAATTGATGAAGAATAATTATTGAGTCCCCTTGAAGGCACAACAAATACATCATACCATTGAAGCTATCCAACACGTCAAGACTAGACATTGTTAACCTTGGAGTCCTCTCAAGTGATCCTTTGCCATATTCAGCATTTGAGAAGTCTTTCTTCAAGAGAGGATAGAGTTTTCAATACTTTATTCTGTGTTTGATAGTGCATGAAAACACCATCAACAGAAATGGCACTAGGAGGGTCGTCCGAATATCATTCAAGCATTTTCTCATCATGAGTGGAAATAGTTATGTCGTATGAAGAATTACTATTAGGTGAACAACAAGACATCATCTCACAATTCACCACTCTTGCTTGGAGAAATAAAAGTAGTGTGCCAGAATTTAGACAAGTGAGGATTGTCATTGATAGAGAAGAAGAATTGGGATGGCAACCTCTAGTTGTCGTTAGGAGAGCAGCTCCTCTCGCACGTCAGTAGAGGGAAGGTTGAATACCAAGACTTCAAGATCCCTCAAGGAAACGATCTATCATGAATTGCAATGGTGCTACCGCATAGAGGCCTATTTCAAGTATTACAACACAATTTGGGATTCGACAACAATCAAGAAGACATTCTTTCAAGGTTAAACGATCTTGCTTCGAAAGTAAGGATAATTGACAAAGAGTATATAACAGTGCAATTTGTCCTCGAGAAAGAAGAAGAGACTGCCTTAGAAACCGTTGTTGCTATTGAAAGAGCACTCCTCGATCGAAGGTTCCCACTTCCTCCCGCATACCCCTAAAAAGATACAAAATTTGCAGAACTACACGATGGAGCACATCAATTCATTCTCGCCAGAAAGGTTTCAAAGAATTCTAAGGTCAACTCCAAGAGAAAGAGAATATCAGGAGTTGAGATACACTCCCAAGCACATGGGAAGGAGGAGACTACATTTAGCAAAGATAAACCAAGTGGTGAAGACATCTTTGGCTTGTTTGCAACCCCACCAAATCAATACAAGACAAAGTAATTGACCAAGACCAAGGAGGTGATCAAGCAAATCAAGCTAACGTAGCTCAACCAGTCAAACAAGTTCACAATCAAGCTCTCAACCAAGAAGAAGCACAATGTCTCACAATCCAACCCCTCCCCTCGCCTCCTCCTCCCCCTCCACCAAATGGTATGACATGGATGATCACCCATTGATCCCCACTACAATTTGCTAATTATAATGTTATGCCAAAGAATTTGGAGAATTTATGTTCAAAGTTCAATATCAATGATCCAAACCGGATGGCAGTAGATCACATCAAGTTATTTGAAGACCTCTTGCGAAATAGACCGATCAAATATAGAGACGTAGCTTGCACGCTCTTCCCTTATTCCTTGGGAGATGAGGCATGCTCTTGGTTCATCCATTTATCCACAAGCTCCATCACCTCATGGGAACTTTTGAAGGATGCATTTCTTGGCAAATTCGGCCTCCCAGTTACACCTTCAGAGTTGTATAGACAATTTATTGAATGCGGAAGGGCAAAACATGAACCAATCAACTCATTCAACAATAGGTTCCATAAGGCATATACAAGATTGAAGACTCCTTACCTTGTGATGGATGTGAGAGACATATACTATTCAGCCTTAGATCCTCTCACAGCAATGTTTGTAAAATCTCATCCAATTCCGACAGACTTCAATGCAGCGTACACAAAGGTTGTGGAAGTAAGCAAAGGCTTAGGTCAAAACATAGCAGAACCTCTACTTCATATGGGATTTCTTTAGTTTGATTAGAATCACCCTATAAACCAAGTCTCGTCATGTGTAATACCTGTGAGGCCCAGTTTGTTGTTGATGCATAAAAAAAAAAAATTCTAACCCTCCAGGAAGGCAGGATCAAAGCTCTGATACCACTGTGATGAACCCTTGCTGGTTCAACTCTTCAACCTGCTGTAATTTGTAGATCTTCTTTGTAATTTTTAATTATTAAGATGGTCTTTCAGAAATAGACAGAAGTTGCAGAAGAGGGTTTCTTTAATTTGCAACACATTTGAATAATACATGAATTTAATCAACTGAAACAATGAATTGGAGAATTTAGAAGCATGCCCGTAGGTCCTTAGCTAGTTTATTGAAAAGAAAGAATAAATCAGCAACTTACAAAGTTCTGATTTTTATTCTGGAACAATTCTGATCTGCTCTTATTTAAATATAGGACACCCAAACAGTGAAAGATGGTGCCAATAAATGAGCAAGCTGTGTTTGGGAAAAGAAGCCTCCAAACCACAGAAAAATCAACAACAAAACAGTAAATAGGAAAACCCTACAACAAATCTGCCTTTTAAGAAGCCAAATCTGCCCCAATTCAATTCAATTTGACTTCTAAATGAAGCCAACCAAGCTGCAACAATTCGATTGATCTTTCACAATCTCAAAGCTACTGAATTCTGAAGAATGCATGCTCTCCAAAACTGGTCCAAACCCTAGCCGCCACAGCCAAGTGCTTAGGAGAAAATGTCAAATGCTCAATATCAAGAATGAGGTTTAATTTCCATCTTGGCTGCCTAAATACCCAAAAGGTGCGATTTTTGGCAATTAGGGATTTAAAAATAATAACTTGCTTTTAGGGTTCCCAACTTAACCCTAAAAGCCACGCCTAGCTTAGGAGATAATAAATCTTCACTTAAATAAATTTAAGTGATGCACTTTATGATTTTATATTAATATTTCATTAAAATATTAATTGCCTGTGGAACCACTAAAAAATTCATATCTCTCACATTATTGCTCGGAAATTGAATCTGTCAGAAGCTTGGGTCACAGTTCGCCATGCCAATGAAAATAGGACCATGTCTATTTTTAGCAATTTTTCCCTAAAAAATAGGAAATCCTCATAAAGTGTCAGAAACTGATGAAACGAAGACCAGAACTGAACTCAACACTGAACTAGAACAAATAGACAGACCACTCCTCAAGATACTGCATTACTGACCCCTTTATCCATACTTTGTTAGCCTACAAGGGTCCAAAAATAAGCTAACTCCTCAATCCCAAGTCCCTGACTAGGATGGAGACATTACAGTCCGCCCTCCCAAAATTTGCTTGTCCTCAAGCAAACTCAATGCTAGATGTTGTAAAATGCTATCACACTCCCAAGTAGCATCCTCTATCGGCAGATTCTTCCATTTAATAAAAAATTCCTTGATGACACTTCTCCGCAAATGATGCTCTCTGAACTCCAGAATGGCCTCAGGTACTAGCACTAACTTCCCCTCATCATCTAAGGGTGGTAGAACTGCAGAAGGAACTATTTGTTGTCCCAATGCCTTCTTAAGGCGTGACACATGGAACACATTATGAACTTTACTATCAGCCGGTAAATCTAACTCATAAGCCACCTGGCCAACTCGCTTGGAAATCCTAAAAGGACCATAGTAACGTGGCTTGAGTTTCTCTGAGCCCTTCTTTCTAAGAGAGGACTGACTGTCTGTAGGGCTGTAGCATCAAATACACCATATCCCCGATCTCAAAAGATCGCTCAACCCTCCTTTGATCAGCATATTGCTTTTGCTGATTCTGAGCCTTCTGAATATTATCATGAAGTGCTCTCATAATATCCTAGTTCTCCTGTAGCAGATTCCCAACACTCGGTACTCGGCAATCGCTCATCAATAAATCCAAAAAACTAGGAGCATCATATCCATACAAAGCTCTGAAAGGTGTCATCTGAATAGTCATGTGGTGAGTGGAATTATAACACTCGCACAAATGTAACCACTTCACCCAAGCCTTCTGCTGCCCTGAGATGTAGTTCCGCAAGTATCCCTCCACCCACTTGTTGACAATCTTTGTCTATCCATCAATCTGGGGATGGTACCTGGTACTCGGAGTGAGCCATAAGTGAACCATAAATCTGTTGTCCCTATCACTGACAATACTTCGAGGTAAACCGTGCAATCTAAATACCTCACGAAAGAAAAGATTAGCCACCTGACCAACGGAACAAGTAGTCGTGATCGGAAAAAAATGTGCATACTTAGTCAACCGATCAACCACCACATATATGTTGTCTCTCCCTTGGGCTTTTGGCAAGCCCGTAATAAAGTCCATAGACATGCATTCCCACTTCCTGTCAAGAATAGGAAGTGGCTGAAGTAACCCTGCAGGGAAGTTGTGCTCCTGCTTGTTCTGCTGGCAAACAGAACACTCTCTAACATATTGAAGAACATTAGACTTAAGACCCTTCAAAGAGAATCTCTCACGTACCTGCCTATAGGTCTTAAAGTACCCAGGATGTCCAGCCATAAGTGAATCATGGAAAGTCCTCAATACTATGCATTTCACCTCAGAACCTGGAACTAAAAATATCCTCTCTTTGTCAATGATGAGGTCATCCACAAGAGAGTACCTGATGTCCTATACTGTTCCATCAATAATACTAGATGCCCATAGATTCTTGGCATACTCTTCTATAATCAAGTGTTTCCAATCTTCGTACACAGCTGCCATGGAGCTCAATTGGGGGCGGCGAGATAAAGCATCAGCAACAACGTTCTGAGTCCCTTTGACATAGGAGATGTCAAAATCATAAGACTGTAACTTGCTGACCCACTTCTGTTGACGCTCATTTAGATCCCGCTGTCCAAGAAAATGCTTCAAACTATTATGATCAGTTTTGACACAAAACTTGCTACCAACTAAATATTCCTGAATTTGGCCATTGCATGCATGATGGCCAACATTTCCTTATCATAAATACTATAGCTCCTCTCCGGACCCTGAAGCTTCCTGCTCTCATAAGCTATAGGATGACGATCCTGCATAATTACTGCACCAATACCCTCTCCACATGCGTCACAATGAAGCTCAAAAGGTTTGGTGAAATCAGGTAAACCAAGAACTAGACATGTAGTCATCAATTGCTTGAACTTCTCAAAACACTCCTGTGCCAAACCTTCTTGGTTAAATTAGTGAGTGGTGCAACATGCCGTGAAAAACCACTAACAAACCGACGGTAGAAGGCACATAAACCAACAAATCCCCTGAGTTGAATCAGGGTCTCAGGAGTAGGCCAATCAACGATGGCACGAACCTTATCAGGATCCATGCGAACTCCCTCTTCGCTGATTATGTGACCCAAATACAAAAGTTCTGCCATTCCCAATGCACACTTGGACTCTTTGGCGTAGAAGGACTCCCTGTCAAGTATGCCTAAAACAGTATCAAAGTGAACCAAGTGCTCCTCCTAAGTAGGCATGAGTTTACACTCTGCTGCCCAATCCACCATGTCATGCTTGACAAGTGTCTCCATTCTTTTAAGAGTGATTAATTTCAAGTTGCTGGCCTTGATAGCTTTAAGAACATGATTAGTCCCATCAACCTTGAATTTCATCTCCATATCTCTAAGGTTGAGTGTAAATTCACCTATGGCATGAAGCCACGTTATGCCAAGAACCACATCCGTATTTCCCATGTTAACCACATAAAAATCAGCTTTGAATTCATAATTATTGAGTTTCATGGGTAAGTCTGAAATCATTCTATCACAAGTCAGCACATTACCATCAGCAACTTTCACCCTTATGCCTTCAAACTCTTGAGTTTGAATCCCACGCTTCTCCACCAACCGTGCATCTATGAAATTATGAGTTGCACCTGTATCAGGTAGAGAAATGACTCTTTGACCAGCCAAGAGTCCACGCAACCTAAAAGAACCTTCTCCTTGCATGCTAGACATATGAGTTTCCCGTAGATCAAATTCTCCTTCATTTTCAACCTCCTTTTCTGAATTTTCAGTCACAGAGTCATTTTGATCAGCTTGCTGGTCCGTGTTATCAGTCATGTTTTCTCCCTCATAAAACCACTACATATTCCTATTTTGACCCTTAGGCTTGAGGGGACAGTCATGGTTTTGATCATAAGGACCCTTACAATGAAAACATAGCCTCCTTCTACACAAATCATTGAGTGTTTCCCTATCCAAAACCGCTGTAAACTTCTTCCCTTGGTCCGCATTTTCTGATTTCTTTTGATCATACTTGTTGTCATTAAATGATGAGGATGGTTTTGAGTTGTGAGGAGTGAACTTACTACGAGGCGCGGTAAGTTCCATGTTGCGTGCCTTCCTCATGGCTTCTTGCAAGGTAGGGGGATCAAAAGCCTTAATCCAACCTTTCATAGGCTCATAAAGACCTTCAACAAAAAGAATGACCAGTCTTCTCTCTGAAATGTTAGTTACCATAACTGAAAGCTTCTGAAATTCACTAATATAAGATTCCAAGCTGCCCATTTGTTTCAGCTGAGCTAAATCCCTGAAATACAACTCTGGATCTCTTTTATCAAAACGCTCAACCAATCTGTCAGTGAATTCTTGGTATGTAGTAATAAGGTCATGATGCAAAGTCACCATCCCATGGTGCCACCAATCATGGGCTACCCCATCCAAATGCAAAGCTGCAAACTTAATAGCATTTTCTTCTGACATAGGACGTAGATTTAGGAAGGTATCCAACTTGCTAATCCAAGCTCTAGCTATAACACTACCGCTGCCATCAAAAGTAGAAAGTATGAGCTTGTTGATTGCATATTTGAGATCATTAGTTTTGTTCCAAGGTTTCCTGTCATTCCAATTCCACTTCTTGTTGTGTTCCCTCTTTTGACTCATAAACCTGTCAAAGTTAAGATGTTCCTTAACTGTAATGTCCCCTTTTCTAGGTGACATGAGATGAGCAGGGGTTGACCTACCATTCGAGTTCCCGTAGGTCAATGACATGGTTAGGGGACTCATTCTGAGGGTCATGGAGCTTTGCAGGGGATCTGTGAACCGTTTTGGACCTTCAGATGACAGTTCCTACTTTTTAGGGAGGTCTCCTATTTTTTAGGGAGAACTGGCAGTTGACTAAATGACCACCTGGGGGACCAAGGAGTAGAGCAGGATCCTTTTGAGCAGTTACAGGTGTTTGGAGAGAGGTTCCTACTTTTTAGGGCGAGTCCCTACTTTTTAGGAGGAACTGTCAGTTGGCCTGCAGGACTCAGACAACATCAGTGATCACAGTGCTTCAGACGGAATTCAAATCTGAGTCGCGGATTTCATGTTATGAATAAATTAGGAAATATTAAAATATTTCCTAAGTTGGATTAAATAAATAATAATAAAGAGAAATAATACAATCACTTTATATTAATAAAGTGGCCCCTTGGCACATTTTCCTAGAAGTTATAACTTAAATATATGGCCACTTTTAATGAGGAATTAGACCCTCAATGGGTCAAACCACTTAGGGGAAGTATTTATTTAATAAAAAGAAACAATTTAACATGTTTTATGATGCCAAAAGTACAATCCTAACCCCAAATTCGAATTAGGGTTTGAGGCATGTTAAAAAGACATTGGGGGCAGCATTTCAATGATTATTGAAGTTGTTTTTTGGAGAGCATTGGTAATTGCAGGTCTGCAACGTTTCTTGCAGGGTTGGTTTTGGGATTTGGAGACGAAACCTTCAGATCTTGGGTGAGACGACGGAATCCCCCTCATCTACACTACATTTATTTGTCTGGGAAGCTGCTCATATCTTGCCAAAAAGGGCCAATTTTCTGAGTTTTGCAACTGCTACAGCAAGGAGACAATCTGATTTTCAGATCACAGCAGGTTTAGAAGTCATTTCAGACTCTATTTTATAAATTTGGTTCAGCTATTCATCCCCTAGCTGAATCGTACCATTTGGAGACAGCCTGGGACACCAAAGAAATAAATTGGAGGGTTCTAACTAGAATTTTTGTTAAAAAAATCATTGTTAGGGGCTAATAAGAAGAATTCCAGTGTTTGTTTGGGAGAATTGATTCATACTGGAGCTATAGGAGAAAATCAATGGGTAAAGAGCACACCAAATTGGAGTTTCTCCTGGCAAGAAGTTGGAATTCCATCTGGGTCTACATAATTCTTCGTCAATTGTTTTTCATAATTCATGTTAGGGTCAATAAAACATTTTGGAGCTGTTGTCTCATTGTGGAAGCTCCAGTTTCATCATATTCTTCAGTTCAGGCAGTAGAATAAGCCTTACCAGGCAAGCTCAGGACATTTGGTATGTTAGTTGGCTTTGAATGATAGCATTTAACTATTCTTTGAAATTATTCATTGCTGATAAATAAATCAGAAGTCTGAAAATTTGATTAAAGTCATCATTTCTTTATGTATTGCATTTATATTCATTCTACATTGTCAAGTTTCAAGCATTAACCTCAAAAATCCAAAAACACGCATACGCTGGCCAAAGAACTAAATTAAACAAACAAATCAGCAATCCATTCAGTGGTGGGTATCTTTCATTAACTCTCGGTGGTAATGCATCCCATTCATCATGAAGTGTGGTTACGTTAACTGTAAAGGCCACCTCATCTTCCTCCTCAGCCACGTCCTCCTCTTCAGGTTCATTTCTAACAAAAGTTGGGCGTGTAGGCCTATCATAGGTGTGTGTGGGAGTCACTCTTGCCCTTGGGCGACCAGCAACACTACCATTTTCCTCTTGGTTCTGATTATGCCCTCTTGGCACAGTGATCTGTTGTATGGTTGTAGTCAACTGCTGCAAGACATTTGCCACTTGTCGCTGCCCTATTACTAAACCCCTCATAATAACTCCGGCATCTTGGTCCTCATTGTTCACAGCCTCTCTGCGTGGCTCATCATCATTCCTGTCCCCCATAATTTCCAAGGGTATTTCTTCAGTTTGAAGAGAATCACCCTGTAAATCAGGTCTCCTCATGTGTAATACTTGTGAGGCCCAATCTGTTGTTGATTCATAAAAAAAAAAAATCTAACTCTTCAGGAAGGCAGGATCAAAGCTCTGATACCACTGTGATGAACCCTTGTTGGTTCAACTCTTCAACCTGCTGTAATTTGTAGATCTTCTATGTAATTTTTAATTATTAAGATGGTCTTTCAAAAATAGACAAAAGTTGCAGAAGAGGGTTTCTTTAATTTGCAACACATTGAATAATACATGAATTTAATCAACTGAAACAATGAATTGGAGAATTTAGAAGCATACCCGTAGGTCCTTAGCCAGTTTATTGAAAAGAAAGAATAAATAAGCAACTTAGAAAGTTCTGGTTTTTATTCTGGAACAATTCTGATCTGCTCTTATTTAAATACTAGGACACCCAAATAGTGAAAAATGGTGCCAATAAATGAGCAAGCTGTGTGTTTGGGAAAAGAAGCCTCCAAACCACAGAAGAATCAACAACAAAATAGTAAATAGGAAAACCCTACAACAAATCTGCCTTTTAAGAAGCCAAATCTGCCCCAATTCAATTCAATTTGACTTTTGAATGAAGCCAACCAAGCTGCAACAATTCGATTGATCTTTCACAATCTCAAAGCTACTGAATTCTGAAGAATGCACGCTCTCCAAAACTGGTCCAAACCCTAGCCGCCATAGCCAAGTGCTCAGGAGAAAATGTCAAATCTCAATATCAAGAATGAGGTTTAATTTCCATCTTGGCTGCCTAAATACCCAAAAGGTGCGATTTTGGCAATTAGGGATTTAAAAATAATAACTTGCTTTTAGGGTTCCCAACTTAACCCTAAAAGCCACGCCTAGCTTAGGAGATTAAATCTTCACTTAAATAAATTTAAGTGATGCACTTTATGATTTTATATTAATATTTCATTAAAATATTAATTGCCTGTGGAACCACTAAAAAATTCATCTCTCATTATTGCTCAGAAACTGAATCTGTCAGAAGCTAGGGTCACAATTCGCCATGCCAATGAAAATAGGACCATGTCTATTTTTAGCAATTTTTCCCTAAAAAATAGGAAATCCTCATAAAGTGTCAAAAACTGATGAAACGAAGACCAAAACTGAACTCAACACTGAACTAGAACAAATAGACAGACCACTCCTCAAGATACTGCATTACTGACCCCTTTATCCATACTCTGTTAGCCTACAAGGGTCCAAAAATAAGCTAACTCCTCAATCCCAAGTGACTAGGATGGGGACATTACACGTAGTTTGAATTTTAATTTTAGAATTATAAACTTATAAATTTTATGTTGTTTACTGTAGTGTCATAATGAGTTTGAGGTTCACATAAAAGTATTCAATCCAATTATGCACCTGAGACTGAGACTGAGAAGGGTGTGACCATGACAATGAAATCCAAACCACTAGCTCCATAGCGAGTGCAGCTGCAAGTACTATTAATTGCCCCCCAACATTTTTGGCAGAGTATGCTAAGGCTTTTATATCATAAGTCTCCTCTAAAACAATTTGCAACAAAATTACCCAAAAAGCCTGGAAAAATTTGGAGGCACAAGGTTGCGGAAGTGCCACTTTTCTGCACTCGATTTTTTTGGCAGCAAGACCAAAGTTAATGCCAATCTCGTTCATATCCAAGGAAAATTTGTGGAAGCATATACATTTTTGGAGAGATCAGCAAACTTGAAATACAGAGCTGATATATATAAGCTATGGGGTGTCAGTGAAGACAATACAGCTGCACCTATATCTTTTTTTTTGTCTCATAGGCTGTATGGTCATCAAGGCATGCCACACGTTCTACTTCTACTTTGCAGAGGCAAGTTGCACATATGTCAGGTTCTTCTTCTAGCGCCAATGCAATAGAGGCTAGGGGGCAACACAAAACTCAGCTACTAACCCAATAGCTGAATTATTCAATGTGCAATTGAAGAATGATATAGATGATTCCATTGACAAAGTCTGCTTTTCCATGTCATTCCATTCCATGTGGCTCGATACCATTATTATAAGGAGATGATGGCAATGGTAGGAAGGGGAGGACAATCATATGTACCACCAAGGGATACAAATTTGAGTCTTGCAAACAACAATATTGGATAAGAACTATTCCAAAATAAATGTGTTAATGGAGAAGATGAATGAATGTTGGGTGCAGAGTGGATGCAGCATAGTCATGATGGGTGGATGAACATTAGACATTGTCCACTCATCAATATCATGATTACACGTACAGAGGGCCCATATTTTCTTAAGGCAGTTGATTGTTAAGGGCATCACAAAGGTGTTGATTTTCAGTTTCAGATCCTCAATGATGCTATTTAGGAGTTTGTGTCACAAAACGTGGTCCAAATAGTGACTAATGTGGCCCATGTGTGCAAAGTTGAGGCAACTTATATTAATATTTGGACTCCTTGTTGTGTGCATGCCATGAATAATGCACTCAAGGACATGGGAAAGATTGATTGGATAAAAGAATTGCTCAATGATGCTAGAGATGTGCAGAAGTTTATCTACAACCCCCACACTTCACTTGCACTCTTCAAGAGCTTCTATAAAAAGGAGTAATTGAAAGCGGTTGAGACTAGATATGCATCCTATTTCATTCTCTTGAAGAGAATGCTTGAGTTGCAAGAGGCATTGCAACTAACGGTTATGGCAGCAAAATGGAATTGGTGGCCCAAGTCCAAGACAAAGTAGGGGAGGAGGGCGAAGAATGTAGTGAAGAGTGTTGGTTTTTGGGGTGATGCAAGATACGTAGTCTCCATCATTAATTCAGCTTTCCAAGTCATTAGATATGGGGATGCCAATGCACCTAGCTTTGGAGACATGTATGAGTGCATTGATACTATGCTTGACCAAATGAGGGTTGTCATGCATTAGAAGGGCCCCACATTAGAATTCTACAATGAGCACATTCAACCAATCATTCATCAAAGATGGGAGAAGATCAATGCTCCCATGAACATGGCTGCCTATGCATTGAACCCCAAGTGGTACAAGCATAGACCTAGTAGAGTTACACCCCTACAAGATGTTGAGGTGAAGGTCGGGTTCTTTAGGGCCATTGAAAAGATGTATGATCCCATTGAAGCTAGCATCATTCATCCTGCGTTTACCAAATTTACCACTCTTAGGGGTTATTCTGAGGTGGCCAAGATGGATATGGCAAATATGTCGCAAGAGGACCTAATTTGACATCATTGTACTCATTGTAATCATTTTATGAAATTCTAAATATAATATAAATTTCAAATTTGACATTTGTTGTTCAAACTTAAGCGTTAAACTGTTAATGTTGAATGTTCACTTCAAATTGTAGTAGTATTTAAGTATTTTAAAATTTCCTATTTACTGTTTTACTAATTTGTGAAAGTTTCATATGAAAATTCAAAATTACATTAAATTACTGTTTTACTGCTTTATTAAATTACATAGCTTATGAAGAGGTGCCTCTTCATAACCTCACTTTGTCCTTGTTATGGATGCACCAAATTAGGGGTCAACACAATTTAAATCATTTTTTTAAATATTTTTTTGTTCGAGGCCCCATTTTTAGTGTCTTTTGCTTCTTCTCTGTCACAGGTCTGGTTCTGTACATCTCTGTTCCTAAGTCTCTATAGCATACCATCCACGATCTCAGGATTTGCAATCATCACTGGCTCAGTGATATGATTTCCACAAGCTGCACCAACTGTCGTTGGGTCACCTCTATTGAGATTCAGCAGCGATATACAGACAGACAATAAATGCAATTAATGTAGATTTCAATTGTGAGCTCTCTAAGGCATTATACAAAAGCTTTCCCAAAAAGCTTGGGCTGGAAAGCTCAGTACTTAGCGCAGCTGAAACAAGGCAGACAATAGCACAAAATGTTTCTGCTGAATTTTCATGCACTTCAGGTGAATTTGTTGAACATAATGCATCCATTGCCTTTCAATAGATCCAAAGAGGCGTTGTCAGTGATTTGGATGATTTTTGAACGGTGTTGGGCCCGATGATAGATTAGAAACCAATCTATGAAGTGTCAGGCTTTTGGGGTGGTTCAAGAACCACATGGGTTCCCAACTTGGTTCATGAACCAAAACAAAAACCCGACTCAAAAAGCTCTCATAACCTTTTTGACGAATTCATTTTTTTTTTTTTTTTTTTTTTGAAAACAGTTGTCGATCATGCTTCAGGGATATCCAGTTACTCCTCAGACTTTGGTGACTTGAGTGCCCAGCTCGTGCAAATTCACAGAATTTTGAAATAATAGGCACGATCTGAGCTTTCATGGGAACAATATCAATGATTGGAAACAAAACTATTTGACAGGATTTTTGTCGTTGACTATGATGAACCAATCCATCCAAAGTAAGTACTAGAAGCTTCTCCTATAGAATGTTCTTGACAATCCAGGGTGATTAAATATAAGATCACTGATAATTGCAAGTGCTCCTATAACTTTCCAAGAAAAAACATTAACTGACCGCACCTCGACCAATTTGATTATGACCACGGGTGACCTCATTTTAGAGGCTTATTTTCCCATTGATCGCAAACCATAATCATGGCTTTCAAGAATTCTCTGCATAATCCATTTTCTGAAAAATGTCATTGCTATCAAGAACTCAAGACATCCCTTTAGCGGAATCTGCCTTATCAAAAGGATGTTCAATTGCCTCGAATTTGGGAGTCTCAGGTACACAATGACTCTTTGTGGTATCTTTGTTTGAACCAAGGAATGTAGCTTCTGTCACCTCAAAGTCTTCAATCAGGCAATCCAAAATGTCCCCCTCATTTATACTCTTGTGTCTTTGAAACACCTTAAGGGCACAATTAATGAGTTCTAAAGCAAATCAGAATAAACCATTTCATAAATAAAATATATATTGCAAAGTCATCAGCAGGATACAAAGTAAATAGAGGATATGAACAATGGAAAAAAGTGACAGCAAGGGCATCTTTGGAATAAAAATTTGGAGTTCTATAAGAAATCATCTAAAGATCTGTTGACGTGTATTTTGTACACTGCCTAACACAGAATAAAATACCCAAGGGTACCTTACCCTCTCTTGAATAAAGCCTCTGATTGCTGAAGATGTCGCGAAGAAGGATCAATCAGGATGACTCCAAGGTTCTGTAATGTAGGGTCTCTACGTGTGGATAAGCACCAGTGGTCGTTGTGAATGTTGTTTCATCAAGGGGCCTTACGTTTCCGTACAGGAACAAGATTTCCTAAAACTAACAAGTTCTCAAAAGATCAAAAGGTAGGGTTTGCAAGAGATGAATCCTAATCTAATCCTAAGAATGACTCAATGTAGGCTACACTTGGTAAGATCCTACCAATTTCAGTATTGCCAAGGAATAACAACTCTACTGAAGTTGATGCGATCTTCTAAGGTGACTATTGATTTTTCAATTCATCAAGGATCATAGACATTACCATGAAGGTACATATCAATAATTCAATAATGATTGAAGGTTTAAGCAATCCAAATATTTCCAGTTGACCACACAAGGCGTCCTTACAATCAGTAAGAAGCTAGTGGTTTGGAATGTGAATCTCACCAAAGATCAAGCTCAACACTTAGTCCTTCAAATTTAAACACTACTTCGACTGAGAATGATTCAAGAAAGTAAACCACCATGAAGATAACCACGAGAATTGCAATAAAACACCATAACTTCAATATTTTATTGATCTCAAAGTCAACATAGACAACAATTGCTTGAAATTCCTTCTTCAATGCTCAATCTTGCTACAAAATAACTTTCTTCTCAAAAGCTCTAATCTTCTAACTGCTATTCTCTATCTCTCTCTTATTTTCTAATGACCAAAATGAAAATGAATGAGGGTATATATAGCATCCTCAATTACAATGAACGGCCCAGATCAAAAGAAGATCAACGGCTGAGATTATGACACCTAAACCCTAATTAGGGTTTTATTACAAAAAGTTCCCCTTTTACTGAACAATATTAAATGCATAGCCAAATATTTAATTGGCACAAAAATCTAGGAAACATAGACCAATGATAATTAAGGTGCCACATCATCTATAACAACCTCTCTTCTAGAACCTTGTTCCCTTTCCAATGCTCCTTTTTAGCATATGCAGTGAATCTAGACACAATTCCTTCAATCTCTGCAATAGGAATCTCTGGAAGATTCCTCATTCGTTCCTCCAAGTGGATGATCTGATCAAAAGCCTTGAGAAGAGCTACATCCCATCCAGGCTCGAGTTCTTTGATTTTCTCAATCAAGAGCATAGTGGCGAACATTTGATCTCTTTGCTCATCTGTGATAACATTCTCATCTTTGCAAAAGATGACCTTGACCTTTTCCTCCAACTCTTGAAGATTCACATCTGTCTCATCTTCAATCCTCCTGCCAAGAATAGAACACAACACCTCAAACACCTTGTCCTGAATCGGATGAATGACCTCCTCAACTTGATTGCATTTCGTACTAATGTCTTCGAAAAGAACTTCCTTCATTTGAAATAGAGTTGACCACTGGAGCAAATTATGAGCTCCTCCATCCATTATCTTTTCTTGTGCTAAGATCTTCCTTGGTGTTTGCCTGATTACTTGCAGAACAGGAATGATAACATCTCTAGTGTGGGCAAAGGCGGCTACTGTTATCATTAGGTTATGAATGATCTCAAGGACCTGGATGGCTCGATGGGTAGTCCGCATCATTCTTGTTGCGAACTCAATGGCAACGGTATGAGATTTGTCAATCCAAGAGCTCATAAGCTGGACCAAGCTCTTAACTCTTTCTGCCTCTCCAACTGATTCAAGGGGAAGTGCTTGCACAAGAGATACTGCTGGATCCTAACGTCCCAAAGGCTGATTGAGATGGCTAAAGTAGCCTCTCCAAGCACCGACCTCTCGCTCAAGCTTTCTATTCTTTTCCATTTCTTCTCTAAGCTTGTCTTTAAATGCCTCGAATGAATCAGTGGCCTCATCCAGTGTCTGCTCGGTTGTGAGTGGACCAAGCTCAAATGTTTCTACATCATACTCCTCTGCCAGGATTTCACCTTCATATTTGTCCACTGCTGGTGTAGCTATCTGCAATTTTCTGGACCCTGTCTCATCTCTGATCATCTTGGACATCTTGGCAGCCTTCCTTCTCTATGTCACTTCCTGAGAATTTCCAACAAGGCTCTCTAAATCAATTACATTATCTTCATCTTCGATCACAATTACTCTCGTTAGCCTCTCCTTTAGCCAGTCTGGAATGGCGGACTTTGTCTCTCTAACTTGTATTTCTTTAGGCACTGATCCCTCTTCTCGGAGAGGAGATGTCACTTCGTCATCATTCCTGTCTTCATGTAGCTCATTGACTTGGGGAGATTGACTTGATGAACGTTGAGATGCTCGCCTTTCTTCATGTTTATCATTCTGGACCATTGACTCCATAGATTCCTCAACTTCAAGTACCCTCTTCTCTTGTCCTTGACTTGTCCTTTTTTCATGTTGGGAAGATGTGCTAGATGAGTGACCTCGATGGGCCTCTTGCTTCTTCTTGGAAGGTTCCCTTTTCTCAGGTCTTTCTTTCCTCTTCGCGCTTCTAGGATGAGGATTGCCTTCACTTACGCATCTAGGGTGAGGATTGTCTTCACTTGTACTTTTAGGATGAGGATTGCCTTCGCTTGTGCTTGGTCCTCCTTCCCCTGGCCTTTCCTCCAAAGTAAAAGTCATCGGTGTGTTCTGTTCTCTCAACTTTTGATGTTGTATATCCACCCATCTGCGAGTACAAGACAAAATCGGAGCCATCAAAGTTCTCAAGTCTGTAATTTCAGGCTCGTTCCAATCTATCTTCACTGTCTTGTCCTCTTGGTCATAAGATGATTGGAGATGTCTGCCACTGTCCTGGGCTTGATCGGCCACTCTGTAAACTTTGCATTTCCTGATGAGATCTAAAGGTAATCTGGAATGCATCTTTCTTTTCACCTCTAAATCACTTGAGAGATTCATCAGAAAGTCCTCTATCTGAGATTCGTGCTTGTACTTTCTACCAACTGTTTCTTCTACATATCCATAAGGATCAAAATTCTCTCTCAAGGCAAAGAATGAAAATGAATATAAGGCCAACTCTTTCTCTGCATCATCCAGGGCTAGAGCATTAGGACATACCTCAACTGAATTCCCTAGTATGATAGGCACCGGAATTCCATTTCCATGCCTGTGTTTGAATGCCTTTGCATAAGCCGCCAACTGCCTAGTCACCTCCAGTAACACTATTCTGTCTGTCGGATATCTTGGCAACATATATGGTGGTGAAGGACACCCATGAACTCTAATATATGTAAACTTCTGGAATTGGATAAACCAAGCACCATACCTCTTTACAAGCTCTTGTGCATCTTGAGATATCCGATTGTGAATCCCACCTTGCAATGTCCTGGTGATGTTCATCGTGAAGGTATCATTAACTAACTTGTAGTTACTTCCAGGTGCAAGTGAACATAAGATTCACAAACTCTGACTTCCCCGGGTCCTCTTCCGATTGCTCCTCTGTGAGGTAGTCCTGCATATTCAAAACTCCTGATCAAGGCATATATGATGTATGAACTCATGTGGAAGGACTTGGTAGCCTTCAGTCTTCTCAACTGCACGTCCAAGCAATGGCTAATAATTCTAGCCCAATGAGTTGTTCCTTTTCCTTGAACTATCACTTGGATGAAGTAGAACATCCACTTCTCAAAATAGAAGGCTTGAGGAGCCCCTGTAACTCGATTGAGTAAGGTTATCAAATCTCTGTACTCCTCCTGGAAGTCGATCCTATGTGGTGTGTTTGGAACCTTGCTCAGGCGAGGACGACTCTTGAGTAACCAATTCTTATTGATGATGCTTAACCAAGTGTCTGGATCATCTTCGTACATGGATCTAGCTCCTTCCAAGCTTTTATAAATCATATCTTTATGCTCTGGTAGATGGAGAGCTTCACTGATAGCCTCCTCTGAAAGGTAAGCCAAAGTGTTTCCTTCCTTGGACACGATTGATCTGGATTGTGGGTCATAATGGCGGGCACACTCGATCATCAGCTCAGGACACTGGACTGCTGGAGGGAAGCCGGCCGCCTTGATAATGCCACTTTCAATTGTTCTCCTTGCGACAGGTGATGGCTTTCCAATATAAGGGACCTCTCGAAACTTCTTCACACTGAAGTTTCCCAAGCTGGTATCTCCAATGTTGCTCCACTTTGACACGATCTTGGTCTCCAATTCTTCATTCTTTTGATCTTCCTTCATGAGAGCTGGACGACTAGTGGATGCTCCTGCCTTCGGGGTCGCCATCTTGATACCTACACAACATTTCATAATAAGCAATATACTTTGCAATGTAGAAATATACACTGGATTTAAGTTTTAAATTTAGGAAACTTCATGGTAAATCTTTGAATTATCATTTCCTAGATATGACTATGTAATTTGAAATTCAAAATTTCAAAATTTAAACAAGGGAGATCTCGCCATACCTCTTTTTGAGAACTAACTCTAAAAAAGAGATGCAAAATTAAGAAATTCGCTAGGCAAAATGAAGATCGAAATCTTCTAGCAAATGTGCCTCCTTTCAACAAAAATGGTCTTCCTCACGTGCCTCAACTCCACCACCTTTTGGTCTTTAACGCCTTGAGAAAAATTCGCTCCACCTCTAGCCTCCAACAAAGTTCGCACTCCTTCTTGGACAGATTTCGCACTCCAAATCGCACTTGGATAGATGATTGAATAATGGATTAAAATGCTTCAAAATACCTCAATTATATAGGCGCTCATCCTTGCCATTGCCCATAGGCTGACTTGGAAAATAGGCCAAGGAAATAAATACAAATTAAATGAAAGGAGAGGCCGACTTTGGCAAAAACATTAAAAAACACCTTAAGCGCTTTTGAATTTTAATTTAATAATAATTAATTTTAAATGCCTTTGCAATTGAAATTTCGATCTTTTAAAAGGCCTAAATTAATTATTAAATGATGTGCGCCCTTATTAAATGTCAATTTAATTTTTTTAAAGATTTTGGAGTTTTAGCGAAATTTGGCATTTAATGTGTCTTAGAGGACATTGGCGCCTAGGCATGGTAAAATATTGGTATGTGAGAACCTCGCCTTGGTCCCTGGGAGAGGGACAGGAGCGCCCCTTCATTTTTGACCTTGTATTTCTTGCTTTTCACGTTCAAAGTCTTACCTTGGACGTCTAAAATGGCATTCTTGCTTGGAATCTTGAGTTTGATTTATTCAATCTTTGAAAGGAGTGCACCTTAAAACACTTTCGCCTTGGTCCCTTGGTGAGGGACAGGAGCGATCTTACTTTTGTCCTTAGTCCTTGTCTTTCCGATTGCCAATTCATGTTGCAGGGCAATCAATGATCTTCATTCGTCCTTTCAATGCATGCTTCACTTGCCCTCTCAAGACAAAATGAGCTCTTCCAAGGATTTTCGCCCTGGTCCTCCAGTGAAGGACAGGAGCGATTTTTGCATTATTGCACACATTCATGATCATATCAACTTTCAATAATCTTCAAGGCAAAAAACGTCATTGCTTACTTCATCTTGAGTGTTGGAAACGAAAGTGGCATTCTAAAACTAGGCATTCTAAAACACTTTCGCCTTGGTCCCTTGGTGAGGGACAGGAGTGATCTTACTTTTTATCTTTGGACTTCATTTTCCAAATTGCCAATCCATGATGTGAGGTAGGCGATGATCATCATCTCTCGTTCTATGCATGTTTTGCTTGCTTTCTCAAGGCAAGATTGACCTTCTTAGGATTTTCGCCCTGGTCCTCCAGTGAAGGACAGGAGCGAATTTTGCATTTGTGCTTAAGATAGTTGATTCTTGGAGTCAATTCCTTGTTTGTCGTCCTTCGAAAGACACTTTTGACTTTGCATATCCTTGTCTTGACGTGGTTTTGGAAGAGAATGGTTGATTCTATGAAAATCGCCTTGGTCCTTGAGTGAAGGACAAGAGCGCTTTTTAGTTCTTGGTACAAACCCTTGATCGTGTCATCTTCAAATCACTTTCTAAACGTAGAATATCACTCCACCTTCCATCTTGAGTCTTTGAAATGAAAGTGGCATTCCAAAATGTTAGGCCATTAAGCAAATTTGAAGATTTCGCTCTGGTCCCTTGGTGAGGGACAGGAGCGCCCTAGCCATTTTTCATCCAGTTTCGTGGTCCTTGCAACTTTGTTCTTCCTTGAAGCACCTTAAACATTATCGCCATCTTGTGCCTTGGCCTGGATTTGGAGGAAAAGACTTGATAGTGTGTTTTTCGCCCTGGTCCCTGGGTGAGGGACAGGAGCGCCTTGGCCATTATAAGCTCACTTATGTTTTGCAAACTTTCAAAATTATCTTCAATGGATCGATTATGCCTTCCTTTACTCCTCTCAAACGAAAAACTTGCCTTTCCTTGGCTAGAAACTTGTCCCTTGAGAAAATCGCTCTAGTCCCTTGGAGAGGGACAGGAGCTTCCTTAAAAAAATCGCCCTGGTCCCTGGGTGAGGGACAGGAGCGCCTATTGCAACTTGGATCGATTTTCTCCATTGTGGCCCATTCAAATTATATTCAACGAGCAAAACGTACTTCCTTTGTCCTCTTCAAATTGCGAAATCACTTAAATCTTGCAAGGATAAGGCAAACTTGGAATTCAAGCTCCGGTCCTTCAGTGAGGGACAGGAGTGCCTTTATCTTTCTAGGCCAAAAGTTCAACCTTTCATTGCTAACGACTAGGTCTGGATACTCCATTATGCTTGCTTCATCTTTCCTTGCGTCCTTGATGCTCCAGTTTGATCAACCAAGACCCAAAATGATCAAAACAAGCCATTTCGCCCTGGTCCTTCAGTGAAGGACAGGAGCGATTTTGTCTTAAACCTTAAAAACTTATCATTTTTGAGTCTTCAAAATCTTCAAAATCTTCAATTCACGTTCGATCATATCCCCTGGCGACCCTGCACAAAACAATTAAAACAAGTCAATAACCAAGATGCACCAAACATCATTTTCGCCTTGGTCCCTGGGAGAGGGACAGGAGCGATTTTACCTCTACAAGCCAAAATATCCAAAATTTAGGTCTTCAGTCAGTTCACAAGGCATAATTAGGTCATTTCTAAGGCTAGGAATCAGTTATCAAGCCATCAAAAATTTGGTCAAAATTACCCAGACAAAAAAAATGCACAATTCCATCATTAAAATGCTAACACTTAGACAAAATCTGAATGTGCCCTCAAAAACCTTGACTGGACCTAACCTGAGACATACCTGACCTTCCTGACAGGCTCATCTCATTTCAAAATTTGCAACCTTCGGGAGGATGCTCAATAACCTTCAAAAACTCGACTAGACTCGGCTTGAAAATATCCAACAGAAACCCCTAAGGCTTAACCCTAGTCTAGACAACTCACTCACTTAATCAAAACCCTAAGAGCAGAGAAAAGAACAAGCGAAACAAAAAGCAAAAAGAGGGGGTCCCCATTCTAATGGGGCGATGTGTGAAATGGTCACAACAAGATCCATACTGAAATAGCTTATTTTGTCTTCTTTGTTCCCGACCATTAGATGATTTCCTCTAGGATGGATGGCCATCTGTTTTTAGAAGGGTTTTGAGTTTATTGCTTAGACAGCAGGTGAATAAATACAATCCTAATATTAGTATCTAGTGAAATTATTGCAAAGATAGTGCCTTTTATAATACCCAGATATTGCAGGCTTGTGATAAGGGAAATAAACTTTCATGTTGAACTGCAATGATTTCTAAAACTATGCAGTAGTTTATTAATTTCAGATGGGGCTTAACAGAGGGCCTTCATAATCTTCCATTGTGGACATAGCTATTGGCAAGATAGGTTTGATAAAACATTTTAGTCAAATCCATGAGACAGTGGCAAGGCTTAAAGGTTTAAATCTGGTCGAGTTCCAAATTGGGGACAACAAGCATGATAAAAAGGACTACCTAAGGGTGGCAATTAAGGGAAACGTTGGAATTCTAGTTGCATAGATGAGAACCAGTTCTCACCATCATAGATGTAAGACGAGTAGATGGGTAGTCCCCAAGGAAGAGTGGAATGAAACGACTTTGTCTTTTCTGCAATAAATAGGTGGTGGAAACTAAATGGCACTTCATCTTTGAGTACACAACATATGAGGATATTAGTACACAATATGAAAACAATTTAAAGGTGAGCAGTCTAAATGAGCCATTTGAGGAGGCAAAACTTCACAAAACTGCAGGTTTCTTGATCAAGATCCACAATAGGAGAGCCGATATTGAAAGGAACTAAAAAAATTTTAATGATGATACTCTTGGTCCCATAGACTGATGGTCTCATGGACATCAATAAAACTCATTCATTCTGCATTGTCTATTAATAGCTTACCTAGATGAAACCCTATTTGCAAGGTATTGATCTCATATCAAGAATAATCTAGGATTGTTTTTCTATCCAAAAAAATTGCCTCCATTAACCATCCCAGCTCACGAAGTACAACTTTATCAGAAATCCAACCATATATTTAGCTTGATTACATAAATAATTGATGGCAAGACGTATGTGTCAACCACATTTGTAGAAATAGGTTTGTGGGATGCCATTTAACACAGACACATCATTGAATACTAGTTTTAACATACCAACCTCGCTAGAAATTAAAATATAGATGTAATTGACAAGCACTTGTAATTAAAACTTGGTTAAACTTCAAAGTATCCTCGTCAATAGAAAACACTTTGTCAAGACAATAATTTTTGTATGTTCAAAAAATTGAATACTTCAGCAACTTTAAATAGAACCAATTGATGATAATGTAATACTTTGAAGTTGATAAAAGAGAATCAATCTTGTAAGTGTTAAATAAAAAATTACATACCATAGCTAAGAAGGAAGTGGAGACATTGTAATTGAATCATCAAATTCTTCACCAGCTGCATTCACAGCATAAATAGAATCTCGCCTTGCACGTTCTAAAGAAGTTGCTTCAAACATCCCTGCAGAATTTAAGCAGAATTACAATTATACAAACAAATATAGCATGTCAATCTACATGCAAGGCATTCTGGTTGCCTATGATTAGAGAAGACCTCAATGGGTTAGCTGTAAAATCAAGGGATAAGGAAACTAAGCCAGATTCTCATCGTGCAATCAAATTTAAGCACATGTTATTTAAGTCTAGTTTATTAAAATTATATGAACAGCAAAGAGTTTGTTCTCAAGTTCAAGAGTCTCATAAAAAAATAAGATACAAACAAAAGAAGGCAATCTAAGAGACAAAGAAAGTTGAGCAGTTTTAACCAAAAGCCAATTTGGTAGGTTTTGGGCTTAACGAAAAGGATATACATTATAGAATAAGCTATGATAATTTGATTATTCAAACTCTATATTTAACTTAGTTATGCAATCTAGTAAAACTGCATCCTATAAATAAATTATTTGTCAACAAATTCAGCAGCAATATTCAGATAGTTCCCTTGTTAATGGCATGATCATGAAACAGATTTTGAGATAACGGCGTGCATCCTATAAACCGCAACTAGTGGATTTCTTCAAAAAAATTGATGAGAGTCAACATACAATCCCAGGCTGATGGAAGCTGGAACTTTGGTCTCTTCTCATTCAGGATAGCTCATTAGAAGGGTGTTCTTCTTTCTGGGTTCCAGATCCAATAATGAAGAAAAGGCTGAGTGCTAGAATGTATCAAGGTCACAGCCTTGCTGGGTTGCAGGAAGCAGATCATTAAGAGTGACCCCCAGTTGATTATCAAAGGTTTGAGAAAGGGGCCAGTAAGGACAGGAAACTTATAGTGTTCTTTCCAAGGCTTGCCTTCTGTGTAAAGATTTTTAAAAGGCCCTCTTCCTCTATTGCTTCAGGCAGTGCAACAAAGCAGCAGTACTTTTGGCAAATGTAGGCTTGATCAGCTTCCCTTTTCAGCCAAGGGTAAGCAATAATTTACAAGAGTGGGAGATCCTTCTTCCCACTCATTGCAAGAGGATAACAGTTTACAATGGTGATCTCATTAAATGTCTAGCAGACTATCCACATCCTTGAAGATAAATCTTTTTTTATACCATCACAATAAGCAAACTACATGGTGAAGAACTAAGCCGAATGACCCCCTATTTCAATAACTCTTGAAATTGTTTCTTGGCATCATTGCTCTCGAGAAGCGATCCCCTATAAACCAATGTTTTGTAGTAAAGATTCAAGTAATAGTTGAATCTCATGCTCCACCTCCCTTCTTGGTAGCAACCCCTTGGGCCTATAGAACACTCCTTGAAAAGATGACTACACATCATCCAAACCCTTCATAGACTAGTCATTGTAAAAATTCCCAGATCATCTTCTTGTTTTTCTTTTAATAAAAGTAAACAAAATTGCTTGGTTTCTTGAATTTATTTGATTGCTTGGTTGGAACTTACCATTGCATCTTTTGCTTTGCTTTGGTGCCCCTTTTGATCCTCATCCATCTATATATTTGTTCACCCTCCCAATAAAAATTGCATCTCTAGCATACATGGATTATGAAGAACCATAGCAAAAGGATCAATAATAATTACACTTGTATCCACTTCGTCTATGTATCTTGGGCTTATATAAAACTGAAATTTTGTAATATGCAGCTCTGTTTGCTACCCAATTTTTTACACTTCTTTCACGCACTGTAAAGATCCTTACTAGGCATTCATTCAAACTTGCAATATTTTTCCAATTAATTTTCACAGACAGTTGGTATTATATTTAATACTCAGATTCCCAAAAAATGTATGCAGTCAAAATGATAAATGCCTTTCAAACAATATAAATCGATTGCTCAAAACAGAAATTATATGAACAACTCTGTTAACATTGCTCCCTTTCGCGTCACAAAGGTGCTCCTACGTGGTGGAAGGATGCTACAATGGATCACTTGACTGTTTATGCTGACAACTCTGTTGACTCTCTCAGGAGGATGGGACCTCCTCTTGGGATGAAGTTGTGCCTCTTACGGCCGCTGAAGCTACTGTTGATACTGCTGTTGCTGCCTCTGTGGATTCAAGTCCCGTTGCTCCTGCTGCTCCTGTTGATGTTCCTCTACAACAGACTGCTGCTGGTTCTGCAGCAGCACGCAGCTAGAGATACTGATTGTAATCCTATGGGACCCTCAAGGAAGATCTCTCTCTTGATAGTCCTAATGACAGTATCGCCTGGACTGTGGTTTGTCACAGGCATTAGGGGAAGTCTTCCCCCTCCCCCAAACTCCTCTGTCAAGGATTGGGAGCCTCTAGCCCCCCTTGAGCTGGGTTCAGGTTGTTGGTCCGACAGGTTTTTCTTGTCACCTGTCCGTTTGCTTGTCAGTTTTTGTGGATGTGCCGTTATGGCTTGTCTTTGTTCTGTTCTCTGTAGCCGACGATTAATGTGCTGTCAATGTGCGGCTACTAGTTTTCTGATTGTTTTAACACCATCTGGGCTGTTGTTTTTTGGGGACAGCACCCCTGTTTTGCTGCTCTTAATATCAAAAACATTAATTTCAAGAATATCAGAGAAATTATATATATATATAACTGTGCACCTTAACATCCATGCTCAAGTCTGATGGTTGCTATCAAAGAAGACTAAAAACATCTGTCCTTCACAGTTTACCCCACCAGCAAGGTCCACGGCCTTCATTATCCTTCCCACCAAACAGCAGACTATTTTGAAGCTCAGGTTACATTCGATAAGAGATATATTAATGTCTAGCGTTGAAAATCACTAACATTAATATAAGTTGGATAACAGAAGTTTGCATCTCAATATATTCCCAAACTGAGACCACAAACCATCTACAGAAGTGTTAGTTGATGCAGCAACTATCATTCAATGAGCAGTAATAGTCCAGCTAGCTATAGAAATGAGCAAATTTCTCTAAAGGTAGTTGCCACTGAAATCCTTCACAAAATCCGGACCTCTTACAAATTTCTCATGCCATGGAAGATGCCACACAAAGAAAGAGGATGACGAGTTACAGGGGACTTTCCCACGCTGAGAAGTGGGTATCGAGCTCAAGAAGAGGGCTTGCAGATGCAAAGGGAACTCCTGTCAATCTGCCCAGTACTGAGATAATCTTTGTGGCACCCAAGCTTCACTATTATTGCCATCCCATATTCCCACATCAAAATGCCATAAGAAAAAGCCCCGATAAAAATTAAAGACTTCTGCAATATTCACAAGCTACACTTTAGAGAGAAATATAACCTTTTGGAAATCCCACATCAATAATATTAATATTACTTTACCTTTATTCTCCAAGGAAGAACACTGACTCTTTAACGAGTGCTTTCAAAAACATAATCTCCCCTTTTTCAAAACAATATCTCCCAGTTATGTCCCCATAATGATTTTCTTGGAAAAATTCCAAACTTCTGCAAATTTGTTTCCAACGGAAACTTCAGAAATTTGGCCCAAATATGAATCTTGATCGCATCCACCCTTAAAAAGAGTTAGGTTTTCATCCAACCTTTATCAATCTGTTGAAGGTTTCCATCCTCAAACATCCAGCTTATCACAAAGCATCATACAAATTCATCATATCAATTCATCATGCTCTACTACAGCCTATAAACCTCTTTAGGAAGACCTCCAAACACTATCTAGAGGATAAGACCACATTTATAATTTGCAAGGCCACATCTAATATTTGTCACAACAAGAGAACTTTATTTAATTGACTATTTTATTATTTTATTATTTTATTATTTTACTATTTTTATTTTATTTTTAATTAAATTAATCAATTATGAATTTATGAGTCATCCTTTCGAAATAATATCAATTTTTGGACGACTTGATTAATTTAATTAGGTCACTTTACCCAAAATTGGGGACATTACACCCACTCAGCTATGAAGGTAATTTGTCAAAAAGTTGGCACCCAAACTGATTGCATTCTTTGCCATGACATTATAACAAACAGTTTGCTTATAATTTATTTGGTAATAGTTGGAGAATGATTTCAGATTTGCAAATGTTGGAAGTTATTTGATTATTGCTCAGAATAATGCATGCAAACTTAGTAATAGAACTCCCAATGACCATAATCTTTCAATACTTAACAGAAGTTTATGAGTAGATTTGATTTGCAAATTTCATCATATTTTGCCATTAAAGAACTAAGAGATTACAATCATATTACAAAATCAGAATGTGCTGTTCAGAAATGAACATAATATGCGCCTTTAGTCTGTTCTTGCACTATAGAATGCCATGCTTAGCAAAAAAAAAACAATCTCGAGCATATAAACAGCAGTAATGAACTCTGAGTTTGCAGCAGTCCAACAAACACTTAAATAATATGCTCAGCTTAAGGACAAGTTTCAGAATTTAATCAGCAGCAATTAGACAAAGAAATCCACAATCCAAGCTTTCAAAAAAACCCATGTCCAAGGCATAAATCTGCAAACATTGAAGCTAGAAACCCCAGCGCCTAGGGCACAAGATGGTCAAGCCATAGCAATGATAGCACACGCCATGAAAGAGGGAGCCTACACCAAAGAGAACGAACCGATGCCAAGAAGTAAACCACAATATTTGAATACTTCATCCTCCATTGAATCGCTTAGTAGAATAAACCAAACATGGCATCCATTTCTTACTCCACCAATATCTTGCAATATATCCAGATAACCTGCAAATTTGTTTCTAAAGAGAGTCTTCATGAATTTAAAAACATCAATCTCTAAATACACTGTGAAATACCTGAATGATATCTCCAACAATATTAGCTAGGGTAGATCATTCACCACCGTTGCCAATTTTCTCAAAGACGGTTTTTGTCCTTAGGAAGGCTGAGATGAACCAAGTCCAATCTCCAGAAACACAAGGGCTATCAGATAAAGAGGTAATAAACTTCAACATACCAAATGAGCTCTCAATTCCCCTTTTTATAAGCTTTTTAAGGTAACTTTCCAAAAACTCTCTTTTAAAATCACTTTATTAATTTACTAAACCTTTTAACTCCAAAAAGTGATTTAATTTACTTTTAAAACATTCCAGCTTAAAGCCACTTTTAAGCATCCATCATTTAAAACTTTCCATCCTCTTTCCAACAAGCTATAAAACTAAGGTGTCTGATAAATATATTTGATTAAAGAAGCAACCTTAGTTAAAATAACCAAATATAGCTCAATATTACACCCAAAAGTGTCACATGACTCCTCTATACCATCTGAGCTCACTGGTAACATCAAATTACCTCTCTAAACATGCTGACACAAACCTAGAAAGTCAGCAACAACTGCACTGCTAGAGAACCATAAAATGGGAACATTACAAATTTACACCATTTACAAGGATATGGGTGGGATGAGCATATGTTTTTAGCTGACTCTTTTTTATGATATCAGCTGAAATCAAATTACAATTTAAACAGGGATCTCCAAGTGCAACTTTAAAAGAAAAAGTTTGTTCATCCCATCAAATTCTTTTTTCATATTCAGAAATTGGTGGCTATGTAACCAAGCCTTTAACTAATATTTAAACTGTTGTCAGCCTAAAACTTTTTTTGAAGAGTCACCATGAACTTATTGGAGTCCTTGGCTTTGTTCTTTGGGTGCGGCACTAGAAGCAATGTCCAACACTAGTTGTCACTATGACCAGTAATATTATAATTACTACAATGATTCTTTAGGTATTTACATTAGTGCACAAGAGTATTAGTCTTCTTATCATTCCAAATACTTTTCTCAAAGAATTTTTCCTCATCCTTCTAGGACTGATCATTGCTTTGGCCTTGCTTGGAAGATTCTCCATCCCCTCTTTTTTCCTCTTCTACATAGAGGGCATGACCAATTGTCCGATCCAAGTCTTTTTTGCCTTGTAGTAATCACCTTCCTTCAAATATAGGTGTGGAGACCTCTAAGATATTTTGTGAGAATATCTTCCTCCTCTCAGTCCATGCCTAACATGACTTGCCACTGGAGTTCCCTAGAGTGGTCCTACACACTGTACCCACTACCTTGTCTAAAATACAACAACTTAATTTTGGATAAGTCTCCCAAATGGATAAATATTCCTAAATAAGTCCTCAAAATCTTCCCAACTATACACAACTAATCTTTCCTTTTTATTTGCAAACACTAAATAACTTTGCCACTGTATAAAAGAATGCCCAAACATTGTAAGGTGCGCAAAAGAAATCTTGTGTGACCCACTTACATTTTGCACACTGAAATAGACCTCCATTAGTTTAATTCATGTATCTGAAAGTTCCATACTTTCTTGTACTTATAAATAATTTAATTTTTAATCGTCATTTCAATCTTAAACAGAGTTTCTTCAGATTTTAACTATGTTTTTTCCAACAGCCTTTCCTCCAAGAACCCTTCTTTATCAAAATCATCTTCCCCATTGTCTCCAATATCAAATCTTGGTTAGTAACTCAACAAGGAGCCAACAGATGACTAATCTTGGGCCGTTTCTCCTTGTTGCTGTTATATGTTGTTGTTGGCTGATCCTAGTCTGAATTGCATTGATCTCTCAATGTGGACCTCCAAGGCAGCTACTCATGCATTCAAATCTCCTTCCATTCTCACTTTTTTATTCCACTTGCAGGTATAGATTTCTGAAGTGCAAGGCAGCCATTCTTTGTCCTTTGAAAATCTAGTCACTAATATGCAAAGCTTCTTTCCACAATTTCTCAAAGGTTAGCAATCCGCTCCAATACCAAATTGACCAATTACTCCTACGAAAACACACAAAAATCAAACTATCTGTCCTACTTATTCATACCAATAGATAATCTTAGATGATAGAGCGTTGTGCAAATCTGAAACATTACGTGCAGAAAATAAGAACTCACCACACTAACTCAGAATTTTATCCTAAAAAACCACAAGAAGGGGAAAAACCATCTTAGCAGCAATTGCTCATATACTAATTTTTATTAATCAAAAAAACAAGTATAGAGAATAGATATAACTTATAGCTGCTCCAATTGCTCAATGTCAAGTCTCCAATGTCTTTTACAGCTGAGTGCTCCTCAATTTGATCATTACAACAACCAAACGAGTCATTAATGATCCATTTCAACCAGTTCACTTTAAGTTATATCCTAAAAGTGGAATTGGAATGAGAAACATCAAACAGTTCACTTCAAATTATAGATTTTATGTATCAAGAAAAAAATTGCCCCTTCGTGTAACCTGGCACCTTCGTAATCATTGCAACAATTAAAGAAAATTGCAATCATTGACTGTGTACCTAAAACAATTAAACACCATAATCAAGTTGCTGCTCAAAGTCTTCTCAGTTCCCTTAGAACCTTTTTCAGCCCCACCAAAAACAACATTGAATCCCCTTTTAAATGCAAGAGAATCTAAATTCAAGTCTTTGTGAGGAGAAGTTGTCTTTGAATTCAACAAATAGCACTACGTATGCAAACTGGGATTTTTCTATCATTACAGCATGTTGCAGTTCAAGTGTGTAGTGAGACTTGGAGATTTTGTTATTAATCCACTCATGCAGGCACTAATTCCAAGATACAGAAAGAAATCAACCATTCAATGCCTCAAAATATAATTCTGAAATGTTATTAGCATTTGTCAACGGCAAAAAACACGTTTCTCAAAGAAATTGTAGGATATTGTGCCCTCTCCACCATTGCAGAATTTTTTTCTATTGCATACATTTACAGGTCATTGTCCACTACAGAAGCTTAGAGGTCATTTTCCCCACTGCAAAGACTTTTCCCAAGTTTGAAAGAGAGATACCCAGTTGAATTTTCTAAAAATTGGAACCCTAAGTGACCTTCGCAATAAGTATTTTGCCTTTTTAATTTGGCTACCTAGCCAAAAAGGGGGAATGAATACAATGACTAGAACATCAAACCTATGAAAACTTTCTCATATCAATTATACATAATGGGAATTTAAATGAGGGTATAAAAATCTGCAAGACCTAACAATGGCTCTTGTTTGGGGAGGCATGCCAAAACTTTTGCTCTATCTCGAACATTCTGTTGGTTGAAAATTTTGTACACCTAGGAAAGCGTGCAAAATTATGGTTTTAGCCACAACATGCGAGTTAATACTCTGTAATGTCCCATCTTCACTAGTTGCCACTCAAGAGCATGGATTTGCCTGTTAGCCATCTCTGCAACCAAATTTACAGGTTAGGAGATGATTGGCTAACCAAGGGGATTTATACTAATTTTCTTGGCATTCGTGAGCTTATATTATGTAAACTTTATAATATTTCATTATAAAGTTACTTTTTCTAAAATTAGACTTATTTTATAAAGTAACTTTATAAAAGGGGGTTAATTAAATGTCAATGATAAAATATAAAGTTTACCCCTTTATGCATGCCTATCTAGGCAAAAGGCAAATAAATTTTAATTAAAAAGTGGCCCCAACAATGATAAATCATAACCCTCAAGCTAGGCGACCAAGTTGAAAGAATATCTTTTGGCATCTTGGCATATTGGAGCCCTAATTTGCACGTTGAGTTTTGGAAAAGCATAAAGGAATGTGTATGGCAATCATTTGGCATTCTATTGTTCATTTTTTTCATCTCTCTTTTGAAAAATTGCAGCTCTGAGATCAGATCAGCAGCATTTATGTGTTGGAGAACGAAAACTCTTCAATTTCAGGCAAGCTTGGACGAAACCCCAGGCCATATTTTAGAGGAATTCACTCAGGATTCTTATTTGGGCTTCAAAATTCAGTCATTATCAGCATTTACAGACCTGCAACAGCAAGGAGATTAGTTATTGGAAGTGACTGAGGGCAGCAACTATCATTTTCAAGCCCCACGTGGTCCTCCTATGCTGGTCATACCATCATGATGTCATCAGCAGGGTTGATTAAATAAATTAGCAGCAATAAGGGTTTGAAAATTGAAGGAAATCCATTGTTAGTGTTAGCAATCAACAAATAAATTGTTTTATCAGACTTTCTCAGGCTTATATGAGCAACGTGAGCAATTCTTTGAGGATTACAGGGCAAATTCAATGGTCTTGCCTGGGAGTCTGGTAGAACTGGTAGCAGATTTACTTAATTCTTCAATAATTGTTTTTGATAATTCAAGTGGATGCAAATAAACCTCATTGGAGGTATTGTCACAACATGGAAGCCCCCATATTGTCAATTTGTGAGAACCATCAATAAAAAAGTGCACTACCAGGCTAGGCGTTGGAATCCTGGTATGATATTTGTCTTCATTTAGTAAACTAAGCACTCTTATTTGAAATTATAGTTTGTTGCTGTAAAAATTCAGAATTCTGGAATTATTTTCAGTCAATTATTTCCTTGCATGTTTGCATTCAATATTCATTCAAAGTCAAAAAACACAAAAAAAAAAAATCAAAAACAAAACAAAAATCAAACAAAACCCCTTCGCTAGCCAAAGACAAAATTGGAAACAAAATCAGCAAATTAAATAAGATTTCAGTTCGGAATCTTACAAACTCTCCTAATTCTAAGGGAAGGCTCCCCCTTTCCTACTATTACAAATTAACTATAACATATAAACACTAATCTAACTTGGGTGGGACAACATCCTTTTCTCTTTTTTCAGAAAAGATGATATTTTTTTCTCTGCTTTCTGGAAAAGAAACTACAACTAGAGTAACAAATACAGAAACTTAAGAAAACTACAACTACAAAGATACTTATATAAAAGGAAGCGAAGTTTCCATGAAAGCCCAAAGTCTTTCATCACTTCCCCAGTACGGGAATGTAGAAGCAAAGCTCAAAGTCTTCACTTTTCTACTGTCCTATCTATCTTCCAAGATGATTAGTATGATAACAACGTACAACATATAGCAACTCAAAGTCTATTAGTATAATGCACTCTTGACTGCTATTCAATAAGAACAAGTACAAGCACAAAGTCTTGTAGCCTCTTCCTATCTTGACATGTAACTATACTAATTTAACCCTCAATATTTGCAGCACAAAGTCTACAAGAAATCAGATTAAAGCTCTTTCCAACAACCTCATTAGAATCTCAAGTATATGCAGAAAAATATATCACTGTGACATAAGAACACAATGAATATATGAACACAGCCTCAACACAAAGTCTGAAACTCAAACGTCTTCTTTATATTACTTGAGAATCCAATTTACAAGTATAAAACACAAACTCTTTATCGCTATAAATTTTTGCGGAGTTTTCTTGCTTGCTAGAAAGATAAAAATTACATAGAGCACCCTCTGATATATATAGGAGAGGGGATGAGAGCAAAAAGTGGGAAAGTCCAACTCACTGAGACTTTTTCCACAACCACTATAACTAACTATGACTAATTCCAAATTACAGTCCTACTATCTTTCAACTTGTAATTTGTTTACATGTAAATTACAAGTTACAAGAATGCAAGTAATGTGACTAATTGCAATTACAATTTTTGGCACTACATGTAATTTGTCAAAGGGAAATTACAAATGCATAAATTGAAACTAATCTAAGTGTCCAAGACACAACTCTATTTACATCATCCTCTATCTAAGAGGTCTTCATCTTGCTAGCAATTAAAGTATTCAAGATTGGTGAAAGTATTTGTCCAGGAACATCAACTTGCATCATTTGACCATAAATGGTAATGACAGTGACCTCATGAAGATCAACCATTGAACTTGATAATAAACATTCTTTGTTGGTTATTGTGACAATGAAAGTCATCGCTTTTAACCACATAACGCTACTATAAAGCATTGTACCAATGCATTCCTCTGCTGCATTACACCTTCATTTGTCAAGTTTTCTCTTACAATGGCATTGACCTCCACATTTACTAAAGGAAAGAAAATATTCCCAATGGTGAGATTAGAATAGCCATTGTTCTCTGATTCATGGTTCATGGTATTTTGATCCTCTTTGTATGTATGAAAGCATACTCTTTTCATTTTACATCATTACTGCCATCAAAATATGACACCACTAGCTTTTGCTTGATGTCCTTACATGCATTTGGACCCCTTGCAATCAGGTCTCTAGGAATTGATTGCAAGTAATCAAAGTGTGTCTCCTTGTAGTTGGGTCTTAGATATCCAACTATGAGTATTGATCTTGCAAAGGGAAAACATGGGAATGAGAGTATGTGGAGACAAGGTGAATTTCGGATCTTGGGAGGTGGAATGCGAGTGCAAGTGGATTGCAGCGAACTTGCAATGGGGAAATGGAAGAATGCAAGTTAGGGAAAAAACGTTGAAATTTACACTCACAATCGGGTCTTGGAGACCCAAATGCAAACAAGTGAGCTTGCAAAATAGGCATGAGCTTGCTATCAGTTGCAAATGAGTGGCAGGGATGAGCTTGCAATAAGAAAATGGTGGGGTATAAAGGGAAAAACCCGATACTTACACTTGCAATCGGGTCTTGGAGACCCAAATGCAAGTGAGCATGTTGCAAGTGCAAGCACATATAACGTTCATGCAATATTGCCTTGCAATCGGGTTTTGGAACCCCGATTGCCAGTGCAAGGGAAACATGAAGGCAGTGAAAGGATAACATGCTTGCAATCGGGTCTCAAAAACCTGATTGCAAGTATAATGCAATGGTGAAACGTGAAGGACTTGCAAGAGAAGGGTAAACTTACACACTTGCAGTGTTGGACTTAAAACCCAACTTGACTTTTGACAAGAACGCTCAACCAAAGGGACTTAGTTGCAGTCAGGTCCTAAAGACTCAATTGCAACTAGCATAGGTTTGAACTTGCATTTCGGGTCTTAGGACCCGACTTGCAATTAATAGTGCAAAACAACTTGTAATTGAGTTTTAGAGACCTGATTGCAAGTAAAGTTAACTTGCAGTTTCAGTAAAAGGTTCCTACTTGCAGTGACTGACTCAAAGTCAAAACCCGAAATTGCACAAAAAGCTAGGAAAATGAAAGGAAAATCCAACCAAAACTTGAACAACGATGACAAAGACACCCACTGATGATTTGACATTAACAAATATGAGTTTTAAACCTCATAAAATGTGCCTTAAAGAAGAAAACTACAAATTTTGAGTAAAAATTGGTAGAGGTTGTCAATTTTTTTAAAGTTCAAAAATTGAGACAACACATTTAATGGAAGATTTTCTGTCAAATGGTTCGAGTACGACATAATTTTGTGAAATTTAAGAATGCTATTGTTGTAGTAGAAGGACGGAATTAAAGCAATTCAAAATCATTGCCATAGACATTCATATGCATTAAAAATTCAAAGCCTTGCATGTAATATATTTTACAAATGAAATCATACTTCTACTATCATTAACAGTGCACAAAAATACACTTTTTATGGATTTGCTGACCTTTATGGGACGCAAAACGTCCAATTCCATACATCTTTGCTAACTATCCAAACCCATAATGTGAAAGAACTTAATGTGTCCACACACTGCCCAACAACTCCAATAATTGCACCCAGCAGGTCACACGTCCACCTACGACCAACAACTACTCTAAACGCCTCTTTTGGAATAGTAAAAACCCTTCGACCTATCTTTGTTCCCTTACACTACAAACTGGAAATGAATTTTGTCAAAAAAAATGTTTGTTCCAAGTCTACACCAGCTCCCCAAAGGACTTCAAACCCCCACATGAGCTATGATTTCTCTAATAATGTGGCCCTATAGCCTCGCAACCCTCTATAGAAGATATTGGCCAGCATAATTATATCCAAACACCTCACAAAGATTGATTTCGGAAGCTTTAATTTCAACGACCTATTCTTTTTCTTGCTTACACCCAACGTAATCTTCAATGGCAGCCAGCAATATGTTATTATTCTTTTCAAACTCTACGCCCAAAAAGTAAAGAAATTATTTGCTCCAAATCTCCAAAAGTTCAATACCAAATCAACATACAAGAGGGTGTCCCTTAGCTGGCACCCTAACTCATACACTTGTCATAGTAATCAAACTTCATAACATGGGGTCCATATTCAATCCGTGTCAATCGACTCGAATAATATGAGAGTAATCACCTTTGCTCAAAACCTTGAAATCTAATAACTTTTCATTGCTTGCAAACTACTGAAAAATTATCAAAATGCAACCTTGAATCAATCACTTCACATTCAGAAAAATTGCGACTTTTGGGTGAAATCATTCAAACAGCATCTCAAGATTTTCGTCCCCAAATTCCAAAGCTTCACACACCATTGATCCCTAGCCAGATACGCACTACCTTCTGAGTTTTTCATCCATTAGGAAAACCATTAGGGTATTTGTCCCTTCGATGAGAAATCTGACCATAGGCACCCTTCAATGAGAAATCTGACCATAGGCATACACCTCTAGAGAGTAAAGTAAACAATATCCAGAATGATCTCCTTTATGTTCACCAGCCTTTTTTATAGCCTTATGTGGAACTTAACTCATTTGGATAGCACAAACAAATTCATTGAATACCTCTTTGGACAGCTCAACTTGAAGAGAGATGGAAGGATTTGATGGTTGGTGTTGTATATGGTGAAAATGGATTAATAGAAACAACAATATTGAAAGACTAACAAGGATCAACCACAAAACCCTAGCCTAACAATGAAAATGATCCACCATACACAAATGAAGATACTTAAGACCATGCAAATAAACAAAATAAACCAAGATATACCATTCACATGTCTAGTAGGGTTTCAATCTCTATTTCTTCCTATCTCCATTGATCTTGTTTGATATATTTGCTCAATTATAAAATCCTTTTTTTTTTAATATTTGATTTATTTTCTCATAAAGTGACTTATAATGCTTTATTTATCTTTAGTATTAAACTCGTTAGCATAATTGATTAAATACAACTTGCCAAGACAACTGAATTTAATTAATTAACTCATTTCCTTTCTGCAAACCTAGGTTGAAAATGGGGTCATTATAGTCCTTCCTTCCCAAAGATTGCTTGTTACCAAGTAATCTGAAACTGTATGCCAAAACCTGGACCCCTATTGAATTTGAGGAATATTTCACTATATCCCAACTGCATCAATATGATACAATTGAAACCTATAGCTCTATCAAGCTCTATCACAAACATGGTTATCAGAAACATGATCAAATCAGATATTTGTGGGCTGAAACAAAAATGATGAGCATACCTCCCAATGCAATCAATGTGAAACTCGCCTGTTTGCTCCATGGAAATCTCAAACAACCACTTGGATTCCATATCTCAGCATTTCTCATTGCATGAATTAGGAGGCGTCTCACAAATCAGATCATGAAGAGATAATTTTGCATCTAAAATGGAAGATGCATCACCAATGGAATTGCACTCATGATGCTCTTCCCAAGTGATAGTAGTGTTGTTGTAGTCATTGAGCAATTCTTCATCACTACAAGCTCATTAATTCGTTGAATCAACTGTTTGATCTCCATATTCCCTTTGTCAAATTCTTTTTCCTTCGAAGTAGGTGCAATAGGTGACCAATTTTCTGCTTTGTAACATAAAAGTGAGCTAAACTTAACTCGAGGCTAAGTTCACCAACTTCTTTCTCCTTTTCTGTGAATGCTCTATAAGACTTCTCTGCAAATTTGTTATAGTGGCATCTGTAGACACCTAAAATTGTCCTGTTTAATTAAATAAATCTTTATCCTAAGTCTTCTATTAATTAAATAAATCTTTATTTATTTAATTAATCCATTAATCCTCTTCTAAGCCTTTCCTCATTTAAATAAATACTTTTATTTATTTAAATTGTCCTTTTTCTTAAATTAAATAAATATTTTATTTATTTAATTGATCCCACTTCCTCTATTAATTAAATAAATCTTTATTTATTTAATTGATTCATTAGCCTTTTCTATCCATGACACATGTCATTTATCTCTTAATTCTTTTGTTACCTACCCCCTTTATCATTTAATTATTTCCTCTACCTACCCTTTAATCCTAGCCGACCATTTATCATCTTCACTTCTTAATCTTATCCCTCCATTTCTTACAGTGTTCTCTATATAGGAGAATATTTCCTTCATTATAAACCCTAATCATCTAATCGTCAAATCTCTTATGCAATCAAGCCTTCTTACAATCACACTATCAACCACATTTTCGTTCTTTGTTGAGCTCTTGTGCACACATAAAATCTGAGAGCAAATATATCAAACAAGATCAATGGAGATAGGAAGAAATAGAGATTGAAACCCTACTAGACATGTGAATGATATATCTTGGTTTATTTTGTTTATTTGCATGGTCTTAAGTATCTTCATTTGTGTATGGTGGATCATTTTCATTGTTAGGCTAGGATTTTGTTGTTGATCCTTGTTAGTCTTTCAATATTGTTGTTTCTATTAATCCATTTTCACCATATACAGCACCAACCATCAAATCCTTCCATCTCTCTTCAAGTTGAGCTGTCCAAAGAGGTATTCAATGAATTTGAGTGTGCTATCCAAATGAGTTAAGATTTGAATAACCTGTTCCTCAATGATCAACAATTAATCTTCAAAACTTGCAATGCACTAGGTCCTTGATCATAATCAGCATCACACGACAAAATTCTTGTTTGTCTTCCATAGCATAAATTTCCAAATCAGCTATCTCACTATCATCACCTTTGCCAAATTCCGGCATTGAAGTTAGGACAGCTCTATGCTGACAGCAATTCCTTCAATCTCAGCACTGTCAGGAAGACCAATGTGCTCCTCTCCATTTGTAGAATGAATTAGCTTCATCCACCTTTGTAGCAGCAACAAAACCTTCAAGAACAAATTTATTTTCATGTATTTCCTTGCAAACTTCTTGAATAGATAGCATGGAGACACTAAAAATTTCAACGGGCTTAACATTAATATGTTCCTCTACTGAAATCTCTGGAAGGGTAATTTGACAATTTTCTTGTTTCTCTTTTCCAGCTTCTCCTATGACTTTTGGCTCTTCCTCTAGCAACTTCCCTTCTTTATGCTTGAATAGGTGCTTAGGCTACCAAGTTCCTTTGCAAGAATAGAAAAGATTTTTTCTTCTGAATTCATTCCTGCTAACTTCATTATCCCTTGCAATGGAAGAATTATTTTCCTTTGTCCCTTCTTTTTTTCCAACTAATAAATGATGATCCAAAATCTCTAGATGCTAAATCAATGTTTTCAGATTCTTCTAATACTCCAGGAAGACTTGCAACATTTTTGTCATGAGATTCCAATTTGTCCTCATTTTTCACTAATACCCTCAGGCTGCCAGGATGCACAACTCTAACTCCACTGTAAAATCCAATGCCAAAACTTTTGTTGTTTCTCCAATATTTAGTGGAAGCTATTTTGTCAAATGGTTTGAGTACAATATTATTTTGTGAAATGTAAGAATGCAATTGCTGTAATAGAAGGACAAAATTCAAGCACTACAAAACCTTTTCCATAGACATTCATATGCATTAAATATTTGAAGCATAAAATTTAATAAATTTTGTAAATGAAAATTAATAATTCTATTGTCATTAACAATGCACAGAAATACATTTCTTTTATGGATTTGCTGACCTTTTTGGGACACTAAACATCCAATGCCATACATCGCTGCTAACTGTCTAAAAGCCACAAAGTGAAGGGTCTTCATGTGCCCATGCACTGCCCAGCAACTCCAATAATGATGACCAGTAACTCACATGTCCACTTGGAACCAACAGCAACTCTAAATGCCTCCCTTGCAATAGTAAAAACCCTTCCACACATCTTATTTTCCTTACGTTGAAAGCTGGAAACAATTTCTGTCAGCAAACATGTTTGTTCCAGGTCTACGTCAATTCCCTAAAATACTTCAAACCCCCAAACAAGCTCTAATTTCTCTCACAACGTGACCCTAAAGCCTCACAACCCTCTACGGGAGATATCAGCCAGCATAATCATATCCAAACGCCTCCCAAAGACTGATTTTGGAAGCTTTAATTCCAACGGCCTGTTCTTTTTCTTCCTTACGCCCTTTGGAAGCTTTAGTTCCATGACCTGTTCTTTTTCCTCCTTACGCCCAGCCTAATTTTTAATGACAGCTAGCAATCTGTTATTGGCCTTTTCTAAGTCTATGCCCAGCAGGTAAAGATAGTATTCACTCCAAATCTCCAAAAGTTCAATGCTAAATCAACTACAAGAGGGGGTCCCTTATCTGCCACCCCAACTCATACAAATGGCATAGTAATCAACTCACAAAAACATGGTGTCCATATTCAGTCCCTGTCAATCAATTGGAATATTATCAAAATAATCACCTTTGCTCAAAAACTTGAAATCACTAAAACTTTTTGTTGCTTGCAAACTTCCAAAAAATTATCAAACTGCAACCTTAAATCGATCACTTCACATTCAGCACAATGTCAACTTCTACGTGAAATCACTCAAATGGCATCTAAGGTTTTTTGTCCCCAAATCCCAAATCTCCACACACCGACTATCCCTAGCTAGAACCACACTACCTTCCGAGTTTTCGTCCGCCAAGAAAATCATTTCGGTTTTTGTCCCTTTGATAAGAAATTTGACCACCAACACAAATCTTTAAAGAGAAAATAAACAATACCAAAAATTATCTCCTTTCTTCTCCCCAACCTTTCTTATAGCCTTCTACGGGAGTTTTCATAAAATAATTCTAAAATCACATTTGCCAAGTAAACTTACTCTACTATAATAAAGTATTAAACTCACAAGCGTAATTAATAAATACGATTTGCAAAGAACTTAATTAATTAATTAATTTCTTTTCCACAAACTTGGGCCCAAAATGGGGACATTACAATTAATCCTTTGGCAAAGTATGGAAAGGATTCAAAAAACTATCTGCGATGTAGACCACACAAACACAAACACGCCAAATAGGAAAGGAAAAACACTTTGTTATGAGCTACAAGCAATCACAGCTGCACAAGACCAAACAAAGGAAAAGCCTAAAATAATGTGCATGGAAAAGCGAGCACGGTACAGGAGAAATAATACTCCAAGAATTGTGCATGCACTGGCAACTCTTGAAATTCTCCATTCGTATTCTCCAAAAGATAAGAATTTTCCCCATTAGTGTTAATGACAGCATAAGCCCCCAACCACAAAGGATTTGAGAAACAGATATTTGACTTATCGTTGCTTCCTCAAGTTGACTGCTTCAGCTTTCCTTCTTGACTCATTCAAATCTATCAATTGATTGATCCTATGTAATGTCCCCTTCCTAAGGCAGATGCATTCTAGCAGGGTTAGCCTATCGACAAGGGTTGTTGTAGGCCAATGCAACAGAGGACCTACTCAGAGGGGTCAGGAGACTTTGGGGAGGTGTATGAGGCATTCCCAGAGCTCAAAGCCAGTTTCCTATTTTTTAGGAAGGGCTCCTATTTTTTAGGGAGTGACTATCAGTTCACCATTGACCACCCAGAGCTAGTGGAGCTTAGCAGGAGGCTTTATGAGCCATTCTGGATGTTGGGAGCCAGTCTCCTATGTTTTAGGATGGAACCCTATTTTTTTAGAGGGGGCTGACAATTGACCGATTGACCACCTGAAGGCCAATGAAGTGTTGCAGAAGTTCTTACAGGCATTTCCAGATGATTTGGGTCAATTTCCTATTTGTTAGGAGAATCCCTATTTGTTAGGAGTGCATCACACTGATACTGGTTGCAACTTCATTTTTCAATTTGGAGGTAGGGTGATAATTGTTAAACAACAATTTTAAATAATAAAGTGATAACTATAATATTTTATTTTTAATAAATAAAAGGGCTTGATTAAATAAAGTTAATTTATATTAATTTAATAAAGTAACCAGAAAGGGGGCCACCATGGATAATTATGCCTAGGAGACTCAAATAAAGTTGTTTTAAAAACAACTTAAATAAAATTAAAGGGGTATGCAGAAATTCGATTCTCTTAGAAGAATTATGAAATAAAATATATCGTATTACCCTTCAATAAAAGAATAGAACCCTGCGCCCGTTAATGGGCTTCCTAGGGTTGATCCTAAAGAAATACAGAGATTAAACATTAAATGGAGTCCCCCGGATAAAGAGTGGATAAAGGTGAACTTTGACGGCGCGACAAGGGGTAATTGGGATCAATCAGGAGCAGAATGTGTGGCAAGAAATCACGAAGGCATGATTTTGGCAAAGTGTGGACAAGGCTTAGGAGTTACCACCAATAACTTAGTAGAAGCTAATGCAGCCCTGCTGGCTATTCAGATGCCAAAAAGACTCGGGGTTAGATACTTGCAGCTAGAGGGTGACTCAAAAATCATCACTCAAGCGATATCGAAGGGGGAGGCATTCCATTGGAAAATCGACAAGATAATACAGATCATTATTAAACTTTTAAAGGAATTCCCAAAATTCAAAGTATCCCATACGCTAAGAGAGGGAAATCAAGAAGCAATAGATTATTGACAAGGAGAAATCAAGTGAAATGAGGGAAGGATGACGGTAGCAGAACAAAGTAAAGGTGAGGAGAATGTTAATTACTCATTAATGCCAGTAGTGCAAGGAGAGAAGAAGTAAGTCGATGTCAAGCGTGGGAGCTTGAAGGAAGTACACTGGATTGGTGTTCGAATGAGGTGGAGGTACAAAGAATGATGCCCATCTCACCAACAATAGAGATGAATGGCGATGACTAGCGATGACCGATTCATGTTAACCTAACGAGAGATCATAACAAAGAGTCCAAAAACCAAAAAATTTCCCTCACGGTGCAGGATCCGTATGCAAGATTTGTTCCCAAAATTTATGAGGTAATGCCAAGTTGGAAAAGGTATTTAAGACGCAGAGTAATTGAAAGAAGACTATATACCACAACATACAACCTGTCATTTACATTCCATGGTGTCTTGGTGAAGCTTGAGGTGGGGTAAGTGTGCAGAGTTTGAAGAATGGAGGCGAATTTCTCGCTGCGGACCAATAAACAGCAGGTGGCCTTTTGGGGCTGAATTACCGATGACAAGCTTGCCAACATCTTCATTTTTGAAGAGCAAACCTTCATTATGCAAGTAAAAATTGTGCTCAGGGAGTATGTGAACGGGGAATTCAGATACCGCACCAATGCGGATATTGCATCGATGTTTATGGCGTGGTGCCTTGAGCTGGAACCAAGAAATACGGTAGTGGAAATCATGAACAGGTGTGTGAGGAAAGAATGGCTGGTGCGGATGGAGAGTTTGTTGGCAATGGTGCGTGATAAGGAGGGGTTTGCATGCTCAGGTGGGGTGTGGATTCATGTTAGCGAATTCACACCTCCTCTCAGGCCATTTCTTCTATGGAGCGCAAACTGCAACAAGTGAGAAGGGTGACAGCCCAAATCAGGATGCAAGGGGTGAAATCATACATTGCATCTGTGATTGCTTGGGAGACCAGACTAGAGCAAGCAAAATGGGGACCATACGAGAATTATCAGGTCTTGAAGGCAAAGTCGGCTCCTCCTATGCGTAAACGAGGAAGACCTGCGGGACCGAGGAGGACAAGGACAGTTCGTGTTCTGCTGCAAGGTGAGCCCTCTGGTTGCCGATTTGAACCAGAGATTGTGAACCAAAACGCAGCAACAATGGTGGTAGAGAGAGACAAAGGCAAAGCAGTGGTGGAAGAGGGGTAGGAGGTGGGGGAACCTGTTCTGTGTTTTTTGGGTTTTTTTTTTATTTCTGTCGATATATGCTATAGGTGTAGATGGGAAAGGGGACTGCAATTTTGGCATTTTGATGTAAGGGATGTAAATGGCTGACCTGAAATTTGCCTCAATATGCAAATCTGAGGACATGGTACCATGAAATGTACATTTCTTTTTTGAATCAATACAAATACTAATTACCGTTCAAAAAAAAAAGAGTGGAGCCCTAAAATGGATCGAACCATTTGAGGAAAGAAATGCAACTTTGGGGAAGGCATTATTCATTCTTTTGGCATTGAAAATTGGAAGTTTTGGAGGTTGCTTGAGAAGACAAGGGTTTTCAGCAGATTAATCAGGCTTTGGGACCAGAAATTCTCAAAGTTTTGGAGTGCCTACAGGTGTGGAAGATCACCCAAAGGTAATCTTACAGGTTTCCGTCAGCAGGGTTACAGGAAGAATTCATTTTTAGGCTGTTGGTGAAGAGAAATAAGAAATCAGCAAGGATCAAGAGCAGGTTTAGAGGAGAAATTAGCAGACCTGGGCTGTTTATCATCATACATCAGCATCCCAATGACTCTTTCAGCTGGCCACACCATTTAGGGGTTATTTCCAGCAAAACCCTAGCTGGTACGTAGGGTTTCAGACCTCCAGAGAGGCTGATCAGTTCACATATGAATCTGATAACGCAGATCAGACCCAGGGGCATCATACTTGGGTGAAATTCCAAGCTCTTCAAGGTCAATTTGCTGTTCCAGAATTTGCATCATAGTTACATCAGCTGATTAGGGTATGTAAGTGTGAAATCCACTAAAATAAAGCTCATAAATTTCTTCTATTGTATGTATATATTTGCTGTTCTATTTCGTTTCAGCATTCTCTATTATTGTATTGCATTTTCAATTCCAAAATCAAAAAAATCTCAAAAAAATCAGAAAAGACCAAAACAAAAAACAAAAAAATCAGAAAAAATGTTGAAAAAACAAAAAAAGACCAGCAAGCATCCAAACCAAAAGAAATTCAGAAAAAAATCAGAACTGCAGATTGGGGTGGGACACTTCATCCTACAACATATTACATCTTCAACATCATCATATTCTTGGATAAATTTGTAAACAAGCAACATGTTGTCTACAAATGTTACTACATCTGCACCATACACCAGCTCATAAGGTGACTTTCCTGTGAATTTTTTCAATGTAACCCTATCACACCATAGACCTAACCTCAGTTTTGAATCCCACGATTTCTTATTATTTCCTACCATCTTCTTTATTCTGTCTGTCCATTCCCTTGTGAATGGTAGGGAGATGAGTATGACAAATTAATCCCATACCCAAAGTAGAAATCAACAAACTCTTCTGACCTGAAGCACCTTCCACTACTTGTGATCAACTTGCTTGGGACTCCAAACCTTGCAATCATTGTAATGTCCCCTTTTGGTGCTTATCCAATTCATGCACATTTAGACAGCTTCCAAGTCTTCTAGAGGCTAACTGGTTAGTTAGAAAGAACTCCAACTTTCTTGGAGAAACATTTGATCAATCTTGTAGGGCATTGTTCTTGGGTTTGAGTTCAATTGGTTAGAGTGATCTCTTTGATGCTTTTTGACCTTTTGGGTGCTCTCCAAACTTCTTGGAGGATCAAGCTATTTTTAGAAAGTCACCTGAATGCCTCCGATCATTGTCTCTAATCTTCAATATCACTTTGATGTGATCAAAATACAAAATCATATCATTTGGGTGCTTTCTGCAACTAGGATATACTATTGAATTATTTAATTAATATTTCACTTAAGTTGTCTAATGTTAGAAATATTAAAAGGGTCAACTAATTTTTATAACTCATTTTAAAGGTGTTGAAAAGTTATTCCTAATGGATGCCTTCAAAAGGGGACTTTATTCATGAGAAAAATTTATTATTCTTCAAAAGGGTGAAAAGTGTTCCATAAAGTTGATTTATTGTTTGAAGGGAGTTTTGGAGCAAATAAGGAAAAAAGTTTATAAAAGGAGGTTGAGGGCTCATTGTTCTGGTTGTTAATGAATGTGATTTTGCTTCTACATTTTGAAGAGAACTTTTGTTCTCCTCAACAACCCTTGAGGATGAAACCCTCTTGAGTTTGTTGGTTTTGGTAAGAAAGACCCGCCCTGGCTGGTTTATGTTGGTTTTGCTTCAGAAATTACATTGGAGCTTGAATGAAGTTTGTTGTTTTTTGCAAAGACTTCAGGTTTGTCGATATATGTTGAAGTTTTGGTTTAATTTATTTGAAAAAGATTTTGTGGTGTTTGAAGATGTTTAAGGTTTTCCAAAGCTAGCCATACAAGTACGATAGCTTGTGAAGCCTTAGCAAGGCCATACTACCATTTTCTAATTGTGGGGTTGTGACAAGAGGCCAAACTCAACAAAGTTTGTTTGGGACGTCCTCCTTGAGCCTGGGCGACATGATTGAGTGTGGATTTGGATAATTATTGCTGCAGGGGTTAATTTGTATGTGGATCATACCATTCAAGGATATTTCTGGTGTTGCCTAGCAGGGATTTTAAGGCTTGGTCGCCTAAGATTTGAGGGCTATTTCCAGCCATAAAAGGACACCTAGCTCATTTGCATCATTTGCAACAATTTTCAGGGTGGTAAAACATTTTGGTGAGGAGTTTGATTTTCTAGGCAAATCACCCTTATTTATTCCAGCGCCCTTGTTGCTGTTCATGACTGAAAAAACTTTCCAGTTTTCCTAAGTTGACTTTGTCTTTGGATTGGAGGCTGTTAGATGTTTGCTGACTTGGTTTGGTGATCATTCCTGCCCTTGGGAGGTGTTTATGCATGCTTGGTGACTGTTCAGTGGTTCCTCTTGCTGTTTGGGACTGCGACAGTCTATTTTCAGACCTTGCTCACTCAGATTTGCAAAGCAAACTTGTAGCAGAGCTGGAGCTGAGTGTATCAGACATACATTGTTCATTTTGACTACCATTCAGAGTCCTTTTGGAGTCCTCTATTCATGCTGGGTAGGATTGAATGCTATTTGCTGACTTGAAGTATGTCATTTCTCATCATTTTGAAGGTAAAGAACAGTGTTGGGTTAGTCTCTAGTGTTTGGTGACATTTTGGTGTGGTATTTGGTTGGGTTGATAACAAAAAGAGTGCCATTAAGTACCAAGGTATGACTGGAAACTTGTGGCAATCCAATTTTTGCCAATTCTTTTGCATTTTGAAGGTGATTTGTGGATCTAGGTGTTCATAGTAGCTGTTTGCAACCATTGAGGGTGATCTACAGGGATTGGATGGGATCTTTCATATGTTGACATGGCCACCACGTCTTGCAAATGATAGTAGTGGTCCTGCAACCGGTTCTATATGACCTTTCAGATCTGTAACTGTATTCTTCACCCTTGTTTCCAAGGTATTTATTATTTAATGCTGGAATTTCATATGAGTGTTCCTTACTTGTGTTGTCACCACCCTGTGAGGGATTATTTTCTGAACAATTGTAACAATTGTGATGTGTGTTTTGAAAATTAATATCAGACTTTAATAAGAAGCACTTTTTCCATAATTGCAAGTTTGCATGTTGATTATTTAGTCGAAATATCCAAAAAAAAAAAAAAATAGGGGTGGTCGTTACAATGGTAAGAGCTGCTGATATTGCCAGTCTGTTGGTTAAGCCAACACTTGTTGCAATTCAATAGTCGCATAACAGAGTTCTGGTAATTGTTGTCAGTTTGAGTGGCTTCATGTCAGTACCACTTTTTGACAGTTGCTAGAACGGAGTTGAAAAGATATCTACAGTTGTTAACTGTTAAGTCTATGTGTGAGTTGATGCAAGAACTATTTAATCCAATGAAGGACCCAAACATTAAAAGGGAGTATCTAAAGATAGTTACAAAACTCAAACATACGGAACCAAGTATGAAAAAAGAAGAGCAAAAGACTCCACATCAAAGAAATCAAGTGGATCCTGAAACTACAATAATTTATAAATGAAGAAGCTAGCACAAAGGAAAAGTCAGAAAAGAAGATGCTACAACCAAAAACAAATGATGATGAAGATGAAATTCAAAAGCAACAGTAGAGGAAGAGTACTTGAGGCTTCATGAAGAAAATGACTTAGAGAATCCTTGTGAAGAAGAGTTAAATCATGGGGAAGATTGGCTTAAACAAATTGCTGAAAGTAACTTTCAACTTTTTGATAATCAACCCTTTGTGTAAAATTCCTGATTTAATGTGTCTGTAATATATATTTATTCCCAGTTTGGTGTAGTTTAATTAGTGGTTTGAACCTTACTGGATGGAGAATATCTTATGTACTGTTCCCAGTTATGTTTGTAAATATGATAGTTTCTAAATAGCATTCAGCACTGTACAAAACAAGATAATTTTTTATAGAGCATTCAAGTGAAATCGCAGTGCACCTGTCAATAGCTGTCTTCGCAGATCATGTGGAAGGTTGTTATCAAGTATGCAGTCTGAAACTTGCCTTGCGGAATGGTGAACCCTATCTCACACGGTTTATTGGAAATACGCCTCTCCATGGAGTAGACTGCACCCAGCACTACGTTCTCTGATGTTCTCGGGAGCACAAGTCTTACCCCGATATCGGGTTTGTTCCTTGCCCGCACTCCTGCTTAAGCACCCACGTCTGAATGCTACCGTGGTTTACCACCACTTATGTCCTGCGCAACCCCCAATAGTTTCCAGTGGCTGCGTGGTAGACACGGAAGTATGCCCGTAACTCGGTCTTCCTTCTCTGCAAAGTGGACCAACGTTTCTTAAGCAACTTCGCCGATGTCGGCCTCTCTCTCGCATACGAGGAATGGCTTCAGAATTATTCGGGAAAGGGTGGGAACAGCGTGACTCCTTTCCAACTCCTGGACGCCTGTCTGCTATTTACTTGTATGAACAATATCATCAAATCTTCATACTGCACTCTGCGTCCTGAGGCTTCGTTCCAATAGGCCAATGGCTGGCGAAAGGAAACCAATTGTATACTGGATATCTCACAGATTATCCCTTTTTACTTGGAACATTACTTAGTATATAATTCCCGTGCCTCCTCTCTATCTGCCAGGCTTATTTATAATATACAAACAGTTTTTTTTTTTAAAATCCCGTAAGGAACCACTCCGTAGATTAAAGCATTTAACATTAATCTTTATTGAAAAAGAACTATTATATTATATCATGCCAAAAATATAATATTTAGGAAGTTCACTTTATTAAAATCAAACTAGGCTTAATTTGACGGTGACTTTGACGGGGACATTACACTTTGAGATGAAAGCAGAGAAATCTTATAATAAGTATAACCCACTTTATGAAGTAGAGTTTGAGGATGATCTTGTTGAGAGACATGTGCAGGATAAAGGTGCCTCACTTGATATTAATGTTGGTTTGAAGCATGCTGAAAATTTCAAATTGGCAGCTGTAGATAAGATTTTCAATCATTCTCATAATGTTTTTCAGTCTATAAATAGGGTGTTCACTTCATGTAACTTACTAGCAGTTTCATTCTACTTGTTGGTTCCCAAGCTTGTATTCCAGTAACTCCTAAAGATTTGCCTAATTCTTATGCTCAAAGCTGCTAGGGTTTACACAAACAAACAAGAAATACATTCAATTGTATTTTCCTTTACACTTCAGTCTTCTGCAAAACCTAGGTGGATTTCCTTTATGATATTGAGTGTAGGTATGCCAATGTCATGTCCCCTCCTTGATCGTTATATATATCCTAAATGAAGTAATTATTATTATTAATTAATATAATAATAACAAAAAATTATTATTTGAAATTTATTTATTTATTAAATATTATTATTTAATTAATATATATTAATATTTATTACTAAAAATATTCCTGAAATATTCAAATAAAAATAAATTAATAATATAATCATAGAAAATAAATAATAAATATATAAATATATACTTAAAGCAAGATATGTTATCACAATATCATGTTGAATACGATTCTTGGACTAAGGAATGAGGAAAAAGGTGCTATTAAAGATTATGGAGGCAATCCGATCATTAGTAATTAGTTAAGGCTAAGATTGCTTGGTTAATTATTTGCAAAAGATGTGATGATAAAAGCATAACTCTTCGTATCACACCCCATCGATGGGTATGTAAGGGAATGGGGATTAATATATTTTATACACAGCTGGGTGCTAAGAGGGGAAACGAAGGTGGTGTATCCACCATTCTCCAAGACCTTTGACGCATGTAAGAAGGATTAAGCAAGCATGAACAGCATCCACCCATATCGCAGGGGCACAAAGATCAAGATCAGACACAGCAGCATATTGAGACATATCCTCTCCTTCAATCATCGTATGGTTATATGGAGATAAGACGGGAAGAACGATCAGACATTATAATCAGATACATGACTGCTCAAATGCATGGTCATAAGAATAGTATTCCAGAAAAGCGTTCAGACGCGAGTACTAGGAGCAGACCTGTAACTGTGTGCAAATACATTTAGATAGGAACTCAATTGATTTCACAAGTATCCACAGCATTTATAATGATATATCGGCTCAGTCCACCTGTATGCACAACAGCACTCCAGTCATCACAGATAAGAGTGAAAAGTAATTCGGATTCTGAAATAGAACACCCAGGTAAGTATGCTAAACTCTAACCAGATGAAATATTAGTGGCACAGAAGGATGATATTGAATCAAACATAAGAAATAATAATCAGTCATATTATATCAAGACTATATATATATTCCTCACCAATAACTTCAGAAATACATGGCATATATTAACATGTCTACTAGATTTATAACAGTAATGCACAGGGATGTGTTTAATACGTATGCTTAATATATAGGAAGTCTAATAATGATTGAATGCAGAATATTGGTAGTAATATTTATATAGACTGCAACACGTATGACAGTCATTCTTAATTTCTTAAATAGTGGCAGACCAGATCTGACGCATGGTCATATCCATAGTTTTAAAACTCGTGGACTCGCCACGGACTCGCGAGTCCATGGGAGCCACGAGTCGACTTGCCAAGGACTCGCGAGGCAAGTCCTGGCGAGTCCACCTGAAAGACTCGAGAGTCTTTTGCCAGGACTCGCGCGACCCAGAAAAAAAGTCATGCAAGCTTTAAAATTGAGTTTAACATGTGAAAAAATTTGGTCTCTCCGTCAGGATTCATATATGGAATATAACATTTAAGTATAAGTGAGGATGTTTGAGAGTGGTTTCGGACCTCCAGGAGTTATAATACAAAATCTAGTTTTTGGAGGATTCTTCAATTTTCCAGACTTAGTCAAATTTCAGGATCCTTCGGTGATGCCCCTTGACCCCAACTTGGGGGCCCTGCCACCAAACCCCCGTCGAAAAATATAGGGGGAAATTGTGCTGATGGAAGTAGGGAAAATTTAACCTCTGAGTCTGATTAGGCTCCATATAAAAGCATAATTAGCATTGAAGAAATCTTGGTATTATACATTTTAGAGTTGAAAGTTTGAAACTATGAGTATGTGACATGTGTAATGTTTCAATTATGGCTCTTATGTTCTCTAAATGCATTAATTTCTTTATGTTTTTTTGTAAAACTACGGTTTTTTTTTTTTGCCGAGTCTTTCACGAGTCCGAGTCCAAATTTTTGGTCCGAGTTTTTCAACTATGGTCATATCTGTCTGTCCTTACCCCCCCAGTAGATATAATTATTGCTTTTTAGGTAGGGATGGTATTATTAATTTAAATATTTGGTAATTAGAAGATACATAAATATTGGATAAGATAATTCAATTCCTTTATTTATATTCAATTCTGAAAAGGATAATAGATTTATCTATATAATAATTGTCAGTAAGATTCAGTATTCCCTTCTTGGTGGCATGCACGGTGATGTGTTCAATATGATGACTAAGATTGGAAGCTCGATAATGATCATATGCAGAATTTAATAATAATATAAATATAGATATTAATATAATAGTTATAAATATACATTTCTATAGTTATAAATATACATATTAATATAATAATTATTATAATATCTCTTAGAAACTGTTCTGCAGTAATGCAAAATAATTCATATAACTAGTTATTAATAAATATGTAAATGTTTTATAATGAATCAGAATAAGATCAATTATCTAGTATGATAAATTAGCAAGTACTTGATAGACAAAGGAAAGAAAGAATATCACAGATTTGATTCACATTAAGATAGACTTGTCTCTTAATCAAGTTAGTTCAAGTCATAAGTACATAGAAATAGATTAATTATGGTTATAACAGGTCTAAACCTAGTACGGACATTACAGACAATAGATCTATAACTCAGCACCTAGCAAATTGATTCGTATATGCTTATGACAAGGATTTGTGAATTAATTTTTAAAACATGCAAGCTCCTTGTGATCAGTTTGTTTCAAATACGAGTATTTCAAACATATACAAAAATACAAAACTGGTCGATTTAAGATTTATCATTTTATGATCAATTGAGGCTATGGGAGAAACTTTACTAATTGGTGCCTATTTAGGGTGACAAAGTCAATGTAACATACACATTCATTCATAATAATTAATATAGTCCAATGGTCAATCTAGAATAATCAACCTGTAATAATTCGACCTGCAAAGGGCTAACAGTTTGATCCTTCTTTAAGATCCGTTCTATAATAGCAATATTCTTTATTATCTTCAATGCAAGAAATTACAATGTTGCTTGAACAAGACTAACAATGAAAATAACACAGGTTCAACAAATGTTCACTAATGAACATCATAATACTTGACTATTTTACTCAAAAGAATACAGAATCACAAACTGGAGACAAAATACAATGAGAACATATATTCATATATGCTCAGATAAAAGTTTGTATAGTTATTAGAGAAAATTGTAGTCATTCACTGTGTACACAAAACAATAAAACACAAAAAAATCACGTCACTGCCCAAAGTCTTCTCAAGTCCCTCAGAACCTTTTTTAGCCCATTCAAAAATCGTGTTGAACCCCCTTTTAAGTACAAGAGAATCAAAATTCAAGTTGTTGTGAGGAGAAGTTGTCAAATTCAACAAATAGCACAAAGTATGCAAGTTGGGCATTTTCTGTCATTACAATATGCTGCAATTCAAATCTACAATTGAACTTGGAGATTTTGTTGTTAATCCACTCATGCAAGCGCTAATTCCAAGATTTGGTGTGAGATCAAGCATTGCATGCCTCAAACTGTAGTTCTGGAGCATTTTCAAAACTTGTCAAGGCAAAAAAACATGTTTCCCAAAGAAATTGCGAAATTTTGTGCCCTTTTGCAACATTGCATAAATTCAAGGATCATTTTCCATTGCAAAGATTTAAGGGTCATTTTCCACTATGGAGATATAGGGATCCTTTTCAGACAGAGACTTAGGGTTCATCTTCCCCACTACGGAGATTCAGGGGTCATTTTTCCCACTATCATTTTACCTTGTCATGTGTTTTATATTTCAAAAACAATCTATTTGTCCCTGTGCAACAACTTAAACACCATTTCAACGCCTCCAACTTTTGGGAATAGCCATACATGCTCTCAAATAATAATCATCCATTAGCTTTCTAGATTGTAACGCATTATTTACAATGTCAAATAAAATCCTTTTTTCCATTAGCTTTCTAGATTGTAACGCATTATTTACAATGTCAAATAAAATCCTTTTTTCCATCAGCATTAAGTTTAGGCAACCTCTACCTACCCAATTGATGGGCATGCCATGCTCACTCTTTGTCAATCATGTTTTTCGAAGTCCTAACAATTGCAAGCCCTGCCAAACACCATTATGTGACTTTTTGGTACATATCTTTTTGCATTCATCATTCCCTTTTGTCTACAAGATTCTCCTCCTAGGAATAGAAATACTTACTCATATGTAGGATTTCCATCCTTAGCACCATCAGAAATACAACATTGCTCCTCCTCTACTTGACCTTGGCCAATCCCCTTGGCTTGGGCCTAGATGTTCATTCCCTCTATCTATTCTCCATAGTTGCATTTTTTAGTGTCTTGGTTAGAACCCACATTTTGTTCCTTGGTTGATGCCAATGGCTCGTAACATGTAATGTCCCCTTCTTAGGTCTAATTAGTAGGTGAGGCCATTAGCCTATTCCTGAGTTCTCCTAGGCTATTCGATGGTGGTAAGGAAACTCCAATATTCTTTGGGAGCTTGGTTTCACGTTTTCTTGGCATTCGGTGGTAGTTTGGAGCTTAGTTGGTATCCAGGACTGCAGCAACACTTTCAAAAGTGTTTCTGGCCTCTTAAGTTGTTCTCCACACTTCTTGGAGAGCACACTTACTTTCAATAAGTTCTCGTTTTAGCACTTTACATCACTTCTCAGCTTCAGTTACCACATGACGTGATCAGTTTTGGTTTCTAGTGATTGGCAGTGCTTTCCACAATTTGTTCTGAAATATTTAAAATATGCACTAAAATTATAATGTTAATATTTTATTATTTACTTTTAATGATATATTTTTATAAAGTAACATTATGTCCCCTCAAGTGGATGCCTAGGGAAGTATGACTTAGACTAAATTTTAAATTGTCAAAAGGACATTTGAGGGAAGATGAATTACTTTGAATTTGAAATTGCTCTTTTTTCCCTCCAACTCTATTAAAGGAGGTATGGGGCTCTCACTTGGATTATTTAGAAGTGCACAGATAACAGGATGTTGTCCAATTGAACTGAGAGTTCTTCCAAAGATTGATGACAAAAACCCTTATCGAATCATTGATTTTGAATTTAAGAGATGGTCCCTAGCTGGTTGGAATGATTTCAAACAGGAATCAGCTTTGTTTTCAAATGGTTTCCAGTTCAGGATTTCAAAAAAAATGAATATTGTCATGGTTTTTTGATTGCAAGTTTGAGGTTTTGTTTTTCATGATTATTCTGAGTTTTGGGTTGAGATTTTGAAGCTTCTCAGATATTTCCTTCTACTGGTCGTACATTACAATTGCTGCTGAAGCCCTAGCAGGACGGTACTTCCTTTCCTCATTCATAAGGTGTGACAAAGAACAGAAAATTAGTCAAGCTGGTCAAAGACTTTCCTTTCAAGGCTGGGTGACATGTTTATAAGTGGTTTTAAAGGTGTTGCTGCAAAATTTGTTTGGGTTTGGATGGCTGTACCATTAAGGGTTTGCTGATTATGCCTGGCGTGAAACTCCAAGACCTGGTTACGTAGTTTCTGAAGTATTTCCAATTTAAAGAAGGCGTACAGCATAGCAGTATCACTTGCAGCCCCTTGTTGGTGTGACAAATACATTTTTGGAGTTGCAATGGATTTCCTAGGGCCATCACCCCTGTTCTAGTGCTTCAGCCTGTGTGGGAAAGATTGAAGTTTGTTCCCAGACCTGTAGAATGCTAGTTCCTTAACCCTTGACAGTGCTAAACAGAGGGGAATGTCTTGAATGTCTATTGCTACAGCTGGGAGGCGAAATATTGATGGTGGAAAGATGACAGTGAAGATTGCTGATGGCTGCTATACCTCTTATTCTGCTACAGAAGACTTGTAATCAGTTGTAATTGCTTTGTTCAAGGTAATTTTGATGTATTTCCATTGAAAGTTTATTTCTGGTAAAGTGTAGCTTGCTCTTATAAATGCTTTGCCACTTCGAATTTGTATCACAGCTAAAAGAGGGGCATATTGTAAACAAATCAGACTCGCAACAGCATAACAAACCTTGTTGCAAAATCATATCAAAATCTGTGATAGCTGAAAATATCTGTTTGCATACTCATTAACTTAATTTCTTCTTGTGGTTTCATTAGCAATTTTTTTCAAAAAAAAAGTATATTGGATATTTTCTTGCATGAGGCAGAAAAGATAATGGATTTAACTTGACAAATAATTTTGTGACTTTGCAAATTAGCTAAATGAAGCAGATCATGTTGCCATTTCTATTCAGCTACTACACAGAAATGATCACAACCAACTCTTTTGCCACCTACTTTCGTGCAGTAAAAGTAGAGACAATAAGTATTCTAGACAGAATATTTATAGCTACAGTTATTGGTAGCTCAAACAAATGCATCTATTAGCATGCTATCTAAGTTTAAAAGCACTGGAAAAGTTCCTTGCATGGGATCTGACTTTAGAGTGCAACAAAGCAGTAATTCATTTTAATTTTTTACCCAATGAAGTACACTAGAGTAATAGTTATTGCATTTATTATTTTCTCTGATAAACATACCTAAGCCCAGAATTGTAGTGCAAATCAGAAATCCTATAAGGCTGAAGTCCATTTTGTAAACAATCTCAAAAACAATGATACATCCTCCAGTGACCATAAGATGCTTTGGGGAAGAAGCCATGACATGTAATCTGCAATCACAATGATTGTTCAGATGATCAAGAAGCAGTATCAAATTAAACTATTACAATGCCATCATTCAGCAACATGCACTCCTATATAGGAGAGGAAGCACTAACTCTCAAACTTTTGATACCAAAATATAAACTATATGTGGTCGAGACCTTAATATTACAAGAGCCTCAACAATTCTTGGGCAGAAAAGAAACTAACAAAATAGTAAGCAAACTGGTAATCTCAAAATCAAGCCTATAAACAAAGAGGTGAAGGCAACACAACATTAACATACAGAACAAAACCTGGGTTCAAATGAGAGAAGCCCAAAATAATAGAACAACATTTTTAAAAAGAAAATTATACATATGAAGTAGACAATTGCAACAGACTTGACAAAAATAAACCCTGACATGATCCAACCATCTTTACTGAAAACAAATATAAATTCTAACCTAGAGGAACCTGGAATAGGAGTTACAAGCCACAAAATAGTAAAATACTAAAAAATATGGATATACTCCAGAGACTGTAAGTGGCCTTTAAAGCAAAAGGAGATCATGCTGTCCTCATTTTACACCATGATGGACAAGAATATTCAATACTGTGATAGAGAAAGACCGACATCCAGAAAAAGACTCAGCCACGACTTTTTAAACTCCAGATGTAGTGCTAACATGCAAACAAAGTATTTCATTCATGCATAGCACAGAGTCACAGACTTTTTAAGGTGAAGGTATGTTGCTGAAAAGGAAATTAAAATACCAAGTCCTCACTCAAGAAATGAACAAAAACACTGTGGGAAAAGAAGATTATCAACAAAAAGCAGGCCAAAAGACAGTTCAGATCAGCACTGCAGTAACAGGAGCAATATGTGAATATCTTGCTACAGTGCTGTTCAGTTATAACAGGAAAGGAAATATAGGAGCAGATGGTATAAGATAGATTAATGAGAGAATATGCTGAATGATTTTTCTCAGCCCTCAAAGCAACATAAGTACTACAAGGGCCTTAATCGACATGGGCACATCCACCACCAGAACAAACCAGACATTTCAGAGACACAAGGACTTCGGGGAAATATTCCCCCTCCATCACACCACCACCACCACAAGCCCAGGGATGTTCTGGGATATCTCCCTCAAAGATAGGACATTTCCAGGAAGTCACCATGGTTTGGGAACACTCCCGAATCTCCAAGATGACCCTGAGATGGTCAATAGACTCCCAAGTGTCTCTTGGCCACACCCAAGACTCCCAAACATCTCCCATGGCAAATCAATGAAAAAATCAAAAAGCTTTTTGGACCTTCCTGCCTCAAACCCTAACTCCAATTATCTATAAGCCCCACCCACAACCTAATGAGCCACAAAAAACTTATAAATAGGAATCTAAGCCTCATTCCAAATCACTCCCAAGAAATGGAAATAGTAAGGACTTGGTGTTGCAAAAAAATTAAAAACAAAGTGATTAAATTGTGAAAATGGCATGTGCAAGTTTTTGAGGCCCCTTTGACCCAACTAGGGGCTCTACCACCAAACCTCTAACCAACACCAGCCCCCCGTCGTCCGACATCTAAGCCCTTGGTCTTCTTGTCCCTAAGACCCATCCCATATCTCAAGAATCCATGGATCATAATTTAACAAAGATAAACAGCTTGAAACTCTCATTAGGACTGATCAAAATGAGGAAAGTTCAGTGAAGTTGCTAATGCATCATTAAACACTATGACGCATAGACTTTCCAAACCCACCATTTTACCATATGAGCGGTTCTTTGCCTAAATTGCAATTCCATTCTATAGCAGGGGATTTGGTTGGGGATGGTGGATCTAGTGAATTATATTGGACCATTTGAGGCCAGTATTTGCTACTTTAGTGGGGCAATATTGTATCCTCTTTCATGGATGAGCTTAGCATACCAACGCATTCCAAAGTCCTTAGATAAGACATCAGCTATGACCTTTGTGTGGTACTATTGATATTAATTGTATAAAACAAGTAGTGTGTTGCTTGCAATAAGATTAAGGATACAGTTGAGCGAGACCAGGGCATCTAGACCACTCTCTCATACTTCTTTTGGCATGCCTAAGAAACTGGATACAAAACTCTCAACTGCCTTAAGAATGGAAGCTGGGCAAGTTGCAGGTTTTCCTTTAACATGATGAGGGGTACTGGGAAGTATTGTCCTTGGAAGTCATGTAACATTGGTTTTGCAGGTAGAGGAAAAAGGTGGCTGAGTACCTGCCAGATAGGTATTTTAACTCACCTAATGTGAGTGTCACTGAAGTGAGGAGAGTCTTGCATGGATTGAGGAGCAAAAGTGGACGGGAGGTTGTGGCATGGCATTTGGGGGATAAAATGTTGATGTGGCATGGGAAATGAATTTAAAAATCATGGGACATGCCAAAAAAATCAGCAAGAGCCTTGATTCCTTGAGGCTGAATTTGATGGACAAAGGGATGGAAGCGGGATATGTTATGAGTGGAAGTGGTTTCACATGGGAGGAACCTCTAATAAAAGCAAAGGATAGAAGTAAATAGCAGGGTGGGATAATTCATCAGTCATTGTTGAGGCTGGGACTGCAGCTCAGGGAGCCCTAGGATGTCTTATTATCAATTGGAATAGGCCATTGTCCGTAGTTTCAAATAGTAGCAGCCTACTTGATATCCTGATTTTAAAAGGATGAGAATAAGATTGAAACATTGTGTTGCTTGTTATTTTCCTCTTACAGACTTTGAGAGGTCCTCTACCCTCACCTAAGTTTTGACATTGGCACAAACCTTGGCCTTCCTTTATAGCATTGGACAGAAATGAAGGGCTCCTTTTAAGGCAGGAATTTATCTGTCATTGCTCCAGCTATCATGATGAGAAATGAGATTTTGGTGGTATTCACCATTACTTGAATTGGCTTTAAATTCTTCAACTGTTTTTTAACTTTTGACACTGTAATGTGATGAAGCAGTTGGTGAGTACATAAGGTGGCTTGTGAAGGACTTGGTGTTGTTCTCCTTTGCAAATAATTTCAAAAAATATCGAGCAAAGGGTCCTAATTGCTGTAGATTTCTCCCTGCACATTCACGTTGGCTCTCATCCATAAGCCCAGTTGTTTAAAGTTTAAACAGAAGATGTTGTCATGATGAACGAGGCATTATTTAGGGCTTGCTTCATACCAACAGAAATCCCTACTTTTAAATAGAATGCAATATTTTCTGATAAAGACTTTGGAAACATCATGCTTGAAACTACATAGGCCAGATTTGTCACTAGAAATGCATACCAACAATGAAAGATTATTATTCTGTTCTCCACGGATTACAACAAGAACAAGACTCTCTCTTTGGCTTCATTAATCCACCATGCAAATCATGGACACAGAGAAGGGCATTAAATTACTCCCCTGGTATTGCCATTTGCATCATTGAAAGTTTTTGCATGCAATAGAAGACTACCCAAGGCTGTTGATACACATTTGAGCATCTTTGGATGGAAAGGATATTTCCTTGACAGAGCATTGAGACACCCGTGGATATGACAGCCACAGCAATTGATGTCTGAAGAAGACCATCTCTTGACCACACGACTAGATTTGTACAGCAATTCTATCTTTGTAGGTAGTATAATTTTATTAGTTATGTTACACCTCTGATTACCACCGACAGGTATGTTAATGCTTTTTCGGCTTGTGGAAGTTACAAATAAAGAGCATTGGTAGTTGCTGACAGTTGTGTTGCTTGGCAACTATCAAGGAGTTTATATAGAAATTTTGTAGTCAAGGAAAGAGGCCACATATTGGAATTGTTCCCTTGTTCCGTTTTTTTGTATAAGAACACAAAACAAAAACATCCGTGATACCATTCTGTAAGACTGTTGAAAATACTCTGCAACTCTGGTATAAATCATTTATGTGTACTAATTTGTTTACTCTGCAATAGATAGTTGTTTATCAATTGAGTAGTAAACGGTCTTCCCTTGACTTTCCTATGTGCATTTGTGGACATAAGGATGTTACATTTCATCCTGCCTATGAGCTATGAATGGAAAAAAGGCCACACAGTGTCATGTAGACCAACATGCATAACAGGAATATGTCGCCATAGAAGTGTTAGTCACCATATAGCTGCCCTGAAGTACATGCTCATTAGTCGGTGATATTGTTATTATTTCCGCCTCAACAGAAAAAGATAAAATGATCACTGAGTAAAACTAATTGAGAAAGGAAACAAGAGTACAATAACCAATATCGCAAAAGGGGCCAAACCTAATTTTATCATCAGTCAGAGTTGTAAATCACCATTAGTGCAGAATAAAGATTGTACACAGGATTCCATTTACTGTACAAAGGTTGCCACAAGTCATGTTATATTATGAGGTCTCCAGAAATCAAATGTTCATAATGATCACTTGGTCAATAAATTTGTAGCTGCATTTGTCAACAAAACCATGTTATACATTGAGAAGGAAGCATTAACTAGCAGAAGAAGTTCAAATTGTTCAGCCTTGCAGAGGCGGCTACAGCTAAAGAACCTAAAGATGGAGAAGCATGGTTACCACTTGTTTTGGACTCAGTTGGACAAGTTCTGATGAAAAATCTAGGTCCCTGTTCACTAATGCTGATTCAATTCAATCAGACCTGTGCTATTCCATGAAACACTCGGTTTGCGTTTCAGCTCACTAAAAGGGACAAGTTGTGATTTTGCATGTAGAGTTCATAAAAAGGAAAATGGAAAGATATATGACACAAGACAAGTTGAGTAACCTAGAAAAAATTATTGTGGAAACTTTTGAATGAAGTTGTTCAGAAATGCTGATTAAATTCAATCAGACTTGTGCTATTCCATTAAACACTCTCTGCCTTTCAGCTCACTAAAACAGAAAAGTTGTGACTTTGTAGAAAGAGCTCATAAAAAGGAAAATGGAAAGAAATATAAAACAGGACAAGTTAGCTAAAAAAATTGATTGTGGAAAGTTTTGAATAAAGTTGTTAAAAACTGAAAAGAAGTCAAGCAAGCTGGTTGACTTTAGATAAACACCATACATATTAACAAAAAACAAGCACGAAAGAACCAAGTCATAGAGGAAACAAATCAAAAAAAACATTAAAACATTACTGATTATTTAGACACAGTTAAACTAACCATGAAAGAGGTGCAAATGTCAAACAAAACCAGCAGGGTATGATTTTATACACTAAACACCTCCAATAAAATCACAACAGAGAAAACTAAATCAAGGTTTTAACAAATACCTGTCTTCAACAAATGAATCCACATAATATATCAGCACGATTCCAAATAAAATGGTGCTCAAATAAGCCCAGGTAGGAGATGTGGAATGCTCACTTTTCTCTAAATTTGGCCCCTGTAAAAGAATCAAGTAAAAGGCATGGTTTGAGTCAAAATGGAATGCTGCATGCCTTATAAAAATACGAAGGCCAGCATATTTTCTGCATGTAATGAAAAAACATGTAGTAAGGACCCAAGGAAACTTACTAAAGTTAACTGCCATATAGCAAAAGGAAATATAAAGCAAGTGGCAGAAGCAATAGTTACAGCATGAAGCCGCCTCTTCTGCTGTGTCTGAAAGGACAAACAACAAATATTGTAGTTGATGTCCATGAATCAATTCCCTTCATCCTAGAAGATAATCTACTCATCTCTTTTGCAAATTTAAGACAGGAAATATAAGAAAGAACGATGAACAAACCTTCAATGAAACACGCCGAGCAATCACTCTTCTCAAGGCTGATAGAACTCCAGCAATAATAGGAGCAATCATCTTATGCAACCCAACTTTACCTTCCTCATACATAGACACATCTTCCCCTGAGCTTTCTTTTATTGGTAACTAAGAGTTAAGTTTTCAAAGCAGATTATTCCAAGAAAAATAACAAATTTCCTCAGATACAACATTTTTGAGACTTTGATTCAGAATCCTCATTATCTATTGTATGAAACTTGGTGAATACTTATCCTTTCTTTTGCGAGAAGACCTGCCATGCTGACATGACACATCCACTGAAATTTTTTGACATTACTGTTCACTTTTATATTGCACTAGAGACCAAAAAAATTGCAAAGGATATTGAATGGTGAATAGCTTGCCATGGTCCATCCTTGAGACAAAAAATAAAAAGATGCTGCCATTGCAATGAGTCCGCCCACCTTAAAAACCACAATTTATATTAATATAGTCAAATGTATATTCAAAGGAGCGCTATCAACTGTAAAGATGTCTATCAAGCAGAGCCATCATAACAAAATTGTTCAGAAGACACTTACTCATTTCAGTAGGCAAACCAAGAACTGGCCTTAAACTTCGTGGTGAGAAATTTAAAAATCATGGGTTACACAGACAGTTCTAACATGAAGCTAGATTAGTAATTTAACTTATTTATATTTAAGTACTGAAATGTTCACCCCTGATTTTTTATTTTTGAAGACTGTACAACGCAATATTAAACCAATGAAGAATACTTGCTGTTTTTTAGCTTCAGTTTGTTTTCATGATAATAATCAACATATAACAAATATATGTGCATAAAGACATAAAATAGCAATAGTAGATTGTAACTAAAACTCAATCAAGCTTCATAGGACATTGCCAAAGATTACAAATCAAACTTCAATTTAACAATATTCTGAAAATCAGATAAAACATTCGAATTGCAGACATGTTACCAACATGATTCACTAAGAAAAACAGCTCTGAGATGTGTCCAGCAGCATAGCAAAGCATGCATGGACTAAGGCAACTTCTTATTACAAGAGGTAATTGGTAAAAGCTGAATTAATTAAATGAATGAACAAAACGTTCATTTATAGATTACAAAGGAACGATGTTTCTACTATGAAACAATCATAAGAATTAGAAAAAATCTAATATCTACAAGATTTACAATTTTTGACCATTAAACTAAAATAGAAAGATATCACAAAGATATTATACTAACAACCTCCCTTGATGGTCAATCTATCTACTACACCAAGTTGCCCCCTGAACTTAACAAACTTATCCAAGTGTAGGAACTTGGTGAGGATATCTGCAATCTAGTCCTCGGTAGGAACATGCTGCAAATCCACGGATCCATGTTCAACCAGCTTGCGGATGAAGTGACAATGAAGCTCAACATGCTTGGTTCGCTCATGGAAGACTGGATTTTTAGCGAGTGTCAGCACCCCTTGATTGTCACATAAGAGGGGTGTAGGACTTGCTTGAGACAATTGGATGTCTAAAAGCATCCTTCAAAGCCAAACTGCCTCACAAGCTGCTTTAACCGTTCCTCAATATTCAGCTTCCGTCGAGGAAAGAGCTACGGCCTACTGCTTCTTACTGGTTCAAGTGATAGCACCTGTTCGAGGAAAGAGCTACGGCCTACTGCTTCTCACCGGTCCAAGTGATAGCACATGTGCCCAAACTAAAGACATACTCGGATGTGGACTTTTTGTCATCATTCAAAGCCTACCCAATCCGAATCTGTATAACCGATGAGTTCCATCCATAAAGGATACCAAAGTCTGAAGTGCCCTTGACATAGCGCGGGATCTGCCTCGCTGCAGCCCAATGTTCTGATGTAGGAGTTGTCATGAAGCGGGATATGTAACTCACTACATAGCTCAGATCAGGTCTAGTGGAGGTGAGATATATTAAACTGCCCACTAGTTGCCTGAAATCGGATTCATTCTCAACTGGAGAACCGGATTTGGTTGACAACTTCAAGCCTTTCTCCATAGGTGTAGATGCAGGTTTGCAATCCTACATTTGGAACTTGTGTAGCAAAACCCTGGCATATTTGGACTGAGAGATGAAGATGCCATGAGACTGCTACCAAACCTCAACACCTGGGCAGTAGTGCAGAAGCCCAAGGTCGGTCATGTCAAAAGACTGGCATAAATTTTGCTTGATTCCTTGAATCAAAGATACCGAACTGCCGGTGATGATCAAATCATCAACATAAATAACCAAAAAGATGATATCACTGCTAACAGTCTTGACAAACAAATTTGAGTCGGAAGGACTCCTCTAGAAACCCTAACCTGTGAGGTACTTATCAATTTTCATGTACCATGCCCAAGGAGCCTGTTTCAAGCCATTGAGTGCTTTCACCAGTTTGAGGACCCAGTGTTCTTTTTCGGCAACCTTGAATCCAAGAGCTTGCGTCATGTAGACCTCTTCCTGTAACTCACCATTCAAGAAGGCACTCTTGACGTCCATCTGATGGACTTTCTAGCTACACAGAGCTGCCATGGCTAGGACTAATTTGATGGTGCTCATCTTTGTTGTCGGAGCAAAGGTCTCCTCGCAATCAATTCCTTCACACTGAGAGAAGCCTTTGGCAATGAGACAAGCCTTATACTTATCCAAAGTACCATCAGCCTTGTATTTGACCTTATAGACCCATATGCATCCAATCGGTTTCTTCCCTAGAGGAAGATCTGACAGAACCCAAGTGTTATTTTTCAGCAAGCTCTAGTGCTCAATTGCCATAGCTTGTTCCCACTCAAGTATCCCTTCCGCCTATGTGTATGTTTGAGGTTCATACACACTATGAATGTTGGCCATGAGAACAAAATTGACATAATCAAGATGTTTGCTCGTATTCCGAGCAGTTTACCCTCGATGAGCTCATCATCATGAAGATCAACAATTGTCGTAGCCCACCATTTAGGCCGGAGAGTAGAAGTGCCAACATCAGATGCAAGAGGTGCAACAGGATCAGGGTCATCAAACAGAAGATCGGATGAATCCTGAGGAAAGTCAGGTGGTGCAGCTACATGCCTAAGTGATCCTACAATAGAAGGAACTAGTGTAGGTGTGGGAACAGGAACAGCTGGAGCCCTCCCATCAGGTGGACCTAATGGAAGACGGACACCCAATTCTGAAGCCTTTAAAGGTTGATCCTCTAAATGGCCCTCGTTCCTCGTCAAAAACCACATCACGACTGAAGATGAGAGAATCTGTCTTGATGTCAACTAGTTGGTAGGCCTTGTGAGTATCATTGTAGCCGGTGAGCATGAGTTTCTAGCTCTTGACATCCAACTTGGTGCATTTAGCATCAGGGATCCAAACAAAAGCAGTGGAGCCAAAAACTTTCAAGTGACTGATTTTGGGCTTGCAACCTGACCGGCCTCTTTCAGAGTCTTCTTCACAGCCACTGTAGGAGACCAATTCAGAAAATAGACTGCAGTGTTAACTGCTTCGGCCCAAAACTTCTTCAGAACACTCATGTTCAAGCATAGATCGGACCATTTTGGTAATCGTGTGGTTTCTCTGCTCAACAACACCGTTTTGCTGAGGGGTGTAAGGTGTAGTTAGTTGGTGCTTGATGCCATGTTGTTCACAAAAATGGGAGAAGGCAAAAGAACAAAATTCTCCCCCATTATCAAATCGAAGAGTAACAATAGGTTGATCGGACTCTTTTACTACTAATGCTTTGAACTTTTGAAAGCAAACAAACACCTCTGATTTCTGATGAAGAAAATACACCCACATTTTTCTACTATAATCATCAACAAAAAGTAAAAAATACCTAGACCCAATAACAGATCGAGTAGCTATAGGTCCATAGATATCAGCATGGACCAGTTGTAGTACCTTAGAAGCTCTCCAGGAGTCGCCATGGAGTCCGATGTTGCTTGCCAGCCTGACATGCTTCACAAACTCCGAGGTTTTGGGTCTGGATTTCTAGCAGTCCGATGACAAGATCTTCTCGAACAAGTTGAGCAAGATAGTGCACATTTAAGTGCCCATAACGTTGATGCCAAAGTGTACTAACATAGGAGCACTTGGCTGCCATAGCAAGCTCCTAAGAATCACAAGTATCAACTAGTCTGAAAGACCAAAATCCTCAAGACCCACAGCAACAGTTGTATGAGTCTTCCAATCAATGATACTGCACTGATGTGAACTAAAGGTCACATCGAGTCGAGGAGAATGTCTCAGAATTTGACTAACTAAGAGAAGGTTGAGTTCCATTTCTGCAACATAGTACACATTGAGGAAAATTAATTTCCTCCCTCCAGACTGAATCCGCACATTGCCCTTTCCGACAATGATGTACTCTTCCCCTCCTCCAAAAATAGCTGAATCTAAGTAAGCTTGAAAACCAGTGAACCAATCCCGGCGATTGACATGGTCTGTAGTTCTATAAGCCATGAAGGCGTAAAAGGCAGACTCGCTCTACTTGGTGTGCTCTGCTACATTTGTTTTAGGCTGTGAACCACTTTGCTTAGCCTATGCAGCCAAGCATTTACAACACTCAAGTTTCATATGACCAAATTTATGGCAGTAATTGCACTGAACACTCTTCTTCTTCAAGCCTTCTAATGACAGAGAAGAGGGTTTCTGTTGAGAAGACTGAGATTTGCCTTTATCCTTATGAAAGGATTTGGCTACAAATGCTTGTTCTATAGAGGATGAGCTGATATTGTTGCCGAACTGCTACTTCGACCGATCCTACTGCAGAAGTTTAGTGAAAAGATTAGCGAACTTCAAATCAACACCAGTTTAGGTGATGTTGAGTGTTTTGACAAAATGCTCATAGGACTTTGGCAAACTTTTCAAGGTTATGACAACCATGTCCTCTTCCTCCATATTTCGACCGATGGCTTTTAACTGGTCATGGATGTCCTTGATCCGATTGAGATGCTCCTGAAGGGATTTGTGCTCATCCATGACTATAGAGAAGAGCATATTTTTCAAAAAGAAGGCTCTGCTCTTATTCAACGTATCATGCAGCGTCTTGAGATGCTCCCATATCTCGGCAACTGTTTTGTCGAAAGGTATCTAAGGAAGCTGATTGTCGGTCACTGAGAGCTTGATGAGCATGACAGCTTCACGATTTTGTTCATCAAACTTGGTCTGATCAGGACCAATTGTAATGTGACGGGAGACTTTTCCAAGAACCAATTGATCAATAACGCAATACTCAAAAATCGTGAGCATCCGCTGCTTCCAGGGATTGTAATTTTTGCCGTCGAATTTCTAACTCCCCTCGAGGAGAATATTCATCACAGATGCCATCAAGAAAAACTGAGGTCAAAGCTGGTTGATCAAATGAAGGCATGAATATCAAGGAAGGAGTTGATCACCTCGTGAAATCGGGTAAACGCGATGCGTGAATAAAATTGAGGCAAAAAAATGACAAATTTCGAGGTTGAACAAAAACAATTGTCGACACAAATCCCAATGTATGGATTGCAGATGACCTTGAAAATTCTAAGAGATACCCAAAAAAGTTCATAAAAAACCCAAAAGGATTCTGCAGAGAAATAATAATGTCGATTAAAAACAAAAGATTTCGAACAAAACCCTACCCGACAAAACTCAAAAACAAAAAACCCGTCAGAGAGCCTTCACGGAAACCAGAAATCACGGGTTGAAATGGCGCGAACAGAAAACCCTCGATTTTCGACAAAATCCATGCAGGTATACAGACGCACTGTTGAAAGACAATCTGAGAATCGCGATTTTGCTGAAAAGCGTGAAGATACAAAAACGATGAACAAAGAAAACACAGGGTCGCGTCGTCGCGAAAATAAAAAAACGCAGGTAGAATTGTTGTCATTGCAAGCACAAACCACAAATCGCATCACAGAGCTGAAAGTCGCAAAGAATCATGATTTGCAGAGGTCAAAAAAGGAAATCACGAACAAAAGGACGTCGCACGACCACGAGCAACGGACGAAAAATGCAGTTCGCGTGGGCTAATTTACAACCTAAAAATGAACACGAACCAAACAAGCGCAGGCAGGAACGGAGGAAAGAGCCACGCATGACCAAAGAAAACAAGACATAGGAACCAAGAAAAAAAAAACTAAAAAGCCCTAGACGGGTTTTTAAAATTAACTGGAATAATTTTGAAAATATCCACTAATTGGAAAAAAAATCGAAAAAAAATTCTCCTAAAGCTCAGATACCATATTACAACAAGTAATTGGTAAAAACTGAATTAATTAAATGAATGAACAAAAAGTTCATTTATAGATTACAAAGGAAAGATGTTTCTATTATGAAACAAATCGTAATAATTAGAAAGAATCTAATATCTACAAGATTTACAATATTGACCATTAAACTAAAATAGAAAGATATCACGAAGATATTATACTAATACTTCTTGAATTGATAAATAGGTCTCTAGCTGCTCCTAATCTGGTCCAGCACTCACTGTTCGTTGACAGCAGTATTAAACTCAGAAATTCACCTCTTTCTAAAGCTCAGCAAACCCCTTAAACATTCTTCTCAAAGCCCATGATCTAGCAAGGAGATGGCGCCAAGCTTCTAAGGGCGATTTGACATAGTAAATCAGCTCTTCTTCAAATCTTGCAAGTCATGGCACCAGAAACAACACCCAGCCAAGAGGGGCACAAGGAGAGATACCCAGAACTGATTGCCTTCAATCTTCAAGAGTTGTGAACAGAAATATGATGACCAATACCTCTAAAATGCACTTCAAGACTCGGAAACTCACTCTAGCACTCTGAAAATGTTAATGCATGGTAGCTTATGCAAGATAAGATCTTCCTAATCTTCCTTGTTATGTTATTTATCTACATGCTTCATGTCTGATTTATATTGCATATGATTATCGGATTGTACAAACATTGCTTATCATTATGCTATCGGGCTAACAACCCGATAGCATATTAATGTCAATTGTTAATTGGCATTAATATGCTATCGGGGTATTAACCCGATAGCATATTAAATGCTATAAGTTATCGGGTTAAATTCGCCGATACATACTTGCTATCGGGTGCATAAACATTGGCACCGATTCACATCTGTTATCGGGCTTAATTATATCGGGCATATTTGTTATCGGGTTTAATGAATACACCGCTTCATTTGGCATTAACATTGGTTAACAAATGCACCGGTTGGATTATATACATCGTGCACTTTGAATCATCGGTGTTTATATGAACTGATTCATTATATTGATCAGTCATTATATTATGATATTACAATATGCTATTGGGGGTTTTTGAACCGATAATCAGCATTGTGTTAATGGTATAATTGTAAAGGCACCGATCAATGGGTGCATTGATCGGTCATGCCTAAAAGGCATGACCGGTCAATACACCAATTGACCGGTTGCCTAAATGATATATATGCCAATTGAATTCATTTGGAGAAGACATAGAAAATATTAAATGATCTCTCTCCTTCAGACCTGCAGATAAAAATCAGAATTATTAGACATTGACATAATTCCTCATATCCATATATAGCATTCATAGTTCATAACTTGTTCTTTAATTGAAATTGAAATAACTTTACATGGTATCAGAGCCAAGGTAATCAAACCTAAGGCTATTCAATTTTGATAAAATTCAAGGACTAAGTTACAAACTACATCACATTTCCATGATGGCCAACGCTATCAGATTTGAAGATAGACTCGGAGGTAGCGAAGATTTTTCAGCTTGGAAGTTTAGAATCAAAATGATTTTAAGAGAAAACAAAGTTGATTCATATGTCCAAACTGAAAGTGCACAACCAGAAAATGAAACCGAGAAATCCACATGGATCGAGGGAAATGATAAGGCTATTAAAATAATAGTGGATGGGGTAAGAAATAATATAATGCCCATCATTAGAAAGCAGGAGACGGCTTATAAAATGTTCAAGGCACTTGAAAGGACATTTGAGATATCAAATGCAAGTCGTACTCTGGCATTAAAACGAGAGATCAACCATATCGATATCAACAAAGGGGAGACAATTAACTCCTACTTCATGAGGATATCAAGCCTAAGAGATGACCTAGCTTCCCTTGGATACGACATCCAAAGCAAAGACTTAACACTCATTGCTCTAGATGGATTGCCTAGTGGATGGAACACATTCGTCCAAGGCATCAGTGCTAGGTCCAAATATCTTAAGTTTGAAAGACTAAGAGATGACTGTCTACAAGAAAAATCCAGATTGAACAAGGTAGGAATAAAACAGAAGAATATAGATGAAGACTTGCAAGTCCTAAATACAAACATCAATAAGAAGTACAAAAAGAAGCAATTCAGGAAAAGAAAAGCTAAACAAAGCAAGAATACTTCTAAGAAAGACCTATCACATGTTCAATGTTTCAGGTGTGACAAATTCGGACACTATGTTGCAAACTGTCCGGAGAAAGGGAAGCAAGCCACATTTGCAAAAGTGAGGAAATCTAGAAGAGAAAATGCCTCCGAGAACTATGTCCTCTACTCAACACTTACAAGCCATGCTTCAAACAAGTCTAACTCATGGGTGATCGACAGTGGTTCATCCAGACACATCACCGGCTTTAGAGAAATACTAGACTCCATGATAGAGAAAAATGGTGAAGAAGTAACCATCGGAGACGATTCTTCACATCCAGTCAGAGGAATTGGAACCTGCACCATCAAACTGAAGACAGGCATGTCACTACAACTTGAAGAAGTACTATATGTTCCAGGCATCAAAAGAAATCTAATCTCCATATCAGCACTAGAAGATCAAGGATACAGAGTGACCTTCATGGAAAACAAGGTGTTGGCTTGGCCAAAGAGATCCTCCATCAAAGACGCTAAGGTCATTGGTCGAAGACAAGGCTATTTGTATGAGCTATGTACAGAGCCCAATCTAGCATTGATCCATGAAACAACTAATGCAAATGAAGTATGGCACAGGAGATTAGGCCATCTGAATTATAGAGCTTTGTCAACTATGGGAAACCTTGTCACAGGTCTGCCTAAGTTGAAGCAATATCATTCAGAGGCATGCAAAGGGTGTGCCTTAGGTAAAAATACCAAAAGTGCATTTCAGAATAGTACTAGGAAAACTAGCAAAGTTTTGGAGTTAATTCATTCTGATGTATGTGGACCTATGTCCGTACCCTCGCTAGGGGGATTTTTGTACTATGTATTTTTTGTTGATGACTACTCTAAGAAGACGTGGATCTACTTTCTGAAATGTAAAGAATCAAAAGAGATCCTAAGTAGGTTTAAAGAGTTTAAAACATTAACAGAAAATCTCTCTAAAAACAAAATTAAAACCTTAAGAACTAACAATGGGCGGGAATACACATCAGGACTATTTAAAGACTTTTGTAAAAATTCTGGGATTAAGAGGGAGTTGACAATACCTTATAATCCACAACAAAATGGAGTAGCTGAAAGAAAAAATAGGACCATAGTAGAAGCTGCCAAAGCCATGATACTAGATCAAAATCTAAACTTGAACCTTTGGGCAGAAGCAACTAACACTGCTTTGTACATACAAAATAGATGTCCTCATTCACACCTTGAAGATAAAACTCCTGAGGAAGTCTTTACCAAGACAAAACCAGATATCAGCCATCTTAGGATATTTGGGTGTCCGGTCTATATTCATGTACCTAAAGAGAAAAGACTAAAACTAGAACCCTCTGGAAAAAGGGGAATACTTGTAGGATACAGTGAAACTTCTAAAGCCTACAGAATCTATGTACAAGGGCAGAGAAATATTGAACTCAGTAGGGATGTAATCTTCGAAGAAGATTTAGCCTTCAAAAGGGCCCAAAATACAATAGAACCTGAAATTCATAATCCTACTCCTAACCTAGAAGAAGAACCTACTCCTGAGCTTCAGAGGGAGTATCTTGAGGAAACTATAAGTGAAACACAAGACCCACCTATAGATAATCACAAGAAAAAACCACTATGGGCACCAAAACTATAGCAGAAGCTAAGAAGTTCGCTGCTCCTTCAGGAACCTTCAAGGAAAGCAAGAGACCTAATAAATTCATCAACTATGTTGCACTTATGAATGATCTCTCTAAAGCTGAACCTAACAATGTTTCAGATGCACTCAAACATCAAGTATGGATAGATGCCATGACTGAAGAATATAAGTCCATTATGAAGAATGATGTTTGGGAGATTGTTCCTAGGCCAACCAAGAAGTCTATTGTGTCTTCTAAATGGTTGTTTAAAATCAAGCATGTTGCAGATGGCAGTATTGAAAAACACAAGGCCAGATTTGTAGCTAGAGGGTTCTCACAGAAGGAAGGAATAGATTACGAAGAAACATTTGCACCTGTTGCCAAGTACACATCAGTAAGAGTTGTCCTAGCCATTGCAGCAGCAAAAGGGTGGAAGGTACATTAGATGGATGTATTCCTAAATGGCGAGATCATGGAAGAAGTCTACTTAGAGCAACCTGAAGGGTTTAAAATTCATGATGCAGAGTCTCATGTGTGTAGACTCAAGAAAGCTCTCTATGGGCTCAAACAAGCTCCCAGAGCCTGGTATGAAAGAATTGACACCTATCTCTCAAAGCTGGGTTTCTCTAAGAATGATGCAGATCCTAATCTCTACCTCAAAAGAAATAAAGGTGATATGTTAATATTAATTTTATATGTTGATAACTTATTAATCACAGGAGATGATCACCTAATAAATCAATGCAAGAAAGATCTATCCACAGAATTTGATATGAAAGACTTGGGGCTTCTTCATTACTTCCTAGGATTGGAAGTATGGCAGAATTCTGATAATATTGTACTGAACCAAGGAAAGTACACCTTGGACATATTGACAAGATTTGGAATGCTAAACTGCAGACCCATGACCTCTCCTATGGAAACCAACTTCCATAAACTTAAAGAAGCAGCAGCAGAATCAAGACCTACTGACCCCACTCAATACAGGCAGATGATTGGGTCCCTGATGTATCTAGTAAATACAAGGCCAAATATCTGCTATGTTGTTAATGCCTTAAGTCAGTTCATGTGTGAACCTAAGGAGATACACCTGGTTGCAATAAAGCATATAATGAGATATCTACAAGGTACCCTAAAGCTTGGTCTTAAATATGAAAAGGTTGACATAGATCTACATGGATTTACAGATTCATATTGGGCTGGCAGTGTAACTGACAGAAAGAGCACTTCAGGGTGCTGCTTCAGTTTAGGGTCAACCATGATATCCTGGATCAACAGAAAACAATCTTCAATAGCTCAGAGTTCCACAAAGGCTGAATATGTTGCAACTTCAACGGCTGCCCGAGAAGCAGTATGGCTAAGGAAATTGCTCGTGGGATTATTTGGAGAACCTATGAAACCTACAGTCATTCAATGTGATAATCAAAGCTGTATAAAACTCTCTGTAGATCCAGTATTTCATGACAGGTCCAAACATATTGAGATTCCATATCACTATGTACGAGATATGGTTGACAGAAATGTGATAAAGTTAGAATATGTGTACAGGAGATCAGACTGCAGATATTCTGACCAAACCACTTTCCAGAGTGAAGGTTGATCACTTCAGAAAGGGTTTAGGTATGATAGAAAGGTAATCTACTTTGTAATCTATGCTTACATATATTTAAGATGTTTAATGTGTAAACTTCTTTGTCATGTTTGGACTATCTCTTGGCTTCTTGCCACCTATGTTCATATCTAAGAGGTGACGATCTCTCAGATACTGAACACTTGTATGTAGACATCATAAGGTGACGATTTTATGATAGTCAAACCAATAATCATGTTGGATCACTAGTAAGTCATGGATGTGCCATGACTATGTTGTGATATAACATTTGTACATATGTTATTGCATTATCACAACTTGGATATGATGAGAACTTAAGCACTTCTCATATGGTTATCCTTGTATTGCGTGTTAGGCAATACTGATATCACGTGTAGGTGATATCTCAACCATTGATCATGTTGGATCTCTGGTAAGTCATGGATGTGCCATGACTATGTTGTGATAAACATTTATAAATGTTATTGCACTTATCACAACTTGGATATGATGAGAAACTAACCTTTCTCATAGACTTATCCTTAAGTATTGCGTGTTAGGCAATACTGATATCACGTGTTAGGTGATATCTTGATGAATCTTACAGATCACATGTTTTGGTGATTTCTCACATGATCAAGTGATGATTCTCTTACTTTTATCACATGTTAAAATAATACTTTATGTCACATTCTCAGGTGATGTTCTTCTATTTTGTATCATATGTCTTGATGGTACTTCTCATGTATAAATGATTTTTGCTGACTGACATTATCTTAGTTATGAAAAGGAAATGTGATGCAGGTTGCCTTATCTATCTTCCAAAGCTAAGAGGGAGTGTTAATGCATCGTAGCTTATGCAAGATAAGATCTTCCTAACCTTCCTTGTTATGTTATTTATCTACATGCTTCATGTCTGATTTATATTGCATATGATTATTGGATTGTACAAACATTGCTTATCATTATGCTATCGGGCTAACAACCCGATAGCATATTAATGTCAATTGTTAATTGGCATTAATATGCTATCGGGGTATTAACCCGATAGCATATTAAATGCTATAAGTTATCGGGTTAAATTCGCCGATACATACTTGCTATCGGGTGCATAAACATTGGCACCGATTCACATCTGTTATCGGGCTTAATTATATCGGGCATATTTGTTATCGGGTTTAATGAATACACCGCTTCATTTGGCATTAACATTGGTTAACAAATGCACCGGTTGGATTATATACATCGTGCACTTTGAATCATCGGTGTTTATATGAACTGATTCATTATATTGATCAGTCATTATATTATGATATTACAATATGCTATCGGGGGTTTTTGAACCGATAATCAGCATTGTGTTGATGGTATAATTGTAAAGGCACCGATCAATGGGTGCATTGATCGGTCATGCCTAAAAAGGCATAACCGGTCAATACACCAATTGACCGGTTGCGTATTGACCGGTTATGCCTAAATGATATATATGCCAATTGAATTCATTTGGAGAAGACATAGAAAATATTAAATTATCTCTCTCCTTCAGACCTGCAGATAAAAATCAGAATTATTAGACATTGACATAAGTCCTCATATCCATATATAGCATTCATAGTTCATAACTTGTTCTTTAATTGAAATTGAAATAACTTTACAGAAAAAAGCATCTAATCTTCTCAAAACTTAGTCCAAACATCACAAACACACACCACACCCAAAACCTGCAAACCCTCTTCAAAACACACTGAAAATCTTCATCTTCATACCAAAATCAAACACCTCCATAAGCCAAAAGATCACCAAAAACAACCAGCTAGGGTGGGGCTTTCACCACTGAAACTAGTGTCCCACCTGAGGTTTTTCGTCCTCAAACGAGCAGATATGTCCTTTCTGGAAACGCCCCAGCAGCACTTTGTTATGTCTCCATAATAAAGATGCAGAAATGAAGGCTCAATCTCCCTTTTAAAGAATGAAAGAGTGAATTAGGGCAGCTTTAGGGTTTTCCCACTCTTTTGTCATTTTGAATTTAGCTTTATCTTCTCCATGTCTAGGCGTACCCCCTTTTTGCCTTCTTAAATTATTTTGCATTTCAAATATTTCCTTTTCTCCCTTAGGCATCCACTTTCTAAGCCATTATTTTAGCCTTAAGTCGAAGAAATATAATGGTCCCCTTTTTTAAAACAACATTATTCAAATCAGCCATGGGTACTTTTCTGAAAGGCTTAAAGGCAACCACTAAAAGATTGAAATGGCCAATAAAACAAATATTTCTTTGAAACATTTGAACTCACCAAAGTTAAAGATAGGAACCCTGCACTGACTGAAGAAACTGGTGGCCCACTGACTTACTATATATAGTAAGTACTAAAAATAACTTCCTACCAAAAATAGAAAGCTCTGCCGGAAAGCTCAAGAAATTCCTGCACGATCTCAACCAGGACACAGAGTCCCTTAACCAAAATCATTTAGCCTACAGGAACTCGGAATAGGCTAATGGTACTCCCATGCTGACTAGGCGCAAAGAGGGGGCATTACAAATACCCAAATTTGATTTAAGTAATGGGCTTCCATATCTATCTACTTTGGCTGTTATTACTAGGCCTTACAATCCCTTTTTGTTACTTAAATACCATTTGCAGTACACAACAAAAACAAATCATTTGTAGTTATTTGAATTAAATTATTAATGTAAACCATAAGTACTTAAACCACAAATGGTTCTAATGACCATATAATTCCATGGAATAGGAAGACAGGGAAACTTCCATAATCCTTAGAACTATCAAATAGATAAAAGGTTATAATGACCACTAAAAGATAATTCACGAAAGGTTGTGGTCAGTTGAGTCATATCTTATCCAGCTATGATATGTTCCTATATTCAAGTTCTTTTTCATTTCACTTTTGTAATATTCTTGTCAAAAAAATTGAAAACAAAAACAGCAACTTAGAAACACTTGCACCCCAAAAGAGCAAAGACAGACCTCAACATTCAACAAAAGTCATTCAAGAGACGATAACAGTTAGAACCACACACTATATCATCATTTTGATTTTGAAAGTTTGCTATATGAAATACATTTATTCTGATCTATCACCTGCATTATAGTTAAAATTTTGGAAACATAATTATCCAATCACAACATAGATGCATCCCCTTGTTTACCTTTATATAGATTTAGATCCAAAAGTCTGCTTCTGTGTAATGTCCCCTTTCAGGATTTACCATAATTCAGCCCTGGGACATCAATTTTAAACTGAAATAAGAATTGTAATATACTAATTAACATAACTTAATTCAAACTTAATATATTTCATTATAATGTTGAATTTAAAATTTAAAAATAATTTAGAGAGTAGAACTTATCTTGGTAGATTCCTTTAGTTTGTGCTGATCCTAAATATGGTAATATGTCTCCTCAAAATCCGATCATAAATGTGGCTATGACTTCTCAACCTTTTTGCTCTACATCATTGTGTTGTATATTCTTCCCTTAAGAGTTGTAACTTGTGACACTATAATCGGTAATGAAGTATTGTGTCTTTTCTTAAATTTCACCATCTTATATAAACATAAACATAATCACATCTCTGACTAATCGTGGCTTTTTATTAATTTGATAAACTGCATCTCTTTACTATTAGTAAGACTATTTCTGCTATATCTGATATTAGTTGTGCTAGGTGATCTGGATATTCAATCTGACGCTGGCCTTCATCTGATTTAATATTGGAGAATATGCTGTGAATGTCTTTCTATCGCCTGGAGTGATTTATTGTTATTTCTGATTTACACTTGAGTATAAGCAAGTATATATGTATGATTCTAATTTATCCTAACGATGAATTCCTGTTTTCCCATTCGATCCATAATATATATAGCTTGTAACCTGAATGGTTGCATCTCTTGACTATAAGAGACATGTATTTCCCTAATCGTGACTCTTCACACAGATCGCATCTGATAATGATTATTGTATTCCCTTAATCATGATCGATATCATCGTTTAGATGGAAATTGATGATCCATACTTAACGATTATTAATTGAGCCTTGACTATATACTTATCATTATCGTATCTGTGTTTAAACACTTCACTATTATAACGATTCAAGTTGAGGATTCATTGTTTGCCCTTAATCTTTAATAACTGCGTGGGTATTACATTCTGGTTCGATTTGGTAGATGATGTTCTGTATTTGCCTTTATCATTAGTATCGTGCCAATTCATTCTTATTGATGAATATAATAACTTTCATTGCTATCAATATATGCCTGAACCGAAAACGATCATATCCAATTCTTGAAAGCATTGTTATCACCGATTCTCCTTAATCATTATTTAGAGTCCTAATTGATCTTCATACTAGGTGTTGGTTTGCCTCCTTGTATGTAGTAGCTTAATTGCCATTCAATATAGAATCGCTGTTTCCTTTGCCATTCAATATAGAATTGCTGTTCCCTTGGTAAACTCTTTCTTTATATACGATCTACATAGCTGATTGTATTGCCAAGTATGAAGATTATGTGTCAATATGTTTAATGGCATTAATACCGTATTTGCCCTCACATAATATCAGAATCTCTTAAGAAATTATCGCAGACTATGGTCAAAGGAATTGGCCCCCTTAAAACAGTATTTGTGTAGCGTATCTTTTGTATAATGGGTCGTTCATGAGCTTTAGGCATTACATCCCATCTTTCCTCTTTGCTACGTAGTTTCCCTTGTATGTTTTTGTTGCAAAGGCAGACAAATCTGACATGTGTCAGATTTGGTCTGTCACTGTGTTTCTTTAATAATTATTTAATAGTAATTAATATTGATTGCAAATTAATATTTTATTTAATAATTGGTTATTAGAAAGATAAATGGTATTTAATAATTTATAGAGATAAATGGTATTTAATAATTTATTATTACAGAGATAAATGGTTATTCATTAATAATATAGCTGATAGAAATAAATGGATGATTAATCAGAAATAACTAAGTGTATTGATATTTAATTTAATTTAATTTTTATGTTTAAACTTTATTCTTTTGTATTTTAATTTTATTATCATTATTTATTATTAAATTATATTTCAAAGTGGGAACATCGCATTCTGAGCCTAAATCTAGAAAGAGGGAGATCGATTATGATATACCAAGCGTGTGAACACTGCTTAGAACCATCGTCCATCATACATACAATGTGTTCTTCACCTAAAATTCAAACCCTTGCAGTTGAGTCATATACACTTTCTCCAAATCTCAAATAAGTAATACACTTTTCCTGTCCATGTGGTAATATTTCCATCCAAAATTTGACGAAATGGCTAGAAAAAACCAAATAGTCAACATATTTGTTCTTGGAGCAAAGGTCTCCTCATATTTTATATCCTTGTCTTTCAATAGGCTTTTCCTCTATCAATTTTCATGCCTGTACATCTTCTATATGTAGTACGTAGTTTCGCTTGGAATCTGCTTCATTCCTTATATTTGTTGCAACACATGTTGATGTGAAAATCAGGTCACTCAAGCTAGACCAACAGGGTCATATGGGGAGTTCATTTTAGGACATGTGACTACAAGACTCTTTCCAATACAAAACCAACAAGTCATTGTATGTAATAGTTTGTAAAATAGGTTTGGAAGGTAGCAGGTATAATTAGAAACATATCAATGGCCTATCATTCAAACTGCAGACATAACCATTGTGGAGAACACGTCAAATGCCAAGATCACCACTTTATATGGGCAGCAAACTCATCATTCACCGTGATCAATTCTAGGGTACGGTGGAAAATGCAAGAATAACCTTTACAAAAAAGAGATCACTTCAACAATTTCTTACTAGCAGCATTAGCAATCTCAATTTATAACTGATGGAGAGTAGAGATTGAAGAGTTTTTGGATTTAAATTTATTCATTTCACATACTTTTTTGCAATTTTGGCACCAAGAGGGAGTGTGTGAACAATACAACCATATCTGGCATTCACAGAGTTTTTAACAAAACGATAAATCACCAAATAAACTCCCCAAGTTTCTAGTGAGTTCTGCCAGAAACTTGGCAAGTCCGTACAAAAAAACTTGCTTAAAGCAACAGCAGTGCGGAACACACCAAAAACACAGAGACAACACTGAAAGAATGTGGTTTTTTCCTCCATAAATTAAGATATGCCCCTCACACTTTGCACACAGCAATCTTGTGTCCTTTGGAGCTAATTGAAAGGATTTGTAGGTGAATTTGAAGGGCAAATTTGAAGAATTTTGAGGGCAGGTTTTTTTCATTTTTTTTTCTTTTTCTTTTTTTTGCAGGAATTTAAATTAATTTTGCTTGCTAAAAACTAGCATGTAGGTTAGAAACAATTTATAATTTTCTAAAACTTGGTAGTATTTTAAAATTTACTTCCAAAAAATTAGATTCATCTTCATTTTCTTCATTTATGCTATAATTGTTTTAGGAATTCACATTTTTTTCTCTACACAAGTTAGTTTTCTGATTTTCACCTATATTTGGGAATAAAATGATTAGGTTATATTGAATTTATGCCGATTTAAACTAATTTACATTCATTTATATAAATTTTAGGCTAAATTTATGCTGAATTATAGTAATTTATGTTGAATTTAGGCTGATTTACTTGTATTTAAAAATTAAAATGTGGTATTTTCATTTTGTAACTGTAGGTTATATAAAATGGCAAAAAGAGAGGCCTCTAAATCAAGATCAGGCTCAGGCTCAACCTAATTGATGCCAATTACAGGCACTCATCGTGCAGGAGCTAGAGACCCTACTTGGAAATATGTCAATACAAGAAGTCAAGGACCAACCCCTGGGACATTTATTTGCATCAGAAGCCACAACCTATATCATATTGGAGAGATTGTGAAGGGCCTCACAACATGCTTTCAAAAAATGATACTTCAAGTAAAGGTGAGAGACCTAATTATTCAAGAATTGCACAATTACAGACTAGTAAAAGTAAGCTCTTTTCTTTGGACCTAGCTATCCGAGGAAGAACCACTCAGTCACCAGGTCACAAAAATTGGAGTCTTTACATCACATGCATTTTACAAGTTATAGATATCAAATTTACAAATATTGATGATGAGATAAAATATGGTTTGCTTACCAACTCTTTAATATTTTATTTGTAGATTCTTGGTGGCTAGATTGGAGTGCAAATACCCCAAATCTTCAGAGATTAACCATCCACATTTTGTGCCAACCATGTAGTGCATGCAGCTGCAAGCACAGTTAGAGTTTGCTTAAGGCCATCCATACAAAGAAGAGCAACAAATTATCTCAAAAACGCCTCAATGACCTTGTCTTTGTATAATACCTTCGGCTAGAGGACAAATCACAGGAGGTCATTAATTTGGATGGCATTGATCTTTATAGGGATCGGACAAGGAAAGACAAGCAACCACCATTGTTTACTGAAGATGAGATCCTGGATTTTGAGAGGTTGGCAATGGAGTATGTGGGTAAAGCAAGAGCCATAGGATTGGATGACATTGATCAGGCAAAGGACGAGTCATTGCCATCTACTAGTAGGATAGAAGTCCAACCAAAACCACAATCACAGCCTCCTATGCCAAGCCAGGAGTCATAGCAGACTCCAAGGATTAGAGCCTCAACCTCTCAAGTTTTCAGTAGATTAAAGAAGAGAAAGATATAAAATGTTATATTTTGTAATATGTGATTTAGGAATTATGACGATGATTTTCAAAGGCAATCATCATAAATTCATAATAGTTGTCAACTATCTATTGTATCAGCCTCGAGATTCTGCATTATGATGCTATTTTGTACACAATTTGTATTCAAGTCAATCAAATTTAATGAAGACCTATGTTACCCCGAGTTTTCCGGGACGGGGGGATGGGTTTTCGGGACGTTTTTCTTTTCCAGAACAGAGGATGGCAGGGGACGGCTATATATGTGTGTGTGTGTGTGTGTGTGTGTATAACATTGTAACACAGTAAACATTCATCATAGCAACATAATAACATTTATAAATTAGAGTCTTGATTCTAATTCTAAAATCATTGAATCAAAGATTATTCATCGAATCGTCATAAAACTAAGAACATAGCATCAAACGAATCACATTGAATCATCATAGAATAAGATTAAGAACATAGGATAGCATCATGATCAAATGAATCAAATGAGAGTTCACGTTTCATAATCTTTTTTTCCTTCTCAGACCAAAATAAAAAAACCCTTTCACTTCTAAGTCTCTGACTTCACGTTTTCACCAGTAATTTTTTTATTTTCCTAAGCGCTGCCGTGAACTCCTCCTGTCTGCCAAGCAATGTTCTTATTTTTTTGTTTGGGAAAGCATTATGATATCGATATCATATATAATATTATATCGATATTATATTGTATTGAAAATTTGAAATACAGTGAAACGGAAAGGAAATTGTGTAAAAAAAATTAAAAAATTAATCGCTTACTGAGTTTGACAGTTTGTAAATTATTATAATATTTATTGTCCCCGGAAAAGAGTTGACCATTTCCGAGTTTTTTGAGACAGTTTCCGTAAATTTTCGGGGATCGGGGACAGCTTGGAAACATTTCCGGCCATCCCCAAGTCCCTGAAACAGTTTCCATTTCCGGAACATGTGCCTTAAGGCCAGAAACGCATTTCCGGGTAACACTAATGAAAACACTTTTGTAATCATTTATGGACTCACTGGACATATTTTATCATTAAATTTTGCAAAAAAATGTGTTTCGAAAGAGATTTAGGCAATTTTTTAAGTTGTCAAGAGTTTGCGGAGTCACTAATTTTGAGTCTGCCAAGTTTCTGCTAAGTCAAAGTCTGCCAACTATAGCTATAACTATTGTAATCATGTACTTTAAAGGGTTGGCTCAGTTGGAAAACCTTCATTTTATGTCCATTTTTTATCTACAAGTGAAAAGAGACAGTGTTTCATGGTTGCAAGGTTGAAGAGCAAGTGTGAAGTTTGTAACATGCATTGTAATGCTTCTAAAGTTGACTGAGATTGTGAATGAGATGCTTTTGGCATACTCTTGTTCGATTTCTTCACCCTATTAGGGATTTCTCAAAGGCAACCTTGGTCTTTTTATGTTTTTCTTGTGTATGAACTATGTTTTTTCATGTTTCCACATTGTTACAAGTGATTCAACATGTTTACAACATATTTTGCATTTCATTGAGATGCCAAACAATAATTTTAGAAGGATTTATAAGGGTTTTCTCCAAGTCAAACTTGGTGTCTTTGTGTTCTTTCTTGCATGTGTGAACTATGTTTTTCATGTTTCCAGACTGTTATAAGTAGTTGAACATGTAAACACCATCTTTTCCATATCATAGAGATGCTACACAATAGTTTTAGAAGGTTGCAATAGTGAGTTAACATTAGAATCTGTTATTGATGATCACTAGAGCTATAATGTCAGTGTTATTTGAATCAACTGGTATTAAAGATATATCAAATCTTCAAATTGGAGTTTTTGACCATGGCATGTCATCCACTAGCTCTAATGGGAATGGAATCTTACTCCTTGCAAATCTAAGATTGGCACAAGAGAGTGGAAAAGACCTAGAAGAGCAATGACAAGAGAGGGCTAAGATGGGGAGCTCTGTTAAGATGGGTAAGCAATTGAGGACGATGTATCTAGGATTTTAAGTTCGGTTGACATGATTGATTGTTTGAAGAGCATTATTTTTGGCTCGAAACTTGAAATGGCAAAGATTCTTGACAAAGAAAAGGAATTGGACATGGCCAAATCCAAGCGCGAGAATTCATCTCATAGTAGGAGCTTCTTCAAATATTAGAAGACGATTAACATATAACTCCATGATGGAAGGATTAGTGTTGAGAAACTCAATTAGTAGATCCCTCAAATGGAGGTTTTCTTCGGACATGGCCAAATCCAAGCACGAGAATTCATCTCATAGTAGGAGCTCCTTCAAATATGAGACAATGATTGACATATAACCCTATAATGGAAAGATTAGTGTTGAGAAACTCAATTAGTAGATCCCTCAAATGGAGGTATACTTCAGTCTTCATAAATTTTCACCTAATCAACAAATTTCCTTTGCTACACTCAAACTAGTCAATCATGCCTTGACCTGTATGAAAGCTATGCAATGTCCCTATAATGTAGAAAAAAACCTCGGATACACCAGAAGATTTTGAAAGTTGGCTAAAAAACCAATTTCATCCTATATGCTATGATGAAGAGCATATGATGCAATGGCACTATTTCTAGCAAAGACAAGGGCGAATTGTGTGAGAGTTCATAAGCGCATCCTAGAAAAGAGTATTTCAATCGGGGAAGGGCATCATGGACAAAGAGGTATTGATATACATTGGAGAGTTGTTTGGGCATCCCAAGGGGCATGCTTTTATGGCTAACCCTAGGTTATTGATGAAGCATGTGCCCAACCACACTATCTAGAACTTGACAAGAAGAAATCCTCTAAATTCACGCAAAAGCTAAAGAATACAAGACAGCAAAAAGGAGAAAACAACAATGACAAAGGCAAAAAAGTGCTACTACATTGATCCAAAAGGGCAAAGGTAAGAAGAAGAGTAAATTTCATTGTTCACAATGTGATAAAGATAGTCATTTGGATAAGGAGTGCTGGAAACTACACTTGGACTAAGAAACTTCATGGAGTAAGAAGAAGAAAGATGCAAACACTACCTTCATGAACAAAGGCAAAGAAGATATGTTACTAGGTTGCATGGTTTTGGGTCTAGCGCCAAGATTAAAAAAGAGAGGGGTTGAGAGCACATTCAAGCACCCATAGGATGGAAAGACCATGCTTTGGCTAAATCCAAGCTATGCCAAAGAGAACCCACATGCATAGTCACTTGAAAAACAGTAAGATGTCAAAGATAATGAATTTTTAACATTAAAAAATAAATATAATAATCATAAAATAACCTGAAACATGGTTGACTACCCTAAAAGTTGCTGTTTTTTGCATTTGTGAACCTTGCTAATTTTTTCTCAAAGGTGGAGAATTACGAATGTGCAAAATATATTTGCTAAGCACTACAAAAAGTCACTAGCTTGTACAAAGGAGATTTGTCAAAAAAACCTAAGTATTTTGTGACTTTTTCAAGTTTTGACAAAAAAAAAAATTCAAGTTCTTTAAATGTTTTGTAAACATTTTAAAAGTTTTTTAAGTTTCTTTATTTTTATTACTTTTATACATATCGTAGGGATGTATTGTTGTTTTTTCTTTTTGTTTTATTTTTCTAATATGCTCTAAGGTTAGATTTTCATTTTTTCTAGATTTCCTTTTAACAGAAATCTATTTAGAATGGCTACTAGTTCAAGTTCAACAAACCCAGGGACAAATAGACAATTCAAATATGACCAAGCATCACCTCTATGGAAATGTTAAGATGATTGTGTTGGGTGCACAAAGTTTTAATCTAAATCCCTAAAGCTAGATCTTCTCCTATGCACAAGGGGTGTCAAATCCAAGACAAAAACCTGAAATTTATAAGCAAGCTGAGAAACAATGTTAATATACTTTAGTAAGAGCGGGTAATCTCTCCTTCACTTTTTGCTCAACTAGTCCAAAGGGGGCCTTCCCCAAAGGTATCTTTAACAAGATTGATCACAACTAAAGATGTGCAAATGGACAAACATGCAGTAGTACCCAGTGTACGCTTGGTCCCAAAACTTGTCACTAGACCAAAGCCTAACCTATTATGCATAGGACCTTTATTAAGTTGATAAGTACATCACTACACAACTGCAAGCTATGGGTATGCAAAAAATGATTCTCCAAGATGCTAACAATTATGGATCATTAAAGATACTTCCCTAGTTATAACTTATAACACTTAAATCATGAAATGCATCAAACTACTTTATACTCCTAATTTGTGTTACAAGTTCGCTAGAGGAGAGGCCTGATCTGGATCCAGTTCAAACCATTTTTGGTACTGGTCCAATCCACATAATGGACAAGAAGTTACATTGAGAGTATTACCCGATGGCTCCCCAAGGATGGTCTCATCCAAAACAATGGAAAGGATTCTTGGACATGGCCAAAGGGAGTGGGTCACTAGACAAAACCTCCACCCATGCCAAAACAATTCACATTAACATTCAACCCATCTTGAGAAAATATAACAAAGTATTTGATGATATTCCCCTAGGGCTACCCCCAAAAAGAGGACTTGAGCATACAATAGAGTTGGAAGAGGGGGATAAACCTCTAATCGCCACCCCCTCCCAGCACCCCCGCAAATCCAAAGAAGAGATTAAAAAAACTATTAAGGAACTGCCAAAAATGGGTCATATCCAACCTAGTTCCAATCCCTTTGAATCATTTGTAGTGCTAATCAAGAAAAATGATGGTACCATGAGAATGTGTATACACTACAGGGCTTTAAACAAGAAAACAATAAAAAACTATTACCCTGTACCAAGAATAGACGAGCTAATTACCGATCAAAAAAAGAATAGACGAGCTAATTGACTAACTCCATGGAGGTAGATATTTCTCCAAACTTGATCTTAGATCGGGGTATCATCAAATAAGAATGAGAAAATAAGATGTTCCTAAAACTGCCTTCAAGTGTCACTATGGGCACTTCGAATTCTCAGTCCTCCCTTTTGGCCTAACAAATACCCTAGCAACATTTCAATTGTGCATGAAACATGTATTCCAAAAACAACTAAGGAAGTTCCTACTCATATTTTTCGATGACATCCTTCACTATAGCAAGACATGGGAAGAGCACCTTCAACATATTGAGGAAGTCCTAAACATCTTGGTACAAGAATCTCTATATGCCAAGAGCTCCAAATGTGAATTTGGACTAGAAGAGATCCTCTACCTTGGTCACAAAATCAATGCACAAGGGGTGAGTGTAGACAAAGAAAAAATAAAAGCCATTAAGGAAAGGCTGAAACCCAAAACTCTAACGCAACTAAGGGGCTTTGTGGGATTATGTAGTTACTGTCGACGTTTTGTAAAAGGATTCTCAAAACTAGCTGCCCCACTCACAAACTTTACCAAAAAGGGGGCCTTTGTGTGGAATGAGGTGACTCAATAGGCTTTTGAACAATTAAAAGCTCATGCCCCATTTTAGCCATCCATGATTTTTCATTACCCTTCAAACTACAATGTGAAGCTTTTGGGGAAGGAATTGGAGCGGCACTTATGCAAAATAAGCATCCATTGCATTTGAAAGTCACAAGCTCATCGAAACCAAAAAATGCTACTCAATCTATGATAAAAAGATGTTAGATATCATGCACGCAATAGCCAAGTTCAAACAATATTTGGTTTGCGGGAAGTTCAATGTTAAGACTAATCACAATATCTTGAGGTTCTTCATGAATCAAAAGGACCTAAATGACAAACAAGGTAAGTGAAATACAAGCTTACAATTTTGATATTAAGTACGTAAAAGGGGCAAATAATGTTGTAGCGGATGCTTTATCACAGCGACCCCATTTGAACACCCTAACAAGCATTATCGCAGATTGGAAGAATGATATCATTGCAGAATATGTCAAAGACACGCAAGCTAATTGTATCCTAGAGGAGAATTTACCCAATGAAGAGAACAAAGTAGTAGAAGAGCTTATCGTATATAAAAATAGGATATTCCTTATGCCAAACTCGAAGATGAAGGATAAGATCCTTAAGTAATACCACAACAATCCCTTAGCAAGCTACCAAGGGTTACTATGAACTTACAAACAAGTATGGGAGAAATACACTTGGAAGGGCCTCAAGAAAGATGTCCCGAAGCATGTACAAGAATGCATGACCTAACAAAGAAACAAAATTGAGCAAAACAACCCAGTAGGTCTTCTACAACCTTTACCCATCTCAAATCAAAAATGGGAAAGCATCTCAATGGACTTCATAACAAGGTTACCTAAGGTTCAAGGGAAGGATTTCATTTATGTGGTAGTGGATTGACTCACCAAGTAAACGCATTCCATAGCAATATCTACCAAGTACCAAGCTCCACAAATAGCAAAAATATTCTTCAAAGAAATCTTCAAATTGCATGGTCTTCCAAGGAACATTATCAATGACCGAGCTCGTCGATTCCTTAGCCTATTTTCGCAAGAACTCCTTCAATTAGCAGGAACTGAACTTACACCTAGCACAAGTTATCACCCTCAAACGGATGGGCAAACTAAAATTGTTAACAAGTGGATAGAAAGATACTTGAGGAAATATGTCACCGACCAAAAAAATGCATGGATAAAATAGTTACACCTTGGTGAATATTGCTACAACACCACTCACCATATGTCAATCAAGATGAATCCCTTCTCAAAGCATTGTCTTGTTATGAACCAACCTCCTTCGGAAGTTTGATTTCACAAGAAAGTCGAGTACCAAGGGCAAAAGACTTCGTACAATAGAGTATAGACATTATGAATACCCTCAAAAACAATTTGCATCAAGCACAAAATCAACAAAAGATCTATGCTGATCGAAACCACACCGAGAGGACATTTGAAGTTGGAGAGTTAGTATTCTTTTGGCTACAACCATATAAGCAATCCTCCATCAAGGTAAGCAGAGCTGAAAAACTATAACCTCAATTTTATGGGCCATATAAGATCTTTTGGAAGATTGGCGAAGCAGCTTACTAATTGGAGTTACCCAAGAATAGCCATATTCACAACATTTTCCACGTGTCTCAACTCAAGTGAGTGTCACCATCCCCTCCTATATACTCTTATTTTGATACTTAGTTGTGTTGGTGCCTTAGATGGATACTGGTTACTGAAACAATGATTTTGATGCCCTACAAGATTTTGGTTTTGCTAACAATGGTATTCGGTTTTACAATGATGCCCTAAATGGTATTGAATGCTAGAAACAGCGATTTAGCCTAAATGATGCCCTAGTTGAAAATGGCTTTATTTCTTATTTTTTAATATTATAAATATATGAAATGTTGTGATGTTCATTTACGTAAAGTAATGTTCATTTACGTAAAGTAATGTTATAACTCATCTTTTGTTTTTAACGAATATAAACATTAAGGTTGAATTATCGAGATGATGGACTAACTACTTTGGTTTGGACAAGTGGATGCAGGAATGACTCGGCCTCCAAGAAGAAGGGGAAAAAGATATCACTAGGAAAGAGGGAAGTGAAATGGTTATGGTCAATGATTGAATGGAATATAAGACTGGTATGTACTACCTAATGTCAGCTAGTGTGACCTTGTCAACCTAGTTTTCCCTATTATGACCATGGAAATTATGTCCGTTAGTGTCTCCGACTTGCTCCGGCTCGTTTGCCGAACCTTTGTTCTTGCGTTGCGAAATCGTTATTATGTACCTTCTATTATTGTCTTAATTAATACCTTAATTAGAAATGTTTTCGACTTACGAAAGTCGACTCCGTTTATATTTCCGTTCAAATATATATATATATATTGATCAATTGTTAAATAATTTTTATAAAGGTGTTTTGTTCTTAAATTTAAATTGTTTTAATATATATATATATATATATATATATATATATTAATTACCTTTACTATTAACTTAATGTATTTATTAAAATATATATGAAATGACTTAGTTATTTTAATTTTACTTGGACCTTAATTTTAATAATATAAGCCCCATTTATGTTAGAATACCTTTTTTATTCTTTTCTCCTTATCGAGATGGTTTAATATTTTCGAATAGATTAGTATAGGGCTTTGAAGCTTATAAAAAATTTAAATTTTCCATTGGACTTGATCACCTTCCAGAGCCACGATGGGGGAATGGCGGAAATATAGAACCTTTCCTCCTGTAAAACGTTAGGGTAGCGGGGCTTATGAAAAACGATTTTTGGTTTGGACGGCTTTCACTTCTTCTTGGGAGTTTTCACTTCTTCTTCGGCAGCTCTTGTTTCATTTGCTGGGGGTGGACGGGAGAACTAAGGGAAAGGAATGAAGGCACTGTAATTCCTAATTCATCTGCAGTATAAGGAAGTGCAGCCAGCCATTGCAGTTGCCAGGACTTCTCTGCTAGCCACGCTATTCATTACTCTTGTTGTTCAATCCTTTTGCTATGCAAATCCTCTCACATTCCAGGCACGTGGACTCCCTGGTGACATCTTTCTTTCTTTCAATAGAGAGTAAATATATACTGTTGCAAGAAGCATTAGTTAAAAGTTACGAAGGGGTCTTAGTTTTTAAGAGTTGTATTCTCCAGAGAAATCTAGTTAGTTAAATTTCCTTTGTAACTCAACAAAGCTTCTTTAATTGTTCTTTCCTTCCTATTTTCTGCGTTGTTGTTCCGGAAGGAGTCTTTTGTAAATACAAGTATTGGTTTTATTTATATAATCAATTACTGTTCAGTAGGAACCTCTGCTGCAGCAAGAAATTAAAGAGAATTTAATTAAAGAATGGTAATATAATCATTTACTGTTCAGTAGGAACCTCTGCCACAGCAAGAAATTAAAGAGAGTTTAAATTAATGAATGGTAAAGTTTAAATAAGGGTTTACACCCAAAAAAGGCTTAACCTGTAAGTGTGAGATAAAGGTATTAACCTCACAAGTATCTTAAGAAATTTCTGGTGAAATTCTAGTTTCTTATTTTTGTTTATAAATTAAAGTGCAAGTCTGATAGGGTGGAACTGAGTCTCATAAAAACATGTAGACAAACCCTTGGCCAAGGTGCACTAGCTACATGTAGTGCTTGTCAGTTCTAAGAATCCAGATACAGTCCTAGTCAGGAATTATACCAGTTAGCAGGCAGCTATAGGGTGTAATTGATTACGACTGTAGGGTCTTACACCAGTTCCAGCATGACTTGACGTAACCTTTCTCTTACCCTTGTGGAGGGCCGGGCCACTTCAGCTAGAAGTGAGCAAGGGGGATTGGAAACGATCTAAGGATGGGTGGATAAGCGCCCTGGTGATACCTTTTTCCCCTCTATGATTCAGAGAGAATTTAAAGATGAGCAAGTTTGCCAGATAACAAATGAAAAGTACATTCTAAACCCTTCATCTTTTTCTTTATATAGGAAATAGTTGCAAACGTATTTTCTGTTCATGTTTCCAAAGAACTGATGTTTATTTGTTCAATAAAGAATATTTTTCTTCCTACTCTGTCATTTTGTTTTATCACAAAAATGCATATGATAATGGCATTAGTTTTCAGATTCACTATTTTCTTTTCAAAAATAAAACTAGCTGTTACTTGCTTTTCTTGTTATTTAAGTATAAAACTAGCCGTTATATGCTTGAGAGATTTAAGTATGTTACAGTGAGTGCTAGGGCAACAAGTTACCCCATGTGTAGAGTTACCCCAGCTTGACGACTAGGGTAAACTAATCCTAGAACCTGAAGCAGTTCTCAATATGAGGGAAAAGCAATTGAGGAATAAGACTATTCCCGAATTCTTGATCAATGGAAGGGCCTACCTAAGAAAGATGTTATGTGGGAAGAAGAGAAATTCAACGATCCGAATCTGAAGTTGCTTAAGGGCAAGCGAATTCGAGAAGGGCAAACTGTCAAGAGGGCAAATTGTCATGCCCCCAATCTAACAAAGAGCCTAAAAAAGAAATTGTCTTACGATAGGATGACTTCACAATTTCTTCTCTTAATGTGATCCTACAATAATACAAAGTGATAAACACAGCAATCGACACATACACAATTGTTATTGGGAGGCGATCTAACTATCAACTAAGGCAGCGTTTTTTATTAATTAACGCTGCGATCCCAATGAAGCAGCGTTCTCTATTAACAAACTTCATAGTTTCCAACGGTTTATTCACAAGCAAAATACTAAAGGTCGCCACCCTTGGGAGAAGGATGTTCGTTGGAAAGGACACAACCCTTGATCCCATTGAGGAGATATATACAACCCACCATCCATTCAAGAAGGCATTGAACAGGAGAGGAGAATATAGAATACTGAACACCTAACAAATGATCAAATCATACTATAATTCGTAATATTCCAATTCATTGTGGTAATGTAGAGACTATTGTTTAGTTTTATATATGAATTTATATGTATATCTCTGTTATAGATTAATAAGCATTCAAATATACACAATAACACTGCAACAATCTATCACAAAGCAAAGGTGTAAGGAAGGAATCTGCATTGAGGGAGAATAGCTTTAGGGCACCCTGCTATAGTGGCAAGTAGGGAGAACAGCTATTAGAGCGCCCTATTACACTATGAAAGGGAGAGAACGGCTAAGAGCACCCTATTGTGATTTCCCCTCCAACCCCTACATCGAGGGACTGTTGATGCACCCAAAGATCTCTCTAGCCATGGAAGAATGGAAGGGGATTGCATGAAGGGAGAAAACAGTTGTCTTAAGGCATACCATGCCTCCTTATTCCAAATCTTCTATGAGTAAGATTCACATTCAAATCAAACATGTTGCATATTGATGAAAATTAGATTTGTTTCATAAATTGTGTCTACAATGTAACCTAACTTGATTCCAAGTTTCCAGAACAGGCTTGGCTAATCTTATTCTTAAGTAAAGAATGCACCCCTAACTATACCATATGCTTGTTTCAATTGGTTTTGTGAATTTAGGGCAAAATATAGAGTGGTCCAGCAAGGGGACATTACACGAACAAAAAGGTGACTTTTTTGCACGCTTTAAAATGTTTTTAAAATATTAAAATGAATATGGAGCAAAAAAAGAGAAATTAATATTTTATTCACCAAGAAAAGTTATAAAAGAAGGGAACTGTGAAGAGAAAAGGAATACCATTTTAATATCTACTAGTCGTTCTTACGAGATTTGATTGTTTAATTTCTTGAAGACGAAAGCCCTCTAGAAATAGCAGTTTCGGAGACAAAAACCCTCCTAGCTAGATTTGGTGATTTTGTCCTTAAGTCACAGCCATGCCTACAAATCATGATTTCCAGTTTGTTGTTGAATATAAATATTTTTAATGTGTTTTAATTTGCTGAAGGGTTTTGGTTATGCTTGCTTCAGATTTCAATTATTTTTTAAGAGTTTTTGTGGAGGCTAGGAGGAGTACGTAGCTTCTCCAATAAGCTGGTCATACTTTCCATATTAACCATACTATCTTCTACAGGCCGTGCCCCACAAGATATATCATATTTTAATCATTTATATATGTTAGATGTGTCTATTGATGTTGCTGATTTGATGACTGTACTGTTTGAAGGGATCATACCTGGTTGAAGGAGGGTGTGGGGAACCAGCAGTGAAGCACCTTCTTTCTATAGCTCAAATCACCTTGTTTGGAGGCACCCTACGGTTGCTTGATGATTCCAAGACATCACAAGGTGGACAAATGTAAATTTAACGAGTTTTCATGACTTTTGTACTTGTTGTACTAGTCATACCAGCAGCAAAAAACCTTTGTTTCAGGCCTGTTATGCCTGATTTATATTATCAACTTGATAAAATATTATTCCAGTGTGTGGGGGTCTGTTTAGTGGAGTCTTGGAGGGTGTTTCCAATAGTTTATCATGTTGATGGCGTGGTGTGCTTCTAGGCAATGGTTTGTGTGTAGTCAGTCAGTTTCAGTTTAGATTTGGGTAGTGCCATCAGCAGAACAAAGTATTATCAGAGCTACATCAGCTTGCTGCGTTAACTATTAGAGCTATACTCCAATTAGGTTAATGGTTTGATATTGTGGGGGTTATATTCCATGTTTAAACTAAGCCCTTGGGGCAATTTTATGTGCTCGCAAGAGTGGTATGACTTACGAGTCTTATCAGAATTATAAACTAATTGCTGCAGCAATTTACTTCATCAATTGTCAATTTGTAATGCATTTTAAATCAATGTTGTAAACCCCGAATGATAGTACCATTGGAGGCTATCTTTTGTATGCATATCACATTTTAAGATTGGATGGTTTACCACCATATCATTCAGCCCATTTTGGCATGAACAAGCTGGCATTATCGACCATTTTGGTCTGTGTCAAGTTTAAAAATTCTACCAACTGCTTGATTACATACATGTAGACTGCCAAAGATATGTTGATAGGCTGGCTATCCCACCTACATATCATTTTACATAGTCCATCATAGAGGTGTTAATTAGGCTAGCTCTATTGCTTGGGTGCTTTGGTTGGATTGCCACCATATTGTTGCACACCACCAAATGCTAAGAGGGGGGAGTGAATCAGCATATACAAAAACTTAATCTGAATTAACCTTTTTACTTATCATTCATTCAATATACTTTATGCATGAAAGTAAACAATTGAAATCACAAAAACAACCACACAAGAACACCAAGATTTTTACATAAAAAACCCAAACTAAGAAAAACCACGGTGAGAACTATATCACTATATGAATAACTGAGTTACAATGTTTAGGCCAGAGGTCAAGGAGCTCACTACCCCTAAGATGACTTGCAAGGCTACAGCGCACAACCTTAGGGCAAGATACAAAAGAAACTTGCACACACAAAGGATCATTACTTTAAGGCAAGATACAATACTCCAGATAAAAGGACATCAATAGGGTTGAACTGTAAAGAGCCGCATCCACTGAAATCATGATCATATTTCACAATTCAAAACCTATCAAAAACTGTCTTCATCATTGCTCTATAACAATTCTGGACCACTATACTGCTTTACATATGCTTCACACAACACACATAACTTCTTTGTGTCTTTGCACAATGATTCCATCCTTTATATATATCAACCAAAACTTCAAAGATATCAATTAGGTCAGCCTAATTAGATGTAACATGCAAATACATAATTGTCGGTCCAAAAGCAAACTCCAATACAATGCGGAAGGTAAAATGAGATGTATGAGGCTTCACACCAAGTTGGCATACCTTCCTATCCATCCTAAAACACTGCCCAAAGATCCACACACAACTGCATGGACCAAAACATTATAGGTCAAGTGCAAATGATACAACTGTCAAAGCACACCACCACAATTTTGCACAAACTTCAATGCAGACCACTAAGACTCTAAGAGTACTTGCGGATGCCCAAGATTGCATCAACAAATATCCACAACACTGAATAACCAAACCGCATCACCAAAATACTAGCAAGTATAGGAATGCAATGCAATCCTGTACACTGACATCGAAACAATCACTCTTGACTAAGCACCAACTGCGGATCCAAGAAACCAACACCAAAGCTCCAAAAACATCATGACACATCTTTATAAACCTTTGGAAGCAACCACAAATAGATTCTACACATCCACATAATCACATTGCTACTCCACTGTAACTGTAGTATACCAGACCACATACAGACCAAAGATTGTAACCAAATTGCTCATCCGGATCAATAAGTTTGACATCAATGACAACAAGAACTCATATTTGCAACACATATGCAGTAGGCTGGTTCAAGTTTTTACAATAATTTTTAGCAATTTTCACAAAGTTTTATACCCAAACATTTCATCAAACAGTTTGCATTTTTTTAGTCTAGTTATGTTATTGCAATTTGTTTAATAGAATATGCTATATGCTCATCACAACAAAACTCCACAAGTCTTAATAAATTGATTAATGATTTCATTTACACACATTATAATGTGTAATTTAAACAAAATATAACATTTCTTTGATTGCAAGTATTGCTGATATAGAAAATTCAACTCAGAAATTATATTTCAGTTTGTGGAAATAAAGATTTTAATATTCATATATGTCATTGCTGACTTGGAATGATCAAAAACCCCTGATAAATATTTTATTTGCTATCCTCGTTGCCATTCTTCTCGTGGTAGGGCAGTTGAAATGGGAGTAGTCACTCCTTTTTGAATGGTGGCACCTAGTTCATTGACTCCTAAAGCAGCGTTTTTCCCTTTCATCCAGTGATGGGCAGTTTTGACAGTGTTGAATTCTTCTTCTGATGCCACGTCACCCTTAGGTGTTCCCTTATATGGTTCAGGAGTCTCCCAAAAAGCTACAGCCTCCTTCATTATATACGCCAGCACTTTTAAAAAGGCTAGGATGGATCTCAAGCACTAGCAAAGGCTTTAAAAGTGTTCAATAATTCTCATCACTGTGAAAAACAAGTGGTACAACAGGACTAAAGTACGGTTGGGCATGCAGGCTCAGCATCAGTAATAATATATTTGAGATTTAAATCTTTACTGGTGCCCACTGCACTATATTAACTAGTATTTCCTCTTTGCACACACAACACAATGATTCCTACTTCATTTGCACATGCTGCAAACAAATTTGCTATTTGCCTGCAAATCTCAAAAAATTTGTACCTGATACCCTGAAGCTTGCAACTATAAACAAAAATTCATCAAATCTCCGTTTGAGCACAACTGTGAATCTACCATAATTTTGATTCGGGAAAAATCTTTCATCCTCAAAACCAAATACCTCTAGGGTTTTCGTCCTAGGGTTTGTAGCTGAAGTTGCAGTCCAACTTGAAATGAGAGAAATTAAAAATGTCCAAGATGTGCAAATGAGCCCTTTATTCCTCTTTTATAACTTCCCGGGAACTTTCGAGAAGTTATAATTTTATATTCACCTTTAATAAAATAATCACCTTTTGGCCCCATAAAGTGATTTTATTTCATTTCCGCTTTTCAACTTAATCACTTTATAAAACTAATTGAATAAAGTCACTCGCAACAACTCAAGGTAAATTTAATTAATTAAAAATACTCCCTTAATTAATTCTCCAAATTAACCTACGGGAATAAAATAGGCTAATGCCATTTTCCTGAATGCCTAAGGCAAAGGAAACGTTACACCATATCATTTTGTGATTGCATTCATTTAGATTAGCTGTGTGATTGGAGGCACCATATGCTCTCATCTTCTAGGTGATCAGAAAGTGTTGAGACATTGTATTTACATCTTTATATCGCAAAAATCAAAAAAAAAAGTAGTCTGAGTTGTTACAGCATTGGTACTGAATGTGAAACCAGTTAAAGGAAGGAATAAGTGTTATTAGATACATTTTGTGACCAAACTCCAATTAGAAAACAAACAATTAGTAATGTATTGAGTCCTTCAGTTATGATGGCATAATTACCAACCTATTGCTCACAGCCATGAGGTTGCTTTGCTAGTTTTATAGAGGTTTTCCTTTTATCGTTTTAATGAAGTCTCTGGAAACAATGGATATGATCCCATGTGTATAAAGCATAACATAGAATATCATATAAATCATGTTGATTATTTTTATTTCCAGATGCACAAGTATCCTACTGTAAATGTTACTTCTCTTCTTCACCCAATCCTAACAAACAAAATTCAAGATAAAGAACAGGAAATAGAAAAAAGCACAATCCATAGCTGCAAATGAGCAGAGTGCATGGATATTATTCATAGTGTCTATACATGCAGATAAGAGAATAAATGCTAGGGATAGAATACCCATAAACTTTAATAGGATGGCTAAAAGTGTGACTGTAAGAGACCATAAATTTCATCTAAACAAGAGAAAACATCAAATATCCTACTACCTTCTTCCAAATTTGACCACCTCGCCCATACAAGAATGCCGATAAAACTCCAAGCACAGCCCCTGCATACTCTGCTAAGACTGCCCTGAAAAATTAAAGAATAGAGCGAATATTGTAAGGAAAATGTATCAAATGTCTAAGCATACACCTTCACAGTGTTGTAAAGAAAACAAGAAAACAACTGAATACAGAGAGTAGCTTCAATTGAAAATTCCAAGCAATCATGGGCAAATCAAAACATATGTATAATCCTTTCTCAGTTTTGAATAACCCATGATTACAAATAGGTGATCCTTTTGGAATATGTATTTTTGTGGCATTAATGTATCATGTTTGATCAAACATATCCCAATCCACTCAGAGGGAACTAAGTTATCTAGAAAACTATAGTTGGAATCATACATGGAATACTCGCAGAGTACTCGGCGTGTAATTACGCCATTAACTCGCAGAGTTTTTGGGAAATTTTGGCGAGTTTTTCACAAGAACTTGGCGAATCTCTAGCAAAAACTTGGCTGCATAAAAAAAAGAGGCCCAAACACATCAAAAAATTATCTAATTTTTTTTTTCAAGTCAGTCTCATTCTCTTCATCAGAATATTCATGTATATATTGACAAGATGTTTAAAAGTGGTTTCAGATCTCTAGGAGTTATAATGCAAATTCTAGGTTTTAGAAGATCTTTTAAATTTTCAGACTATGTCAAATTTCAGTAATCAGTAGGCCCCTATCAACATTCTCTTGCTCTCTCTATCTCACTCACTTTATCTACCCCAAATTTTAGACCTATCTATCTCCCTATCACTCTTTCTCTATCCCCTCTCTCTATCAATCTCTATCTCACTCTCTCCTCTCCCCCAAGATCTAGACCTATCTCTCTACCCCTCTCTCTCTCATCCTCAGACCCCCGCAAGGGGTGCTACCCTCAACCTCATTTTGGCGAGGTGGAGGAGCCACATTGGACTTGTAGCACTAGACCCTCTAGTTCTATCTCTCCCCTGGTTTTCATTAGAGCTGGGAAGAGGAAGATGTAAAATGTTTTGATGTAGTATTTACTTTTAGTTTTACAAAAACAATTTGCTATTTCATTTTGTTTTAGTCTATCAGCATTCCACAAGAGGATGCCATTTTGTACCCAATTTGCATTAAAATCAATCAAATATATCTAGTACTCAGCTTGTTTCTTTTGTGTTCTCATTTATTGACTCATTAGATGCATATCCTCATTGAATTTTGCAAAAAAAGTGCATTTCTAATTAAATTTAAGCAATTTTTAAAGTTGCCAAGTTTTTTGCCAAGTTTTCACCGAGTTTTTTTTTCGGGCCTTGGCGAGTTTTTGCTTTTGGCGAGTAGTTCAACTATGGTTGGAATAATATAAAGAGTTGTATAAAGTTTATGAATAATAAGTTTTGAATTACTCAGAAGAATATCATCATGAATAATCATAATGAAATTGAACTGATTTCCTCTGCCTAATTTGTTCGACACCTTAATATAGAAATATTCAGAATAAAAAGCTAATGACATATGTGGAAACTCTTGAAGTGAAAGTGTAGAATCCAGGTAAAGTAGACTGCCTTAAAATATCAAAGGAGTGACGCCATGGGTTCCATAAGATGGACTTTTACCAGACATTGTCTGCAATTGCTTTTGTTATTATGGTTGAGCTATCAAACAAATGGTAAGCCCTTTCTTTGGAGCTTCTTCAGGAAAAAATTGGAAGAAAGTCCATGTTTAGGGAATTATTTATAACAAAATTGAAAGTACTTCATTTTGAGTGCTCGTCAAAGGAAATATTTATAAAAAGATCTTTATACATTATCGTTGCACTTAAATTCTGAACACAAACATTGGAACATGCAATGCATTTGGCATGTACGAACTGTGATATTATATTGTAGCTACTAAAAAAATTTGAAACTACAATTTTTAAACAGCTAAATTATCATGCCAAAAGCCTCATTTTGAAATGTAACACGTGTAAAATTTGCAATGTTCTTCTAAGATCAACTACATTGTTTGTTTCAGCTATGATGTTGTAAATCTCCCTACAATACGCATCATCAGGGAAAGAATTAAATCCAACATTGGAACCTAAGCACGTTATACAGTTGATCCCACAAGAACATTGCAAAACAAAACACTGTGATCAAATTACTCTTAAATTGAAGAAACCTAAGATTATAAATATTAGAAAAAGCATTAATTTGTGAAAAATCAATTATAAGACATGAACCACTGTGGCACTAGTAACAAGAATATGCCATTATCCATTACTTAATCCAGAAAATCTGACCATAAATGAAGTATTATGTATTGAAAGATGTACAAGATTTTCACGGGACATATTAATCACCCTAGAATCCAGTCCAAACTATTTCATACAGTCTACTCTTCAATTATAATCATTCCATTAATAAAAATTGAAACAATATATGACAAAAACACCATTTACAGATACGTCACAACACACATATAACAGTTAAAACACATATTATAGAAATTCAAAAGAGCCCTAAAAAAGATTTTCAAACCTTGCCAGAGAAACTTAAAACTCAACTACCTTACTGGACCACAAGATTCAAGTCCCTTCCCCCATAGTAAGAAATATAGTGCCGTTATTCCTCCATTAATTACTGAAGGCACCACCTGAAAGAAATCATTCAAGTATCAAACATGGCTGCAGTCAAATTTAAGCAAATTTGTATCATAAAAATGTTAACTCCAATTTTATCACAACGTACATATATTTTTTATAAAGTATTTTCACAAAAAAACCACCTATGCAGATATTCAAAATGACTTGCCAACCTGCGAAGTAGACAGAGGTCGGCCTTTCCATGGTTTCTGTAGCACTAAAAAGATCATTGTTGATGAAAGTATACAAATAAACATGAACACAATAACTGAGACACCAGTCTGGGACAAATATTGGTATGTTGCATAAACAGACCACAGACGCATGAATCTCCCAAGTATGTGGATCACTTGCAAGGGAGTATACCTGCAATCAAAATATTATACAGACCAATGCTCAGAATTTTAACAATTTAGTTGAATTAACATATCCTAGTTGTAGGTTATTGCAATAGTGGCACATAAAGATCAGATCCCATAAAACATAACATATTTAACTGAAATCGTAAACATAAGCCTTCAATTACTTAACACAAATAGATGTGTGGGATGTAATTGGTTAATCCCACAATGGTAAGAATTGTGATACAAGGGGTGACTTATAAGGTATAACAACACTCTAAAAGTTTTGCCAATAAGGAAAGAGGCTAAAGATTCAAAAGTCCAAAGCAATGGAATATATCAACCGTTCCTCCCACTTGCTAACAAAAGTTAAAAGGTGTTTCTATGCTAGGTAAGTCTCCTTAACTCCTAATTATTACCAAGTCACATGAGGAAAATTATCATTTGAGTAATGACCGCTCATGGAGGTCACTTTAGCACCACTCAAAACACAAACAGGTCAAGTCGCACAAAGAATAGAGTAATATTCTTCTCTCCATGATTTACTTGCATGCCATGGTCATTGAAAATCAAAGGTTGAACTTTAGTTTGAAAACCTACTATATGGGCTAATAGAATATAATTGTCATCTACAACCAATCAAAAAAAAATTTTAAAATGGCAATGGTAATCCTGAGGAGTGTAAATGTGTTTGTATTATCCAAAGTCCTTGACATGCTCAAGAATAGGTATCTTTGTTGCACTCTTATAGTGTTATAAATATCACTCATTCCATCTCTTGCAAAATTGTCCAACAATCTCCCCCTATAATGTCATAACCAAAAAGCCACCATATCTAGTAATCTCAATATCTCAAGTTGTTGGATCAAAAGATATCTGCACAAAGACAAGAACTAAGCTATGGGCATAGGGCAGATGCTTCCTACTGTGTCCTACTAACCCCTTGGCATGAAGAGTTTTTGCATTGGCCTATTTAGTGACATAATGCAAATGTTGTGGTAAAGAGCTTAGCTAATGTTTGTCCGACTATAATGGCTCGATATTTTCCAGGCTCCTTCTTGACTCAATATTTATAGATGATGGGTATCGTACAATATGTTCAAAGGGGAAAGAAACTGAAAGTGATTATAGAGCTTAAAAACAAGGACCATAGTTCCTATTAGAATATTTAAATATATTTTAATCACCTATATTTAGTTCCTTGTTTAATGGTCATTTAGCTTTTCAGTTAATTAGCTTTTAAGCTTTATTTAGCATTTAGCTTTTTCTTTTTAGTTAATTAGCTTTTAAGCTTAATTTAGCTTTTAGCTCTTTAATCTTTTACTTTAATGTTATGTTCTAATTATAGAACATCGTCTTGTAACCTCTATATATAGGTGTGTATATCGTTCAATCTAATCATCCGATTATTGAATCATTCATTCAATTTATTTTTCATGGTATCAGATCATGGAAATTAAAAATTTCGAAATTTTTTGTTATTAAAATTTTTCGAAGTTTTTATTAAAGAGATTTTTTATAAACTGTTTAAAAAAGAGCAGATTTGTTTTGCAAGTTGAAAATTTTCCTAGGGTTTCTGCAATTTTCGACTAGGGTTTTGACCCTTCAGTTCAAGTTGAAATATTATTCTGGTTACAGATTCTTGGTGAGTTTTTTGAAACCTCAACTGGGTCATCGTCAGATTTTTCTGGGTGCATCGTTTTTCGTGCCTCGATTTTTGAGCCATCTGATCTGCATTCTGTTTTCAGATTCTTGGTGAGTTTTTAGAGAGTTTTTCTAGGTTGGTCTCAGATTTTTCTGGGTGCCTCATTTTCCGCACCTCGAATTTTGTGCCACCAAATTTGCCTTGGAATTTAAAAACAGTTCACAATTTCTGCTATTTTTGTGGACGTTGGGATTTTTGCTGTTTTTTTTGGACGCCATTTATGCTGTTTTAAGTGTGCAGAAAATTTTAATTTTTGGGTTTCTTCCAAACCTCAAAATTCGTGCCTTGGAATTTGTGCCAGAATTCTCCTATAGGGTTTCAGTTTTTTCAGCAGCTACTTCTATTCTGATTTTTTTTTAAATCAGGTTCTTCTGTCTCTTGCTTTCACTCAATTGACCTTGATCAACCTCGATTTTTGTGATGGCATCATTAACCAACATCATGTTGGAACACAGTCAGAAGTTCAACGGCCGCAACTACAACACCTGGAAACAACATATGCTTACCATCTTTGAGCATCGTTGCCTTGATCAGCTTGTTTTGGACAAGGAATCTCGTCCTACAATAGCAAGTGATGATCAAGACAAACATGATGTGAAGAATCGAGAGGCTGTCATGCTTATCAAAAAACTCTCTGTCACAGATGATCAACTCCCACAGGTGCCTTCAAGTAAAACAGCAAAAGAGATCTGGGATCTTTTGAAGGATCTTCATGAAACGTCCGACAAGAGCCGAGCTTCTTTCTTTCTAAAGAATATGTTGTTTTCTATCATGATGGATGAGAAGTCATCTATCCAGGCACATCTTACGAAGATCAAGGACATCTGTGATCAGTTAGAAGCTATAGGCCGAACCATGGTGGAAGAGGATATGGTAGTGATCACACTGAAAAGCCTTCCCAGATCCTACAAGCATTTCATTGATACACTCAATATCTCCTCTACTAGTGTTGATTTGAAGTTTCCTAATCTTTGCAACAAGCTGCTACAACAGGATCGATGGAAGCAGCAGTTTGGAAGCAGCACTAGTTCATCCACTGAACAGGCTTTCACAGCCTCAACTTCGCATAAGTACAAGGGTAAAGCTCTGTCCTTCCAGCAGAAAGGACAAGGTCAAGGTCAATCTCAGCAGTCTTCCAAAAAGAAGAGCTTAAAGTGTTCCTACTGTCATATATATGGCCATTTGGTGAAAGATTGCCGGAAATTGATAGCATCCCAGCAATCCAAACCAGGGAGGGTCCAAGCAGAAAGCCAATTCTGCCACGCATCCTGATCAGAAGGAATCTGCCTTATATGCGTTCATGGCCCAAACCTCCTCTGATGATGTTCAATCATCAGCCTGGTACATTGACTCTGGAGCCTCTCAACATTTCACACATCGTCGGGATTGGTTTACAGAGTACATGCCTTTCACTGATTCAGTGATCTTTGGTGGAGGCGAAGAGTATACTGTTGTCGGCAAGGGCAACGTTCAGATTTCATCTGGTGGGAGGGATTTAATATTCCTCAATGTATACTTTGTACCTGGTATGAAGCTCAACCTACTGTCAGTCAATCAGATTATGCAGCATTCACCACAGCTGGATGTCGTCTTCGGGTTGCACAAGTGCAGCATTGTTGACAGGGAGACTCGCACTACAGTTGCAGTTGGTATTGAGGATCATGGTCTTTATAGACTTGTTGATTCTACTGGTTCTCAGGAGCTCGCCATGGCAGCTAGGAGTACTTCCATCAGCACTCTTTGGCATCAGCGATATGGGCATCTCAATGTCCACTATCTCTCTCAGTTGGTTCGAGAGGATCTAGTCGTAGGATTACCTGAGATTCAAACTCAAAATCATGGAGTCTGCGGAGCGTGTCAAGCTGGGAAGCAACATAGGACTCCGTTTTCAGATGGAGATGCTTGGAGAGCATCCAAGGTCTTGCAACTCGTTCATGCAGACATCTGTGGTCCCATGAACACTCCATCAGTCACTGGACATAGATATTTTCTATTACTTGTTGATGATTTCAGCAGGCGCATGTGGGTTTATTTTCTTAAGCAGAAATCAAAGGTGTTCACCATGTTTCAAACGTTTAAGGCCTTAGTGGAAAAAGAGTCTAGCTGTCAGATAGTCACTCTTCGGTCCGACAATGGAGGGGAATTTTGTTCTACAGAGTTCACCAACTTTTGTGCATCACATGGCATTAAGCATCAGCTTACCACACCTTACACCCCACAGCCAAACGGTGTTGTTGAGTGCAGGAACCGTACAGTCACTGAGATGGCTCGGTCTATGTTGGAGCATAGAAATGTTCCAAAACACTTTTGGGCGGAAGCAGTCTTCACTGCAGTCTACCTTCTAAACCGGTCTCCCACAAAGGTCGTTAAGAAGATGACTCCAGAGGAAGCTTGGTCTGGCAAGAAGCCCAAAATCAATCATTTGAAAGTTTTTGGCTCTACAGCTTATGTTTGGATTCCAGATGCCACGTGCACCAAACTGGATCCAAAGAGTCAGAAATTGATGTTCATCGGCTACAGTGACAACCACAAGGCATATCGGCTGGTTGATATAGACACTAATCACCTCATATTCAGTCGAGATGTAGTATTTGATGAAGAAAGAGGGCCTTTTCAGCCTTCCTCTCCTGATTTGAGCATTGAGGATCACCCTCCAAAGGTTGCAAGTATGGGTGTTCGTCTTCCCTTAGCTCCATCTAATGGGAGGGATTTAGTTGACTCTGAAGTTGTGGGGTCTCCCAGGCATGACATTACACCCCCCTGACTTTCCTCAAGATCTTCTCGATCCACATCCAGAAGAGCTTGCTCCAGATATTCCAGGCACTCTTCATCCTGCAACAGATGTTGGTACTTCTACTCTCCGGCCTAAGTGGTGGGCCAAGACCATCAGTGATCTTCATGATGATGAGCTCATTGAGGGTAGATCAGTTAGAGGTAAGAGCAAGCAACACACAGTTAATTTTGCTCTTATGTCCAACATTCACAGTATTTATGAGCCTCAAACATATACAGAGGCTAAAGGTGTACCTGAATGGGAAAAGGCTATGGCAGCGGAGCAACATAGTCTTCTGAAAAACAACACTTGGGTATTGTCCGATCTTCCTCCAGGAAAGAAGCCCATTGGCTGCAAATGGGTGTGTAAAGTCAAGTATAAAGCTAATGGGAGCCTTGATAAGTACAAGGCTCAGTTGGTGGCAAAAGGGTTTTCACACAAGGAGGGCATCGACTATGAGGAGACATATGCTCCCACAGCCAAGATGAGTAACATTAGGCTTGTCCTCGCTCTCTCAGCTCAATTTGGATGGACAGTCCATCAAATGGACGTCAAGAGTGCCTTTCTCAATGGTGATTTGCAAGAAGAAGTCTACATGACGCAGCCTCCAGGTTTCAAGGTTGCCGGTAAGGAACACCAGGTATGTAGACTAGTCAAAGCACTCTATGGCCTCAAACAGGCTCCTCGTGCATGGTACATCAAAATTGATAAGTACTTGATTGATCAAGGCTTTCAGAGGAGTCCTTTAGATCCCAATTTGTATGTCAAACATACTAGTGATGATATTCTATTTCTAGTAGTCTATGTTGATGATCTCATCATTACTGGCAATCTAAGTCACCAAGTTCGAATTCAAATTCAAATTCGGCAACCATAAAATTCGGATGAAATTCGGCAAGGGTAAAAATTCGGAAAAAAAAATCGACATTAAATTCGCCTTGTAGAATTTTTATTTTTTTTAAATTATAATTTATTAATCTTAAAATTTAAAATAATATTATATTTAAGTTGATAAGTTTAAAAATTAAATTTAGATATTTAAATATGTTTAGTTATTATTAAATACCAATATTAAAAAATAAAATAAAACAAGTAAAGTAAAATAATATTAAGTTTATATATATTAAATTTTAATAAAATAATATTAATTTTTTAATAAATGTAAATTATTCAAATATAAAATATATGTTTTAAAAAATTTTAAACTATAGAAAAGTTTTAAATCAACTACATATAAGAAAACCTAGAATTCTTCAAAAGAAGTCGCATCAGGAGAGAGAGCAGTGGGAATGCAACGGGAGAGAGAGCAGTGGGAACACGACGGAGAGAGAGCAGTCATGGAACGAATGAAAGCTAAGCCGAGAACGAACACTACCAAATCTATTGCCCGGCAGCCATCGCGAATTCGAGCAGACTGATCCCGTGGTGGCATGTCGCGTAAAACATGTTGTCACGCCTTGAAAAAATATGTTGTGCCCTAGCCGTGAGCAAGAGGAATTTTGTTTTGAAAAAACCTAGTACAAAGTGCTCCGTACGAATTTAGCAACGAATTTCAACGAACTTTATACATTTTTTTAATGTTCACCGAATTTCGAACTTCAACCATGAAATTCGGCGAACCCGGTGACTTAGGCTGCAATATCCTCAATAGAAGCCTCAACAAGCACCTCGTCCATAGTGATAGGATCAAGTTGTAATTGTGAGGAATCTACCCCCAATGACCAACCAACCTCTTCGAACATGTTTGAATGCTTTTTGCAGTTTCAAACTTCATTGTCATGTAGCATGTTTGATTCTTGTGCAAGGTTCCTTGCCTCCAATGAGGTTTACATCTAACAGTAAATTAAAAGTTTGGTGATTAGCTTCTAAGTTCCATCTACATTTTTCCATCAAAATGTGATGAAATTGAACTTTTTCAGATGTTGTAATCCGAAATCATTTTTCCATGACATCGCTTGGTGCTAATGAGTTTTATTTTGGTGGATTCCTATTATCTTTTTCAGTTGGCAGGTTGCATGGAATAGAAATGAGGAAAAGAGAGGAAAACATCATCTATGAACTGTGTAAATACTGTTGACAAATTGTTGACTGGGAATAAAAGTCCCTGTTTGATCTTGAAGGTTCTCTTCTAGATGTCTTCAATCCAGATTCAATAATTAAGCCAGATAGAAAATTTTGAGGTTGACTTCGGTGAACAACTTTGTTCTATGAAAATTCTCAAAAGATCATCAATGCAAGGGACTGATAGCTATTCATCATTTGATTTTATCGAGAAGCAATCAATACATATGAAGAGTGCTATACTTTTTGAAGCTATCATAATTGGATTGCAAAAGGATTATCAACCTGTTAAATAAATCATGTGTACACCAGCTCCTCTGCTTGTAACTAGACTCCATTTGCATTATTCTATTGAATAGATTAATGTTCATGTAGACCGTTTTGACAAAGGCGAATAGAGAACCAGACCTATGTTATGTTGATCTCTGACATATCAATAGTACCCCACCCCAAGTCCAAAATACAGGAAACCTGCATGAAAATGTTTCCTTGTATATGCAGCATATCCAAAAACAGACAGGACTTATTGACGAACCCATAAAGAAATCTGTAAAACTGACCTACTGGTAGGTGTAGGAATGTGTGCAAAAGAACTAGAAGAAGTCCATAATACTATCTTGAAATCCACAGCTGAGAATCAGGCAAATGAGAAAGATCAAGAAGAAAATGCCCCTAAAATGTTTATGGAAACAAAGACAACAATGAAGATGGATGCTGCAACTTTCTGGCCAATGATAAATATAAGTAGGAAATGATGAGCTTCTGAATTCAAGTTCATGAAATAAGAAGTGAGCTAAACTTTTTTTCAGGGCACGTTAGGATTCACTAACTTCTTGATAACAAATTAAGAAGTGAGTGAGCTCGGAAATGTCTTTGAAAGACTAACGAAACTTGCATGCTCTGTAAGTATTCACAAGGAGAAACAAATGCAGGACTCTAGATTGCACTCTTAATCATTCCAGCATAGAATTACACGATATCGTTTGAAGTTATTTTAAGAAAATGTGTTCTTTTATAGAATCATTTTAAACTGGTCATACTTCCAGATGAAGTCAATTTTCTTTCAATACAAAAATAACTAAAATGGAGCTCATGAGCTATTTTTGATAACGGCGAAAATCTATTTTAACTTAACCTCATAACTGTTAAAAAGAAATGGAACATGAAGGGTCAAACTTTATGGAATGTTAGTAGAATTGATTTAGCCCTACTTATTTAACAGCACAAATCAATCATAAATTATCCATAACGTAACATCTCAAACAGCAGCACAGTAATGTTTTTAACATAATTGGATTATTCGCTTCTTCCACCAAATTTTTCGCCCAGGCAAAATTAGGATTGTGTGTCATTCACAAAACCTAAATGAAGTCTAACTAGTAACATACATTGGTCCTCAACACTGCACGCGTTTGGTCAAAAAAAGGCTTAACCTTTCATTTAGCATATCATAAAGCATGAATAATTAAAAATCCTTTAAGGTGTAGTAAAATTCCAATTGAGCGACAAACAACGGTTTTTCAATTGACGTGCTGTACAATGTGCAGAGGCAATATGCGAAAACTCAAAAAGATTAAAAATTATAATTTAAAAAAAAATCAAAAAACTCGTGAAACGATTCCCAAGCAGATTTTTTTATAACACGATCATCTAACAGAGTAGCTACCCGTAAACAGCAGATCCGTAACGTTGATTTCTTTTGAGCATCCGACCCTCCCCTGAGATCGCGCCATTTTCTAGAGCTTCTCCGGGGGGCATCATTTTCAAACTTAGGCCCTAACTTCAAATATCTGTTTACAATTTACAGGGGACTATCCAGCTATCAACTCAGGGATTTAATTTTTCATTGAAAGTGGACCAATTTAACCACTATTCGTAAGACTGCTTAAACGATTTATCCCTTAAGTAGCAGTACCATGGAGCCTCTTAAAACTTCGCACGTCTTGAATTTCTAAGAGCTTTTACAACAAGGGGTTTCATAGATTTTGCAGTAGTAAAATTTAAAGTTTGAAAATTTAGGAAGTTGGTAATAATTTTTAGCAATGGTGGATGTTAAACATTTTTGGTTTTTTTTTTAAGTTTGAGAAATATATATATTTAAAAAAAAAAAAAAATTAAAATTATCTTTAAATTTGTTGGTAGAAATTTCAAAAATAGAAGATTGACATGTGGTCACAAGACCTTCCATGTTAATGGAAGAAATTTCAAAACTAAAAAATACAAGCTTTTTTTCAAAAAAGATTGTAATCTATTCTAAGCATTAAAAAAAAAAGTCCCATTAAAGACCATGCTCCACCAAAAAATGGTACCTGAAGCAAACTTCATGGAGTTGCTTCCTTATTCTATTATTTAGTGTAGAATAGTATTCATCATAGTTGTTGTCAAGCAACAATGACCTAACACTAAGCCTTAAGGAAATAGGAAGATTGGATACCTTTGGATTCTTGGCATTATATTCAAGGAAGAGAACAATTGTTGATTTGATATCTATAAGTTGCACAAAGTATTGAGATGTTTATTCTCTCAATTAAAAAAAAAACCTTCATTAAATTATATTAAGAATTGTACTTTGAAATTGGTCAAATACTTTAAATTAACACAAAATTATAAGACTTCAACCCCAAAAAAATAAAAAGGCATGTACATCAAATATAGGGCTTTAACCCCAAGAAAAAAATGAATTGGCATCTAGGCCAACTATAGTGTTTCAACCCAAAAAAATTAATTGACATATAGGCCACAAGAGAATTAAAAATGCTAACAAATAATACTTCAACTCTAACTCCAAGTAAATAGATATAAGTATTAACATGTTATTAAATGAGGGTAATCATTATGGGTTGGGGGTCTGGCTAGATTGGCAAGAGCTTCCTATAGTAAGCACAAGGTCACGAGGTCCAATCTTCCCCTAGCCCACGTGGTATCGAAGGATGTGTCACACCAGCATCATTGGGCACATTAAAAAAATTATCAGGAGCATTGCAATTTATAGGAGGGCTACCTGATTCTTGCAAACTTGAAAAAATAAAAATAAAATAAAAAATGAGGGTGATCATTAACATAGTCTTGAACATGGCTCGAGGGCGATGGCTCTAGTTTGTGATGATGTTTCTCGCTAGGGCACCCATGCCCTAGCCAATCTTTTTGTACATGTGTGTGCTTGTTTCCAAGAGTTTGTATGGGGCATCTGCATGGTGTAGTGTAGGGAGAGGAGCGTGGGGTTTGAGATCTTTTCATTCACTGGGGGTAGTGGTGATCATGTTGGTGGCGTGTTGGATGAGATTTTGGTGTGGAGTTGTTGGTTGGGAGTTAATTCGTTTGTATTTTGGTGCTAATGGGTGGAGCCTCTTCTCCCTTAGGTTTGAGCCTTTTTACCCTCAATTGTGTGAGGGTTTTGTGTGCTTGTTCTTTGTGTTCAACGCCTTTGCATGGATGCCTAATGTGGCTTTTCTAGTAATACCAACATGTCATTCAAAGATGCAATGATAAGAAATAGTCCTTTGTGCATGTGGGAGAATCCCATTTTTGGCATGATTGGTACAAACATGGATGAACATTCTTCTCGAGTAGGGGGCTTTAGGCCAACGAAGGTAAATGGATGCTTGGCTAAGAGTGATAATAGGTCAATCATTGTAAGTCCTCTGGAGTCTATTGGGGAAGATATTGATTATTTGTCTAATCATGTCATGATATGTAAGTTCATGGGGATTCGAGTGTCTTTGTCTTTTTAAGAGTCATGGGCTCAACATACATGGAAATCGAAGGGTGAAATAGAAATGATGTTGGTTGTTAATAGTTATTTTTTGGTAGTTTTTTCATGCATGTCTCCCAAAATTAGGGCTTTTGAAGGGGGGCCCTATTTTTATAATTATGTTGGACTTTTCATCAAGTTATGGCATGTTGGTTTCAAACCTATAGAGGAACTTTTGTCAAGGGTTCCAGTTTGGGTGAGACTTTTGTAGTTCCCTTTGTCATGTGGAGTTTTGTTAAATCGGATTTTGTGTGTAGGACAAAGTTGGAGGGTGGTCTTGGTTTGCAACATGCAGGTATGATCGGTTGTGCTCTGGCTGCTAAGCTCTTTTAGAGATGGTGTAATAATCAGTACCAAAGATGGGCTAAAATCCTCAATATAAAATATTTGGGGGGAGTGGAGGGAAAATAAGTTCCTAGGTGTGATATGCAGGGAAATGGATCTATGAGTTGACTATTTTTTTTTATCGGTAATCACTTTTGACTGGAGCTACGAACCAGTGGGGCCACATCGGGGGACCCCATACCTAGATACATTTCTTGTATGATGAGGCATTAACACCTCCATATATATTATTTTTAAATCATCTCACCTTATCACTCTAGTCATCCTTATCACTCCATGCACACACCTTATCTCTCCAATCATGCTCCTTATCACTCTGCCAGCTCTCCTTATCTCCATTTGATCACTCCTTATCACTCCATATCACCTTATCACTCCACATATACTCCTATCACCTGGCAGGGCTCTAGATCTCAAACCTAGCGGGGTATCACGAATCGCAAGTACATCACAACACTTGGTATTAACACCAGTTCATGGGAAGGAAGACCGATGTATGAACTACTGCATGAGGAATGAATACCATCACGTCTCTCGTGTTAACCAGACCATCAACAACATCAACATCCACATCAGAAGGTCATGAACACTCTTCCACAACAAGCAATCAACGAGCACATACCTGCACAGGCCATCGAAACAACACATTGAGCACATTGAAAGGTATGAGGATTCGAATCGGAGACCTTTGTATCAATACAGAGTTGCAACGATCATTGCACTACGGGATCAACCCCGATCTATGATCTAACTTACTCTTAAGAGAGGAGTACAATTAATCAAGCAAGGTCTATTTTGAATTTGCAACAAGGGTGTTGAAGCTTTATTTTGGAAGGATTCATGGGATGGATTTCCTCATATTCTCTCCCAATTTCCTCATTTGCAAGCTCTTTGAAATAGGTTCTTGACGATGGATGGAGTAGAGCTGAGGATTTTAAAGTGACCATGAACTTGGGGCACGTAGAAGTGGCTAGATGGAAAGAACCACATGAGTTGCCTCCTAGAGGATCAATTGAAGATCGACATGAGCTTGTTGGAATATTGGCTAATAGAATGTGTAATTCACTCAAAGGAGAAAATATTTTTCTTGGGGCCTTACCTGAAGGGTAAGTTTACGATGGCTTTGGGATATCAGGAACTTGACATGTTGGCTTTTGGCAAGGCAAATGTGTCTTGGGAGAAGCAAGTTTGGAACAAAATGGATTGGCCCATGTAATTTCTTCTTGTGGTTAGTTGTGTAGAACAAATGTCTTACCTGGGAGAATCTTCAGAAGAGAGGATTTTAGGGGCCCTCTATTTGTGTCTTGTGTGGGAGAAGTGAGGAGACTTTCTCTCATCTCTTTTTCTAGTGTTCTTTTACCAGGGATACGTGGCACTGGTGGTGGGGAGTTTAGAAGTATGTCTGTGTTCATGTCAATTTTTTATTGATTTTTGGAATAGTTTGGACCAACCTCCTACCAAGACTTCTTTCCTTCAGGTGGCATGGGGTATTGGGCCCTTTTTTATTATTTGGCAATTATGGTTGGAAATAAATCGTAGGATTTTTTAGGATAAGAGGATGTTGGTGGAGAAAATGTGCCTATGGGTTGCACACATGATACAAGAAACTTTGATGGATAAATGTGATCTTTCTGAGGAAGTGGATATTGGAGACTTACATGTTGTTCATAAATTCAATATTTTTGGTGAGAAGCTTAGCGATGGCCTTTCGAGGGGACAATAGGTTTGAGGTCGTCACGCTATGCAGAAGGCTCAACAACATGGAAAGTGGTCTCCTCCTCCTATGGGGACCCTTTAAATCAATATTGATGGGTCATCTAGAGGTCATTTGGGGCATGTTGGAGATGGAGGAGTTGGTTGGGATAGCTTTCACAATGTTATCTTTTTATTTTCAATTTATAAGGGCCATCAGACCAAAAACCATATTGAATTTCTTGTTGTTCTCTTGGTCCTTGAAAGAGGACGTGCTCTTGAATGGAGTAAGATTATTTGTGTCTAGTTCCTGAGTTGTTATGGAGGTGTTGAATAGGTAGAGGATGGATGATGTTGATTGGCATTTGGCTATGGTGGGACACCAAATTCTTCATATGAAAGAGTTCTTCGAGTATCGAGTATGTCTCCTTTTGTTATGCTCCATGAGATTGGAATAGGGTAGCGGATTGTCTGGCCAAATGGGATTTAGAAGGATTAGATGGTTGGAACATTGGGAATTGGGGTTAGTTGTCCCCGAGTTATACTCAAGACTTGGAGAAGTTTCTTAAGGAAGATATGGAAGCTTAGTGGACTCACTTTTGGGATTGCTCTTTAGTGGTTTCTAGTTCAGTTCTCTTTGTTGGGCTTGTGGGCCTATGTTTTGTACATTTTCCCTGATTTAATAAATTTTTACCCCTTTTTCCAAAACATAATCATGAACATATCTTATGGAGCAAAGTTAAGAACAGACTCCCAATCAAATGTAGTCTTAAAAAAATTAAAAAAATTAATAAAAAACAAGTGTGATCATTAACGTACTTATGAACATAGCTTATGGAGCAAAGTTTAGAACAGGCTCCCAATCAAATTATAACCTTAGAATATACTCTACTGGAGTCATGATGGAGGTGTGCAATCATGGCTTGACTTGGGAGAATATTTTATTGCCAAATCAAAGGATGTGTAATGCATGGTAGTTGATAAAGTGTGGCAATGGCTATAAGCAATTGTCTAAATCATCCACAAAGACGTTGATTCAATTCATTGACATCACAAGTACCTAAAAAAGTAAAACTGTTGAGTTTTCCACCTATACAAGTAGTAAATGTAGTATTTTCCTTAATGAACATGTGTTATTTGTTGGTCCTCACAACTGGAATGGTAACTAGGTAATAAAACACAATTCAGAGATTGAATATCCTTAAATAGATAACTTTTCTTGTGGCAAAGGCTCATTTAGTTATCAACCAGGGACGTAAACTTGAAATGGGCCAACACTATATGTGCACCAAGTTCATATTGCAACCATTCTATATTACTACAGGAAAGGAAATTCTTCTTAAAGTAAACACGGGGAATTTCAAATGAACTAATACTTAATCTTACAACTGGAAATTACTTTAAACAACTACTGTTAAATGATAAAGTTCTGGCAGGCAGCAAGAAGAACTCTGCTGATGTGGCTGCAGGAAGAGACACATGAACTATTTCTTATGGCTGCAGGAATAAACAACTGCTACAGAAGTATAAAACTAACTAAAACATACAAAGGATTACTCACCAAGTGGGCCCCCTTGAGTGAGTATCTTCAGAACTTCAGATTGTAATTATCTAATCATTGAAAATCACATTGATCTCTTTATTTCATGTTTACTGGAAAATACATAAACAATACCAAAAGACTATGTATTACAAAATACTATGGTTGTTCTCTGCTATCCCCGAGAGGACAGAGATCCCTTTATTTATAGGAAAACTTATAACAAACTTCTAACTGATCGACCACATTCCTATGAAATAATCGAACAAGATTTATTAACAAGAGAAGAAGAAGTCAACGTAGGGCAACATAAATAATGTAAACCATAGCATGACTAGCCTCCTAGATTTAAGATCCACTAGGAACAGTTATAAATGTTTCATAAATCAATCTATTGAAGAACCGGTCAAGTGGTTTCAATCATTACTACATTTCTCTGACTAGGTTTGCATTGCGATTATAGACTTGATGATCTTTTGAACCGCCCTTTGTCTTTACTTCACCTCATCTGACCCTGCATCATGATATTAATGTGCACAACAAACATGCGTATATACTAATGCTAACATGATATAATGTAAACCATATTTATAATTGATTTTAGATATTTGCATAGATAGACCATTTGAAACCATTATATGACATCCTTAGGTATGAGTTAAACCAGTTTCAAAAACACTTAAAAGGTATCAACTTAGGAGAATATTATAATCCAAATGTCATATAATAATAAGACCTAGGCAGGAGTATTATATCAAAAATATATCAAAATAGAGCCATTATTTAGGCTCATCATCTCCCCCTAACCTAACTTCTTGTTGATCCTCCAGCAATAGGAAAATTTTGGATTCTGGCATTGATTCGGAAATTGCCTAGGGTAACCTGCCCAGAACCGCCTGTAGATAAGCTCTAGTAGAATCCTTTCATTTTCTCCAATCTCTTCCACCTGGTACGTTCTGTTGCTTCGCTGTATGGTGGATCACTATCCCTACATCCCATCAATGGCCATAGGAGGATTGGAGGCTGAAAACTGAGAGGCAACCAATGTCATCCCTTTGTTCTTCCCAAGTGCATATACTTGGGCACTTTGTTTAATGCTACATGGTAATTTTGTGCAGAGTGTGGCTCAAATTGTTTCAACTCATATGTTAGGCTATTCCAGCACTGGACTACATTTCTTATTGTTGCTTGTCCTTCCCTTAGAGCCATTTGTTCATATTCTTTATACACTTCTTCCCTTAAGGGTAGGATTTCCTTTGCATAATCTAGCTCGTATACTATCTTATGCCAATCAAAGTAAAGTCCCCTAGGTTCCCTTGATTCAACCCTTAAGGGCAATGAAAGCTCAAGTTCTTCCTTGTGATGCACCCAAAAATTCTCTCCCCTTGATATTCCATTATGCATCCATGACATAAGAGCCCTCAGTTGGATATCTCTAATGTAAAGGAGAGGGTTTCAATCAACATCATTAGGAACAACATAGTTATGTACATAAAGTTCACAGAGTAGATTTTTTATTGTTGTAGGAGATGTCTGATAAGCACTGTAAAATTCTTCTAGTGTTTGCAATGAGGGACTTAAATCTCTGACAATCCTCATCATTTGGAAACTAATTTGTTGTTCTCTTAAGTATAGAGAGTAAACACGAGGAGGATCTCGGTATTGCATCAGTTGTGGTACCATGGTGGCTACTATTCCCATATTAGCCTTAAGTTAGGCTATTTCCTCGTCCCTTTGCTTAATAACTTTCTTCTGCCAATCAATTATCATTTGCATTTTTACCTTTTCAAGTTCCCAATCTTCACAAAGAGCAAGTCCTACTACATGACTAGTAAGGGAAGTAGGTGGTCTATAAACAGGTGCCCTAGGTTTCTTCTTTTCTTCTTTGCTCCTTGCTTCAATAACCTGCTCTACAGCAAATACTAAGTTGTCCAGTCTGTCAAAACCTACTTCTTTCTGAGGCTGCTCAATATCCTGGAGTTCCCCTTCTTCCTGAAGCTGTAATTCATGTTCTTCCTCGATATTTTGCAATTATTCCTCTTCTTCATGTTCTCTTTGAGGTTCATTTAGTGGAGAAGGAGGGATATCATTGCAGAGGGGACTGTGTTGTTCACGTTCTGGGGAGTCAATCAAGATTGTAATATTTGGCTCCGTGGGTTGGTCTTGGCTTTTAAAATTTTTGCGAAGCCTACCACTACTTCTTTGAAATTTTCCTTTTTCGGCTGCAGGACTACTTCCTGTAGCCAATTCTTCAACAACTTCAACAATTATTGTAGGAACTGGTTTCACAATTTTTCTCCTTGGCCGTAGGAGGGGATAAATTCTCATTTTTACTTTTCTCCTCCTTATGTCCTATGTCAACTTGTTTTTCTTTGCCCTTTTCCTTTCGTGTGGCAGCCCTAGTTTTTCTTGGACTTTGAGAAGGAACCCTTGTCGTAGCTTCTTCTTGTAAGGGTTCCTCTGCTGCAGGAATATTTTGTTCTAATGATATCAAAGAGGTCATATGAGAGTTCAAGAGGGGAACCGGGTTTTTCAAGTTTTTCTTGTTCCTGAGATGGAAGTGGCTCCTCCGTAACTATGTTCTCTACCCTCAACATTCTAGTTTCAATAAATTCATTCCAAAGCATGGGAGAAACATCTCTCAAAGATTTTTCAAGTAAAAGCTTAGTTAGGAAATGATGAGAAACAGAGTGAGGCCTACCTTTCTAGGTCTCTATTGCACTTATGGAAAGAAGGTTGTGCAATAGGCTTGGAACATTCATCCTTCTTTCGTGGCGTAGATGACTTAGGAGCTTGAAGTGATGAGAATGCAGACATGAGAACCTTCCTTCACAGGTTAAATATTTTAAAACATACAATGCTACTGCTTTCCATTCAGGCGGAAAGGATTCTCGCCTAGTTCCTTGTCTATCTACTACTAATGGGGGGTCTCCTGGAAGTGTAAATTCTACTCTTGCACTGTGTGCATCCTTGGATTCTGAGTACTTCTCCCCATCTGTTGGTAACCCGGTTACCTCTGCTATTCGTTCCTCTGTAACGACCACTCTCAAACCTTTTACCTGAGCTTCTCCATTTGAAAGTGTGTGGGTAAATTCCCTCGCAATTTCTTCTTTAAACTTTGTCAGCTTTAAAAAATAATCCAGCCATCCACTGTTACGGAATATTGGTTCACAATCCTGGTCCTGAAGAAGAACTTCATGGATTGTTGGCTCATGTCGAATAGGTGGACCACCCATTGCAGTGGTAACACTTTCAACTCTATAATGGCATAAATTTGCTCAGTTTCTGCACTAAGTTCTGCACTATAATATACTCAATGAGCCTTTACCTGGTCGGAACCTAGCTGCAATCTAAAAATAACTCTAAGTAGACAGACAAGTAGAATGCAAGATGTCACCTCAAACGAGAAATTTAAAAAATAAAACGCAATCCGAGAGGACATCAAAATTATCTGCTAGAGTAATTATCAGTGTACTTCCCCCCCCCCCCCCCCCCAACCTAAGGTTTGACAGGTGTCCACACATGCAGAGGAGGACCGAAAAAGGAGAGTGCAAAATATCATAATTAGAGTTAATATGGTTTAATTACATACATGCAACAAAAATAAATACACACGAGTGTACCTGACATCATGGGAGAATGACTGCAGCTTGAAGATATTAAGCCGACATGCATGGAAAATGATGCAGAAATGGATGGAGTGAAAGGAAAGAAATGAGTGAATACATAACGGAATATTTATTATGCAAAAAAGTACTTCCGCCAGATGTGGAAGTATTTATTATGATTATGTGGAAAACATATTAAGATGGAGTGATGATGACAAAGCCGTCAGTAGTGGCTGCAGGAATCTCGACATGCTTGGCAGTGGAAAATTGTCGTAGAAAGTCATATTTGCTCAGAGGTTTATGGTATAGACATAACCGATGACCATTGACTAACAAATTAAACTTAATAGGATCTATTGTAGATAATCTGACAACACCATTAGAAAATGTTTCAACTATCTCATAAGGTCCTAACCACCGTGTCTGTAATTTTCCCAAATTATCTTTATACCTGGAATCATAGAGAAGAGCCCAATCACCTGGCTGGAATGATTTATCCTTGATATAGTGATCATGCCACTTCATGCGCTAGTTTTGAACAGATTTAGTATGTTGCAGGGCGGACTTCCTTATTTCATCTAAAGCATTAAGCTCCATGAGCCTTTCTTCTTGTGCTACAGAAAGAGTCATATCTAAGGAAACGGTTGTTCGCAAAGTTTTGTGTTCAAACTCGACAAGCATCATTGCTTTTGTCCCATATACCATTTCAAATGGTGTAAACCCTGTTTTAGTTTTCCAGGTCGTTCTATAAGCCCATACAACTTCATATAATCTGCTAGACCAATCTTTTCTGTTGAGTCCTACTATTTTGGTCAATATTGATTCAAGCTCCCTATTAGTAATCTTCGCTTGGCCATTAGCATGTGGATGATAAGGAGTGGATTTCCTATGCCTGACATTGTATTCATTAACTAGGGTTGTGATCAGAGTGGAAGTGAACTATGCCCCTTGATCCGTCACTATTTCTCTAGGAACTCCATACTGAGTGAAGATTTCTTCATATAAAAATTCTGCTACCTTATTATCTCTGGCATGCTTGAAGGCTTTAAACTCTACCCATTTAGTAACATAGTCAGTACAAACAAGAATGTAGGAATGACCATTTGATGGTGGATCGATTGGCCCAACAAATTCTAGGCCCCATTTGTCAAATGGTGTAACAACCCCCTGAGGATGTAGAGGCATTTCGTTAGACCGAGTTGATCTTCCTATTCTTTGACATCTGTCACATTTTCTGGTGTATTTAGCTGCATCCTTGTGCAAGGATGGCCAATAGTACCTTGTAGTTAATATCTCGAGAGTTGTTCTTTTAGCTGCAAAATGACCTCCACAAGGTTCATCATGACAGGCATGAAGTATATCATATGTCTCATCTTCTCTTACACAGCGCCTCATAACTTGATCTGGCCCTGTATAAAATAAGCAATCTGCTATCCATGAGAAGTTGAAACTCTTTCTTACTAGTAGTCTTTTCTCTTTGGGTGAGAAATGTGGGGGTGTCTTGTTAGCTGCTAGGTAGTTGGCTATGTCAACATACCATGGACTATGTAAAATGATGGAAAACAAATGCTCATCTGGAAAGGAATCATTAATAACCTCATTATTGGCTAGTGTTTGAATCCTTGACATAAAATCTGCCACTACATTTGCTTTTCCTGGTTTATCAATGATAGTAATATCAAATTCTTGCATTAACAACAACCATCTTGCCAATCTACTTGTAATTGAGCTTTTGTTCATGAGGTACCAGATGGCTGCATGATCAATATGTACAAAGATTTGATATCCAGTTATATAGTGTCTAAAATTTTTTTAGGGCATAGATGACAACTAACATTTCCTTTTCTGTAATAGTGTAATTCAGTTTTGGTCCTTGCAATTTTTTATTGATGTAATAAATTGCATTTTCTAAAACTACTTGCTTCTGCCCCAGAACTGCTCCTATTGCAAGATCGGATGCATCTGTATTAATGTGAAAAGGAATTGACCAATTAGGTCCTTTAAGCACAGGGGCCTGGGTTAAGGCTTCTTTTAGTTGAGAAAATGATTTTTCACATGCAACTACCCATTCAAACTCAGGTTCCTTTGTCAATAAAGAATATAATGGCCCTGTTTTTTAACTAAAGTCCTTAACAAATCTCCTATAGTACCCTGCATGGCCTAGAAAACTTCTTACATCCTTTTGTTTAACAGGTGTTGGAAGAGCAAGTATTACTTTAATTTTTAGTTGGATCTACTTGAATACCTGTTTGATAAATTCTATGCCCCAACACTATTCCTTCTTGCATCATCATAAAACAGTTTTCACTGTTTAAGGATAAATTGTGATCTTCACACCGCTGCAATACTTTGGTTAGATTTTGTAATGCCTCCTCACATGTAGTCCCATAACCATGTAAATTTCCATACAATCATGGGATATGTCTAAAAATATACTAATGACAACTCTTTGAAAGGTTGCAGGAGCATTACATAAACCAAAAGGAAAGACTAAATAGGCATATATGTGCCCCAAGGGCAGGTAAAGGTGGTCTTTTCCTAATCTTCTGGAGCTATTCTAATATGATTATAACCACTAAACCCATCCAAAAATGAAAAGTATTGCTTACTTGCTAGAGAGTCTAACACTTGATCTATAAATGGAAGTGGGAAGTGATTCTTTTTGGTAGCAGTGTTGAGCTCCCTATAGTCCACACAAACTCTCCATTTTCCTCCTTTCTTTGTAACTTTAACCAGAGGAGAAACCCATTGACTATCTAAAATAGGGTAAATGAATATTGCATGAAGCAACTTTTGTAGTTCCTCTTTAACTATTTCCCTTAAAGCAGGATTAATCCTTCGTTGGGGCTGTCTAATTGGTTTACAATCATCCTTGATATAAATTCTATGGGTAGACAATGTAGGATTTAATCATTTCATGTCCTGATAATCCCATGCAAAAGCTTTTTGTTGGGCTTTGAGTAATTCTGTTAATGACAATCTTTGATCTGCTGCTAATTGGTTATTGATGTTCAGATTTCTTCCTGCAACAACTTCTATTTGAATTACTAACTCGACATTAGATATTTCAGACAGATAAGAGGTTTGAATCTCCTATAGTAGCAATGTGTGAAACATGTATGTGGCTATAGGAGAATTTAAAAAGCCTGCAGATGGAAGAAGGGTATGCAAAGGACTTACTGGTATACCCAATGATTGTTCAGCTGCTCCATAATGATTTCTTATGATGTTAGAGAGTACTGTATCATCCTCTTGAAGTACTATGAATGGGTCCGTTGATAACATCATTAGTTGTTGAATATAATTATCCTCTGCTTCTTCTCCTATATCTGGCCATACTACCTGTTATTGATCAAGTTGTGGTTGTGCTAGAGAATAGAGTGCAAGTGTTTTGGTAGTGATACCATCTGAAATTATCATATCTCCTGATCTGCAACCTATATATGCATCAGTTGTTGCCAGCCAAAATAATTAGATATCCACCTAATGTTGCCTTAGGAGAGAGGATTATAAAATCAACAGGATATTCCCAAGAATCTAATGTGACAACAATATCTTCAACCATCCCTTCAGGCCGAATAGTAGAGCTATCAATAAACTACAGGACCGTTGGAGTTGATCTGAGACCAATTATGTTGAGTTGTTGTAAGACATCATTAGTCATCACATTTATGGCTACTCCTAAGTCTATCAAGGCACTTTTTATTTGAGTTCCATTAATAAGTACCTTGACAATAGGGCTTCTTGGGTTAGAATATTTAGGGACAATAATTTTTCCTAATATAATATCAGCCAATTGTCCTACTACATGCACTGTTTTTGGGTCTTTTTTCTTCCTCCCAGGTTTCTTCAGACATGCCTCTTTAATAGCTTTTCCATATATGGGAATATCTTTAATAGCTTGAAACAGTGGGATTTTAACACATATATGTTTTAGCTGATTAATAAGATCAAAAGCCATATCATCCTGTTGCCTAAACACTTCTACCTATAATCTTTGAGGAAACGGGGGAGTTTTTATAGGTATATCTGAAGTTTCAGACTGCTGAACCTGCTCAGGGTTTCCAAATTTATCAGGTATTCTTTCTTGAGCAGTCTCCTCTATTGGTAACTCTGCTATGACTGGAGGAGATGGAGTAGGCAATGTTGTCCCTGACCTCGAATAAATATCACTTATATTGAGAGAGTATGCAAGATAGTTATTAGGATCAGTTGAAAAGACTTGTTGTTGTTGTTGTGGTTTGTTATTTGGATTTGGAACAGGCTGAGTTGGTAGTTGGCTTGGCTTGGATGGAGTGGCAGTAGGAGCTGGTGGCATTAAAGCTGGCTATTGGGACTATTGTTGTGGTTGTAGAAAACATGTTGACTAGTTTACCCATTGTTGTCCTCCCCTCCATTGTGGTGACTGTTGCCAGTTACCTTGAGGGGGAGACCAATTCCCTTGTGGTTTATGTCATTGAGATGAGAAATTCTAATAATTAGGCCAAGGGTTTTGAGTGATATTCCAAGACTGAGGCATATAATTTCCAAAATTTTGGGAATGTGGTGGTTGCCACTGATTGTTTTGTGCATTGAAGTTCATATAAGGATTAGAAAATGACAATAGATCATGTGGCATACCTTGTCTTGGAGGCCAAGGCCTTCGTTGTGCAACATAAAAGAGTTTTTCATCATCTCCATAGACATGCTTGAAATCTGGGGATCTCTGTTGGCTATCAATTTTAGCTAACAGTTTACATTTACAATCCTTCTTTTGTTGACAGTGAGGACAAAATTCAGCAAGCATAGCCTTTGCCTCCTCATGCTTCTTCTTTGCCCATAGTGTATCCATTTGAGTAGCCATATTATTAATTATATCCTCTTTAAAATCCTTCAGCAGATGAGTTATTTCCATTCTTGAGACTATTGAAGATGACTTTGCAACTGAAGAACTAGGCCTATAATGTCTTCCCATTTTTGTTGCAGCTCTTGAATACTTTTGACAAATATGTCTGATATCATCCCATTGAAATTGAGTAATATCTCCTCCTCCCATTAGATAGAAGGAGTCAACACAATCATCATTGATGCCCCTTAGAAAAATCAACTTCATAGAGTCTTCACTTAGAGTACTATGTTTGGATTTGTTGACACTAAATAAAAATATTTCCAAATAGTCTTCCAGGCTTTCATCTTCTTTTTATGTCATTCTGAAGATATCATCACCATGTCGGTCCATTCCCCTGCAATAGTCTTTATACTTATCCAAGAAGTTTGTCTTCATCTCCTCCCAGGTAGTGATTATATTTCTTCCTAAACTCATAAACCATCTCAAGGCAGCTTCTTTCAAAGTATCAAGGAATAACTTGAGTTTATGAGCATCAGTGGTATAATCATAACTTCTGCAAAGGATATCAAATTCAAACAGAAAGGTGTCTGGATCTTCTGTTACCAATCCATGAAATTTTGGAAGTGAAGAGGCTGGTATGTTTTTCAAATTTGCATTATCATGTAGGTCTGGAATGGGAAACTCAAATGTTGGATTTACAGGTGGAGGTGGAGGATTTGCTGCCATTGGTCCCTGATAAATAACTAGAGGTAAAATGTTTTGTTTAGGGGGTTCGTTTAGGAAGTCTAGGTCTCCTTCTGACAAATTAAAGACACCTCTATTTAGCATATAAGTTTCTGCAAATGGGTTTACTTCAGGTGCTTGATCTGATCTTATATCTTGAGTGGAATGTGAGGGAAGAAATATTCCTAGCGCATCTCTTCTCCTCCTATGCATGCAGATTAATGAAAAATAAAAAATAAAAAAATCAAAGAGCTAATTGAGAAAACTTAAAAACTAATGGTTTACAATAGGTCCTTAGCTTAGCACCATCCCCGACAATGGCGCCAAAAATATTGGTCCTCACAACTGGAATGGTAACTAAGTAATAAAACACAATTCATAGATTGAATATCCCTAAATAGCTAACTTTTCATGTGGCAAAGGCTCATTTAGTTATCAACCAGGGACATAAAATTGAAATGGGCCAGCACTATATGTGCACCAAGTTCATATTGCAACCATTCTATATTACTGCAGGAAAGGAAATTCTTCTTAAAGTAAACACACGAAATTTCAAATGAACTAATACTTAATCTTACAACTAGAAATTACTTTAAACAACTATTGTTAAATGATAAATTTCTTGCAGGCAGCAAGAACTACTCTGCTGCTGTGGCTGCAAGAACAGACACAGGAACTGTTTCCTATAGCTGTAGGAACAGACAATTGCAGAAACAATTGCTACAAAAGTATAAAACTAACTGAAACATACAAAGGATTACTCACCAAGTGGCCCCCCTTGAGTGAGTATCTTCATAACTTCATATTACAATTATCTAATCATTCAAAATCACATTGATCTCTTTATTTCATCTTTACTGGAAAATACATAAATAATGCCAGAAGACTGTGTATTACAAAATACTATGGTCATTCTCTGTTATCCCTGAGAGGAGAGAGATCCCTTTATTTATAGGAAAACTTATAACAAACTTCTAACTGATCGACCACATTCCTACGGAATAGGCGAAGAGGATTTATTAACAAGAGAAGAAGAAGTTAGTGCAGGACAACTGAACAACATATGTCCTGCAGCTAAGAAAATATAGCATGACTAGCCTCCTAGATCTAAGTTCCACTAGGAATAGTTATAAATGTTTCATAAATCAATTTGCTGAAGAACCGGTCAAGTTCCAATCATTATTGCATTTCTCTGACTGGGTCTGCATTGCGGTTATAGACTTGATGATCTTTTGAACCGCCATTTGTCTTTACTTCACCTCATCTGACCCTACATCATGATATTAATGTGCACAACAAACATGCGTATATACTAATGCTAACATGATATAATGTAAACCATATTTATAATTGATTTTAGATATTTGCATAGATAGACCATTTGAAACCATTATATGACATCCTTAGGTATGAGTTAAACCAATTTCAAAAACACTTAAAAGGTATCAACTTAGGAGAATATTATAATCCAAATGTCATCTAATAATAAGACCTAAGCAGGAATATTATATCAAAAATCTATCAAAATAGAGCCATTATTTAGGCTCATCATTATCCCTAGTGAAATATGCATTCACCACAAGTAAAATCATCATTAGTGGTGAACTAATTATTGGTACACCAATGAATTCATTTTGCTATGTGCAAGCACTATAATTTGAAGAGCTATTTAAGTGAGAATAGTTTGGTTGCACATATTTTGGTTTTCTAATGGTCATGAAAGGCTTGAAGTTGTCCACATGAGGTTACTTCATCCATGTGCATGGGTTAGCTCTTTTGAACAAACATCTAGTTGTGCCTATAGAGTGGATTTGCATGGAGGCTGTAAAAGGTTTTCTCATAGTTGGAAGTAGGTAGGTGTGAAATGACAACATTCTCAGGTTTGTAAGTTATAATGATCCTTGTATTTAATTCCAACACTTGTAAATAACTTTGACGTAATGTCATGAGGCATGAAACTTCACTATTCCTAGATTTTTCTTCCCATTAAGGGTTCCTCTAGTTGCATGTTGTGGATTTCTCTCATTTTTGTGGTAGGTTGTGTTGAATATAGTGTTTTCATTGATGTTAAAGTGTCAAAAAGATGCTTGATGTCAAAGTATTTATACCAACAAAAGTCAAAGTCTAGTAATGTTGAATAGCTCCCTTGATGTTATCATCATGCACCGGTACCAGTTGTTCATGTAAGTCTACTATACTTACAGTGGCTTGTAAGTGTCTACGATGAGCTTCTAATAGTTGTTGTTCAGTGATTGTACATGCATCTACTGCTATTGTTGATGGCTATGACACTGAATTATAGTTGCAATGAATTATTCTAGCTTGTGGTTCGGAAGATAAGTAAGGCTATATATGAAGACAAAAATTTAACGTTTTAGAGGATTTGGTCAAGTAGAAAGAAATTTAGAGATGACATAATATTCATAGTGTTAGTTCATTGTCTATTCAAAAGGTTTTGTTGGATGCACTAAAAAAAGATAACGTGCACCACTTGGAGGAAGCATGTGGGACTAGTTATGATCATGTTGGGTAACACATAATATGATCTTACTCATGGTGTAACAAGTTGGCTTTAAAACTGAGTTGACTACACGTTTGGTTTTGAGGAATGCAATCGTGGATGGCTTGCAAATGTTGTAATTTTTTTGTAGGATAACATGAATGTATAATTAACATTGAAATGCATATACAATGTGAATTGGTTCCATTCCAGTGTGTGTGTGTTGTGGTTGAAGTAGAAAAAGTTGTACAAGTTGCATGCTCAATAAAGAGAAGTATTGATTTGATGAAGTGTGTGTTCTAAGATGCATATCATAAAAATATTTTGAGAGTGTTTTGAAGATTGAATCAGATCTCATAGATCATGAAGGTTAAGTTAAAAAGGTCTACACAATATATCTATTGTACTTTCTGATGCAATGGAAATATGGACAGGAGCCAAAACCCAAAGTATGTTAGTTTCAACCGTAAAACCAAAACAAATAACTAAAATCTATTCTAAAACATATCAAAGGAGATTCAAAAAGCATGAAAGAAGCTTAAATACTACAAGAAAGGAGAAGAGTCTCCCTAAGATGCTTCCATGATGTCTTTTTGTTGCTCCTCCCTTGTTTCCCTCATCTCCAAGTTCCAAATGAGTGTAGCTCTTGGCTTTTAGCATTAGCCCTAGATGCCAAATGGAGATTAAAGATGATTGAAAATGAAAACATGTGCTATGAAAATGCAAAGAGTGATGTTATGAGGAAGCTCTAAGTATCTATTCAAATTCCACTATAATAACAACACTCTAATGCTTTCTCTTTTGTTTGAGGAGAAGGATTCTATTTATAGGAAAAATAGAAGATTGGATGGTCAAGATTGATCTGGTTTGTGGAGGGCCGAGATTGCATGATTCATGATCCATGTGATGGATTTTCAACCCAATCCCATGATGACAAGCGTCAACATGTGATGGCTTGAGAGGAGAGGGAAGGAGCATTTAATGTTTGAGAAGACATGACGGTAACCTCATGTGGGTTGGGTTATTGGATAAAGATATTATCCAATGGGTAAACTCATGTTTAAAGTTTACCCATGGTTAAGCCTTGACTAAAGGGTCAAGACCCATGTGGGTTTGAGTGTTGAAGAAGGGAAGCATTTATGACTCTCTAGGAATCTTAAATGATTAAGATGATGGGTTGGGGGTTAATTTTGGTTCAAGATTGTGCAAATGATTAGAAGACGGATAAAGCTAAATTATAAGGGGTTAGAAGAATCTAGAAGGAGGCTAGAAGAATCTAGAAGCTAGTGGGTGAGGATAAAGTGGAATTTTAATTAAAATAAAATCATTTATTTCAACTAAAATATGCAACTTGCATTTGTAGGAGAATGCAAGTGGATGAGACATTTTAAATAAATGTTGATTTATTTAAAAGGGGATTTGATTTGGGGATTTTAAATAAATGTTTAATTTATTTATATGAGAGAAGGGATTTTATGATTTTTAAATAAATGTTAAATTTATTTAAATGAGAGGAAAGAGGGAAATTAAATAAATTAGATTTATTTAATAACTTATAAAATTTATTTAATTAAAATAGTAGAATAGGGATTGAGTGAATTAATTAAATGTAAATTTAATTAATAGAGGAATATTAGTTCATTAAATAAATATTTAATATTCATTTAATTTGTGGATAGATTTATGTGTCTGCATTTGCCCCTCTTTGAGACGGTGTTGTTTATCGCGTCATTTTAAAGAACAACAGATAGGCATGAGAAAAATGCCCCGGGGATGTTAGTTTTGTGGGTTGGTATGCCCCCACAAGAGGGGGGCCGAAAATTTTGAAATATCAGGCGATCTTTCAAAAAATAGAAGAAGTGTGGGGATGATAGATAAGAAGAAATTGGATTAAATGGCGGAAAAATGGAGATAAACGGGGTGAAATGGAGAAATGGCGAGGCTTGGAAGATCCCGAGGTCCATGGCAATGAGCGAGGTGAAGCAGGGTTAGGGTTGGGCAGGGTATATTAGGGCGAGAGGGGGAAAATTGGGCTCATTTGCACACTCCTCCCTAGCGATTTAGAGCTTTGATAGTGACTCTTTGCAGCTGATTGTGACAAAGAAAATGGTGTTCTCGATTGTCAATCATCAATTCGAGCGCATTTGGAGGTACCAACGACCAGCTGATTACGAACCCCCAATATGTCCAATTCTAACTTTATGTTTTGAGCTCATTTATGACATTTATTAGCTAGTAGAAAAGTTACGATGACAAAGGCACTAGAACGTTATTTTAGCATTTTTTGTCACCCAAAGTAGTGCTATTGCCCCGCAATGATGCTATCATCACATAGTTGTAGCGCTATCATGAATATAGTGCTATGGTAGGGTAGTTTTAGCGCTAGTGTTTTTCAAAGTTTTGGTGCTTTTGTTTTAGCATGTTGATAGGTAGGTTTTAGTTGTTTTAGTGTTGTTGTTGAACAATGTAGTGCTATTGTTCGAATGTATCACTATGGTATAGTGAAAGTAGTGCTTTTGTTTTTGTTTAGTGCATTTGTGCCATTGTTTAGCGCTTTTGTTTGGTTTAGTGCGTTGTCAAGTGTTATAACGCTTTTGTCTCGGTGAATAGGATAGTCAATGTTAATTTGCCCCAGTGTGATTTGTAAGGTTGATAGTTGATGTCAATGTTGTTGTTGATGTGTGTTTGTTGTGTGTTTGAGTCTCAGTGTACCCATTGAGACTAGGCAATTGATGTAAATGCCTGGTGGTAGTCTAGGTGTTTGTGAGTCAAAATACCTAATTAGACTTGAGATACTTGAAAAGTATCTGATGAAGTCGAGGTAGTAGCAGGTTTTGCATAGCAAGGAGGTTGACATTGTCGTTTGATTGTGTTTGTACGAGGATCACCTAGGTGTATTGCAAATGCGAGAGAGGCATCCCGCCACACAACATCTACGTGACCAATTGACAGACCTCGAGATTGATTGTATATATTCCACTGGTTTGTTTGATATGATGCATCTACCCATGATTTGGACGAATTGCGGATTACTGATTGCGCTAGTTGAGTGATGGCACAATGAGACATGCTCCTTCCACCTAGCGATGGGAGAGATGGCAGTGACCCTAGAGGATGTTTGGAGGATTCTACACATTCCCATCACGAGCGAGCTTGTGATAAATGATTAGGCAATTGGTGAAGTGGCACTTCAATGGATCTTCTCCTATCCACAGTTGGAGGTATATGACGGATCAGTTCCGTGGGAGGATATTGCAAAGCTATATGAGCCATTACCAATAGTATTATTAGGGATTGTTGGAGGGTTGCTATGCCTTGATCAAAGATCGCATGGACTTTTTGTTGGTTGGGGAAAAGTGATAGAGCGGATGTCCAACAAGGGCACCTGGTATGCGTGGGGACCATGTATGTTGGCGCATTTGTACAATGATCTTCATGATATTGTCTACCATGGGATTACTTCACTGGGTGTTGGGACTACTTTATTACATATCTGGGCATGGGAGCACTTGCCCATCACTAGACTAGCGCGCATGATGTTTAGGGCTATTGATTAACCCTATGTATATATGTATGGAGGGATGATGACACAACCCTAGTTGGGGAAGCTGGAGTACTTAATATGGGTGTTAGATGATTTGGATACAGTGATATGGCAATCGTACCTCGATTGTGAGCCATGGGAGGATGATCCAGAGGTTATGTCATAGGTGTAAACAATTCGGTTTCTGGTCGGCCACACTTCGTATATTGTCGAGAGACATCTATCGGGTCATGTTATGAGGCAGTTTGGATGGACACAAGGTATGCCACAGGGTTCCACAGAGTTTGTCCACGTAGTGCAAGAGAGATTCTAGTGGGGCTAGTATTGCCCTATGATCAGGCATTGGTAGAGTTCTACGGTTTACAAGCCAGGTCATGGCCATATAGAGTAGATGTGGTTGATGCAGGAGTTATAGATTATGCCTAGTACCATACTGTGCATCCTTTTCTGCGCATTTCGGATCCTGCAAAGCTAGTGCCACCATTTGAGGATGACCAAGCACCGAGACAGGGTAGGAGGAGGAGGAGGAGGGGATTAGATGGGGGTGGAGGAGGTGGAGATGGGGGAGGAGGTAGAGGAGGCAGGGGTATGATGAGAGGCAAGGGCGGTCTTCCATTTCAACTTGCACAGGGGCCATTGATACAGGCACCAACAACAATAGGAGCAAGAGGAGAGTGGAGGGTGGAGGAGGTGCAACTATGGGTGGGGATGCAAGTTTAGAAGGAGATATGGGGGGGGGGGGAGATGCAGGTGGTGGAGATGCAAATATGGGTGGGGGAGGATAGGGAGAGTGCAACTATGGGTGGGGATGCAAGTTTAGAAGGAGATATGGGGGGGGGGGGGTGGGGAGATGCAGGTGGCGGAGATGCAAATATGGGTGGCGGAGATGCAAATACTGCCACATAGGATCGCATCTGAGACTTGGATGCCCAGTTAGATGATCGAGATGCAAAGATTGTTTCTCGAGATGTTCAGTTGTTTGCTTGAGGAGTTGAGCTCATTGTGGTATTACGGAAGAGGGATGACAGGGTGGATAGATTGAGGCAAGCACAAGACAAGATCTGAGTGTTGGAGGGAGTACAGGGATAGGGCCCTATAGTCGAGGTGATGAGAGAGATGCAGAGGGCAGGAGCAAAGATCGACTACTAAGGGGGTTATATGAGCAGGTAGTGCCCAATAGTCAGCAGGCTATGAGTTACTCCCAAATGTGGTGGGCAAGGTTAGAGTGGTCTCAGAGAGGGCAGAGTAGTGGGGGTGTTATGGGTTGTCCGCGGTGAGATGGTGAGAGTGGTGGTAGGGGCGGTGCCAAGACATTCGGTGTGAGTACCATTTGAGTTGTATTTTGCCTTTGGTATTCTAACATTGTGACATTGTTATGTACTGATATATGGATGGCTCTTGGTAGCTGATATTTTTGACATAATTGTACTCTAATTCATATGTACTTTATTTTGATGATAGATATGTGATGAGATCTCCTTTTTTGGCGCCGGTGATATGAGATGTTGTTTATGATGCTATGTGATGATGGTTGTTTTCATGATGACTTTATATATGATGATGTATGTATATGTGTATAATGTATGTAGGTGTTTGTGATATCGTGTATTTTTATGAATGGTTACTCATGTATTGGTTGTATGATGAAGATGACTTTTTTTATGTGTGTATGATATTATTAAGATGTAGAATGTTAATGATGTGGTTTAAATTGATTAAAATGAGTTAATGCAATGTAATGATTTCGGTTCATGATAATGGTAAAATGTAAAATGATGTGATATGATAATGATGAAATGAAAATATGATATAATGTGTTGGAAATGATAAATACATGATAGTGATGAGTTGGAAATGATAAGAATAATGTGATAATATGATACATGAACGGTAAATAATATTGAAAATGATGTGATAATGAATGATATATAATACATATTTTAATAATGATGTATGGTGTAATGATGTGATGATCAATGAAATGAAAATGATAAAATAATGAATGATATATAAGAAATGTTTTAACAATGATATATAATGAAACGAAAATGATGTGATTAATGAATGATATATATGTTGTGAAAATGTGGTTTTATTTGGTGATAAAAATGAGAATTTATATGATGATATATGATAATGAAAATGATGTTATTGATGATGTAATAAATAATAAATGATATTAAAATGATGTGATAATAAATGACATGATAAATTGATGATGTTAAATGAAACTAATGCTAATAATGAAATTGGATAATAGTGATCACCCTAAATGATAGATGAATGAAGAGATGAAATGTATTAATGCAAATAAGCCTAAAGGATAATGTAAAATGAGTGAAGTGTATCAAAGTACTCCGTTAGGATTTAGCTTTCTCATAGAATCCCTATGCAAGCCTATATGCATGCACACAAAAGATATGTACAATAAATGTATGAACAAATGGATGAGCGGTATGAAACGAAATGCAATATAAATGAATGAGATGACATGGCAATCCATGGCCTATTCATAATGCTTTATGTCATCACTGAGCATGGTAGTATCAATCTTAGCTGAGGTATTAGAAACCAAGGTTGAGCATTGTACTTGTAAACAAACACAACATACAAGAAAAGTTCCCCTCCATTCTGGTTCATATACATATGGTCGAGGTATACGCTATAGTCAGTAAGCTATAGTGATCCCTGATTTTGTATTATTTTTGCATAGGGTCTCGTAGCTTAGTGAACTTTGCATGTAGACACCATTAGTATGTGCCCCAAAACTTCATTGGAACAATCCACAAATAAAAAACAAAGAAAAAGATATCAGGAACCATCCTGGCCACTCTAATCACTCGTGGATATCCTGGAGCAACATAGGAACCTGATACAAAAAGAAATAAATAGACCAAGTGCCTATCAGCCAAACATAATCTTCTTGTCTAAGAGACATGTCACTGTGTCTTGTTTTGAAGGAAGGATGCATCCTTGTTTTAAGATGGTCTTGTGTAGGTGTGGCTCAGATGGTTGTTTGTTTGTTGATAGTTGGTCATCTTTAGGGATCTCAAATGTTGTTTTGCGTCTGGCTCGATGTTTATGTACAATGAAGAAGTGTATTGCAATGTTTTTTATTGATTTTGATGTTTTCTAATGTTTTGGGGTTTTTGAATTGTTTTGAATATTTTTGGATTATTTCAGGATATTTTTCGAATGTTTTTGGTATTTTTGTTTGTTTTATGAATGTTTTTGGATTATTTCACGACATATTTTGAATGAGTAACTTGGTGAATCACCAGTATATATAATCCAGTCCCATTATATAGTAAAAAGTTGCCCCTAGTTAGATGTCAATGTGAAAGCATGATGCAGGACACATGAGGCAATAATCTTGATTACAAATTAATAACAAGCCATGGTAGATCTTTGATGTATGAGCGAATGCAATGGATGTGATCGCAATAAGTCTGAATGAAAATGGAGCTACAACCTTTATGAATGGTGCCTGTTTGCTAGGTTTTCACAACCATACCTATCCAAGGCATCACCAAAGTGGTTTTCATCGTTTGGATGAATGATTTTTTTTACTATTTTCTTGATTTTTCCATTTTTTGTACTTTGTTTAGGACTTTTTATGAATGTTTTGGTATTTTTTGATATTTGATGAGACTGATGCTCTACATAGCTTATGTATGAAACTTTTTGAGATGCATGTTGTTGATTGGATTTGCTAGTGGTTCTCCTTTTGAAGTTGCTAACTTATATGCCCCAGACTCAAAGACTACAGTGATGACATATGGACCCAACCAATTGGATTCAAATTTGCCTCAGTGTTCCCTATTTGGTTGATTGCGAGGATTCTCTCTAAGAACAAGATATCCTACCTCAAATGTGTGAGGCTTGACCCTATGATTGTAGCTTCTTCTCATGCGTTGTCAATACACTTTTAGGTGATTGTAGACAACTTGTCACTTTTCATCAAGCAGTTCCAAGTCCTAAAGATGGGAGACTTGGTACTCTTCATGAGTAACCAAATTGTGCAAGGAAACCTATAGGGGTGGTAATTTTACCTCAATAGGAAGGATGACCTCTGCTCCATAAACAAGTGAGTATGAGGTTGTACCTATAGTGGTTTGAATGCTAGTTCGATATGCCCATAGTGCAGGATTCAAACGAATGTGCCAATCATGATCGGTATCATTGACTGTCTTCTTTTGGATTCTCAGGATATTCTTGTTTGAGGCTTCTACTTGACCATTTCCTTGTGGGTAATATGGGGTGGAGAAACCATGTTGGATATGAAACTTCTCACAGAGTTATCGAACATCCTGATTTATGAAAGGAAGCTTGTTATCTGTGATGATGGACATGGTTACACTATACCGGCAGATGATGTAATTGAGGATGATCGAGGCGATTTTCTTGCCAGTGACTTGGGTGAGTGGAACGACTTCAATCCACTTAGTGAAGTATTCTATGGTGGTAATGATAAAGTTGTGACCATTGGATGAAGATGGATGGATTTTACCCACAAGGTCAACTCCCCACTGACAAAAGAGTCATGGTGTTGCGATGGGTTGTAGTTCTTGTGCTGGTGCATGTATTAGATCTCCGTGAACTTGACACTTCTTGCACTATCTGACAAAGTAGTAGGAGTCATTTTTCATAGAGGGCCAATAGTATCCTACTCGCATGATCTTTGTAGCTAATGAAGGGCCACTTGAATGATATCCACAGATACATTCATGTACTTATTCTAAATTTATGGTCACCTTGCCTTGCTCTAAACATTAGAGGAGAGTACCGTCAAAATCTCGTTGGTGTAGGGTTTTGGCAATGATGGTGTATCGAGCAGATTGGCGTATGAAGGTTTTTCATTGATTGTTTGATTTATTTGGTGGAAGGATTTGATTGCATAGCTAAGCGTAAAACTCACCATACCATGGGGATTCAGGACCGATGAGTTGACATATCATCTCAAATTTTGGGATATCATAAGCGAGGATCCAAAGCTATTGAACTAAGAACTCGTAGTGTGTTGAATTATGTGGAAGATCGAGGAGAGAGGATATTGTAGCCATTGCATCTACAACTCGGTTCTAATCTCGAGGAATCTGCTCAAAAGTGATAGATGTGAATAATTCTTTGAAACTATCCACCATTTTCTTGTAAGGCATGAGCTTGTCATCCTTAGTTTGATAGTCATCATCAACCTATCAAACTACTATTCATGAATCGTCGTAGACCTGTAGCTCCTTCAAGTTCCATTGTATGACCATTTTTAGTCTTGTGATCAAGGCTTCATACTTTGCTATATTGTTTGTGCATGGGAATGTGAGCTTGTATGATTTTGGAATACTATCACCTTGAGGTATGAAAAAAATAATGCCAACTCCTGAACCATGTCTATTGTAGGACCCATCAAAATATAGCTTACATGGTTGTGCTGGCATGACGACGGAGATCTCTTCATCTGAAAAATTTGAGATGAGAGAATGATCTCCTATGAGTGGCGCTTCAACCAATTGGTTTGCAATGACTTTTCCTTTGATTGCTATTCGGTCCACCACATATTTTATGTCAAATTCACTGAGGTAATCCACTTTGCCAAATGGCTTGTTAGTGCTACTTTACTGAGTAGGTACTTAAGTGGATCTATCTTGGCAATGAGTTGTATCTTATGTGTCAGCAGGTAATTCCTTAATTTGGTTGTTGCTAAAATTAATGCTAGGGAGGCTCGTTCAATAGGGGTATAATTGAGTTCATACCCGACTAGTGTCCTGGAAATGTAGTATACTACACATTCTTTGCCTTTTGCATTATGTTGTGCGAGTAAGACTCCTAAGGCCGTAGTTGTAGCTAATATGCATAACAATAATGGCCTATCTAGAGATGGTGGTATCAGTAATGGTGGCATCATCAGGTAGTCCTTAAGCTGCTAGAATGCTTGCTGACAATTCTCTTCCCATTTGAAATAAACATTCTTATGGAGTAGATGTGTGAAGGGGTGGCATTTATCAACCAATTATGCAATGAAGTGATGGATTGATTGTAGCCATCCTTGTAATGTCCTCAACTAACTGATGTTCTTAGGAGGTGGCATCACCTAGATTGCTTTGACTTTTGTAGGATCAACCTCAATTCATTTATTTGAGACAATGTATCCTAGGAGTTTCCTAGAGGTTACTCCAAAGACACACTTCTTTGGATTTAGGCATAAATTATATTGCTTCGGTCTGTTGAATATTTTGTCTAGCATGACAAGGTAGCCCTCCCTTGTTAATAATTTATCTAGTAAATCATCCACATACTCTTCCATTGTGTATGCATCATGTCATGGAAGATAGTAGTCATTGCCCTTTGATATGTGGCTCTTGCATTCTTGAGACCGAATGGCATCACATTCCAGTAGTATGTACCCCATGGGCATGTAAAAGTTATTTTGTGTTGATCCTCTGAAGTAATCTTGACTTGGTTGTATCCTGAAAATCCATCCATGAGTGATAGCATTGCATGTCTCGTTGTGAGGTCCACGATCATATCAATGTTGGGTAAAGGAAAATCATCTTTAGGACATGCCTTGTTTAGATCTCTAAATTTTGTGCATATACGGATGCCCCCATTTGGTTTGGCCACTAGGACAATGTTGGAGATCCATTATGCATAATCAATGGGTCTTATGAAACCAACATCTAACGACTTCTTGAGTTCTGCTTTGACTAACAGTGCGATTTTAGGATGCATCTTTCATAGTTTTTTTTTGACTGGTTTTGTTCCTTTTACTACTGTCAAATGATGCATTGCTAATTCCGGATCGATCTCTGGCATGTCTGCATAGGACCATGCAAAATTTATCTGTCTCTTCTTGAAATATTCAGTAAAATCAGGATCTTATGCTGAAGCTAGTGATTCTGCTAGATGTATTATGTGTGGATTTTCTGGTGCCCCAAATTGACCTCTTTTGTCTCTTCTATGAGAATAAATTATCTCTCTTGATTTGTGCTAAAGGGGAGAATTTCAAACCTTCCATTTTCAGGTACCTCAGAGAGGTTTTCGCCCTTGGATGTGTCCTTTGTTTTTACCATTTTGGGATCCAAAAGTGTCACAATGTGGTTTTCACTTGAACATCTTGTTTTGATTGTAATATTTTTGTGACTGAAAGGTTTGACATTCTCTCCAAAGTAAGTTGCCCTATTAAGTTCAATAGAAAATCCAACCTTGTAATCCCCGCTTGGTATATCATCCTATAATTCAAGGAAGTCTATGATCGCCTCATCATTTTGGAAGGTGTCAAGGCACGAGGAAGTTTGTTGGTTCCAGTCAATGAGGTGGGGGTGGATTATTGGTATTAACTCATCAATAAGGTTAAATTTATAAGATGCGTTAGTTATGGTTAAGATGGAGGTATCAAGGTCATCATTAGTACTATCCTCTTCATACTCAGGGTCGGGAGGTGACCTATTTGTCCTTGAAATATCTTCAGTATCTAGATTCCAAAAAAAATCGATCCATGGATCTTCGTCAGCTGCCTTGTCTTCAAAAGTTTCAAAAGACTCCTCTTTATATTCGTATGAAGCTAAAGAACCCCATTCATATTCATGTGAATCCATTTCTAAATCACTTTGTATAACTCTGTCACTATATATTATCGGGATGTCTGCATGTGAAAAAGGTTTGTCGATAGTTTCTATAGGTGTGGTATCTGACAGGATTGTCGATGTTGTTTGGATATTTGAGATGGACAGAAGTGGCAATCTGAAAGCAATTGACTTTTGTGCAATAAAACCCTTTTTCTTGTGTGTGGCATGTGGGGACTTTGAGTAAGAACCATTTATGATGTTGTAGGTTAGTCTACAATGGACATCATCCTGCTTTTGAAAGGGGTGAATTTTTGCTTGTGTTTGCTTGTAAGCCTGAGCTTAGAAGAGCCTCCTAAACTAAGATTGAATCCGAGTCTCATTTTATCTCATGGTTATAACAAGGGTTGCAATGGCTCTTGTACACCTTATTTGTGGGATCCCAATACGCTATGCCCATCATATCCCATCTTTTGTATCATGGTAAAACCTTTACCATACTTCTCTGTAGGGATCTTGATTTGTTGTTTACCTTTATTGGAAGGGTCTGTGTTGATCCATCCTGCCAAGTCTTCGTCAATAGTTTCTTGTTCTCGTGATCTGCTTGGGATGAATCCATCAAGTATATCAATATTGGTTGCAAAAAGTGGCTTGATTGACATTTATGGTTTGCCATGTCTCCTAGGTGAGGGGTAGTTGTCCAACTTAGAAAAGTTGACTAATATTATACTCTCCTAGGCCTTCATCCTTTACTTTCATTTTCAACTTCTCCTATTTGGGTGTAGGGATCGATGTACTGGTGAGATTTGTTGGGTGGATGTAGGATGATGAGGTGGTGGCTTCTTTGTTGCTAGGTACTGTGATATCAAGTTGATGCCTTATTTTATTGCAAAAGGCGAACGGGCTGGCATCACCAAGGATAGTAATCTCTAGTCCATTATGTGGAAACTTGATGCATTGATGGTAGGTGGATGGTACTGCTTGCATGGAATGAATCCATGGTCTACTTAATAGGATATTGTATGGAAGAGGGAGGTCTAGGACTTGGCAAACCACATTCTTCACCACAGGTCCTACCTTGACTGGTAGAGTAACACACCCTTTAGAGGAGCATTCTGCATCATCATAGGCCTTGATGGTGGTCCTCTTTCTGGCATCAACTACTTTTGCTACATATCCCAATGTTGTGATTAACTATAATGTGCAAATGTTAAGTCCAACTCCATTGTCATTCAAGACTCGCTTGATTCTATGTTTATGTATGAATCCCTCAATGTGGAGAGGGGCATTATGCGATTGTTGAAAGGACACGTCATCATTCTTTGCAAAAATGATACATGAGGAGGATTTGAGACTTCCAACCATGGCTTGAAATTGATCAGTATTTAGGTTGGATGGAACTGACACTTCTTGGAGAGCTTGGTCTAAGATGGTTTTATGTGAGGGTGATAGGCTCTAGTATGGAGATGAGTGTGGGTGCCTTATCTAATTGATCCACAAGACTATATTGTTTGGGCGCGTATGCCACTCTTGACGGTGCTCCTTGTACAATGATCTTACTATGGCATGTAACAACATTGCATTCCGGATCCTTTCCTTTGATTGTAATGGTTGCAACTTGTTCATTGGCATCATAAAGGTTATTGATGGTATAGGTATATGGTGCACGAGTATAGTTCATTGTGCTATCTTGGTTGTTACCTTGATGGGAGGGACCTCATTTCTCATATGATGAGAGTGGATTTTTGAACATGGTATGATCAGTATTGGATGTTTTTTGCATTATGACCATCCACTTCTATATCACCTCGATCAATGAGGTCTTGAATGATATCTTTTAACCGATGGTAGTTGTTTGTTTGTTTTGTGTCCTTTTCCCTTGTGAAACTCACAATACTCATTCTCTCCACCACGAAGGTTTAATCTATGGTTCATAGTTTGACGTTTAAGGCAACATGATGAGATCGAAAGATATGAGTTATCATAATATCTTTTCAAGAGGTTCTCCCAATGGTGTGTATGTTCGATTGGGTTTGTAGGTAGGATACCTATTTTTAGGTGCCTCTTGTTGCATGTTGGGAGTTTGATTACCTTGATTGTTTTGGGGATTGTTTGGGTTGGTAGTGTGGTTATTACTATTATCTATTGTTCTCACAATTTTAACTATGGGTTGGGCGATTTTGACAGTTCTTGTGTCTACAACACCATCATTAACAATGTTTTTGTTCTTGGTCAAAAATTTGGGTTTGTCACTATTGTACGCTGGTCGTGGACCATCCTTGTTGTCTTTGTATATTTTGACAAGTCCCTTTTTGATAAGGGATTTCTCGATTTTAAGCCCTTGGGTTGTGACGTCTTTGAAAGTGTCCGAACATTTGATGTCTAAGTAGAATTCCATTTCCTTACTTAAGTTTGAAATAAAAGTTTCAACTAATTGTTCTTCGGGAATGGGTAAGGACGTCGACTAGAAAGGTGTCTCCATCTTTGTAAGAATGTCAAGAATAACTCGCCATTATTTTGTTTGGTATTGCATAGATCAACCATGGAGACATCTCGTTATATGTTATGCGCATGATGAGTGATAAATTTTTGTACTAGGTCTTCAAATGTTCTTATTCTGTCGGGCAATCGTGAAAACCATTGCATGGCTAATCCGCCTAAACTTTGAGGGAAAAGGCACATTAAATATGTTTCGTCATATGTCACCTCTAGGCACATGGAGTAGAATTCTCTCACATGGTCCCTTGGATATCCTTTCTCTTTGTATTTGTCAAATTTTGGTGTTTCAAAATTGTGTGGGAAAGGAGGCATGATCATGTTCCTATCAAATGGATAGGGACATATATCTTCAAGAGCATTTTTTTTTTTTGATCTTCCTGAATTGACTTGTTGTGTGGGGTCTTGTATTTGTTGTCTTAACATATCCATTTTTGTGGGAGGAGGCTGGTCATTCCCTTGTTGATAGTTATCATCATAGTTGTGGGTATTTCTCATCCTCTTGTCATCTTGATTTATTTCCTGCTGATGGCTATGTTGGGCTTGTTCTGGTGCATCTCTAAGTTGCGACACATCAAATTCTAATGGAATTTTAGCTCCTTCTTGAGCACATCTTAGGAAATGGGCATCAAAATTCTTCCAAAAAAATTTCTCAAAGAGTATTAAATTTGGGATTACTAGTGACTTCTTCTATTTGTGCTTGTGTAGGAGTATTTGGGTCTCCTCTTCTTGAGAAGGGGTTAACATCATCATCTTCTTCTTCCCATATTTATTTTTGATTTTGTCTTTGACTTTGAGACCTAGTCCTAGCCATGTTGAAGTTTGTATATGTGGAAGTGAGGTGGGAGAAAAGTGGGTGGTTGATCCCTATTTTAGTTCCAAGATGATATGAGGAAAATGATGAGTTTGAAATATTTTGTGGATGCCTAATCTTCTACACAATAGGCTAGGTATCAACAAAGTTCTCTTTAGAATTGCTTGTTTGGTTTGCCAATAATTTAAAAGATTAGAGGTGTGGTGAGGTGTGTGTTTACAAATCACAAGCTACCTAACTTTGACAGGATGCACTCAAAAGCCAGTTTTAACCTATCTAGATGCTTAGTAATGTCTTTTTAGGATGATTGATCTTAGATGTAGAAACACACTTAGAGAGTATTAATTGTTGATGTGATTAACAATATCTTGAAAGGACTAAGGATGAGACCTTTGTATGTTGAGAGTGAATGGATTTTTGATATTTTGAATTGTGAACTTTGGAATGAATGTGAACCTTGGAATATCTACTAATGGATTATGAATTTGATGATTGATTTTGGAAAGGATGTTGAACTGAGAAGGATGGAAGAAATGACCTTAGAATAGGCTTGTGATGTTTTGATTTTGGATTGATAAAGATGGAAGAAATGATTATGATGTTTTGAGTTTTGGAATGATGATAATGAGTTTGTGTTTTGCAAAAGCCTAATAGGTGATTGCGGGTTGTGGAATGTATGATGGATGAATGCATTGACCGTGATTATGTTTATATGACAAAGCTCTTCTTTGAAAGAAAGCTTGTGATGCGAGGGGTTCTAGTTCAAAATCATCGGTGAAACCATAACTAAAATTGTGATAGCGATGAATGAAGGTGTAGTGTTTTAACAACTTACGGTTTTTGTACAAGAAACTTCTTCTCTTTTAGATTTTATTTTCACTTTGCTTCTTTTTGGTTTGTCGATAAATTGATTTCTTGGTGTATTTGAGGGATTTCCAAACACGAAGCATTGATGGCTTTTTCAAGAATTTTGTTTTGGTTGTTTTAGATCATTGTTGGGATGTAACTTGTTTCAAATGGTTGATGATATCTTTGACAAGAAAACACGGCAAGCACACAAGCACGTAAAACACTTCTTCTCTTTTGATAATTGTTGAGGTATGTTTAGGATCTTTTCAAATATGTTCAAGGATATTTTCAAATCCCCTTTTGTTTTCACTAGTTTTGAACAAACAAGAGACAAATCAGATAGACTCTACTATTGTCAAAAAGGTCATTCCTAATATTAGTAGCCCACACTTGATACTCTGTTAGCTCAAACAGCCCTGTCACACCCTAAGGTGTGCCCATTTTTTTTTGCCTTTGTCCAGAATTTGAACCAAAGAGAATTGCTCCTCAATTGGATCGTTTCCTTAGGAGATATATGGTGAGTGTCTTGGGGGCGAATTCTTCCCCACCCGTGCACTATGATATTACAAATGTGTGGCTAACTGACTCGGTGAGGTTTCTACTTCTAAAGGTTTTAGTAAGGCTTTCATTTGGTCTTAAGTGATAAACTCCCTTGGGAGGCTTCCCAACCTTTAGAACAAAGGCTTTACATATCTCAAGGATATTGGGGGAAGGCTAATCGTTAAGCAAAACCGTTGAACATTATTTTCATCACATCCACATTTGATTATAGTGGGTTGGAATACTTGGCATTGGTCATTCCCACTTAGGTCGTTCCCCTCTCACTGGCCTTATGAGTTTCTCGGGAGGGTAGACTTGCTAAAGGGTTTATCTTAATTGCAAAAAAATTGAAAGAGAGCAAATAAATGGTGAGTTTGGCTTTTTGATCACCCAATTAAGGGGAGAGCATATGCCTATCACTTTCAAACATAATGAACACTTGTTCTTTTTATCCCTTCATTGCACATGTGAACTATTTGATACTTGGAGATGTTGCTCCAATAAAAATGGGGTTATTTTTAACCAAAAATTGCAATGATTTGAACTTTTTTGAAGAAAACTTGGAATAAAAACTTGGTCAACAAAATAAAGTCGTGGTCAACAAAACAAAGTCGTGTAGCCCTTCATAGCAAAAAGTAAATGTGAATTTCTTTTTATGTGCCAAATGAAAAATTGAGTTTGTTTTAGTTGCACCAAATGGAAAGATGTTTTTTTTAGTCCCCTTTCTAGCAAAATAAAACAAAAGAAGTTCTTTTTATGCACCAAATGAAAAATTGAGTTTGTCTTAGTTTCACCAAATGGAAAGATGATGTTCTTTTTAATACCCTTTATGAAAAACAAGAAAGATTCTTTTAAACTAGAGAAAGTAAAATCATTTTACTAACTCCTTCCAAAAACTTGAACAAAAGGTTAGAAAACCTACAACAAACACCCTAAAAAATGTTAGTTCACCCAGTGGGCTCAAAAGCCTAAAAAAAATTCTTTTGAGGTTACAAAAGTAGCTCACAATTTGTTACAAAAGCACTAAACCGACATAGCACAAAAGCGCCAGAAAGAGAACAAAAACGCTATACTAACCTAAAAGTGCTACACTAACCTTAAAGTGCTACAAAAAGCTTCAAAAGCGCTACAATAGATCACAAGCGCTAAAAAAACTAAATAGAAGCACTAAATATGAAGCAACAAAAATAAGTAACATGATGCTAAAAGGTGCTAAAACGCACGACAAAGGCGCTAATCTGGGCAACAAAAGCGCTAAAGCGCAACCTGCACATGAAAACCTGCAAGTTTCAAAAGGGTTGGCAAAAATTTAATTTTTAAATGTTGGATTCACGTCAGGTTCACCAAATGATGCCATGGAAATGTGGACAAGAGCCAAAAACAAAGTTCAATGTTAGTATGTTAGTTTCAATCATAAAACCAAAACAAATAACTAAAAGCTATTCCAAAACATATCAAAGGAGATTCAAAAATCATGAAAGAAGCTTAAATAAAACAAGAAAGGAGAAGAGTCTCCCTAAGATGCTTCCATGATGTCTTTTTGTTGCTCCTCCCTTGTTTCCCTCCTCTCCAAGTTCCAAATGAGTATAGCTCTTAGCTTTTAGCATTAGCCATGGATGCCAAATGGAGATTAAAGATGATTGAAAATGAAAACATGTGCTATGAAAATGAAAAGAGTGATGCTGTGAGGAAGCTCTAAGTATGTATTCAAAATCCACTATAATAACAATGCTCTAATGATTCCTCTTTTGTTTGAGGAGAAGGGTTCTATTTATAGGCAAAATAGATGATTAGATGGTCAAGATTGATCTAGTTTGTGGAGGGCCAATATTTCATATATCATGATCCATGTGATGGATTTCAACCCAATCCCATGATGACAAATGTCAGCATGTGATGGCTTGAGAGGAGAGGGAAGGAGCATTTAATGTCTGAGAAGACATGAGGATAACCTCATGTGGGTTGGGTTATTGGATAAAGCTATTATCCAAGGGTAAGATTATTATCCAATGGGTAAAATCATGTTCAAAGTTTACCCATGGTTAACCCTTGACTAAAGGGTCAAGACCCATGTGGGTTGGAGTGTTGAAGAAGGGAAGCATTTATGACTCTGTAGGAGTCTTAAATGGTTGAGATGATGGGTTGGGGGTTAATTTTGGTTTAGGATTGTGCAAATGATCAGAAGAGGGATCAAGCTAAATTGGAAGGGGTTAGAAGAATCTAGAAGGAGGTTAGAAGAATCTAGAAGCAAGTGGGTGAGAATAAAGTGAAATTTTAATTAAAATAAAATCATTTATTTCAACTAAAATATGCAACTTGCATTTGTAGGAGAATGCAAGTGGATGAGACATTTTTAAATAAATATTGATTTATTTAAAAGGGGATTTGATTTGGGGATTATAAATAAATGTTTAATTTATTTAAATGAGAAGAAAGAGGGAAATTAAATAAATTAGATTTATTTAATAACTGGACTATAATTTGTATTTTTAATTAAAATAAATTTATAAAATTTATTTAATTAAAATGGTAGAATAGGGGTTGAGTGAATTAATTAAATGCAAATTTAATTAATAGAGGAATATTAGTTCATTATTTAATTCGTGGACAAATTTATGTTTCTACGCTTTCTATATCCTAATTATAATTGAGGTTGGTGCCTCATTATTTGAGTTGGTGCTCATCCCTTTAGGTTGGGAGATTGGTGTCTTCTATAGGTTGGAACCTGCAAGTTTGGTTGGCAATTGGTGTTGCCATCTTAGGTTGAAATTCTTCTGGGTTGGTGCCTACAAAATCATTATAATTTTATTATCATTTTGTGAGGTTGTACTTGGGCAATAGATCCAAACAACTATTCTCACCATGTTTTTTTTCCTTTTGGGTTTCCACATAAATCTAGTGTTCACTTGCGCTGACGTGTGATTGTGCCTATCTCTTGCATAGTTGTTTTGATGTGAGATGCGATAATGATTTTCATGTTGCATTGGTTTTGAAGTTAAAATTTGCATATACTAATTCACCCCCCCCCCCCCCCCCCTCAATATATTTGTGTGCATAATACTTTCATCCATGTTATTCATGTTTCCATCTTTTAACCAAATTTTGAGCATATTTATTTCATTATGGCTATTCATCAATTGATACGTGTAATGTTTAGTGGTTTTTGCATGTTGAGAAGAGTATAGTAACATCTCTTGTAAATGAGAGATTAAGGCATAAGTTTGACTCTTATAAATTATGTGGTATTGAAGCATCGAGATCAAGAGAAAAGAGGATTGTGGACATGTTATGTTGAGCCACTAGATCAAGTGGAATTAACAATATTAACCCTACAGAGAAAAAAATGGCTCTAAATTTTGGACAACACAAATAAGAGTTATGGTAAGAGAGGAAGATGATGGTGAAGTGAGATTCAGTAAACTTGAAGATGATGTGAAAAAAATATCTTATTCAATAGACAAAATTGATATGATAACATTTATATTGTTTGCTCTAATAGAAAGGCTGGGTATGAAGAAAATTCACCAAGAGGAAACAGAGTTGGGAAGGCCTAAATCAAACAAGTAGAGACATGCAAGTGTAACTTTTGGGTGGGCACAAGAAGTTGACTCCGCTTTTAGTGAAAGTCTCACGAGGGAACAAATCTAGAGAAGTATGAGTGCGTGTTCTATAGAAAATGTATACCTATTTAGGAATGGGTTCCTAGGCCTAAAATCCTATCCATATGTAACTAGTACCCATTTTTGTTTTTAAAGTGGGTATACATCTTAAAATTAAATGGGTACATATTTTAAAAAGAAATGTATACTTATTTTAAAATGGGTACTCATTTATATTTAGGTCACATACCCATTCCTTTTTAGAATGGGTACACGTTCAGTAAATTTCAAATTTGAAACCCATGATTTTTCTTTGTTTTAGACTTGGAAACCTAACCCCTGCACCTGCAATTATAATGTCATGTTAACAAGAGAAAAACTAACTTTAGCAATATGTTTAATGACTTTTTTAGAGTTATTGGACCAAATTAAAACTCATTACAAATGACAATGTCTAGTTTTCAAATATAAAAATATTGTTATAGTTGAACATAGTTTTCTATATATTAATTAATTTTCAAAGAAAGAAATCATTAACCTAAAATGACATATATTTCTATTTTTTTGTAACTTTAAATTTTGATTTAAAAAAAAAAAAAAAATTATGTCCAACCAATTTAGATGTCATTCTCTAAATGTTAAAGATTTTTTTACAATTAGTCACCTCAAACTATATTTGCCATACATGAAAAGTTTTGAAAAACAACAATTAGGGCTAGTAAAAAATAAAAAATAATTATTTATTAAAATTTACAAAAAAATCCAAACCATAATTCATTTTCATATGAATGTTTCCACAAAAGAATTAGAAAAATAATTATGTTTAGGTCAAATTATACTAATAATACACATGCATGATTTGGCCCAAAACATACAATTTTTTAAAAACCACTTATGTACAACCTATACAAAGCCAACTTTTAGCATCTAGGTATTAGAATATATTACATATATAAAAAACTAGAAACAAAATCCCTCATTTCATATGTTTAATTTATGTTAATATTATATGTATAAGTGCTTCAAATTTTTACTCCAATTATGACAAACTTTAATTTTTGAGCAAAAGACTTCCACTCACTAATACATTTGGTCTAGATTTTCGACGGAGAAGGTATATTGTGACCAAATTTGATTTTTTTTTGAAAAAATGCCTGCATTTGTCGGAATTCCGATGGTAATTTCACATTTGGTTTCGATGAAGAAGGCATTAGTAATGATTTTTTTTTTCTTTCAAAAAAGTGCCTGCGTTCATCGAAATTCCGACGACAACGGGCATTACTTAAAAAACAAAAGAAAAGAGGGCAAGTCATTTGTGCATTGCAATCCTGCGCTGGCGTCCGCGTCGACTTCAACCCCTAACAAGATCAAATGACACACTCACCATTGGAGGTAGATTCTTCACCTTAATTTCAGATTTGCATAATGAGGAATTGTTGAATCTTCACCTTAATTCATTCATTGGATCTTCGGATTTAATTTGTATAATATTTGCATGATGAATTTCAGACAACTCACACTTTCCTTTATACTTTGTGTACATTGAAGTTGGATTTATGTATGTAGAGGAAGAAGTTGAAATGCTTGTAGAAAGAAGGAGACTTTCTAATTTGGGTGCAGAGCTAGGAACAAGTTTGTGGTATCTTCACACACTCTGCGCCTATCCCTTCTCCAACCTTCCAAAGCCTGATCTTTTCTTTCACAACCCAGCTCACCATCAAAATACTATCCTGACAAACTGAGACACCCAAAAATCAGTCCTTCCAACTCATGTAGCACATGGAAGAATTATCACGTGGCCCTGCAAAGACAAAGAAGATTAAATACATGATTACTAGGGTTATCCCACTCCTTGACAAGGATTTTCAACATGGGAATGCCCCCAAATCATTTTCTTACTGTCTCGGGTTACCCTAGTTTAGGGTATTGACAAGTTTTACTAAATCTTCTCTAACTTTGTAAAAAATGAATGAAAATGGATGAAACTGAAGGGAAATGATAAAGAATCCACTCCTCTAACACATCTAATGGATCTCCCAAGTCGATGAAGCAGTTAATATAAAGAAAAGTTCATTTTAGTATACTTTTATGTCTAAGGACACAAGAAATCACTAATAGTATTTGGATGGGCCCTTAAATAAAGGTAAGCTTGCTAGGTCATCACTTCAAATTAACTAAGAATCCATTAGTTTCCATCTACTTGATCAAAATTTGAAACAAATCAATTCGAACTTGGATTTCTTGTGGAGGAAGCCTTCTTTTGCCTTTCCTTATACTCCTTATAATTATACAAATATTAGTCTAAAGATATTTCATTTGGCCCATCTATCCATTTGATTCGAAAGTCAACAACTCTAACAACTTTATTTAGTTTGGTAATGGAATTCTCTAATGCTTTCACCACATTGGCAGCATGAGATGTAGCCACAATTAACCCCATACATTCATTCAAGACTTGTTCATCAAATTTACTATTTGGCCCAAACTTCCCTTCCACCTTCTTATCCCATTTAGACAAAATAACTTATATAGTGTCCAACCAATCCTTATCTGATCTAAAGGGATGAGCCCCAAAATTGATTTTTATGTATTCATCATAAGCCCGATGCTCAATTAACATGGGATAATGACACTTTACCATCTTAGTTATTTTTCCTTATGTGATTTCTAGCTTGAATATTAGCTCGTCTAGACTACTTTGAATGAAGCCATTATCTTCATCTCTCAATACATCAGCTTCTTTGATTTTATTTTCACTCAACGTTTTAATTTCACTTCCTCGCATCTTTCTCCCATTGATTAGCACAGGTTGACATTATTAATTCCAACTTATTGGCTTCATCATAAATATTGTAGAACTTAGCAAAGAAGGTTCTAATGTGATTCATTTGCTCCATAACCCATGTATCTATCATTGTAGCTTTACCCTTCATAACATACAAATATTCCATTTCTTTTTTAGGAAGAAAAATAGGCATCAGGATCCCTGAAACTTGAGAAGCTTAAGGGGCATCAAGATCTTTAAAGAGTTGTTCATGTACTATGATACTAAATAGGCTTCCTTTCTTGTTTAGATTGGTATCATTTTTGCATCCTTACCTTTATAGTCTTAGTAGTTGCATCTAAGTTGCTACTTCTTCCCATTTAGTTTATTTTCTAAATTTCACTCAAGTTCCCTAATGATCAAAATGATCCATTTCTCAGTCATCCTTATTTGGCATTGGGATAGCGATGTTTACAACTATCTCTCCTTTTGCATAGTTTTAGGTGGCATAAAAGGTCATTGCCTTCTTTGGCTTCCTTGCAGCCTCAACCTCAACGACCATCTTTTGAAAAGTTACTTTCTTCAATACTCTCTTCTTTATCCTTTCAAAGTTGAATTGTAGCCACTTAGGAACATCTAGATTCTCATCACTTTGGATGGATGGGTTCATGGTAGTTACAACCTATTTTGGCCTTTGTTCTTCATCTTGTTGCTTGTGCACCTAAGTTTAAAATTTTGGAGGAGTCATCTTGGGGGTGGGGGCCTAGATAGATCCTCTTTTTCTTGTTCTCCATGCTTCTTTGTCTCCATGTTTCTTCTCTCTTCATTTTGTTTGGCCTTAGGCTTTGAAAATAAATTTTATTGGTCTTCTATTGTCATGAAAATTCTTGAGTTGTCTTGGTCCACACCCATTTCTATTGCTTCTTATGTTTGCACTTGGGTAGGAGTAACCATAGGTGTATCATTCTAACTTGGGTATCATGCTATGTATCATATTATGTTGTGTGCAGGGATCCAAATTAGATTTGGTACATGTTTGGGCATGAGGACAGTTTCATATCTCTATGTATCAGACAGTAAAAGGCAGTAAGAGTGAAGAATTTGGTGGGAAGACCAAGCGGTTGGTATTTTGAAGTGGTTGATGACAGAGAGAGGGGTGAGGGGACCCTATGCAACCTTCAGAAAGGTTTGTGGATCAAAACCAAATGAAATAGATTAAATTTCTATGGCTGTCCTAAGGGTATTAATTGTCACAGTCATAGTTTTACTAGTGATATTGTTTTTGTTTTGACAGAGTTGTGTTTGTAAACCTAAGTGTGGACATGTAATGGAGTCATGAGATGTCTTAAGACTAAATCAATACTTAACAACAACATAGTGTGTAGGCACCTAAAATATGAAAGGACTATATATTGGAAGGAGACAATCATCCATACTTATCACAAGCTTTTGTAGCTCATGTAGACTCAAGGTGAGTTGCAAAATAACCATTAATGAGTGTGAACCCCGTCTTCACAAATTATGATCATTTTCCATGATACGTGACCCTATCCTCATGTTGTTGGCTCAATTCATATTAGTTTTCCCAAGCCTAGAAGCTAATTAATGTATCCAAAGGTGTCTAGAAGAGTGGACTGTATGATCATTCTCAATAGTTTGATCATTCTCAATTCAAATAAAGGTCCAAAGTGCTCATTCTCAACAGTTTGAGTTACAACTATCAATTCCCAACGCTTGACAATTCCATATTCTAAGTTCCTTCTGACTTATATTTTATTTTCATGAGTCAACTTATAGTTCTTAATTCAGTTATAGGCTAGTATCTTGTGTGTTGATTGTACCTCTTGGTTTGATAAGGTTTTGGGTGGATTTTAATCTCTAATTTTGAGGAAAAGTTTCCCTATAAATGTAATTTTAAAATTCATTTTGAGGGTCTAAGAATTGATTATTTAAGGTCCAAGTTAGTAACACTAAGTTTGTTTTCTTTCAAAAGACATTTAGCAAGAGGTTGTAGATTGAAAACTTGTGCTTTGCTGGTATATTTTGAAGAACTAATGGAAATGAAGTTCATAATTTGCAATGGTATTGGTAGTCTTTTTTGATTTCTTGGTATTCTTCTATTTCTTTCATTTTCCTTAGTCCTGAATTAATATTTACATTTATGAAACATCTTCTTTGTTATAATCAATTTGTGCATCTTTTGTGGTGATTGAGGTTAATAATGAACATGTGAATGAATAGTAGTAGTTGTTCTAGAGCTTTCCTTGGTCTCATTTTCATGTTAGAATTGATAATTTTGGCATGATAAATTATTTATGTACAAGGTTATTTCTAGATTTTGTTGATAATGTGGGTTTAGGTAATACCGATGATTCATTTTCTCGTAGCCTTGTTCTATCTTTTGCAATTTATTTTAACCTTTTAGCTTAGGCAGATTAAGAAATAGACATTTCAACGATTAGTGACAGTTTCCCCTTGAACAAACTGGCCACATGAACACTTTGTTGTCTTGTATCGTTGTTACATTGGGAGGTCTGGAATACCTTTAGTTTCTACTATTTTATAAGAGAGATTAAGTGGTGATACTTAGTCTATGTTGAGTGTGTCAAAAGACCCATCAACAAAATTGGTTATAGAGGGAGGGAAAGAACAAGCTAGAGCGTATGCCATTGTTCTCTCTTGAGAAGTTCAAGAGGGTTCTAAGATTAACTCCCAACAAAGGAAAATTATTAGAGCTTGGACTCATCACTAGATCCAAAGGAAATAAAGGAAAAGGACACAAGAATTTGATTAATAAACATTCCAATAATATAAAATTCAAATATTATTTGAAACCATTGGATAACATAAAGATAAAAACTACAGGGAAAGGTTTACACAAAGCACCTATAGACTTTTTTACATGATGTTACTAAAAAGGAGCTTACTAATTAGAGTGTGCATCTCAAAGTTTGTTTCTAAATTGACACACTCATTGTCATTGATCTATGGAATAGTTAAGAGAACTTCCTTGACTCAAAAATATATTCAATACCATAACAATTCCTTGACCCTATTCTCGATTTTGGACCACTAGTGTCTTAGTCACCAAGCTCAAGAGATTCAATCAATTGTTGAGAATATCATCTTAATGGTAGTTATAGACAAGAGTTATGGCCTTGACAAGTGGGGGTGCCAAATAAATAATTTTCCAACAAACATTTTCAGTTTTTCATTAGGTTTGTCCTTATTTGAATGCTCATTTCAACTTCCAGGGACACTAGTCAGTACTAGGTGTGATGATTCTTTGGTTCCACCAAGATCCCTAATATACTACTTTTAGCAAGTTTTCCTTTTTTTGAAAGCTATATAGTGGTTGAATTTGAATCATGTAACAAGAATAGAAGGCATTCATCTCTACTGCAAAGTTTACCCATTTTGTAAACACACTCGATTAAAATAAAGATCATTTTGTTCAGCTATATTGTAATTGTGAATTTTGTGTTTTATTTTGTTCAACTATATTGATATTGAAGAACTAGTTACTAACTCCTTGAATTCCTTCAAGTTTGTTGATCTAGGTGGCTTGAGGAAAACAAAGATCAAGGATGATGAACTGATTTGTGTTGATGCTCCGAAGTAACCAAAACAAGCAGTGAGCCCCACTGGAAAGGTCATTTGACAATTGGACTCCCTTTAGAGCCTAGGTAAGTTGTGACACAAGAACATGAGGAAAACACTTGGATTTGAATATGAACAACTTGTTTGTCTTCAAGAATTAATTCCCTTCTTCTCTGATTTGGCTTAAGTTTGATCTTCTTCACTGGATTGCATTAATCTCTTCTTGAATTCATATCAGGATTGCATATACTTGTTTCCAGGATCCAATGTAGATTGAAATCCATGTCTGTCAGATTATTCACTTAAATCTGCACCTCTTGAATTCTCCTTAAAATATGATTACCTCAATTCAAATATGAATTCGTATCTTTGCCTTGTCATTTACTTATGCTCTCCTTATGATCTGATTTTGACTTTAAATCCCCCAAATGGTTTTGTTCATGTGACACATCTTTCCCTTCAAAGGCCAACTTGTTTATTTCCTAAGTGCCACACCTTACATTGTGTCCTTAAAAAATCTTGTTTGATTCTCCATTTTTTAGTGTGTGGGGCTCAAAAGGATGATATGATACGGTGGAGAGAAATATGAGGGGGGAGTGGTAGGAAATGTTAAGGGTAGCTGCTATGTGGAGAAAGAGGAGGGAATGGGATTTGTGGGGAAAGGGGGACACAATGGATATAAATGATGGAAGAGGGAGATACGTAGGGGGGAAAGAGGTTTAGGATGTGGGAGGTAGAAGGGGTTGGAGTTAGGACATGTTGGGGAATAAAGTGGAGTGGGAGGTATAAGGGGGTAATGAAAGGTTAAAGGGGGTGTAGGTTATAATGGGAGTTATAAGGGGCAAGGAAAAAGGGTAAGGGGGTAGGGTGGTAGGTTAGGATAGGGATAGGATATGGGTAGGCTAGGATGGGGTAGGTGATAAGATGGAAAGGGTAGGTTAATAGGTGTGTGGTAGAGGTAAGCTTAGGGAAATAAAGGAAGTAAGACTTATGGGATGTGGGTTAGAATAGGTGATTTTAGGGGAATAAAGGGGTAAAGGGGTAGGTAGGGTGGAGGGGAGTGTGAGATAGAAGGTATAAGGAGAAGGGAGATGCTAGGATAGAATAGGGGTAGGGGTAAGGTGGAAAGGGAGTTAGTGGAGGGAGGTGAGGGTGTAAGATGGAAGGGTAGGTTTAAGTTAAGATGTGAAGGAGGTTAAGGCATGGGGTATGAAAGGTGGATGGAGGATAGAGGATAGGAAGGTAGGTGAGTTAGAAGGTATGGTAAATGGAAGTGAAGAGTGTTAGGGGAGGTGGAAATAGGAGGAAATAGAAATAGGAGTGATTGGGTTTGGGCACCCACTGATAGGATCGACAGAAGTGGAAGGGATTATGCCTTGGATGGGCAAAGGGAATGTTAAACCTCACTTCATTTCAAAGAGAAAGACTTGGCCAGCTCCTGAGAAACTACGAACAAAAGGTTAACAACAAAGACTTGACAACAACCAACTAAGCTAAGACAACTAACCTAGAAAGCAAAAAAGTGGGGGTCCCCATTTGCAATGGGGCGATGTGTGAATACATCACAACAGGATGTCACTCTTTCTACTTACCTTTCTTTTTGTGAATATGCATAACACTATTTTGGAAATGATAATATAGATCCTCATCCATTAAAAAATAATTATAATGGTAAAATTAATAGACCTTGTGTAGGGTCCTCCAAGCCTAGAGTAAGGAGTTTGAAGCGTAGATACATTGATTTGGCCTTGTGGCCATCAATGAGGGTTGACCCAATAGGAGATGTCTTGAGACTGACAATTTTGGAAGTGTGACATTGTTGAGAGCCATCACTTAGGTGTGAACCCTGTCTTAACAAATTATGATCAGTTGCCATGAAACTTGACCCTATCCTCATGGTGTTATCTCAATTCATATTAGTTTTCCCAAGCTTAGAAGCCAAGTAATGTATTCAAGGGTGTCTAGAAGAATGGAGTGTATGGTCATGGACTTTGTATATTGAAACCATTATACATGCCCCTCCATTGAGGGTATTGAGGAAGATTGGGAATAGTGTGTTTTGGTGAAGAAACATGATGTCAGAAGTTTGATGCAGAGGCAAGGGTAGAACTCAGTATTTCATATTAGGACAACAACCACATTGATTAGGCAAGTCAAATAAGGTCTCTCTAATGTTTAGGATACACAAGGGCGACATTAGTCATGTAAGTATGCATGAGCATGAGAATGGATAGTTACTTTCCTTTTAGACTAACTTGGTTCTATGACTCGCAATGGTGTTCATCCCAAAAGTATATGCAATACCATTCACTTCCACCCAAGGTATGACTGATAATTTTGTCTTACTTGTCACCATACTCTCGATGACTTCACAACATTGATAATGAATTCACATTAGACACTCATGAATTACCCCAATTAGACATTAGTCAACTTAAGATATGATACAAGGATTGGATACCACAAATCCATTAGCATATCACCTGCTCTAAATCACCACAATGCCATTAGATATGTTTTGAGATGAAAAAGAAGAGTTAAATGGTTTTGGTTCAATTTGCATAATTTATATGGTCAAGTAATTTAATTTGGTATATTTTACTGAAACGTGATTTCATAACTAACATTTCAACTTCTATATAACTAGTTCTATAGCTTGATTTTTTTGCCTTTGAAGAAAGACCATGTTAGACAATATCAGCGAACAACAAATAAGGAGACAATTGATAGATTATGGTCTAACTTGAAAATAAAAGGTGATGGAAAGTGTTATTGTCCCTGCAAAATTTGTAAGGAGTTAAAGACTAGAAGACTTCTAATCAAAACAACTAAGAAACATTGTAGGTTGCATGGTCACATTGAAGTGGGACATGATTATCATCCATTGGTAAGTTTTTCATTATATCGTTTTAACAATTTATATACATAAGAAATCACTTGATGATGTGATCATGATCACGGTTTATTTATGTTTATCAATTTTATATAGGTCGAGAACCACAGAGCACATGACATAGATCAACACAACCTAGAGAATATGGTTTTCAAAGTGGAGGAACATGGAGGTGTGAATATCGAAGCTGAAGATAACAATCCCATGAAAGATGACGATCATGAGCCACAAAACACAATTGAAGATGATGGTATAAATACATTGATCCATGACACATTTAGCACTGGTGTAGCTAATCACAATGATGACGATGACCTTGATGTTGTTCGTGATGTCCCTCTACTTGAGAAGGCATCTGAGGCCCTTTACGAAGGCTCCCAGACAACTCTTCTCTCTGTTGTATTGTTGTTGGTAAACTTGAAGGTTATGAATGGTTTATCCAACATAACAATCTCACGTATGTTAAGGTATGTCATATATGTCATTATAGTTAATAAATGGTGAATCATGTACCATTAATATTATTTATATTAACAAATTATATTTTTTTGCTATAGATTGATAGGTGAGTTTTTGTTACCACCATCAAATATTCTACCTCGCTCATACCGAGAATTACCTGCCATTATGAAAGATATTGGAATGGAGTATCATGCAATAGATGCTTGTCCCAATGATCATATTATATATCACAAACAACATGAATTTCGAACTAAATGCCCTGAATGTCATATTAGTAGATATCAAACAGATCAAATAACAAAAAGGGTGCCTCGCAAGGTTCTTCATTATATTCTCATTATTTCACGTATGCAACGATTATTCAAGTGCACTAGCTTGGCACAATTTATGGATTACCATGCATGCAATAGAGGTCAAGATGACATTATTCGAATGCTTGTGGATGGTTCAACATTTATGGACATAGAGGAAAAGTGGCCACACTTTAAAGAAGAACCTCGTAATCTTAGGCTTTCATTGGCAGCGGACAGTGTCAATCCATTTGGAGAGTTGAGATCTGTTTACTCAGTGTGGCCTGTTTTTGTTATCAACAATAACATTCCTCCATGGATGTCAAGAAAGATGGAGCACATAATGTTGGCAATGATTGTTCCAGGTATTTTATCATTTAATAGTCGTCTATATTTAATTATAAATATTGCAGTAAAATGGTCATAATAATTATGTAATATTTTGGTTCAATCGATTAGGTAAGTACCAAGTTAAAGAAATGAATGTATATATTGAACCTCTTATCGACAAGTTGCTGGAGTTATGGAATGGTGTCACTATGTATGACGTCTCTAGACCAATAGGACAAAGACAATTTCAATTCCATGCGATGCTTGTATGAACAATACACGATGCCCCAGGGATAACACATTTTTGTGGTATGTTATAGTGTTCAAGTTGCGCATGATAATTATAATTAAAAAAATTAACATATTTAATCAAATTATACATTATCTTGTAGGTCTTCAAACAAAGGGAAAATTTGCATGTCCAGTTTGTGGTCCAAAGATGAAATCTCGTCATTCAAAAAGTTTAGGAAAACAGGTGTTTGATGAGTATAGACACTTTCTCCACAAAAATCATAAGTATCGAAATACTGAAAAATATATTTTCAATGGGAAAGAAGAGAATACATCAAAGCCACGAAGAATGACACCTCACTTGTGGAAGTTGGAATATAATAGAATTAATCGTCAAGGTAATGCCATTCCATCTAATGGTTCATGTCATAAAACATCATTTCTATTGTGTTTTTTTTATTGATAATGTGATTGATGATCGTGAAGGTCGTCAAGGCATAAGTGACCACCTTCCTAAGGGACTAAAAATTTATCCTTGACAATTTAGTAGGTTGCCCTACTACGAGCAGTTACAAATTGTGCATTTGTTTGATACTATGCATATTGGAAAGAATATAACAGAGACATTATGGAAAATATTGGATGGAAGGCATGACAAAGAAAAAATTGTCAAAATTTGTAGTGACATTGAGGAATCCAATCATGCAATGAAAAATGTCATTCAATCAAATAGCCATGGAGACCAGATTAATATAAGTGACCTTCCTTGGTTATTAACAGACCAACAAAGCAATGCTATAAAAGAAGTCATACGAAAAATTCGATTTCCCACAAGATTTGCTGCGAACATAAACAATCTCATATCAAAGAAAAGTGAATTTGGGCCAGGGATGAAAACGCATGATTGACATACCTTCATTTAGGTAATTCATGTTCTTGTGTTTTTACTATAGATTTGTATACTGCGCATGTACTCTTCATAGTATTATGTTAGAAAAAAATGAAAAGAATATTTTATAATTGTTGTAGTACGTTCTACCTCTATCTCTCCCAGACGACTTCAACAAAATGTCAAGAAAGTCATATATGATCTTGGAAAATACATGAGGTAAGTAGTGATATTTGTTCAGTTTGTTGTATAGATATTATATTTGTGATTTGTTTTACTTGTTATGTAATATATTTTTTTGCATCTTAAATATCTTTGAAGTGGTTGTCATGTAAAGAAATCCATAAAGAAGATATAAAATATTGGAAGAGAAAAATTCCTCATCTAATGTATGAAATGCAAAAGTGTCTACCTTCAGCTTTTTTCAATGTACAGGAACACTACCTCATACACCAAGTTGAGGAGATTGAATTGTGTGGACTTGTACACACTAGGTCAATGTGGATGGTTGAGAGGCACTTGAAATTTTTTAAGGCTTTGGTTCGACAAAGAGCACATCTTGAGGGTTCTATGGTGGAGGGATATATGGTATACCAGACTATGGTGTACATTTATGAAATCTTCCTAAGTTTACAGCAAAGATCTATGTGGATCGCATTTGGGATCCCAACCCCATTAACAAATTCAAAGGGGAGTACTTGACGGGGAAAGGTAGATTGAAGAAAGTGAGAGGTAATTATAAGATGTTATTGTAGTTAATTAATTCTTAATATTCAAAATAAATCGGTTGTAAGACGACTATTTACTTTTTGTACAGTTGGTCGAGAGTGGGATGCACTACATTTGTATATTGCAAACAATCTTGATTGGATGACGGTATGGATCGAACATTGTCAACATTCTGGTCGCACATTAACATGGGAAGGTGTGGCTTCATTATTTAAAGAAGCTCATCTTAATGGAGATTCCAATGTTATGCAAAGGGAAATTGATTTAGCATATGGTTTAAAAGATAAACAGGTACGTATAAATTTATTAATCACCCATATGTTTATCAACTCACGATGCAATATTTTTACATGTTTGACATACCGTAGGTCAAACACCACAACGCTATGTGCTGCAATGGTCATAAATTTCAAATCAAAAAGTTAGATGACACGAAGAAAACTTGTGATTCTGGGATAACTGCAATCCTTGAGGTGACAAATATTTCATCAAGAAACGACATACATCCTCAAGAGTCTCAAAATCGATACTATGACATTTTGGATGATATACTTGAGTGTGACTTTAATTCCTTCAAATTAGTTTTATTCATCATCAAGTGGTACAGGCTACGATTGAATAAAAATGATCCTTATAGAAATGTTATTGAACATGATAATGGTTTCACAATGGTTAATACAAGGTCGTTTGAACCAATTGGGGATGAGTCCTATGTTCTTCCAAGCCAATGCGAGTTGGTATTTTACTCAGAGGTTCCACATAAACCGGGTTGGTCATTTGTTCTTAGGCATGATCCAAGAGGAAGGTCAATAACGTATAATGTGATGGAAGAAGAAGATACCGAAGAAGTAGAAGATGATGTAGATGATGATCACGATCAACATCTACTCGATGATGATGAAGAAGAAGAAGATGATGATGATGGTGACGATGATGGTGATGGTGATGGTGATGGTGATGGTGATGGTGATGGTGATGGTGATGGTGATGGTGATGGTGATGATGACGATGATGAAGACGATGATGGTGGTGGTGGTGGTGGTGATGATGATGATGATGATGATGATGATGATGATGATGATGATGATGATGATGATGATGATGATGACGTTGATGCTGATGCTGATGATGATGATGATGATGATGATGATGATGATGATGATGATGATGATGATGATGATGATGATGATGATGATGGTCATGATGATGGTCATGATGATGAATGAAATGTATGAGGTATGCGATTAGTATATTATCTATTTAATATTGATTTCTTGATAAAAAATTATTTGACTTATATGGTTACATAATTAATTCATTATGTTTTGAATTCTAATGCCATTACATAATTAATTTGTGATGCACCTTTTAATGTTTTTAATTCATGTTCCATGACCTCTAGCAGGTCCTTATAGTAGAACTATGCCACCCCGAGGAGATGGAGATAGGGAGAGTGACTATTTATGTGACATTTTTTAAACTTTGTGTTTATTTATGGAATTTGGATTATTTATTAGCTATGTGATGGATGTTGATTTAAAATACATATGTGATGGATTACATGTTTATGATGATACATGTGACATTTTTTGAACTTTGTGTTTATTTATAGAATGTGGATTGTTTATTACCTATGTGATGGATGGTGATTTATGATACATATGTGATGGATTACATGTTTATGATGACACATATGTGATGGTAATTATGATGGTCAATTAAATATATGATGATGCATATGTGATGCTTATGATGCTTATGATACATATGTATTTATTGTTTATCAACTTACAAATGTAATGCTTATGATGCTCAATTGATGGTGCCGATTTCATGTATATATTTTGTGTGATGCTGTTACCCTTGGTGGGAACAGGTCATTGACTACAAACATTGTCAACCCTTTAGTTGAGGATCCTGCATAGTCTACATAAAGTAAAGGTAAGGAATTAAAAAAATTATAATGATTATGATGACAACATCATTTTTTTGTTTAATACTCTTTTTGTCTACAAAGTTCATGTTGTTCGTGTTGTGTACTATGTAATTTTTAGCTAACATAAGATAATTGAATTACATGTGCAGGAACCTGAACCCCTTTGACGAGGATCCTGCACAGTCTCATGGATCGACAGGTATAAATCAATACACCCTATAGAAATAGTTTATTTTTAAAAAATTACTTGGAAAACAAACTTCCTCAGTTTTTCAAACCTCGACATTAGCAGCAAATCTAATACAGTTATCAACACTTGAGGCCCCAATTAGACTTATTTCAAATTTTAATCTCAACATCAACTTTAGGGCCGACTTCTTTATCAACATTACCCTCATTTGCAAAATATCTCTCTCATTACCAACTAACTCTCTCATTTGATGGAGCGCAGGTACCACCAAATAGGTATTTGTCAGATCTGTCTTCCTTGAGTGAGGGAAATGCAGGAATAGAAAATGAAAGTGAGACATGTAGTAGGTCTACAATAGGGAGATCAACTAGAGGTCAAAAGATTAGAATAAAATTCAATAAACGCATGAAATTTTTCCTTGCTCAAGGGGGGTAATGTTCTTATGATGATGAGACCAAAGGCGACATTGAGGTGCCCTTGAGGTACACACATCTACAAAAATAATGGGTACCCAAGGAACTTCTTCCAATAAACACTGATTTTTGTGTTAATGATAGGATATATCGCATACCACCTTCGTCGTTACATGGTTTGGGCCTATTTTCCATGGACGACATAAAGGTCTATTACAACAAAGTTGCCGAATTGATGGAGTTTGTCGGACCTTGTTACAATTACAATAATTGGATGTAGATTGTTTGATATAAAAAAAGTATGCATAGGTATGCACTGTCAGCAAATTATATACAACAAAAAGATAATGATCAAAGTAAACGAGTGGCTGTTTACATTGATGGAAGGCCAAAAGGAATAGGGAATATTGCAGATTTTATAAATAGTACATGACCTGGGTCAACTAATAAACAACCCAATTGCATATTTGAGGCACGCGAGGGAAATCATGTATTCATATGTGCGATAAAATCAATAAGTGCAGGGGAAGAGATACTAATCGATTATAATTTGAATCATATAGATACAAACAAAGTTACTATCATGGGGGTGGTACGTACTATATACCATTTAAATTAACCAACCTCCAATTAATGACTCTAATATACCATTTTATTATGAAGTTTTTTTGCTAAGTCTATTGGTTTAATTTCGCTAACGTTTTTATATTTTTTCTTTGTCACAGAGCGACATGGATCCATCACATAGCGCAGACATGGATAAAGGTCGCGACACTTCTACCGAGCAGGTAAACCTCATTTTAATTGTACAAATTAGATAGAAGCAAATGGTTACATTATTATATTCTTTTTTTTAGTGTTTTAGACTAATTTTGTAATTGTTAATGATATTCTTGTCATAGATGGATGTTCAAGGAAAGGGAAAGGGAGCTTCAGTACCTGAGCGCCTCTCTAGGGATGTGGACTCAATAGGATTAAGTGATGATGACCCTGCAAATTCCACAAACCCTATGGAATTGATAAAAAATTCTATTAGAAAAAATTAGTAGAGAGATTGTTGCTTTGGCATCCGTGGAGCCTCAGACTGATGAGATACGAGAGAGGGTGCAAAAATTGATTCGGACAACAAAAAACTTGCAAGTAAGTAGTAATGAAAGCTTTAATTATAACAAAAGGTCAATAATGGTTTATATTTTTATACTCTTTTATGTTATTAACTAAAATATGTACATGTTGTTTTTACAGCAATTTATGCGTCCTCATAAAACTGGTGGCCATGATCAAGGTGTTGCACGTAGTTCAGGTGATGACATTTTTCTTACCTTATCACTTGCTTGGCTTATCACTTTGAGTACCCAAAATACATCATAGTTGATACTGTCAATGTTCATAATAAAGGTTCATCCTTGTTTACAATTCTTTCACTTTTCATATATTTAATGTTTTATATATTTAATGTATTATTCTTCAGGTGTTGTCAATGTTCCTGTGCAAATGTCGTTGGCGCCTCATCAGAGGTTACTCGCACCTGTATTGCCGACTGCAATGTCGGCAACACGCAACATGCAGACATCCTCTACTGCACGTCATATTGGCCTGCCCACTATTGGTAGATCCCTCTTTTCCTCTATCTTTTGTTATGTGTTTATTTCCCTTCAAGCGTTCTTTCTTGGGGGCATTTCATAGCGGATTCATTTACTGCAGCAGGAGATGCACATGAGAATGTGCCAGAGGCGACTAATGCTGATAACATGCCATCATTTCCTGGATCTTCTTGTATTGCTGGTACGGGAACGTTGCAGGCCACATTGGTGGTGAGCGACGAAGAAATGATTCCCTTAAAGATACAGAAGGTTCCAGGTACTTTAAATTTTTTATTATATATAGTCTAATTGTAATTTACTTTTTGATCACTCGTTTTGGACTAATGATCCCATTAATTTTTTTGTAGGAAATGATATTTTTTATGAAAAATCTTAATGACATTGCATTGTAGATATTTGGGCCCACCATACGTAAAAGGTGGAACATCATATGTGAACTAAACCCTAATCCACTATTTTGATTTCATATCATTGCTAGAATACTTTTCCTTTGATCCATTTCTTGAACTATAATAAATGTAGCTTTAGTTCATTTATGAATCTAACAGGTTTGTTTTTGCTTTAAAAGGTGGAATGACCAAGAAAAAAGGTTAAAAGATGAATTGACAAACCGTATGGTTGAGTGGTTTGGAAATGACACCTTTGACAAAACCAAGCTCCTTGAAAAAGCTGGTGCATATCTAAAGTATGTGAGGGACCAATACAAGACCCATTTAGAGAAGAACGTAAAGTACGAGCGTCCCCCCATGATTCCAGAGAGGGAGTGGAAGGACCTGATTTTGGATGCCAAGAAGAGAATTGAAAGGAAAAAAATAAATACACCACTAGATGCCAAAATAAGGTATGGGAAACTATTAAGAATGTAATTATGTACTAATTAATTACTCTTTATATTTATATAATCTAGCATATTTCAAACTTTTCATAGACTGAGTGACAAGTCAAAGGCAACCAAGGCAAGACAATAAAAGCACGGGCAACACAAACTCGGCTCTTGTGGTTATATGAAACTTGCCACATGAATTGTAAGTATCTGTAAATGAAATATCGCATCAAAATATTTATAAATTATAAACGTTTTTTTTTTAATCAAACAATGCAAGCAAAATTCATGATACCAAGCAAAAATGTAGGGCTCTGAATTCAATAGAGCGCCCATAGAAGATGACAAGAGAATTGCCTACTAGCAAGGCTATATAGCCATGGCTGATCGGCTACGAGAATTGAGTGGGCAAACACAAGATTTTGGTGCATACGTCAAATAGGTAAATAAGCTAAATGAAAATTGTTTCAAATTGAATACTTTACTTGCAATAATCTAATTGATGTTGAGTTCCAACATAAAGTGACTATATTTGTTTTAAATAAGCAAGCAATGATAACAATGTGCATGACACTGAAATGCTGCCTCCTAATCGTGAAACGCCACCTGCACATGAAGGTCCGGATGTGCATCCCAGTAGTGGAGGTATTCATTTGCTATTCAAATTTATTTATGTAAATATTAATACAATTAAACATCTTAATTTGTAATTAGAGTAGTAAATAATGTAACCTTTTTTGTTAATATTTTAGAGCATGTAGTCGGTGGTGACCAAGTGGAGCATGATCCAGGTACACAACATCAGGAACGTGATGTTCCCCAATCAGGTAAAGAGGATCACTGTTATTCCTTTAAACAAATTTAATTGCAATTGGTGTTCAACATTAATGTAACCTTTAGTATTTCAACTCCAGAGGATCTAGAGGGTGTTCAACATGTTGAGGTTGAGGCTACACAAAATGATGTGGCCCCATCAGGTAAAGAGCGCAATAGTTATGTTCTCTAAATTAATGAAATACTTGTAACAATAATAAAAAATGTTTTGAATTTAACCCATTTCTTTGTTATTGCAGAGGACCCCCTTCGCTTCAGTGTCCTCGTCCTCGGTATAGGACTAGGCATACATTGAGATCACGAGCAGAGGGCAGAACAACTAAAGAGGGGGTAAATGATGAAGAAAACGATGTTCCACTTAGTTTTTTCATAGCTTCAAAGAAAAAACATAAAATAAATGATTGTAATCTACCTTATTTGATAATGACTGTTTTTTATGTGTTAATGAATGTAATTACGTGTTAATGAATGGTTATGAATGATATGTGTTAATTAATATTGATGAATGTTGCGTGTTAATTAATGTTAATCAATGTTATGTGTCAATGAACATTATGTGATATTAATGAATGAATGTTATATTTTATTAATGGTAGAAAGAATGAATGAATGTTGGATGTTAACGGGGAATTTAGAGTGATGTTGGGGTGGGGGGGGGGGGAGGGGCCAAATGAGCTTCCACCTTCACGTGGTTGGCCCTGTTAAGTAGAGAATATTAAAATATTCTCGAAACCAAGCGAAGCTCAATAAGATAACACACTTTTCAATATTTCATTATGTTGCACAGTTAATCTTATTGAATAATGTTGTAGTCACATAAATCTGTCCAGCTTAATTAAATAAATATTCGCTATTTATTTGATTAAAAATCCACTAGCCATCAGTTAATTAAATAAATATTTAATCAATTCATCTCCAAACATTCTCCTATTAATTAAATAAATTATTCAATTTATTTTAATTAATTCATTAAACCAAATTCAAATCAATTAAATAAATAAAATCTATTTATTTAATTAGAATCCCCTTTTCCTCTTTTAAATAAATTAAATAAAACATTTATTTAAATCATTATCCCCACCCCACTTGCATTTTCCTACAAATGCAACTTGCACACATTTATTGGAATAAATGAATTTTTATTTTTAATAAAATCCTATTTTCCCTCACCCACCAAATCCACTTGCAAAATCTAATCCCCTTCTAGATTCTTCTAAACCCTTCCTAATTAGCCTAATCCATCCTCTAAACTTTGTCACATCCCTAAGCAAAGGGAAGTCACTTCTCAAAACCTCAAAGTCTTTGATAACCATTAAAGGCTTCAAGTCTTCAACCACTAAATGGCTCAAAGTCTTTGATAACCTTTAAAGGCTTTCAACCTTCAACCACTTAATCCCCAAAGTCTCCAATAACCATTAATGGTTAACTCAAACCCTCCCACATGGTTAAAACATTTGTTTTGACTCAACCTCTATCCAACCCAAAGGTCTCATCAGGCCATTAATGCTTTGACCATGATTATCTCTTAAACATTTGCACAAAGGTTTATCCTTGGATTAACTCTTAATCCAGTGGGTAAGCTTAATTTAGACTTGACCCTTAGCCTTTAGATAACCATGAGGTCTTCTCAGGCCTTTAATGCCTCCAACCCCTTTTCTCAACCCAACCCTATGTTGACACTTGTCATCATTTCATTGGTGCCAATTGTGCACATGGATCCCCAACTTTCAAACTCAACCCTTGATTGAATCTTTCAATCTCAACCATCCATTGCTCCATTTTTCCTATAAATAGAGCCCATTTCTTCATACTCCAGATCCTGAAAACTTGCATGCATCTAGCTTATAGTAAAATCTAGAGAGTATTTAGCATAATTCACTTTGGTCTAGAATTAATCTTAGTTAGTTACATAATATCTCATTTCTTAGCTTGTTCATGTTTGCATTTTCATGAGCATTTACTTCATTCTCTTGAATCTCCATAAGACGTCCAAAAATAGTGCAAAAAGCTACTGAGAGCTACACTCATTTGGGAACTTGGAGAGGAGAGGAACAAGAGAGCGCTAATGGCGTAGGGAGCATCATGAGTGAAATCTTGATGTTTATTCGTTTTTATCTCTAATATGCTTCTATGCTTAATCTTTCTTGATAATGCTTTTTAATGGTTTAGTTTTATGTTGATTTGACTAACCCTTGGACTAACCGTTTTATGGCGTTACATTTGTAAATTGAATCTTAATTGCAAGGTCCAACAGAGCCAACACGAACAACAACACCACAGGTTGTTGGATTTAATGAACTCCCATATTGTCTTGTATGTACACTAACAACATGAGTTTCTTCTAGTGTTGATATCCATGGCGGGATTGCAAAAGTTATGAATATGCCTCATCCTTGTAGGTTTTTTTATTACTTGACATTTTCTTTAGCATTTTAAAAGTTTCCTTATCATTTTAAGTCTAACCACTTTTATATGGAATTTATTGTTCTAGTTTTTATTACTTGACTCCATGGTTGCTCGGTGTGAGGATTATTATGACTATATGATGCTATTACTTGGTGATTCATATGGACTATTATTTAGGCATTCTCCTTATCTTTGTTGTATGATCGACATGGTTGCTATCTTATATTTGTCAACCAATCTTAGATTTTCCCTCAATGATCATGTATTTTCTTGCTATTTGTATTCCCCATAATTTGAGTCTTTCTCATACTATTTTTTATATGCTTTCTCATCGCCTAGATTAATGCATAAAGTTCTATCATAAGCTAGATAGTCCCTCATTGTTGAAAAGAAAACCTTTGAATAGTAGCATACTATTTTACCATCTCATAACAAGATGGCTCCCATGACATCCTCAGTAGAATTTGTGTAAGCTTCAATGAGAAACAAAGAATTAGGTAAGGTCAACATTGGAGTATTGTGATGCAGAGCATGAGAATTATATTATCAAACGTAATTGACAATATTCAGAGCATGATTCTGCTAGCCTGTTAGATGAACCTGCTTTGACAACTACTCAGTTAGAACTAATGATTCAGCCCTCTTCTTAAATAAATCAAAAATTGAATTGATCTGGCCAGCATTGCATTCTTATGAGTATGCCTTTAACTGCTAAGTGTCTCATATGTTTTGAGCATGCCTACTCCATGGGTGTTTTATATGTACACTTCCCTCATGTATACCTTGTGCTTGCACCATGTCTGTCATTTGTCTGGCATATGTGTTTTATATCGTATGTGTATTTGTGTTACTTCATGAATGAGATGTTTAAAGATGTCTATTCCATGAATATCTCTCTCTTGTATGCTTCATGATCAATGTGTCTTCAACATGTCCACTCCATGAGAACCTTTCTCATATATGCTTGTACCTTATGTGTATTTATGTATTACTTCATGGTTTACATGTATGATTCATGCCTTGCATGTATGCATATGTATGGTTTGTGCTTTACATAGCTCCTTCATGCCTTATGAGCATTACATCATACCTTGCATATATTCATGTATGTTGATTCTTTGCTTAAATGTATCCATTGTCTTATGCCTTATGTGTACACTTCACATCTTATGGTATTTATTTATACTTTATGCTACATGTATGCACATCTTATGGTATTTATGCATACTTTATGCTATATGAATACTGCATGCGTTAAGTGAATTCATGTGTACACTTCATGCTTTACATGTATTTGTGCCTTATGTGTACACTCTATGTTTTGCATGAATGCTTCTTGCCCCAAGTATATTCATGTGTATGCTTTATATATATTCTTTATGTTTTATGTGCATACTTCATGCTTTAAGTGCATCCATGTGAATACATGTATCTTATAAAGCATGTAGCACTTGCATGTATTCATATGTATGGTTTGTGCTTTACATAGCTCCTTCATGCCTTATGAGCATTACTTCATGCCTTGCATATATTCATGTATGTTGATTCTTTGCTTACATGTATCTATTATCTTATGCCTTATGTGTACACTTCACATCTTATGGTATTTATATATACTTTATGCTATGTGTATGCACATCTTATGGTATTTATGTATACTTTATGCTACGTGTATGTTGCATGCCTTAAGTGAATTCATGCACACACTTCATTCTTTACATGAATTTGTGCCTTATGTGTACACTCTATGTTTTGCATGAATGCTTCTTTCCCCAAGTATATTCATGTGTATGCTCTATATGTATTCTTTATGTTTTATGTGCATACTTCATGCTTTGAGTGCATCCATGTGCCTCATGTATATTTCTCTTAAATACATGTTTTATGTAAATATACGTGATAAATTATGGAAATTAATGTGTCTGTTGTGTCTTCAACATGATTTCCTCATTGTATGATTTATACGTGTAATTTTTCATATATGCATTGCACCTTAGGGTATTTGTGTGTATTACTTCATGTCTTGCATGGATGCTTCATGCTCCTACCTTGCATGTAACAATATGTATGTTTCATGACTTAAGAAAATTCATGCTCTATATATATTCAAGTGTATGCTTTATGACTTCAATGGATTCTTCCAGATGCCTCATGCTTTATGTATGCTTCCTTGTTTATGTGTTAAGTATATTCACAAGTATGCTTCATGATTTAAGTATTCATTGTATGCTTCATAATTCAAGTGTATTTGTTTGTATGCTTCATGCTTTAAGTGCTCATTGTATGCTTCATGCTTCAAGGTATTCATTTAATGTATGCCTTATGACTCATGTGTATTCATTTGTATTCCTCATGTTTCGAGTGTATTCTTCATGCTCCATGCACAACATGCGTGCTTAAGTGAATTCATAGACACTCTACGTGTTACAATGAACATCCCATGCTTTATAAGATACATATATTCGCATGTATGATCCCTATTCAAATCATGCCTTAAATATATTCATGTATTTATATGTACTTTATTGGCATGATCCAAGATTTACGTTTGATCGATATCTTATGTGTATTCATGTGTCTTGCACACTATATGTGTCAAAAGTATATTTCATACTTTATGTAAATACTTCATCTTTTACAGGGTTGCCTCATGTTGTTGTGCTTTCAGAATTATTGCTTCATGGATGTATGGTCCTCCCTAATGCATACTCATGTTGTTGTGCAATTATTTGAGTTTGCATGGGTATGCTAGGTATCATGTCACTTTGATTTTTTCAAGATCAACTTGAATGGGAGAGTGGTTGATAATGCAACTGATGCCCTACAAAATGGACAAGGTTAGCAAATGATAACAAACACAAAACACAAGAAACCGTTAGTGTTAGTCAATCAAAAACCAATCTAAAAAGGCATACCAAGAAAGATACTAAAAACATGAAAGCATATTTAACTAAGGAAGCCAATATGATGAGACATCTCCAAATACCTCCTAACATGCTCTTAAATTCTTCTCCCTTGTTCCTCTCCTCTCCAAGTTCCAAAATAGTGTAGCTCTCAGCAGCTTTTTGCACTATGGATGCTTATGGAGGATTGAGATTGTAGTATTATGCTCCAAATGTGAAATGAAAAGCTAATACTAAACTATTGATACTAAAATGATTTATTTTATCCAAGATGACAATACATGAGTTAATTATGCTAAAATGCTCTCTTAAAATGCCTATAGCTTAAATGCATACAAGTTTTCAGGATCTGGATTATGAAGAAATGGGCTCTATTTATAGGAAAAATGGAGCAATGGATGGTTGAGATTGAGCAATCTCAACAAGGGTCAGGATTGAATGATTTCAAATCCATGTGAGGGCTTTCAACCCAATCCTAGAATGACAAGTGTCAATGTGAGATAGGTTGAGAGGAGAGGGAATAAGCATTAAATGCTTGATATGACTTTGGGAGTTTAAAGTCAAGGTTGGTTGAATGAATAAACTCTTTATTCAAAGAATAAAGCTTTTATCCAATGGATAAACTCTTGTGCAAATGTGAAATGGATGAATATGGTCAAAACAATAAATGTTTGGGGGGACAAGTTTGAAATAACCATAAATGGTTATGTAAGAGCCATAAATGGTCATGTAAGAGCCATTAGTGGTCTTGAAAGACTTTGGGGGTTAATTTTTTGAACACACAAAGCATTAAAGACTCCATTTTGCTTAGGAATGTGACATTAATTAGGGGATGAATTAGGCTAATTAGGAAGGGGTTAGAAGAATCTAGAAGAGGATTTAAGAATGCAATTGGATTTGGTGGGTGAGGGAAAATAGGATTTTATTAAAATAAAAATTCATTTATTTCAATAAATGTGTGCAAGTTGCATTCGTAGGAAAATGCAAGTGGGGGGGGGATAATGATTTAAATAAATGTTTTATTTAATTTATTTAAAAAAGGAAAAAGGGGATTTAATTAAATAAATAGATTTTATTTATTTAATTGATTTGTATTTGGTTTAATGAATGAATTAAAATAAATTGAATAATTTATTTAATTAATAGAAGAATGTTTGGGGATGAATTAATTAAATATTAATTTAATTAATTGATGGCTAGTGGATTTTTAATCAAATAAATAGTGAATATTTATTTAATTAAGCTGGACAGATTTGTGTGACTACATTTGCCCCTCTTTGAGACGGTGCGGTTTATCGCGTCGTTTCAAAGAAAGAAAAACTGATGTGAAGAAAATGCCCCATAATATGTTAATTTAATGGGTGGTATTCCCCCTCGAGAGATGGGTCGAAAAATTTCAAAAAATCGGGCGATCTCTCGAAAAAGAATGAAAATGGGCAGGGTGGTAGAAGAGGAGTTAGTTATACTGGTGAAAAATAGAAGAAATCGGGGATAACAAGGAAAAATGGGGGGCATGGGAAGTTCACGGGGACCACGGCGGTGAGCGGGGAGAAGTTACGGTGACGGCGAAGGGTATAAATGGGGTGAAAGGGGGGAAAACAGGATCATTTGTGACCACGACCAGTTGAAAATGAGAGCTCTGATAATGACGTTTGGAGGAGCGAGCAGCAGCTAGGATGCTGATTCCGATCACCGAGCACAGATTCGAGCGAGTCCGATGGTTCCAGCGCCCAGATGACTACGGATCAGCGGTACGCAAATTCGAAAACATTAATTTTTATGCATTTTTGATAGGTTTTTAGCTGGGTCCAAGTCAAGTCGGAGCAAGAGCGTTGGAACTACGGTTTTGGCGCTTTTGCTCCATGAACTAGCGCTATTGCGCCGCAATGGCGCTATTGACCCATTGTTTGAGCGTTTTTGATCGTTATTAGCGCTATTATATGCAAGTTTGAACGCTTTTGCAGTTTTAGCGCTATTGAGAGCTTAATTGAACGCTATTGATTGAAAGTAGCGCTACTGTATAGTTGTTTTAGCGCAGTTGTAGTTTTAGCGCTATCGGATAGCTTATTGAGCGCTTCTGTTAGGGTTGTAGCACTATTGTGTGGAAACTAGCGCTTTTGTTTTTATAATAGCGCTTTTGTCTTAGGATAAAAAGATGCCCCAGTTTGAATGAAGAAAAATCTCCCGATGCCAATGATTGATGGATGGCGAAGTGAAGTGGGAGTTGTTTTGAACCATAACAACCTGATGAGACTTAGGTCATTTGTTAGGATAAATGCCTGTTGAAGTCTAGGTGGCCATGATTGCTTACCTGTTGAGACCCGAAGATACTTGATCAAAGTATCTGATGATAGTCTAGGTTTAAACTTAAGAAAGTTTGAAAACAAAACAACTGATGGTGATTGATGAATGTCCATGTGCAGGAGGATCTACGCGTGCTGCAGTTACGCGAGCGCCATCCCGCGACACAGGGGTTGCGGGACCGATTGACACAGGCAGAGATTGATTGCATTACAGCGACTGGTCTTTATGAGGTGATGCACATGCCCATGATTCGTATGAATCATGGATTGATCACAGCGCTGGCAGAGTGGTGGCATAGCGAGACGTGCACGTTCCATTTGGCATAGGGGGAGATGACCGTGACCCTAGAGGATGTGTGGTGCATCCTGCGGATTTCGATTCAAGGGGAGCTAGTCACATATGATAGATCCTTGGGGACTGTGGCAGTGCAGAGGATTTTTGATGAGGATGTGTTCATTGATGATGGCTCCGTGGCGTGGGAGGATATAGCAGCATTATACGAGCCGCTTCCAACAGTGTTGTCAGGGATTGTGGGAGGACTTTTGTGTCCGGATAGGCGATCACATGGGCTGGCCGTGGGATGGGGGCAGGTTATCGAGATGATGATGACCGAGGGGACCAGATTTGCATGGGGGCCGTGCGTGTTGGCGCACATGTACCAGGAGCTTCATGAGGTGGTATATCAGGGGAGGGGTTCCTTAGCAGTGGGCATGATGCTGCTACATATTTGGGCTTGGGAGCATCTACCAGTGACTCGACCGGTGAGTCTTAGATTCTGAGCCGTAGACCAATCGTATATGTTCATGTATAGCGGCATGATGAGTCAGCCCCACTTGGGGAAGTTAGAGTGGTGGCGGCGGGCATTAGATGATCTAGATGTAGTGATATGGCACCCATACTTGGAGTGTGAGCCATGGGATGATGACGCAGAGGCACTGCCGTATGTCTTCATGGCCCGATTCCTCATTGGGAGGACCTGATACCATGTAGAGAGACAGGTGCCCGGGAGAGTGATGAGGCAGTTTGGATGGCAGCAGGGTTTGCCTAGCAAATCAGGGGAGTATGCACGGGTGATTCGGGAGAGGTATGCATGGGGTCCAGTGCTACCGTATGATCAGGCACTGGTAGAGTTCCGGACACTGCAGGTGAGACCATGGGACATACGACCGAGGGTCGTTGATGCAGGTGTGACAGATGAGTACACGCAGTACCGGGCAGCGCACCCGATCCTACGGATATCGGATCCAACAGAGTCGATTCCAACCTTTGAGGATGAGAGAGGATGGAGACGGAGGAGGGCAGGAGGTCGAGGAGGAGGAGTAGGAGGAGGAGATGGAGGAGATGGAGGAGGAGGTGGTGGTGGAGGAGATGGAGGAGGTGGTGGAGGAGATGGAGGAGGTGGTGGAGGTGGTGGGGGTTTGGGGATGCGGGGTCAGCGAAGAGGGAGAGGTGGACTGCCGTTACAGATATCACAGGGACCCTTGATACCGAGAGGAGTTCAGCTGAGTGGGAGGGGGATGGAGAGGGAAATCCCGATGGACAGAGGGGAGGGGATGACTGGAGAGGGTGGTGTAGGGGAGGCAGCTATGGACACCGGGGAGGGAGCCACTGGAGATCTACGAGATCACATCATAGTACGCTTGCAGACGCGGATAGAGGATTTGGAGGTGGAGGTGGCAGATAGGGATGTGTAGCTTTTTGCACAGGAGTCAGAGCTGACGGTGGTGCTGCGGGAGAGAGATAGTGCAGTGGAGAGATTGGCGGAGCTACAGGAGAGAGTGCGGATTGGAGTAGGAGCACAGGGGCCTACGGGGGAGGTGATGAGGGAGATGCGGCGAGCATAGGCAGAGATAGAGTACTGGCGGGGTTTATATGAGCAGGTGGTGCCAGTTAGCCAGCGAGCGCTTAGCTATTCTCAGATGCGGCAAGCCAGATCAGAGCGATCGCAGAGGATGCAGAGCAGTGGGGGTGTGATGGGTCCTTTGAGGAGGGAGAGATCAGGGGATGCAGGAGGGAGTGGTGGTTCGATGAGGCCTCCACGGAGAGATGGATCAGGTGGTGCAGGCACCAGTGGTGGAGCAGGGGGAGGTGTTGGGACAACATCTGGCCAGAGTGGTATTTGAGAGAGCATTTTTGCATATATGTATTGTATCATTGTCTGTGTGGACTGTACCTTGGATGGCTCTTTGGTAGCCGATTTTGTAGACTTCATTGTACTCTGATATATGAGATGCTATATATGAGGAGATCCCATATTGTGATGATATGCATTTGATGTTTTATGGATGTTTATGCAGGATGATGAGTTATTGCTTAGATGTATATGTGTACATGTATGTATTTGATGAGATGTTTCTTATATGCATGTTTTTATGATGATTTATGATGTGAGATACTGACATATGAATGCAGGTTTATATATGTATGATTTTTATTTTTTATTTTTGATGTAATGCTTTATGTATGTAATGCCATGATGATGATGTATGCTTATGATGATTTTATGAACAGGATTTTGGTGTTTCCTATTGCAATGTAATGATGAGATGATTGATGCAATGATGTTAATGCAATGTTTTTATGTATGGATATGCATCTAGATTTTTTTAGATGAATGTAATATGGATAAACAAAATGTAAAGTACAAATGTTTATATGATAATGCCTAAATGAATGCATATGTAAAATGGATATATATAAAATGGTATGAACCAATGTTTTTATAAACAAGTGGATTTATGATTCTAAATGTTTTTAAATATGTTTTAAGTACAAATGATAATGTGATGATACTATAACTTATGTTTTAATAACCGCACCTTAATGCAATTAAAAAGAGGATAATGAATGCAATGTGAATGAATCCTAAAATGAGCATAATAAGATACTTAGTAAATGGATGAATGAATGCACTTTTTCACTTAAATGGAGAAATGAATGTATACAATGATAAATGATATAAAATGATGATGGATAATTGACACTTAAATGAATGCCTAGTAAAGGATTTAAAATAATCAAAGACAATTTAATCCCACGAATGAATTGAATTATTTATGATTGATGCAATGACGCAAATGATTAATGAAAACTAATGTCCAAAATGGAATATATGCAATGTTAAGTTAAAAATGACATGAATGTACTTAATGCAAGATGCAACTAAATGTGATGATGAGATGATCATGAGGAATGCAAGGTTTTTGAGACTTTGCATGATGTATTGATGATGTATCATAGTACTTAGTCGTGATTTTATCCAAGACTAGTTTTAATGGTCACTTTTTGCATAAAAATCCTATATATGAATGAGTGAATGGATGGGTGATATGCAACAGAATGCAATATATAAACAGATGAGATGAGATGATGATCCATAGTGCTCTATTTTCATCATTGAGCTTGTAAAATGTTGGAAGAGAATACAAGCATCTTGACATAATGATTCAAGATGACCTGAGTATTCCTTACATGGATTTTATATAGCAAGTTAATACAAACGACTTGATATAAGGGTCAAGTCGACCAGAGTATTGCTTGCGGAACAGACAAGGATTATCACCGTTCATGCATGACTTGGATCATCCTCCTTGATCTTAGGCTGATCATATCCCGAGACAAGTGCATACCGTACTAAGAGATGAAACCTTTATCCAATTTGGATTAGGAGGAACCAAAGAATGAGCATGGCACCTGCAAACAAACAGTATATACATAAAGAATAAAGAATAAGGATCCTTGGTAATGGTTCATGCACATATGGTCGAGGTATACATTGTAGTCAGCAAGCCGTAATGATCTATGACTGCATTTTGCATAAGATCACATAGCTTGGTGAACTTCCCACGTAGACACCATTAGTACATGCCCCAGAACTTCATCGGAAATGATGCAGAAATGATACAAAACAATGCTGAAAGATCCCGATACAGATAAACGAATGATTATACTCACAAATCAACCAAGTATTTGATAGCTTAACATAATTTTCTTGTCAAAGAAAACGTCACTTTGTCTTTGTTTTGGTAAGGAAGGATGCATCCTTGTTGAAGACAGTCTTTGAGTGTTGATGTGGATTGTGTGGTCGATTGGTAAATGGTCATTGAGTGAGTAGTTTGTCAATGGTTGCTTTGGTATCTGCATGGATGAGTATGTACAAGGTGGTGCCATGTTTTTGTTTGATTTTCGATGGTTTTGTCAATGTTTTTGGATTTTGAATTGTTTTGAATGTTTTTGGTATTTTTGTGAGACGTTTTTTAATGTTTTTGGATTTTGTGAGACGTTTTTGAATGTTTTTAGTATTTTGATGATGGCTTGAATGAAGAATTTAATGAATCATAAGACAATGTAGAATCCACTTCCATCAATAGGTTAAGGGCATTGCCCCCAGTTTTAGACATGACTATGAAAAAGTGGGATGCTAGACGCATGAAGTACTATCATAATTGCAGACGAATAACAAGCCATGGTTTTGGATGGATGGATGTATGTATGAAGTAGATGTGATCGCAACAAGTCTGAAAGACAATGGAGCCATAGCCTTTATGAGTGGCGCCTGTTTGCCAGGTTTTCACCATCGTACTTACCCAAGGTGCCACCGGAGTGGTTGTTCACCATTTGGATGCATGATTTTTCTTTACTTTTTGAATGTTTTTGTATTTTCTTCAGGACATTTTTCTGAATGTTTTTGGTATTTTCTGGTATGTAGGGGAGCTTGATGCTCTGTACAGTTTAGGTATACAACCGTTTGAGGTGCATGCTGTTGATTGGATCTGCAAGCGGTTCTCCTTCTGATGTAGCCAACTGGTATGCCCCGGACCCGAACATAGCAGTGACAACATATGGGCCCAACCAGTTTGATTCAAACTTGCCCTGATGTTCTCTGTTTAGTTGGTTGCGAGGATTCTCTCGTAGAACAAGATCACCTACCTCAAATGTACGAGGTCTAACTCGGTGATTGTAGCTTCTGCTCATGCGCTGCTGATAGGCTTTGAGATGATTGTATGTAGCTTGTCGCTTCTCATCAAGTAATTCTAAGTCTTGGAGGCGTGAGCCTCTGTAGGCTTCGTCATCTATGAGATTATGCAAGGAAACCCGTAATGATGGTATCTCAACCTCAATAGGCAAGATAGCTTCTGCACCATAGACCAATGAATAAGGAGTTGCACCTGTAGGGGTTCGAATGCTGGTTCGATATGCCCATAGCGCTGGATTGAGTTGAACATGCCAATCACGGCCAGCATCATTGACTGTCTTCTTGAGGATCCTCAAGATGTTTTTATTGGATGCTTTGGCCTGACCATTGCCTTGTGGGTAATAGGGAGTGGAAAAGCGGTGTTGGATATGAAATTTTTCACAAAGTTCACGGACATCCTGATTTTTGAAAGGAAGACCGTTATCTGTGATGATGGACATGGGCACACCAGACCGACAGATGATGTAGTTGAGGATGAATGAGGCGATCTGCTTGCTGGTGACTTGGGTAAGTGGAATAGCTTCGATCGACTTTGTGAAATATTCGGTGGCGGTAATAATGAATTTATGGCCATTGGATGAAGATGGATGAATATTTCCCACAAGGTCAAGGCCCCATTGACAAAAAGGCCATGGTGTTGTGATTGGTTGCAGTTCCTGGGCTGGTGCATGTATCAGGTCGCCATGAACTTGACATTTCTTGCATTTTCTGACAAAGTAGTAGGAATCCTTTTCCATAGATGGCCAATAGTATCCATTGCGTAGGAGTTTCTTGGTGAGTGATGGACCACTTGAACGAGTCCCACAAATTCCCTCATGGACTTCTTCCAAAGCCTTTGTTATCTCATCTTGTTCCAGACATCGAAGGAGAGTACCATCAAGACTGCGGCGGTATAAGGTTTCAGCAATAATGGTATATCGAGCAGTTTGGCGAATGAAGGTTTTACGTTAGTTATTCGATTGGTTGGGAGGAAGGGTGTGATCGTGGAGATAGGTGTAGAATTCACCATACCATGGGGATTCAGAACCGACAAGGCAACATATCATTTCGGATTCGGGGATATCATAAGTGGGGATCCAAAGCTATTCTACCAAGAACTCGTAGCGTGTTGAATTCGGTGGAAGATCTAGTAGAGATGCGATGGTAGCCATGGCGTCAGCAGCTCGATTCTGATCTCGTGGTATTTGCTCAAAAGTGATAGTAGTAAATGATGTCTTTAGAGTGTCCACCATTTGCTTATATGGCATGAGTTTATCATCCTTGGTCTGATATTCATCTATTGCTTGTCGAATGACCAGTTGGGAGTCGCCATATACTTGTAGTTCTTGTAATTTCCATTGTACGGCTAGCCTGAGTCCCGTGATCAAGGCCTCATATTTTGCTATGTTGTTAGTGCATGGAAATGTGAGCCTGCAAGACTTCGGGATGCTGTCACCTTGAGGTGTGATAAATAGGATGCCTGCCCCCGAGCCATGTCTAGTGTATGAACCATCAAAGTATAATTTCCATGGTTGTGTTGTTGTGATCATGAATATCTCTTCATCTGGAAAATTGGAAATGAGAGGATGATCGCCTATGAGAGGTGCATCGGCCAACTGATCTGCAATAACTTGACCTTTGATAGCCTTACGGTCCACGTACTCGATGTCAAATTCACTTAGAATCATCACCCATTTGGCCAAGCGACCTGTCAATGCTGCTTTGCTAAGTAAATACTTGAGTGGATCAATCTTTGCAATGAGTTGTACTTTGTGTGTTAACAGATAGTGCCTCAGTTTAGTGGCTGCTAAGATTACTGCTAGGCAAGCTCGCTCAATAGGTGTGTAATTGAGTTCATAGCCCACCAGTGTGCGAGAGATGTAGTAAACAACACACTCTTTTCCTTTTGTGTTATGTTGTGCCAGTAGCACACCCAAGGCTGTACTGGTCGCTGAGATATAGAGTAACAATGGTCTACTTGGATCTGGTGGCATCAGCAATGGCGGATTCATGAGATAGTCTTTAAGCGTCTGAAATGCTTGTTGGCATCGGGCATCCCACTGAAAGCGGATGTTCTTATGTAGCAGGTGTGTAAATGGGTGACACTTATCAGCCAATTGTGCAATGAATCTTCAGATGGATTGAAGTCACCCTTGTAATGTCCTTAGCTGACTGATATTTTTTGGTGGTGGCATATCCATGATTGCCTTAACCTTTGCTGGATCGACCTCAATGCCTTTGCTTGAGACAATGTATCCTAGAAGTTTCCCGGAGGTTACTCCAAAGACACATTTCTTTGGGTTGAGTCGAACATGGTATTGTTCCAGTCTATCAAAGATTCTCTCTAAGATGTGAAAATGCCCTTCTCTGGTGAGTGATTTTGCTAGTAAGTCATCAACATAATCTTCCATCATAATATGCATCATGTCATGGAAGATGGTGGTCATCGCTCTTTGATAGGTTGCTCCTGCATTCTTGAGACCGAAAGGCATCATATTCCAACAATATGTGCCCCATGGACAGGTGAAGGCTGTCTTATGTTGATCTTCTGGTGCGATCTTTATTTGATTGTATCCGGAAAAGCCATCCATGAGTGAAAGCATGGCATGTCCTGCTGTTAGATCCACTATGATGTCGATATTTGGAAGGGGGAAGTCATCCTTAGGACAGGCCTTATTTAGATCCCTGAAGTCGGTACAAATGCGGACGCCCCCTTTTGGTTTTCCAACAGGTACAATATTGGAGATCCATTCTGCATAATCAATTGGCCTAATGAAACCCACATCTAGGAGTTTCTTGAGTTCTGTTTTGACTAGTACTGCAATTTGAGGATGCATCTTACTAAGCTTCTGCTTGATAGGTTTGGCTCCTTCTGTGACGGTGAGGTGATGCATGACTAAATCAGGATCAAGCCCCGACATGTCTGCATATGACCATGCAAAGTTGATCTGACGCTTTTGAAAGAACTCTATAAATTTAGGTTGTTCTTCTGGAGTGAGAAGAGATGTCAGATGTACAAAGTGAGGATTTTCAGGAGTCCCTACATTGTATTCTTTGGTTTCCTCGATGACAATCGTTGATCGTTCCTGTTGTGTACTATCAGGGAGAATGTCAAACCCTTCATCCTCAGGCGCCTCAGAGAGGTTTTCACCATTGGATACACTCTTTCTTTTTACTTTTGTCGGATCAAACAGTGCCATAGTGTGGTTTTCACTAGAAGATCCATGTTTTATTGTTATATTTTTGCAGCTGAAAGGTTTGGCATCCGCCCCGAAGTATGATGCGCTATTAAGTTCAATGGCGAATCCAGCTTTGTGATCCTCGCTTGGTAGGTTATCCCTTAATTCCAAAAAGTCAATGATGACCTCATCATTTTGGAAGAAGTCAAGACATGGAGGATTTGGTTGGTTCCATTCGATGAGTTCAGGGTGGATAATGGGCATTACTTCATCGATTAGGTTAAGTGCGTTAGATGTATCAGTGAGGGTTAAGACGTTATGGTGAAGGTCATTGATGGTATTCTCCCTGTCAGAATCAGGCGTAGGATGAGACGTAGGGTCTGTGGAAGATGTTTCCAGTTCAGGAACCCAAGTGGTCTTTATCTGTGCTTCTCCGTAAACAGGGATATCTTTGCGTGGTGGAGGTGGTGATGTGTCTTCCTCATCTGAAGTATTAAGCTGCACGGAATCAAATTCCCACTCATGTGAGTCGGTCTCTGAGTCACTTTCCAACATCTGATTACTATACCATACTGGGATGTCCTTTGAGTTAAATACTGCAGGGGTGATTGGTTGATGTACCTTTGTAGTGATCGGTGCTGCAGGAAGGTTGATGGGGATAAAAGAACATGGTACAGGGAGTATCGGTAGTGTTGACTCAGTTGCTTCTACTGGAACTATTGGTGCCATAGATGCTGCTGCGGGTTCTAATACAGTTGCTGCTGCTAATGGTGCTGCTGACAGGATTACGGGTTCGTTTGGTGGGATGATTGGTATTGTAGATGGTTGCGTTGGGGTTGTGAGCCTCGATGGGGCTGGTGTGATGGTTTTTGATGCTGCTTTGATGATGAAAGGTGTCCTCTTTGCAGTAGGCTGACATAATGGTTTGCTGGGTTTCCCTTTGAATTTGAGTTTAGGAAAGATCTCTTTTTCAAAGCCTAGGCTTGTATTACCTTTGGGCTTTAATTCCGGTAGCAGAGGTTCATGTCGTCCTTGTTTGCAATATCCTAAAGCACTCTGACCATCATACCCCATTCTTTGCATAATGAGGAGGCCTTTGCCATACTGATCTATAGGAAGCGTAACTTGCGGTATATTAGTGGTGATGGGATCTTTATAGATCCATTCTGCTAGGTCCTCATCTTAGGTTTCTTCCTCTTGACTCTTTCCAAGGATGAAAGGTGTTAAAGCAGATGTTGGCGTGTTTAGTGATTGCTGGAGTACCTGTTGTGGTTTACCATGTGTTCTAGCAGAAGTGGGCATTTGTCCCACACAAAAGAGTTGACTCAAGTTGTATTCCCCAGGACCTTCCTCTGCTATCTTCATCTTAAGCTGTTTTTGCTTTGGTATAGTGGTGTTTAAACTAGCAAGAGAGGCTGGATTCATATATGATGTGGAAGAAATGGCTTCTCTATTATTAGGAACAGTAATCTCGGGTTGATGGTTAATATTATGACAGTATGCAAAGGGATTTGCATCGCCCAAGATTGTGATCTCTGCACCATTATGTGGGAACTTGATACATTGATGGTAGGTAGATGGAACGGCTTGCATGGCATGTATCCAAGGTCTTCCTAACAATAGATTATATGGCAGAGGAAGGTCCAGAACTTGACAAATGATGTGCTTTACCATAGGGTCCACTCGGATTGGAAGTACCACAGCTCCTTTAGATGACCGCTTTGCATCATCATAGGCTTTGATTGTGATCTTCTTACAAGGATCCACTAATTCTACCGCATATCCCAATGCTATGACCAACTGTAGTGTACAAATATTTAGGCCTGCTCCATTATCGATCAAGACTCGCTTGATCCTATGCTGGTTAATAAATCCTTCAATGTGGAGTGAGGCATTATGAGGTTGCTGGAAGGAAGAATTGTCACTTTCGGAAAAAGTAAGACAAGGGGATGACTTCAGACTTTCAACCATGGCTTGAAATTGGTCTGTATTCAGATTTGCAGGGACTGACGCCTCTTGGAGTGCTTGATCCAAGATAGTTTTATGAGAGGGCGATAGGCGCAATAGCTCTAAAATGGATATAAGCGCAGGCGTTTTGTCTAATTGTTCCACAAGATTGTACTACTTTGGGATGAAGGTGGTTCCTTGTGGAGCTGCCTTTATGGTGACCTTGCCGCGACGTGTAACAACATTGCAATTTGAGTTGGGATTTTTGAAGGTTATGTTTGCAACTTGTTCACTAGCATCATACAAATGATTTACAGTGTAATTATACGCAGCTTGTGTATAATCTGTGGTATCAGTGCCTCACCTGGAAGTGGAAGGACCCCTTTGATCTTGTGATGGAAGTGGATTTTTGAACATCAGATGATCATTATTGGTTGTTTTTGGGTCATGTCCTTCAATTTCAATTTCTCCTCGGTCAATAAGGTCCTGAATAAGATCTTTTAATCGGTGACAATTGCTTGTCTTGTATCCTCTTCCTTGATGGAATTCACAGTGTTAAGTATCTCTCCACCATGCCGGTTTGACCTGAGGTTCATAGTTTGATAGTTTAGGTAGAGTGACCAAATTTTGAGAAATGAGTTGTCGCAATACTATTTCAATGGGTTCCCCTAAGGGAGTGTATGTGCGTTTCTATTTTTGCTGACGAGGTCTAGGTTCATCATGAGATGTGATGCGACCTTGATTGGAAGGAACATTTGTGTTATTCTGAGGTGGAGGATTTTGTCTTGCAAACCGAACCACAGGTTGTGCATTTTGGATAGTCCGGGCATCCACAACCCCATCGTTGACGATATTCTTGTTTTTATTCCAGAAGTTTGGTTTATCGCTATTGAAGCGTGGGCAAGGACCATCTTTTGGTTCATTAAAGATTTTGATGAGTCCTTTTTTGATGAGTGCCCTTTCACACTTCAAACCCTTGGTGATCATATCATTAAAAGAGTCCGTGTCTTTGACATCCAGGTGAAATTCCATTTCTTCGTTTAAGTTGGAAATGAATATTTCCACTAGTTCTTGTTCAGGCAACTGAAGAGAACCTCTGCTAGACATTTGGCGCCATCGTTGCAGGAATACTGAGAATAGTTCACCTAGTTTTTGTTTGGTGTTGCACAGATCAGCCATGGTGATGTTGTGTTCAATATTATGGGAGTAATGAGCTAGGAACTTCTGGATGAGTTCCTCAAATGTTCGAATGCCACCTGTTAGTCGGGAAAACCATGATGTGGTTGTTCCTCCCAAGCTTTGGGGAAAAAGGCGCATTAGGTAGGTGTCTTCATATGCCACTTCAAGACAAGCGGAATGAAATTCTCTGACATGATCACGGGGATCTCCCTTTCCTCTATATTTTTCGAATTTGGGTGTTTCGAATCCTCGTGGAAAGGGTGGCATATAAAGATTCCTATCGAAAGGATAGGGACAGATGTCATTGAGTGAGAATTGGTTAGTTTTGACACCACTATGAAGTTGTTGGGCGAGATTCTTGACTTGTTGCCGCAACATCTCCATTTCATTTGGAGGAGGAGGTGGTGGGTTACCTCGAGGAATGTTATATCTGATGGGATCTCTACCTCTTTCCTCTTCATGGTGACTTTGTCTTTCTGATGCTTGTCTCCATTGGGCAAGATCAAAGTCAGAGGGGAGTTTTGCTCCTTCTTGAGCGAGCTTTAAGAAGTGAGCATCCACATTGCTCCTGAGTATTTCGTCAAAAAGTCTGTTAAAGAGAGGGTTATGCTGAGCCCTTTCTATTGTTGCAGGAGTGGGAGTACTTGGGTTTTCGTCATTTGCATTTCCTCCAAGTGCTTCTTCAAATTCATTGACATTTTCCTCTTCTTCTTCTTCTATCTCTATTTCTCATAACCTTGATTGTGATTGGGTTTGAGCCATTTTGCTTTTGTTGAAGTTGATTGAAGATGATGATGAGTTTTTTGATGAAATGAAAGGTTGATGATTGGTGAATTGTGTTGCATGTAGATCTTTAGCACTTTTAAGGTAGATGTAACCGAAATTCCTTTTTTGAATTGCTTGCCTGTTTGATAAGATTTTGATGTGATAAGGTGTAGAGAAATCTGAGATGTGTTATAGATTTACTACCTAGTAATGAGAGGATTCACTCATGAACTAGTTTTAACCTGCGTAGATGTGTCTCTTAGGATGAGCTTATCCTAGATGTAGAAACAATCTAAAAGGTGGTGTGAAGTGTTTGATTTCAAGCAATACCTAAAAGAGAACTTGGGACAAGAACCTCTGAATGTTTTGAGAGTTGGAACGGATTGATGATGAAGTGATGATGTATGAGTAAGATGATGGATGAAAATGTTTTAAACTTCAATAAAAACTTTGTGTTACAAATGGGACAAACTCTACTTCTTCCCTTTCGGGTGTTGGTGGTATTTCTCGAGCTGTGTTGTATGTGATACAAACGTTTGGGAAGAAGTTGGGATTAATCTTTTCTCCTTGGTTTTTGTGATAACTCAGCGCTCTATATTGCATAAAAGCTCTACGGTTCAATGATTCTAAATCAAATTCGTTTGTTTTGCCTTGAAGGTAGAGACGCATGCGATGTAGAAAGACTCTATGTGAGACAAAGATTTGTCGATTGATATAGAAGAATTTCCTCCTTTTGATCAAAGCCTTTGAGCTTAATGGTCTTCTTTTCAAGTTGATATTCTGATGACTCTTCTTCTTTCGCAGGGTGTGAAGAATGGTCATAAAATTTGACTCTTTGTCGTTTGTACTTTGTTTTTAATGTGTTTGGTTGTTTTGAGAAATGTTTCTTTGGATGAATACTTTGTTTTGGAAAGTGATCTTTTTTGATTTTTTTTTTTCTTTGACAAGAAAACAAAGCAAACACACAAACACAAGTTTGTAGCCTTAAAGGCACAAATGAGTATGGGTCTACATCAACCCAATCCTTTGACTTTGTATATGACCCTTCCTTTAGATGTATTTTAAGGTGTATTTCCAAAGCCTGAAGTCGGCTCAATTTGCACTTGGTCTTTAAAACGAACACACTTCAAACACTTTTTATCCCTAAGGCAAATGGCCAGTTGTGATAAATTTAGCCCACATCTTGATATTTCTTCAACTTTGGTACTACATACCTTATGAATCCCGTCGTGGCAGGTAAGGATGTGATATACTAAGTCTTGCACGAGCATAAAAAATAGATGATCCCTATGATGGGGGAGTCACCACTTTTATCAAGCCACAAGTGACTTTTCAAAAAGCTATGTTTCTACTCAAGGAAATATGTATGGTGAGTATCTTGGGAGCAAAACCATCTATGCTCTTGCACTAAATTATATCGCAAATATTCTCAATCAATAGAACGGGTGGGCTACTATTTAAAGGTGTTTAGTCATGTTCGATGTTTTTGGACATAAGTTCATTCTGCAGTGACTCACTTAAGAGCCTTGTAACTCGTGGTGGGGCCCATTTGTCCTTTCGGCCAGTTACACTATAGGAACAACTATACCCAAGGCTACAGCTTTCGCTCTCACCTGATTTCTATAGCGGCTCGAAGGATTTACCACTCGAGGTCGTTCCCAAGAGTATCGATCCCTTGGCAGGCCTCTCTTAAAAAGATAAAATTTTGAGTGTTACTAACACTTTTCTCTTGCACCTAGGACCACGAAAGCCAAGGGAGAGGATAGTGTGTGTTAGAGGTAGGACCACTCGACCGACCTTTTGCACAAGTGTGCCAAGCACAAAAGACACTTGTTCTTTTTAATCCACTATTTGCAATGTGATCTAACTATTTGGAGATGTTGCTCCAACAACCATGGTGTTCTTTTTAACTTCAAAGGCAATGTGTTTTGTAATCTAGAATTTGGCAATCCTGGTCAACTTATTGAAAAACACGTTTTGCTTGAAGTAAAATTTGTTTGCAAAAATAAAAAACAAGTGGATTGTTCTTTTTACTTACCCAAAAATTGAAGTGTGGATTGTGATTTTTAAGTTTGATGCAAGAAAGAAAATTTGTTTGTTGATTTTAAGCACCAAAAAGACAAATGATCCTAACTAGAAAGTATGAAAAATTTCTTTGTTTCAAGTTTTTAATGCACCAAAAGGAAAATTTGTGATTTTTAGGGGTTAGTTTTAACCCGCACAAACCACAATTTGTTAGTAAAATCTATGTCCAAAGGGGGGGCTTTCACAAGCCTAAGATTTTCAATTTTTCGGTTACAAGGTGAGTTTTACAATATTCTGTTGCAATAGCGCTAGTCTGCGTTTAAACAGAAGCGCTGAAAGAAGGGTAAAACCAGAGAGGCAAAAGCGCTAAAAGATTTTCAACGGCGCCAAAAGAAAGACAAACGCGCCAAAACAAATCCAAAAGCGCTGAAAGTGGGACAATAGCGCTATTGTAAGAACAATAGCGCTAAAAGAAAAAGTGTCGGTAGCGCTAGAACGTGTTCAGTAGCGCTAAAGCGCAACCTGTGTGGCACTTTCAACAATCAAACATGTTAGTTTTTTAAAAAAAATGGTCTCTTTTTGGTGCTTGGATTCACGTCGGGTTCACCAAATGATGCCCTACAAAATGGACAAGGTTAGCAAATGATAACAAACACGAAACACAAGAAACCGTTAGTGTTAGTCAATCAAAAACCAATCTAAAAAGCCATACCAAGAAAGATACTAAAAACATGAAAGCATATTTAACTAAGGAAGCCAATATGATGAGGCATCTCCAAATACCTCCTAACATGCTCTTAAATTCTTCTCCCTTGTTCCTCTCCTCTCTAAGTTCCAAAATAGTGTAGCTCTCAGCAACTTTTTGCACTATGGATGCTTATGGAGGATTGAGATTGTAGTATTATGCTCCAAATGTGAAATGAAAAGCTAATACTAAACTATTGATACTAAAATGATTTATTTTATCCAAGATGACAATACATGAGTTAATTATGCTAAAATGCTCTCTTAAAATGCCTATAGCTTAAATGCATACAAGTTTTCAGGATCTGGATTATGAAGAAATGGGCTCTATTTATAGGAAAAATGGAGCAATGGATGGTTGAGATTGAGCAATCTCAACAAGGGTCAGGATTGAATGATTTCAAATCCATGTGAGGGCTTTCAACCCAATCCCAGAATGACAAGTGTCAATGTGAGATAGGTTGAGAGGAGAGGGAATAAGCATTAAATGCTTGATATGACCTTGGGAGTTTAAAGTCAAGGTTGGTTGAATGAATAAACTCTTTATTCAAAGAATAAAGCTTTTATCCAATGGATAAACTCTTGTGCAAATTTGAAATGGATGAATATGGTCAAAACAATAAATGTTTGGGGGGACAAGTTTGAAATAACCATAAATGGTTATGTAAGAGCCATAAATGGTCATGTAAGAGCCATTAGTGGTCTTGAAAGACTTTGGGGGTTAATTTGTTGAACACACAAAGCATTAAAATGCTTTTCAAAGACTTTGGAGTCTTTGAGAAGTGACTCCATTTTGCTTAGGAATGTGACAATAATTAGGGGATGGATTAGGCTAATTAGGAAGGGGTTAGAAGAATCTAGAAGGGGATTTAGGAATGCAATTGGATTTGGTGGGTGAGGGAAAATAGGATTTTATTAAAATAAAAATTCATTTATTTCAATAAATGTGTGCAAGTTGCATTTGTAGGAAAATGCAAGTGGGGGGGGATAATGATTTAAATAAATGTTTTATTTAATTTATTTAAAAGAGGAAAAAGGGGATTTAATTAAATAAATAGATTTTATTTATTTAATTGATTTGTATTTGGTTTAATGAATGAATTAAAATAAATTGAATAATTTATTTAATTAATAGAAGAATGTTTGGGGATGAATTAATTAAATATTAATTTAATTAATTGATGGCTAGTGGATTTTTAATCAAATAAATAACGAATATTTATTTAATTAAGCTGGACAAATTTGTGTGACTACAGTAACTAAATTTGCATGGTGCCAAAATTTAATTTGTTGAGGTTGGTTTGCAACTTGTGTTGGTATAGCTCCCCAACTCACTTAAAATATTGAATCCTTTAATTGGATAGCAACATGTATAGTTGACTGTCTGCACTTTTGGAAGCTCGAGGGTCTTATTCAACTTTGCAATGCAATAAATTATAATATTGGAGCTTGTGTAAAGTAATGTCTTATTCAACTAGAAGGTCTTATTCAATTCTGTAATCCAATCAACTCTGATGTTCAACTTTTAGAGTAACATCCCATACAACTGCAACACTTCAACATTAGATGAGCTGTCAATTATAATGCTACTGGCTAGAGTACTGGAATGACTTGCAGTGAAATTATATTTTCTAAGTTAGTTTTTCGTTGTATTTCATTCTTAATTGGTTTGATTACTTGTTATATGTCTGCAAATTGTTGTGCTAACAAATTTGATTGATAAAGAGGGAGAAGTCAGCCCAGTGGAAAGTCAAAGAAATGAGTCTGAAATTGCTGGAATTGAGCAACTCTTGAAAAATAAAACACTCTCGAGGTGGGCAATTATTTTTAATATAATGTTTACTGTTTTAAGTTTTTTTTATTCCAGTAGATCTTCGCACGGTTCATTCTTTTCTATCTTCCATTATCATGCTTATTTGATAACTTTGGATGTACCTACCGTGGGAGGGAGATTGATGCTAGTAGACATGGCTGGATCTGAGAATATTGATCAACCTGGCTTTGTTGGGTTTGAGGCAAAACTTCAGGTATTCCTTTTCCTTATTATCATCATTCATTGTGCACAACATTTCTATATCTAAGGTCAGACTGCATGTATCCATTTTGTAATTAAAAGATTTATAACACAAGCATATCACACACACAAAAGCCAAATGAACGTTACTGAATAGAGAATTCCAAACCACAATATTATAATTACATCTCCTCCAAAATGATATTGCTCTAAACTTAATAGCACCCGTACATCTAACTTTCCTCTCCTCATTTGGTGAACGCTTTAAATTCCTTTTGAAAGATGCCATGCACTATATATACATATTTCTTTAGTTAATAATTGCAAACTTTATAGATAAAATGCATATACTTTTATTTATTTCTAGTGTTTGGTATCACTTTTCTTTGGCAATCATCAAGGAAAGATTAATGTTTTAAGGTTTTGAATCACTATTTTTGGCAAACATCAAGATAAGTTTATTAGTTTCTAAGGTTTAGATCACTTTGCTTGGTCAATCACAAGGATATTTTGTTATTAGATTGGAGAAAAGTTAAAATATATATACAACTAATTATTTATATATTGTACACGATCTTCTGTTGCCCTAGCATGAAAGATAACAAGAATTCCTTGTATTTTTTTTTATCATTTGAATTTATTATCGATTTTACAACTAAATCTAGCCTAAAGTTCAACTCTCATAACTATTTGGGTTATTAAGATGTTTTTATATTTTCACTACTTGTGTTATACAATTGGGAATTATGACCCTCACATTCACAATTCATGGCCAACATGTGCCTTAATCAATACTCAAATTATTCATATGCAAACCCAAATCATATAAATAATAAATGTCAAATCGACCTGAACAAATCAATGGACTCACCTAATCAGTGTCTCCTACTCCCTAATAGATAATGGGAGATCAATTACAAAATCTACAATATGCAACAAATTGCTACAAACCTTACAAAATGAATCATTAGCTCACTACATCATGGCCATGGATATTGGAGGATCCTCTTACAATGGTTTAATCTTCTTAAATTCTATTCCATAGTTGAACTATAAGCTTTAGTAAACACTCTTGTCCAAGAACTCCAACACCATGACTTGACCAATAGGTAACTTAGGTAACTTTGTCAATCACAAACATTTAATAAAATTATAGAAGTCCTTAACACCCAAGGGTGATCAGAACATGAATAGATTCTTCAAGCTTTTCACCATGGTTGTATATCCTAATTTGCCATACGAAGTTAGATCTATCTCCCCTTAGAGCCAAAATGCAACACTTTCCCATCCTTACATAGAAAACTATTTCAACTCTAACTCTCACGTGCAAGCTTCTATCATGTCCCTGCCATGACAACCAGACTCACACCATCTCTAATAAGGGAAAATTGTCTTGTTTCAAGACTTCACAATTTTCTATAACTCAAATCGTGCCCAAACATCAATCTGGCCCTTTGTTAATGCAAAGAATGATATATACACAACAATCAAGGTATATATCATTGTCTTTGAGGAGTGGTCCTATTATCAACTAAGGCAACAACCTTATTATTAGTGCAGCAATCTCAACCTTAGTGGAGTAGTGATCTCTATTGTGTTTTGAAAATTGTAGCTAGCTCGGATACCTGACTATTGAATTTTAATGTCATCAATGACAATTAAAATTCCTATGTATTACCTCTCATGCAATCTGAACCACTTAGGGCTGGGTCCAAATACATGTGACTTGTAATTATGGCTTGGTATGAATATTGGGCAAGACCTATATATAATGTAACTTGTGGATAGGACAAGCCCTATAAACGTAACTTGTAATTTGGTTTGACCCTATTTGGGCGATGTAACTTGTGGTCCTATATTGAATGTAACTTGTAACTTGTGAATAGGGCATGCCCTATCTTATGTATCTTGTAATCTTAACCCTATGTTTTGGCACCAAGTTGAAAGGGCCGACCTAGAGTGAATTGGTAGACTGAGTCACATATACATACAAAGGCTTAGTCATTGTATCGACATACACTCAGCGAATTGTCTTCAATCATAAAATTATCTCCTTCATTCAGCAAATTGTTTCTCTGAGTCAGTGAACTATAATTTAAGGATAGCGAACCATCTTGCAGTGACAAAGATCTTCATTCTAGAGACAATGAACTATTCTCAATGGTAGCGAACTTCATCTTGTGGACAACAAGCTTCATTTGAAGGCTCTAAACTATCATTGATGACAATGATCTTCATCATAGAGCAACACACACTATCTTTGGGGCAACAAACCTCCTTAACAACAAATACCCTATGCTTAGAGATAAATTTATCATTTGTATATCCTTGGTTGAAGGTGTTATCCTATTGTGCATAGTTTGCTGGTTCTGATTGCTTCAAGTGTTGAAGCCATACACACATACACGCAAGATAGACCCATACATGCTAGATAGAGATACATACACGCCAGATAGACCCAATGCTTATCAACTTGTACCAAGAACAACAAAAGGTGAGTTGTTTGGGAATGGGCAGGTTGAAGACCCCATCCAATAAGCTTAATAGCCTAATTCCAACGGTAACCCAACTTTGCACCAACGGCCAAACCGTTGGACCAACAACATCCTCGTCGGTGCATAGTTTTTGGCAGGCGTCGGAATTTCGACGCCAATTGAAGAAACATCCAACGAGGATGTTGTATGGCTAATGATACTTTCTTGTCGGACGGTCATCGTAGTCGTTGTCGATGCATATTCCTGGTGAGTGTCGGAATTCCGACGTCCATCTGACGACATTCTTTGGCCGGATGAGCGATCATGGCCACCGTCGGAAGAGTTTAGGATGTTGTCGAAATTTCGACGTTAGATGGCATCGTCGAAATGGCCGATGATGAGTTTTCGACGACTTCATTTTTCGGCAGTCCGACAAAAAGTAGTCAAAATTCCGACGATTGGCCATCGGAAATCAGCCCCAAATGTACTAGTGACTTGTTGGCCAAAACTTGACTTGATTATCTTGCATGTACTCTTCTTCAAATTTGAAGGGAAAAATGGTATTCAATCATAGAATGCAGAAATCAATCCCATAAATTAGGCTAGTGGATCTTACAGATGGAAGTTCATTTTAGTCTTCATAAACTCACCTAACATTAGCAAAATGATCATTTACAAAGCTCAATTTCATTGGTCACGAGTCAACATATTTAGAAAACTATGCATTATCCTTAGAAAGTTAAAAAATTCAACCAGTTTCCAAATGTAATTGTAGACACTGAAAATTGTCCTAGGTCTCTGATGACACTTTTCACTAACTTTTCATCTAAATTGATTAAATAATTTTATTATTTTATTTACTAATATTCTTCTTCTAATTCTTAATAATTAAATAGTTCTTAATTATTTAATCATTTTTTCTTTTGAACCATTAATTAAATAATCTTCATTATTTAATTAATGTTCATCACGATCTCTTTCTAATCAATTAATCTTGATCTTAATCGGCTAATCCTAACTATTCTTCTCCAATTAAATAATTATTTAATTATTTAATCCCTTAATTAATCTTTCCTCTCAAATTAAATAATTCTTTAATTATTCGATTTTTCTTTAATTTCTAAATCTCTCATAGTTAATTAAATTGATATTTAATTAATTATCTTCCACATTTATGATCCCACTTAACTCTTCAACTTTCTAATTTCTATCTCCTTTTAACTCTTCCATCTCCTTTCACTTAACTCTTCCACTTTCCAATTTTCATTACCACTTATCTCTTCCACTTGCTAACTTCCCTTTCACTTAACTCTTCCACCTTTCCATTCATTGCTCTTTCATTCCTCCACTTTCTAAAAGGTAGCCTTTGATGAAAATAAATACTACCTTTGTTTATTTTTTACTTTCTCATTTTCTCTCCACTTAACTAATTCTCTGAATCAATCCTATCCATTCATTTCCCGAATTTTAAATCAATCTTATCCATTGATCAAAATCCAAATCTTTTATTTACAAATCCTCATTTTTGACAATCATGCCTTCGATCTCTTCATGCTATCATATCATTATCATGATTTTAAATTTGTCTTGTGCACAATTAATAAAATTTGAGTCATCATACAAAAATATTAAGAAGAACAATAAAGAGTTTTTTGAATTCGATGCTAGGTATAATTTGTTTTGATTTTCTTATTTATTTATTGTGAATTCATTCTTCATTGGTTGAGTAGGCTTGTTTTGCATTGAACTTGGTTTTGTGGTTGTTTAACAGTTCTTTGCAAGTGTTTCCCAAATTCACACCTGTCTACGAATTTTTTTTTTGTGAAGTCGATGCAAAGATATATTGCTGTCTAATCAAAATTACAAATTTTAGTGTTTGTAAGTTCTAGCGATGCATTTGAGGATTCCAGATACATTTGATTGTCCTTTCCACTTCTAACACATTCATTCTTATGCATCACACATTTGTTTCTATTTGAAATTTCTTCAAAATGGTTTAAAATCCTAAATGTAACGGATTTGTTGCCAAAGACAATGCATGTGTTTTGCATGTCACAATTTTTAATGGATCTCAAATCTAGCCTAATTAGGGGATGAATTGATCTCAAAATCTACTTTAATTAGGAAGAAAAGTGAACAATAATCTTCATCCAATTTTATTAGTAAGACAAATGAACAACAATATTCACCTAGTTTAATTAGGAAGGCAAATGAACAATAATCTTCATCTAATTTAATTAGGAAGGCAAATGACTACAATCTTCATCTAGTTTAATTAAGAAGCTAAATTGATTACAATTTTCACAATCTAGTCTAATTAGGAAGGCTAATTTGACAAATTTCACAACATAGCTTAATTAGGGGTTTAATTGAGAAAATTTTCACCAACTACAAAGAAAATTCATGAGAAAATCAAATTGATTTGGCTATTTAATGAGCCCAATATTCCAATTAATTGCTTTCTAGTCAAAATTTGATTGATTGCATGGTTTGTAGGTATGTGTGACGCATTTGCTTGTAAACCCACCACATTTGCTTTTGTGTAATGCATTTGATTGATTATGTCATGCATTTTACTGGTAATCATCTAGTTTAATTAGGAAGGCAAATGAACAATAGTCTTCATCTAATTTAATTAGGAAGGCAAATGGACTACAATCTTCATCTAGTTTAATAAAGAGGCTAAATTGATTATAATTTTTACAATTTAGTCTAATTAAGAAGGCTAATTTGACAAATTTCATAACATAGCCTAATTAGGGGTTTAATTGAGCAAATTTTCACAAACTACAGAGAAAATTCATGAGAAAATCAAATTGATTTGGCTATTTAATGAGCCCAATATTGCAATTAATTGCTTTCTAGTCAAAATCTAATTGATTGTATGGTTTGTAGGTATGTGTGGTACATTTGTCTGTAAACCCACCACATTTGGTTTTGTGTAATGCATTTGATTGATTATGTCATGCATTTTATTGGTGAGATTTGAGCAAAATTTACAATATCACAATTTGTCTTTGTTGTTCAAGTCTTAGAATACATATTTTTGCATTACTAATGGTATGTTTAACATTATGGCAATCATGGGATGAAGACCATTTGCTTGTCTATGTCTTGTTTTGTGTGTCTGTGTATGTGATTGTGTGAGTTAAGATCCTAATATTGGGGGCTTGCTTCCTCGAAATTAACGATGTGTTGTCTTCTTGTGATCTCACTCCTAATTGCTCATCTCTCTCATCTTTCAACTTTATCACGAGTATTTGCATATGCTCATATTACTCCTATTAAATTGAGGGCTAAATGTAGTATAATAAATTATAACTGGTCCAATTTATACCTTGTGTTTGTGCTCCTACTTTAGTGTTTCCTATCTCCATCCCCTCTCTAGGTCCATTTTGGCTTGTTTTCCAACCCCTGATGTCATGAATACCATTGAGTGGGCCCCAAATTGGAGGTCCCTTCCTTATTAGTTGATTGGAGGGTCTTTTTTATTGGATGACCAATGTGTGGAGTGCCTTAGTCTAAACTAGGACACCCCAAAACACCCTGCCCCCCTTAAGCAGACCCTAATTTGAAATGGGGCAGGCCCTTTCCCTCCCTAATGAATTTTGGTCCCTGTGGCTACACTTGATCATTGGAGGTCAGCCTAATTAGTAATTTACCTAGGTAACCCTATATAAAGACATCCTATCAATTCATTTTGATATACATTACATACTTAAAGTATTCATGCACCCGTGAAGCATTTATCATCAAGCATTTTTAGAGATTCAAGGCTGCATTTCATCCTTGAAGCATTATAGAGAAAAGTTACACCAATATTCATGCAAGCATGTGTGTGATTAGGTTTTTCATGTTTGTATGTTTGTCATGCCATTACATTCAACATTTATGATCACATTCAAAGTGCATTGCATCATCATCAACAATTGCAGATCTGATGTATATCTCCTTAGCATTTATTTCAACATTTTCAATATTTCATTCAAGATTAATTCCTAAATTGGGGTTTAACCTAAGGCAAGCCCCTATCCACAACCCTATTTCCTTTCTTTTTGTGTGCTTGGAACAAGTGCAAAAGTTGTACTTGAGAATTCTGGTAGAGTCGATAATGATGAACAAGTTTAGCTTGTTAATATGAGGGATCCGGTAACTACTGAGAGGGGGGGGGGGGGGGGAATCGGTAGTAAAACAATTCCGCAACTTAGCAAAAAATAGTATCAATAACTACTCAAACAAATTCGGTTAGCAGATTTACCAAACCATTCATTCTAGTGTTCATCAACATGCATGCAAAGTAATGATATCAAATGCACACATCAACAAATCAGCCACCATATGAACACATAAATTTTTCACGTGGAAAACCAAATGAGAAAAACCATGGTGGGAATTAGCACCCACAAAATATTTGCACTCTTTCGGAATGCACCCGGTTAAAGGCCTAGCCCGGTTAGGAGCTTTACAATACGCCCGGTTAAGAGAAGACCATGTTAGGAGTCACTCGGTAAAGGGATTTTACCTTAGCCCTGTGAGGAGCTCTACCTTGTTAGGAGTAACCTTGCTAGAGGATTTTAAACTCAAGTTAATGAGCCACCCGGTCAAGGGATTTACAAATAAGACCTGTTAGGATCTACCCGGTTAAGGGATTTCAAAATTGCTATAATTGCTAGGGAACAACAGGGCAAATGATTTGATCACAACACTTCCTTGCTTTCTAGTACAGATCATGTTCAACTTAACTCTGCTACACACATGCAAACACTTGAAATCTGGTTCGACACATTCTTCTTCTCAAATCACCGACATAAAATCTCTTCTCAAACTCGACCTAAATACACTTTTCAACAAGGTCAGTTACATAACCCTAACTACATTCAAAATACATTGAATTTACATTTATAGATCATTACAACAAATTTCAAGACAATTTCCACCATTGAATGATCACCGCTCATCACCGCACATCGATTTGATAAGCAATCAAACCCTTGTCACATTCTACTAAGCACTTTATTATTTCCCAAGAAATCTGATCCTTGTACGTGCTTAAACACCATCTTATCATTACACATGGTTTTTGACACATTGTTACTAAGTTATGAACATGATAAGATCCGCCGCCAAACCAAAAATCATTACCGACCAGAAGATCTGTTACCGATATACATTCTTCTTCACAGAGTTTATGATAGTAAATCATAACTCACTCAATACTCCAAATTTGCTGATGCGGTTGCAATCACAGACGCATGTCAATGTCATAAATATATGTTCCAAACCGCAACATCTAACTCCTCTCCAATCATCTGTACCGATGTTTTGATCATCGCACTGTTCCTACTTACCGGTTTACTACAACTTAGCAGTTTTGTTGTCTAACACATTCTTCTACCGGTTAGGCTTTTACCAGTAGGCCTAGATGACTTAGATGACTCAACAAACATGGTTGCCAGCAATGACAACACGAATAAAGTCATCAAACAACTTACAACTATATCATCATCATCTAGCCAACAATCTTCATCAACTTTACAAGTTATGCCAACAGTAACTTTACCGGTCATCTTCTCATCTCATCATTATCTCCATACGCCAATAATCTCCTCATTATTGTCTTCATCAGATATGCCAACAATATGCCAATAATCTCTCCATTATTATCTTCATCAGTTATGCCAACAATATGCCAATACAACTTTTGACAAAGGAAAATTCAGAGGACTAGGGCGATTCGTACTACCTAGTTCCGAAAACTCAAATCAAACTTCTAGGAATAGGTTTTAAATATCTTATTTTACCCATATCTCAGTTTATGGCTTCATGGGATATCTGTAGCAGTCCATTTTTTATAGTTGACTTCAATTATTCATACTTTTACCCTAATTTTACAATTATCATCCAATTTTCAACTAAGAAAGAAGAAGACTCCACCACACAAAATTGGTAAATCAAATAAGTATACTTAGCCCATTTTCTAATAAAATTGTGGCTAGATCTATTGGATTTACTCCCTTCTTTCAATGTATGGTTAATTTAGTTAGTGGTTTTATTAATTAAAATCCTAATTCCAAATTTACACAATTATAGAAGGTATTAGACTATACATGCTCTTTTGATTATATCACCCTAAAGACGACAATGGGGTAATGAGAATGAACCTCTATGCGGATTGCACTTGACTCACAAGTATAGTTGTCTATAAACTTAAAGGACAAACGGTAGCTTGACACTACTTGAAAACTTGGAGAGTATCTTGCAAGCATATTGTATGATGGAGATTGCAATTGGCCAAAAACGATCGATGATGAAAAATGAAAATAAATGATTGAATTGTAGTTTTTGTTTGAGTAACATAATGGAATAGCTAGTTATACTTGTAAATAGTGAAGACATTTTTAATAGTAGCATATTTGTGTTCAATTGGTAAGCAAAATGACACATATATACATAGCTTCATGAGTATGATTGAGGGTTTTTGAAATTTTACCCATAGTAAAAAGAGAACTTTGAATTTATAAGTCTAGTTAAAACTGATCCCCACAAAATGAACACAACAATATATACAAGTTATAAATCAAATCGCCAATATATATAATGATTATGGATGGTGTTGTGTTCTTTGATAAGCCAAGTTCGTCACAAATATAACTAAAAGACTTCCACATACACACACATATGATAATGATTATAAATGATGTTGTGTTCTTTGGTAAGACAAGCATCACAAATATAAGTAAAAAGCTTACACGCATACATGACAAATATATATATATATATATGATATTGAATATGTAAGTTGTTATGTGTAGTTGACAAGAGAAACAACAAATATATACATAAATTCATGAATATAAATGAGGGTTTTATTAATTAAACCCATAAAAAAAGACAACCCTAAATTTATAATAGAGATTAAAATTAGAACCCTACATAGAAATGTGAATATATAGAGTATATATTAAGATTTTCCACTATATATATTTGTACAAAAAAATATTATATGTTTGTATGTATTATTGACAAATAATATATATTAAACCCACCTTTGTCATAATCTTTCTAATTATGGAAACATAATTAAATAACTATATTTCACTTTGTATGTATGTAGTCATTTAGAAAAGAACATATGTTGATATAATGCAATGAAATTATTGTTATTATTTACTAAGTTGTCATTACTTTTATGTCCAAAGTCATCCTATATACTCTAGTCGGTTAATACTACCGAAATATTTAGTCGGTAAGCACTAAAGCAGTCGGTTACAGAAGAAAGGAGTCACAGAGTTAAGTATACACCGAGCTGTCTACCGAGTAACGTTCTATGTCTACCGAGCAGCAAAGAAGGTATACCGAGTAATCTAAACCAAGTAGAAACTTGTTACCAGATTCAATGAACCTGGATCACATATGTGGAAACGTGTTACAAGAATCGAGGAACAGGGAACCGTTATCACATAGGAAATTGCACTTCAAGATTTTGTATGATTTTGAGGAAGTTTATCCAATTAAATAATTTCTATGTTTATTCATTCGATGAATCTTGTTTGTAAGATCGAAGCATGAACAAATCACCGTCCCAGAGATCTATTTATACAGAGTGATTTGAGAATCAAATTAGGAGAGAGACATGTGTGATAGAAGAGTTAAAAGGAAAATCGTAAGAGGACACATTGAGTTGTGACTGTTACGACTGATAGAGATATTCAGAGGTCACCGAGAAAGTCTTCAGAGAACAGTTTAAGGGACAGAGTAAACATAAGGGTTTACTGAGTTGATTTATCAATTACCGAGGTACGCTATGAGCAAGGTAATTTCATATTGAGCACATAGAATCTGCTATAACATTTCAGATGTAAAGTTGCAGATATTTGTAAAGATTTTATTGAATCATTTGAGTTGTAATAGAAACCTTTAACAGGGTAAAAGACTCTAACAAAGTCTATAAATTGTAAAGCCTTTAACCAGGTGCATCATTTTGTATAAGTGTTGTGAAATCCTTTAGCAAGGTAGATCTAAAGATCTTGATCCTCCTAACAGGGTAAGCTATCAGAAATAGCTAAACATGTAGCTCTAACCGAGCAACCTTTATTATTGCAGTAGTGAAGTTGTGGGTGTCATCCCCACCGCAGTTTTTCTCTCTAACAAAGAGTTTCTGCGTAACCAAAATATTTGTGTTATGGAGTGAAATGTGTATGAATGTTATTTCTATAATTATGTGTTAGCTTTATATTATGAGATCAACAGTGTACAATTTATGTTTATCAGTAAGATTGTTTTTGAAGAAAAGTTTTGAAGTACTGATTCACCCCTCCCCTCTCAGTACATTAGCTTTCATTGTTGGACCTAACAATTATGGTGTACCAACCTGAAGATGTGTGGATAGTTGAGGAATGTGGAGAGGATTCCTGGAGATGCTCTCTATATATTGTAGAGGATATTAGTAGAAATCTTGGACGAAACTGATGTTGAGTGTATTGCAAACGATATTAGTAGAAAACATGGATGCAATTGATTGTCTACCGTGTTGTAAAAATGAGGCAACCTATTTTTCCTCTTATGATTTGAATTCAAATTTGAAAAATGAATGCTTTATTCTGATTGTTATGTTGTTGAGTTTGAAATTTGAATTAATTTAAGTAGGATTTGATCATCTAAATTTGTAGTTGTCATTTCTATATGAATTCAATGATGATATGACTACATTATGAATTATATTTTGTTTGATGTTTGATAAGGGATCCTTACACCATTTATTGTTTATGCAAGTCCTCATAGTAAATAGAGTTAATCCATATTTAGTTGAGAGGAAGTATGAGATTATGTGCATTTGACAACCCATCAAGTTGATAAGAGCTTGAATTTATGGTAGATTAGGAACCAATTAGTGTGCATGAAGATGTGTATATATAATTTGTTTTGAGTTTTGTACCTTATTTAAGTGGGTGGTTATTGTAAACATAAAAAACTTACAACAATTATGAAAGTGAGTATATTAGAACAACTTGTCTTATTTTAGAAATATAATTGCACGTTTTCATTGATCAACTACAAATTGACATGTAAACATATATTAGAACATTTGCAAATTTTATTAAGACTTAAAAAAAAATTCTATTGATTGTATTGCAAAAATTATTGTAGGGTTAAATAGACAAGAAAACAGCCGTTATTGAAATATGGACAAGTGAGACATTTTGCTATGTAAAACATTTTCAATCACATTGTTAAATTGATGTAGACATACATTAGAAAAAAGGTGAGAAGAATTTATCTGCTCCAATCCCTCGAGAAAAACTCGCTCATTTTGGACGGATGTTACTTTGTTCATGATACAGGAGAATGACGGAGTGAGCGAGGTTAATCCATCATCGTCCAAGACCAGGCTTTTGTTTTTGTCTTATCAATTTCATTTCCTATATACTTCCATGTTGAATGGAATTTTTAATTGTTTTATTTGTTAAAAAATTGGCGTCCTCTTAAAAGCAAGGTGCGGGCGCTCTTACTTTGAATGCTCATTTGCGTCAAAACTGTATCAGTTTTTCCCTTTTTTTGTGTGCCTTGAAACCCCTTTTTCTTTCTTCTCTCTGTTCAGTTCAGTTTAATTCAATGGACATGGACATGGCTTCTTCCTCTTCCACAGCCACGCAGAATCAAATTCAACAAGAAAACGCCTTCGATGAGCTTGCACCTTATTATCCTGCATCTAAATCTACTGAGCCCTGGGACATCTTTATCAATCATTATGGCCGTGATGTGAAACACACTTTAGCCACTACCATCTACGACAAACTTCATTCCATGGGATTCCACGTTTTTCTAGATAAGGAAGCCCTTCAAGCTGGTGATTGTATTCCACCGGAATTACAAACACGCCATAGCTAGTGCTACGCTTCACATTGCTATTTTTTCCCCCAACTACGCCCACTCCCCATGGTGTTTGGCTGAGCTATCTTTCATGCTCAAATCTGTTGGGAAAATCATTCCCATTTTCTATCATGTGGAGCCCTCCGATCTCAGATATATTGAGCAGGGAAAAGGAATATATGCCCTGGCATTTTCAGAGCATGAAAAGAAGGGCAGATACACAACCGAAAAGCTTGATGTGTGGAAAAGGGCACTCTGCGACAGTTCATTCCTATACGGCTACGCGGTCAACAATAATGAGTATGTAATATTTTCTCTGTTTCTTCTATAGACAAGTGTTACATCTCACCCATGGCTTCCACTCTGTGACTCTGGTGTTTAAGCAATAATAATGTGCTCTGTTTTGAATTTTGTTTTGGGTTAAAATGTTTAGGGACGAGGCCACGGTTTTGAAGAGTATTGTGAATCGTTTACTTCAAATCATGAAGAAAGTCCCGTTATGGGTAGCCGAGCATCCACTTGGATTGGATTAGCTGGTTGAAGGCTTTGAATTGGTTGCAACAAAAGATAAATTAAAAATCACGGGGATCGAGGGCATGGGAGGCAGTGGTAAAACCACATTGGCCAAAGAGTTGTACAACATAAATTTTTCGTCCTTTGAGAGATGCAGTTTTGTTTTTGATGTACGAGATGCAGCGTCAAGAAATGCTCTGTGTGAGAAACAGAAAAAGCTTCTGGCTGACCTCGGGGTCCATCATTTGCAGTTCGACAATGTAGATGAAGGCAAGGTCATTCTTGCAAATCGTTTGAGCGGTCATGGGGCGCTCATTGTTTTGGATGACGTGGATCACATCGACCAGCTGAATTCTTTACTGCCAAATAAACACAACCTTGGATCCAATAGCATGGTCATTGTAACGACCCGAGAATTGGGTGTCCTTAAATCATGGGGTCTCTCCTGCATTTATAATATGCCAGCACTTGCCAAGCCACACGCCAAGCAGCTATTCTGCTGGCATGCTTTCTTGCAACCCTTTCCACCCGTCGAATTTGAAACTCTGGTTGAAGAGTTCTTGAAGGCTTGCAATGGTTTGCCTCTGTCACTCAAGGTATTGGGTGCACAGTTATATGGCAGAAAGTCCAAAGATTACTGGGAATCCCAATTACATAAAATCTTAAGAATTTTGCCTGGCGAAATTAAACAAACGCTACAAATTAGCTACAATGCGCTCGATGAAGAAGAGAGAAAAATGTTGTTAGATGTAGCTTGTTTTTTCATAGGAGAAGAGAAAAGCAGGGCAATAGCAGTGTGGGATGGAATCAGGTCGGAGTGGTTTACATGGATTAGAAACACTCATGAATAAGTGTCTTGTGGAGCTGGTTGAGGAGGAAGTGTTCAACAATTCCCCTGTAAAGAGAATAATACGGATGCATGATCAGCATAGGGATATGGGAAGAGAGATTGCAAGTAGACAGTTACCATACCGTCTTTGGTGTCCACAGCAGATTGATAACCTGAAGAAACATTCCAAGGTGAGATTGATATTGGCTCCCACATTCTATGTTTTTGTTAGATGCAAATAACTAGATGAATAAAGGGTTTATTTCCTATGTTCGCTTGTCTTTCTGTCTGCCTCTTCAAGTTCAGTGAGTTTGATTGAAACACTATGTATGTCTATTTATTTTACACAGATAAGAAAAGCAATTCGAGGGATACAACCTGCAAATGTTTTTGTGGCATTCAAAGAGTATACGCATTGGTTAATGGGAAACTCAAGCAGACAATCTAAACGACATAGATTCTCAAATGTATTACAAATTCTTTTCGTTGAAGGAAATGAGTTTACGGAAGAATTTGCATCATTATCAAAAGACCTTGTATGGCTTCGCTGGGAAGGTTTTTGTCTACGAAATCTTCCATCATGGCTTACATTAAAAAATCTAAGGGTTTTAGAGCTTCGTGGAGCTGAAGAGTTGGAAGAATTGTGGCAGGACAATGCAGATGTAAGTATTTTGCTTTCGTGATTCAAGAAGATTACTTCAAAACTTGTTTGTAGTTCATGGTTTTCTGAATCGAATCGAATATAATAATGTTTTCCTGCAGCCTCCTTTGCAATTGAGAGAGCTTATTATATGGGGTAACCGAAAATTGCAAAGGCTTCCAAGGTCAATAGGACATCTTCGGTATCTGAAAAAGCTTGAAGTTGCTTTTCATGGTAGCAGTTTGTCAGAAGAGTTCTGTGACCTCCGTTCACTGGTGTTTTTGCAATTACTCTCTCCAGTGCTATCTTCGCTACCTGCTGGTTTTGGCAATTTAACAAGCTTAAGAAATATATCTCTACAGTTTTGCGAGCAGTTGAGCATGTTGCCCGATTCTTTCAGTCAACTGATAAATCTGGAAGTTTTAAATTTATCATTTTGTGATATGTTATCTGCATTACCTGTTGGTTTTGGCAATTTAATAAACTTGCGGAAGATTAATCTACAGTCTTGCGAGAGGTTGAGCATTTTACCAGATTCTTTCAAGCAGCTGATTCACCTCGAAAATTTAAATTTATCAAGTTGTGAAATGCTATCTTCACTTCCTATTGATTTTGGCAATTTAACAAGCTTGAAATATTTATATCTTTCCTATTGGAAGAAATTGAGCAATTTACCTGATTTTTTCAGTCAACTGATAAATCTGAACGTTCTAGATTTATCATTTTGTGTAAGGTTATCTTCACTACCTGCTGATTTTGGCAATTTAACAAGCTTAAGAAATATAAGTATGAGGAATTGCAAGCAGCTGAGCACTTTTCCAGATTCTTTCAAGCAGCTGATTCACCTCAAAGATTTAGATTTATCAGGTTGTGAAATGCTATCTTCACTACCTTTTGATTTTGGCAATTTAAAAAGCTTGAGAAATATAACTCTGCAGTCTTGCAAGCAGTTGAGCACTTTACCAGATTCTTTCAAGCAGCTGATACACTTAGAAATTCTAGATTTATCAGGTTGTTCAAAGCTTAAATTGAGATTAGATGTCCTGGAAAACATCAGGAAGCTCAAGGAGTTGAACCTTAGCGGTTGCAAGGAAATGGAAGATTTGCCTCATCAAATCATCAATCAAACGTGTTTGACTAAGTTATATTTAAAAGGTTGTATCAAGTTAAGAGGTGTAGATTTGCTACCAGTGTCGCTCAAAATTCTAAGAATACACACTTGCAATTTGCTGAGGAACATCAGGTGTATTAGTGGTCTCATTCAACTTGAGAAAGTGCAAATACATGACTGCCTACAGATAGAAGAACTCCCAAGCTTGGCAGATTTGGCTTCACTGAACACATTTGAACTATGGAGATGCCCCAAAGTTGAGAAAATACTAGGTTTGGAACACGCCAAATCATTAAAGATAGTGAGAGCAGACACACGCCAAGGTATACATAGTTTGGAGAAAGTGGAACGATTGGAAAGACTAGAGCTCAAATGTGAGACTATATCAGCTGTGAAACCTTGTATTCAGTCTATAAAGGGGAAGGTAACTTAAAAACTTTTATGAATTCAGAATTTTTGGGATTATTATGTAAATGTTCATGTTTAGGACTGAATGTTTTGCAAACAATACGTTTTGCAGGAATTTCCAAGCTACATGTGGTTACAAGGCAGCGTGATCCATTTGGTACTTGGTAGAGCCAATTGTAAATTCTTTGGAGTTTCCTGATCTTGCGGTGATGGAGGTGGAGGAGCCGTCCGATGTAGACAAGATTCTATTTGAGGAAGGTTTAGATGCCGTTTTGTGTTATGTGGAGGAAGAGGATCTGTTCGATGAAGACAACATTCCATTCGAAGAAGGTTTCGATACCGTTTCCTGTCATATGCAGAAAAATAACAAGGAGAGCAAAGTGGTAAGTTTATGTTATTCCAAACGTGTATGTGATAGATTAACAAAAGCAAAGGTTGTCTCGGGCAAAAGAGGAAGAGTCGTGGAGGCCTTTTACCAATTATTGGAACTTCTGGATTAATTGGCAGTTACACAAAAATGAAAAATGTCTAACTTTCTGCAGTAGAGGGGCTATTCTCTCACACACATGGTTGCAATTTTTGAAATTCTATTCTAAACATGTATAAATCTGAACATCCAAATTAAATTAAAGTGAAACAATTGTCAGATTAGACTTCAAACCCAAAGCTGCCTTCTAATATAACTTCATACAAATCAAAGGGAAGAAAACTATCTAGACAAGGGTGTTTCCCTGAACTGTGTTCAAATGCAGAGGCTTAAAGAAAGTAAACAAAATTCTTCTACTTGACAGTGAAAGTTTGAATTTTTTTACATGTATTTGAGTCTGTCAAGTTTTTCTCAGTATTTTCTAAAGGCGGCTCGAACATTTCCTTCCGGGACACAGCAAATGCCAACTCATATGACTTCTCCTATGCCTGATTGTCTGACAACGTGCATAGTTGTTGAAACTCCCCAGCGTTTGTAAATCTCATTTATTAACGAGCCAGTTTTTTTCCATTTGGAGATGTGCCTTTCCTCAATTCCAAGATATGTGTAATTTTACAGTCACCTTGGCCTATGGGTTCCACATGGTTAGGTGGTGTGGTAACGACCATTGGGGATCGAAGGTAGTATTGGACACCAGTCACTCATCATTTCTTTATGCATTCTCGTTAGTTCAATTCATGAGATTATATAATTCTAAGACATTTGAGTTCTATACAGATGTAACTCGTAATGATATTTATTAGATCTTTGTTGAAGAGAGAATTGGAATTCAAATAAATGAGAATGGATTAGTTTAGTTGCATGCCTTGGTGTTGGCACCAAGCACAAAGATTTTGTGCATTTTCTTTTGATCTTGAATGTTGTAGTTGGTTAAAATGAATTTTAGGAACATTTGTTTGGGCTTAAAATGAATCTCTTATTTGTAGCAACAATCTCTCTCAAAATTCATTTTTACAATTAAAAAAAGAGAAAATAATGTAAGTGTTTTAGGTTTTGTGAAATTTGTTAACTGTGCAAGAAAGGTAAGATCAAAACCCAACTCTTGAATTCCAAAAGCCTTTTTTCTTCACTAAATTTTTGTAAGTGTGTTGGGCATCAAACATCGGACATTCACCTTAACATTTAATCTTTTTGTAGAAAGTGGGAAGGCTTATCCCTAATCCCCAACACCCAAAAGGTAACTTTCGGACTTGCATTTTTGGACATTGAGTATCAAGTTTTCACTATTTCAATTTTGACTAGTTAGCGAACTAGGTAAGCCAAATACCCAACCCTCAATCCCCAATGAAGACTTTTTGAATTTTGGAGTTCCCAAGCTTTCGAACTTTAGACTTTAGAGGTTCCATGTTTGTTGGGCTTAGTTTCAAGTTGTCAAGACTTAAAACTTTGAACTTCCTCTTTGTCATTTTCTTTTATGTTTAGTAATGGTTAAATGAAAACCGTAAAACCCCAAAACCCAAATCTAGCCCTTTGAACATCAAACTTCGGGCTTCCTCTTTTTTAGTTTCCTTTATTTTGTGAACAAGGTAAAGTGAAACTCTAATCCCCAAACCTTGACAGAAAATCTGAATTCATTTAATCTAGTGTTAATTTTTACACCCTCTTTGAAAGGTCATAACTTCTAGCTCGACGATTGAAAGTTGAACTTCTCTACATCATCAAAAAAAGATTGAAGAAATCTAGAAAATTCCACTCCAAAAATATAGTTATTTGTGATATAGAAAATACCTAGAAAACTAGACCTTGATAATTCATATCTCCTCAATTATCTAAACCTTTCTTAGGATGACCTCAAATATTCAAGGGTGTCCTTATTCACTTCCTCAATGCTTTCTTATGGTTGAGCTTTCTCTATAAAGTTAGTTTTCTTTGATACCACCTTGCATATACATTTGTGGGGACTTCATTTATACTTTAGTTTAAACATTCATAGATGCAAGTCATCTTCTTTGACAATCCCTTCAAAATTTAGTTACTCATAAACATATGGTAACTAAATTTGAAATTGTGAATAACACTAATGGTTGAAGCATATAACATTCCTTGTTGATAGTGATTGATGAATTGAATTCATATTTGAGCTAAACTAAACTAGCCTCTTTTTAGTTAATTTCGAGAATGAGACATATTTACATGATTGACTGGCTGTATCTTAATAAATAGATTTTTTACTCAATTCACCAATATAATTATCTTGATTGTAATATCATTTTTACTAATCCTCTAACCTTAAAGGTAGTGTGATGTATTTAGAAAACAAAGACTATATTCCTTAGTCAAAGATCTCGGGTAATAAAGAATAGTGATCATAAATAATTTTAGAGATTGAAATATATCAACCATTAAGGACAACGAGTATGTTGCTTTGTGATATTTTATCTTATTACATGATAACCTCATTACATAATTAAGTGAATTATAGAAAGTTCTTATAGAATGACACTAACAAAATTATTCCAATTGGTTTTGTGGCTACTAGTCTTATAATCTCGAATTATGGGTTCTATTAGTAACTATGTGACTTGGTGATTATTTAGTTTATTTATGCAAATGAGGCATCTTTATGAACCATAAGAGGAGTTTGCATTTTTGGACACGTGAATTAGTTTTAAGTTGATGTTGATTAAAAGTAATCTTTATTAAGATAAGAAATTAAATATTGAATTAGAATGAGAGAAAATGATCTCTATATTTGATATTCTCTTATAATAATTGACTTATGATGTTTCGAGTACTACAGTATTTAACCTTCTCACTTATTTCTTATGTTATTACTTACATTTTATGATCTAATAATAATGGATTTCGATGTATGGTTTTAATTCAATTCTTGATTGAATTCAAAACATTATTTTTTGGTTACAACTATGTTATTATATTTCTATTTTCTCTCTTTTCATTTTGCTAAGATCTTGATTATTGTTGGTGATTTGCATGATAACACTAAGTTAGGACCAACGTGCCATCTCTCTCTCTTGATGGAAATGTATTGATTAAACTTCATCTAATTACTAATGTTTTGAATGTTTAATATTGTCTTGAATAGACTTGGTTTTCATTTTATCATTTATTATTTTGTGATATTGATTATTACTTTGAATGATTAATATTGTGTTGAATAGACTTGGCTTTCATTTTATCATTATTATTTTGTGATATTGATTATTACTTTGGTAGCCCTTGACATCATTTCATTCGTTTTTATCGATAAAATTGCTTTTATGAATACAGCCTTATGGGAAACTCAGTGATGGGGGACCTGCGTGTATTCACTGAGTGACCTCCGAGATTTTAGAAGTCGACTCTTCATACATAGGGGGGGAAAGGGATAGAAGGACAACTGAAAGCAAAACTACTCTATAGCGATGCACTAAGATAGCTTTTGAACTAAGGCATAAAGAAAACTTCATAAACATGCAGCTTTGAAGCCCATTCAACAATCTACATGCCCAGAAACTTGAAAATGAAACATAAACAACAACTCATTTAACATAAAGCAATATGTACCATTTATCCACTAGATAACAAGTTCATAAAAACATAGTTCAATCTGCAGAGTCTTATGGCATATATTCCTAAAGTCCTACAAAATTGCACAGAAACAAGTTTTTGCACGGAAGCACACTTATCATAAAGGCCAAAGGCACAATTTGATTAGAGTCTCAAAATCACAACTACAAATTAAAGGTGTTGTAGACACCTAAAATTGTCATGTCTAGTTAAATAAATATTTTATTTATTTAATTATCTAAGCCTAATTCTTCTATTAATTAAATAAATCTTTATTTATTTAATTAATTCATTTATCCTCTTCTAGCCTTATTTCTCATTTAAATAAATACATTTATTTATTTAAATTATCCTTTTCCTAAATTAAATAAATATTTAATTTAGGAAAAGGATAATTGTCCTACTTCTTCTATTAATTAAATAAATCTTTATTTATTTAATTAATTCATTATCTTTTTCTACACATGACACATGTCATTCATCTCTTAATTCATACACTACCTACCTCTTTCATTATTTTGGTATTTCTTTTACCTACCCTCTAATCCTAGCCGACCTCTCTTTTTACACCTCTCAATCTTATCCCTCCATTTCATATTGTGTCTTCTATTTAAGGAGATGCTTTCTTCATTGTCAAACCCTAATGACTAATCATCGATCCTAATCACTAATGACTAATCAACAATTTGGGAGTACTTGGCTACACTACGATCCTACTTGCAACCACATTCCGTTCTTTGTTGAGCTCTTGTGCATATAAAAATCTGAGAGCAAATATATCAAGCAAGATCAATGGAGATAGGAAGAATGGAGATCAAAACCCTATTGGACATGTGATGGTATAATCTTTGTGATTTTGAGTTATTTACATTGTCTTAGGTAATCTTCATATGTTATGGTGGATCTTTGTTGATTGTTAGGCTAGGGTTTGGTGGTTGAATTCATTTAGCCTTTCAATATTGTTATTATTGTTATCCATTTTCACCATATACATTTTGGCACGCCCGGTGGGACTCTTGTCCCTTTGCATTTAACATTTTTATTGCAGATTTGACATTTTTGAAGTTGCAGATCGGACAATTTTCGACGACATTTTAGGTTTTTTCCGCGTCTGCGAGCGTTCGGATCGCGTTTTTGTGTTTCAGAAGCGTCTGCAATATCATGAATCGCGTCTGTGTTTTTGCCAATTTTTGTTTTGCAGGTTTCCGAAAGGTGCGTCTGTGATTCCAAACCGCGTCTGCACTGCATCAGATCGCGTCTGCGTCATTTAACAACGTCTGTGACCTCTGATCGCGTCTGTGAATCACAGAACCGCGTCTGTGTCATGCAGACGCGTCTGTGTCTGGTATAGAAGCGTCTGTGCTTTCTGTTTTGCTTTTTTTTAAATTTTTCTTTGATTCGGGTTTTCGGATTTCGTACTTAGGGTTTCAGATCTGGATTATTTTCGGCTAACCCTTGCAGATCTAGCTAACCAAGTTTGTGCAGCTTGCTTTGAAGGCAAAATACGTTTTTGTTGAAGGCCCCTTTTCACAAAGTCTTTTTGGGTTTTCTAAAATTTACCTAACTTGTGTGCTTGCAGGAAGGGGTGATCATTTGAAACAACCCAAACTACTAACAATTTTGTTGCAGGGCCTTAGCTAGGGTTTTGTAGTTTTGTTGCGTGCCTTGTTTTCATAGATTAGCAAACACTTCAATTGGTGCACTAAAATTGAATCATTGTCTTTTGTGTCTTGACCAATAGGCTCTTTTTGTTTGATCTTTAGAGGGCCTGTCTTCCCGTGTGGTCATTAGGACTACTGGTGAGAAGAGAACGACCCAAGTGGTAGCGAGGAAAACCCACCTCTTCCGAACCACTATAATCAAATGTATTCATGGTGAAAACTATGAATAACGTGTGCTGATTAGTTCATACGGACACTATGTCTCCCCATAAACCCGTTTGATCAAATTTATTTGATCATTTGCAGGGCGTAACCCCTACCGGTTGGGAGCCTTCTGTATTTACAGAGTTGAAAGTGCCGCATGTATGACCACACGAACGGATGCCCTTACTAGCACCTTTTTGTTTTAGAAGCCCAAATCCTTCTAGTTGTTGAGGCAGGAGGTCGGACCTCTGGTAGCGGCCCACACACATACGGTTCTTAGTAGAGATACAAAGTTCGCCATGGGGAGTTTTCATGGGGACTGATGCTTGGCTGACCCGAGAAGTGAGTGCCGAGGGTGGAGCCAGTGAGGTCAAGCATCTAAGTATCCGCTCTGAATAGCGTAGCCTCGGGGGTAAAACCCTATGTGGGATCAACAACTATTGTCTTGGCCAGCCCTAAGATTTGTGCTTGTCTTATGGTAAACACTCAAACATTCAAGACAAAACAACAAAACATTGTGTCTTTTGTGTCTTCAAGTGTATGCAAAACTTTTTACATCAAACAACACACTTTTGGAGTCTAAACAGTTTGCAAACATTGGGTCATCAACATTGTGTCCTCTTGTCACGAAAAACAGTCAAACAGTCGGATTTGGTCACAACAAAACAACTTCACACATTGGAAAAATTGCACTAAGGTTACAGAAACGCGTCTGTGTCTGTTTGAACCGCGTCTGCGTCATATAAGCGCGTCTGTGAAGGGCAGAATAGCGTCTGTGTTTTCAACAACGTCTGTGTCAAATAGAGAGGCGTCTGTGTCTGGGAATCGCGTCTGTGAAGTATACAGAGGCGTCTGTGTCAGGAATTGAAAACTTTAACAGTCCAGCGAACAAAGAAAATCAGTTTCGGCATACTTGAGCTTCCTAAGTTGTCTCTTCAGGTTTCATCTAGCATTCAGCCTGTTCTAAGGTCTCACATAGTCCATCATTGCTTCACATCTCATTTTACATTCACAATTGTCTAAACTTGAGTCAAAAGGTCACTTGCTTGTCCTCATCATACTTTGTCAACACACTACATACTACTACACTTTGCTAAGTGGTCCCTCATCAAGGTTTCTTACCTTTGGGTCTCATTTGGTCTTACTTAGAGTCAAGGTCAGCTTACCTCATCAAGAGAAACTATCCTCTCTTTGGAAGTCACACCTACTCTACTACTTACATACTTGGTCTTACACTTTGGACATTGCAAGTACACCTCAAGATTCATTTACATTCCATACAACTCTTGGTCTTCCATACTCTTGTCATTTTTCATCTAGTCTCTCACATATTGGTCAAACACCTAGTTCATGGTTGAAACCCGCCTTCAAAAATCTAGGAGAATAGCTAAAGAAGCTCAAGAATCCGTAAACATGAGTTCTTATGAGTATGACAATGATCTATTCTACAATCCTGAACACACTACATTACCAGACATGAATGTTTATAGACATAATCCAAATGTGGAAAGCACAAACACTATAAACAACAATGCTACGCACAATGACAATGTTGACAATTCTTCAATACTATCAGCAGACATAGAAGAATCCATAATGAATCCTCAATTCAATAGATTGGTTGAAGAGATAATGAGGAGAGATCGTCAATACTTTTTACACATGATGGCACAAAGTGGAGCTAAAATACCGCATGATTTTGACTTATCTCAACTTATAGAAAGTCGACCCTCACAGCAAACTCAACTCAACATGGATCAAAGGAGACCAAATAGTGGAGGAAATAGAGGACCAAATAATATGATGCCTGAGTCACCATCAGTTTTGCTTCAAAAACCAGCAATCCCACATAAACAAGCTCAAACATATGATACTTACACTCAAAGACCATCATGGAGGCCTTATGCTCAAACACATGCTCAAGGTGTGGATCAATCAAAACAAGTGGATACTCAAGGACATCCTCAAAATTTTGACACAAGGAGACCTCATGTCAAAATTGGGGGCAACACAATGGAAAATGAAAGGCCTATTGAATATGGTTTATATACACAAAACAGATATGGAGTCCCTCAACATGAAGTTATGCCAAGTGCTCCATATATGTCGCAACAATATAGACCTCCATATGGACATGTCTACGATTAGTATCATCCATACATGCAACAAGCTCCTCCTCAAAGGGGCATTTCAAACATGGGGTATGCTACAAGAAATCAATCCCCTCCCAAGAATAATTTGGAGCAACAAATTAGGGATCTACAAAAGAAAATGGAGGACATGAGTACATCAAAACCTACATACACTATGAGAGATATATGTCCTTATCCCTTTGATAAGAGCATTCCAATGCCTCCATTTCCTCCACACTTTGTAACGCCAAAATTTGACAAATATAGAGGGAGAGGAGACCCCAAGGCACACATACGACAATTCTTCACAGCTTGCATTGAGGTAGCGGCAGAAGAAACATACTTGATGAGGTTGTTCCCACAAAGCTTAGGAGATCAAGCTATGGAATGGTTTTCTCAATTACCTTCTGGTATTAAGTCATGGGGCGACTTGGCAGAGGCATTCATTCAGCATTTCTCTTACAACATTGAAACAGATGTCTCAGTTACTACCTTGTGCAATACGAAACAAAAGGAAGGAGAATCTTTCGCAACATTTTTACAGAGATGGAGAAACTTAGCTAGCAGATGCTCTTGCGAAATCCCGCAAAAACAAATGGTAGAAATGTTCACACAAAATGTTAACAAGGCTATTGGATATGATCTCAGGAAAGCTTGTTTGTCTACATTCAAGGATGTTATTAAAAAGGGCCTAGCAACAGAAAAGGTCTTAATTGAACAAGGAGTTATCAAGCTATTCAAAGAAAACAAAGAGGACTTTAAGGGAAAGGACAAACCAAAATTTTGGAACAAGAACAAGAACACAGTTAATGATGGCGTTGTTGATGCCAATACAGTGAGACCAAAGTTCGTCTTTTCTGGATCAAGTTCTACCAACAATCAGGTGAACAATCAAACAACTGCTAAACCGCGAAGGAAGTACACCCCATTGGGAGAACCACTTGAATCAGTATTCAAAAAGCTTGTGGCAAACAAAGTGATCACAGTTCCAGATTTTCCTCCATATGAACCAAAGGCCAAACCAAATTGGTGGAATGATGATGAGTATTGTGAGTTTCATAAGAGCAAGGGTCATAAGACAAGTAATTGCCATCGATTGAAAAACATTGTGCAAGATCTCATTGATAGAGGCGACATTGAGATTGAGGGACATTCATCTAATCAAGAGCATGAGATGTTTAAGGAACCATTCCCAAAACATGACAAAGGAAAAGGCAAAGTCACAGATGATCAAGCCAATTACACTAGAGCACCTTACAATTATGATTCTACTATCAATCACATCTCGATGGACAATCATATTTCTACTATCACTATCAAAAACAAAAATCCTGAGAATCCTTCTCAGAGACCCAAGATTGTCCTAAAAGGTGTGGGATCTTCCTCCGAATCTACCTCTGAATGTCATGTTACAACCCGTCGAGGTAAGATTACATTGCCAGGTACCTCCACTAAGAATACCAATCCTTTATCAATCAAGCCTGAGTACGACCTTGTAGAACAATTAGGGAAGACACCCGCGCTCATCTCCATTCTGGAGCTTCTGCGTATATCCCCTGCACATAAAGCTATCCTTGACAAAATCTTGAGAGACACTACCGTTCCTACTGATCTGAACGTGGACCAGTTTCAAGCCATGGTGGGATACCTTTCCATTCCACATTCCCTTACGTTCACAGAAGCCGATGACGCCTCCATAAGTCAGCCACATAATGCACCTTTACACGTTGAAGCTTTCATACATAAACATAGAATCAAACGAGTCCTGATAGATGGAGGAGCAGGTCTAAACATTTGTACCTTGAGTACCATAAGACAATTAGGATATTCTGACAAGGCTGTGAATTCTACAAACCAAATCACCATTAAGGCTTATGATGATGAAGAGTGTTCGTCCAAGGGCACAGTCACCTTACCGCTAAGAATAGGACCAGTCACAAAGGATGTGGTTTGTCAAGTCCTAGATCTAGATCTCACGTATAACATATTGCTAGGACGTCCGTGGATTCATGAAATGAGGGCAGTCCCATCAACATATCATCAATGCCTTAAGTTTCCTCATAATGGAGTCGAGGTAACAGTCAACGGTGATCCAAATCCGTTCATATATTGCAATAACTTGAGATCACATACTGAGACTATCATTCCCAGTAACCGTGAGGCTACTCCTTCTTCGACATACATTGATCCCGAGTCATTAAAACCCTCGACATCCAAACAAGGTGAACTTAGAGGCAAGTTTCAAGACAAAGGCATGGGAGAATACACTTTGAATCAGACAATGTTTTTACGACAAGTCCTGAGCTCCCCAAAAGAATATGGGAGGCCACATCCTAACAAGAAAATCTCCATCATGATACTCAAATGGGATCCTACCATCTTTCAAAGATGGGGCGAACTAGAGGAGGAAAATTTATACAAAATGCTTTATAAAGATATTGAAGAGGACACACATGATTAGACTATTATACCCTGTGAGAACTATGGCAAAGGCTTTAAAATTCTACAAAAATTCGGGTATGATGGAAAAAGCCCTCTCGGGTTACGCAAAGAAGGTGTCATGGAGCCCTTACAACCTGAGCTAACTGCAAGAAGGGAACGCTCCAAGGGACTCGGTTTTCTGAATTCCAAGATTCACAATAAAAGAACAAAAGAGGCATGGCGAATCAAAGTTGCCGAAGTTCAACAAGAGGATTATCCTTCCACAGATTCTAATGAGTGGGAGTGGGGTTCAGACAAATCCTCCAGTGACTATGAGCTCACCAAGACATTCAGAGAGCCAGATGAACCTACAGAGGAGGAGGAATTTTACAAAAGGTTCAGAGTTGGTCAAGAACCAACCCATAAGCATCCCGCACAGTCTTCGTTTCAAGGTCCTAGGTTGAAATCGCATAGGATGAGGACACCTGTCCCAGAAGGCGCTACTAGTGATGACAATTTGGATTCGCTCACGATCGAAACTGATGAGGAGAGTGCCATCGATGACCTCGACGATTGCCTTGACATACCTGAATATAACCACATCTTCACTATTAGTCCAGCAAACTCTGAAAACACTAATGACCTTCCCCTTGTTCACCCCCAACTCATTGACTGGGATCATGAAGGACCAGCACAATTTGATACATTTCAAAATGACGAAGCTATTGTCGACTATCTTGGCATTCGAGATGATTTTCCCCCTGGAGACCACAAAGCAGGATACACCATAGAACTCAACAACATGGCATACTTCGGTGAGGGTGTCGGGCCTTCTAGTCGCAAAAATGTGAAAATAAGAACAAAACAAGGGTCTTATGGCGAAAACCACACTGTGGCGCTATCTGACCCCAAAAAAGTAAAAAGAAAGGACGTATCTGAGGGCGAAAACCTCTCTGAGGCACCCGAAGATGGAAGGCTCGACATTCTCCCAGCATCATATGAGGAAAAATCAACCATGTTGGTAGAGGAGACTATAAAGACAAATATTGGTACAGAAGAGGTTCCACACAACATATTCTTGGTGCAATCTTTGACAGAGGCCGAAAGGACAAAATTCATAAGCTTCTTCAAGGAACGACAAGTCAACTTTGCATGGTCATACGCTGATATGCCTGGACTGGATCCGGATTTGGTTATGCATCATTTGACAGTCAAACCGGGGGCAAAACCAGTAAAACAGAAATTGAGGAAAATGCATCCACAAGTGGCATTACTCGTCAAGGCAGAACTGGAGAAATTATTGGATGTCGGATTCATACGACCAATTGATTATCCCGAATGGATCTCCAATTTGGTACCTGTCAGCAAGCCAGATCGCAGTATCCGAATATGTACAGACTTCAGAGATATCAACAAGGCTTGTCCAAAGGACGATTTCCCATTACCAAACATAGACTTGATCGTTGATCTCACAGCAGGTCATGAAATGTTATCCTTAATGGATGGATTTTCTGGGTATAATCAAATCAGGATTGCACCTGAAGATCAACATAAAACATCATTCACTTGTCCATGGGGAACCTTCTGTTGGAACGTCATGCCCTTTGGGCTGAAAAATGCAAGTGCCACGTATCAACGAGCGATGACGACTATCTTTCATGATCTCATGCACATAACCGTGGAAGATTATGTGGACGATCTTTTGGGAAAATCAATAGACAGAGACACCCACTTGGACATACTTTCAGTTGTCTTTGATCGGCTGGAAAAATATAAGGTAAGACTAAATCCAAAGAAATATGTCTTTGGAGTAACCTCCGGGAAGCTCCTAGGATTCATTGTGTCTAAAAGGGGAATAGAAGCTGATCCAGCAAAGGTCAGAGCTATCTTGGACATGCCGCCACCCAAGAATATCAGTCAACTTTGATCTTTACAAGGGAGACTCCAGTCCATATGAAGATTCATAGCACAACTTGCAGATAAGTGTAATCCTTTCCAGCACCTGCTACATAAAAATATCAAGTTCAATTGGGATGAGAACTGTCAACAGGCTTTTCAGGCGCTCAAAGACTATCTTTTGAACCCACCAGTCTTGATGCCACCAATTCCAGATCAACCGTTGTTACTTTACATATCAGCTACTCCAACAGCACTGGGGGCACTCCTAGCACAACAAGTTGATGACAGCAAGGAAAAGGCAATATACTATATCAGTCGCACATTGGTAGGATATGAGCTAAATTACACACCAATCGAGCGTGCATGTCTTGCTGTGGTCTTTGCTTCACAAAAATTACGACATTATATGCTTACTCACAAGACTAAGTTGATTGTCAGAATTGATCCACTAAAATATCTTCTCAACAAAGCTACACTTACTGGGCAGCTGGCCAAGTGGGTAATGATTCTGAGTGAATTTGACATCGAATACGTAGACAGAAAAGCAATCAAAGGACAAGCCATTGCAGATCAATTAGCAGATGCTCCCATGATAGATGATGTTCCTCTACAGTTAGAATTTCCAGATGAAGCAATTTTAACAATATCACATGTGAAGCCATGGCAACTATATTTTGACGGCTCATATACACAGCACGGGGCAGGAGCGGGTATACTCTTTATAACTCCTCAAGGCGATTCTATACCAAAATCATACCGCTTATCATTTCCTTGCACCAACAATATAGCGAAATATGAGGCATTAACAACTGGATTAAGAATTGGAGTTCAGTGGAAGATCCAAGAGCTTCGTGTTTTTGGGGATTCTCAACTGGTCATACGGCAAGCAACTGATGATTACCAAACAAAAGATGAAAAACTAATGCCCTACAAACAACTGGTAGATGATCTGAAACAACACTTCGCAAAGATAGAGTTTGAGCAGATACCAAGAGAACAGAATCGTGCTGCAGATGCCATGGCTACAATTGCTTCGCTCATTGATCTGCCGCAAAATGAGACCTGCTATGAGTTCCTGGTAGACAACTTGCTGATTCCATCATATGAGATCACTCCTACGGAAATGATATGTGTTGTTGGTCCTGAATCCCAGTTATATGGTTCCATATTCACATACCTTCGCGACAATATCTTACCTCCCGATCTATCAAACAATCAACGCCGCACTTTCATTCGCCAATCCTCTCGATACGTCATTTTAGCTGATATCCTATACCGACGAGGTCTAGATGGCACCCTTCTTAGATGTTTAGAGAATGACGAAGCTCAGATTGCGTTACGAGAAGTGCATGAAGGGATATGTGGCCCGCATACTAGTGGTCCTACCTTGGCCAAGAAACTTATCAGGATTGGATACTACTGGCCTACTATGGAAAAAGATGCATATCAGTTTGTCAAGAAGTGTAAGCAGTGTCAAATTCATGGAGACCTCATACATGCACCAGCGCAAAAACTACAACCACTTGCATCTCCTTGGCCCTTTTGTCAGTGGGGACTCGATCTCATAGGCAAGATTCACCCTCCTTCTTCCAATGGACATAAATTCATTATCACAGCCATAGAGTATTTCACAAAGTGGATTGAAGCTGTGCCTCTCACACAAGTTACTGGGAAACAAATCGCTACCTTCATTTTGAACTACATCATTTGCCGATATGGGATTCCTACTTCCATTATTACTGATAACGGGCGTCCCTTCAAAAATCAGGATGTTCGTGAACTCTGTGACCGCTTCCATATCTCTCACCGTTTCTCCACACCATATTACCCCCAAGGTAATGGCCAAGCTAAGGCGTCTAATAAAACAATTCTCAAAATCCTTAAAAAGACAGTCGACGACGCTGGCCGTAACTGGCATATCCAACTCAATCCTGCACTTTGGGCCTATCGTACAAGTGTCCGCACACCTACAGGAGCTACACCCTACTCACTTGTCTACGGCGCTGAAGCCATCTTGCCTATTGAGTTCGAGTTACCTTCTTTACGGGTCTCTTTGAGAAACATAATCAACGATGAAGATTATAGGGTCTCTCGCTTACAAGAACTAGAACTGCTGGAGGAACGAAGACACAATGCTTTTAATCATCTCAAGGCTTACCAACAAAGAATGAGTCGCAGTTACAATCACAAAGTCAAGCCTCGCACATTTGAAGTAGGTGACTTAGTCCTCAGAGAGAACCCCAAGAATTAGCAAGACAGAGATAAGAAGGGCAAGTTCGAACCAAACTGGCTTGGTCCTTACATCATCACAGCGGTATATGGATCTGGGGCATATCAGCTCTCAACTACAGAAGGTGAACCTTTGGAGGATCCTATCAACAGCATGCACCTTCGCCGGTTTTACACATAGCTCTTCAGAGTATCCTAATTCAAAAATACAAAAAAAAAATCAAAAAAAAAAATCAAAAATACAAAAAAAATTATAAAACAAAAAAATCGTCACTTGGTGAAAACCTGGCAAACAGGCGCCTTGTGACACAACAAAAAAATTGAAAAATCGAAAAAAGTAAAGAGAAATAATTTCGTCCAACGGTGAAAACCACTTCGGTGGCGCCCTGGGCAAGTACCATGGTGAAAACTGGGTCACCAGCGCCATGCGTAGAGACATTGCTCCTCCCTCCTTCAGGATTCTCTTTCATCCTTTCACTTCGCACACACTCACAACCTATTCATCCACAATAAACTTACCCATTCCCATCATGGCTTGTTATTGATCTACCTAAGATTGGTTAGCCATCCATAAACCTCCCTTTTCACATCCCTTTCCATCCATAATAAATCAGATCCTATCTGTGACTACGGCCAATTCCTACGTCTAGTGATGGGTGTGGAACTGAGAACATCACATGTTTCGAGGAGTACAGTTTCTTCCAGTTTCTTCAGTCTATTCGCGCACAATCCGCAATAAAGCAACATTTGCATCACAGATCCGCAATAAAGTTTCGTCTTCTCCGCAATAAAGTATTAGTTTCATGGATTCAGTCAGTTTCAAATGAGACACAGCAGCAACAATGAGCTTCAACAAATCAAATCTTTCAATAGACTCAGACAACATATGGTTCAGTGCTATCTATCCTTTTTGTGAAAGTAAACATTGTGACCATAATCAAATAAGACTTATACAAGTGACAAGAGACACTAAACTTGAGGACTACAGTGGATGTTGGTGTCGAGTCTTGGTTTTGTTTTGATTTTATCTTTTGGTGACATGTCTTTTAGCTTTTCCAGGATGTCTTTGACTAGAGATTCTATCTCCAGGATGTCTTTGACTAGAAAGGTGAGGATGGGGTATCGTCACCTATTTGCATTTGTTGTCTGTGGATTGTCTCTTAGTAATGCTATGACTTGTCCAAGGATATGAGGACACTGTGAGTCTAGTATGAACTGGGGCATTCCTTGTTTGTGACTATCTTATCTCCATGCAAACGGGTACAATGACTTTCTGGGTCAAACATATGCCTCGATTGTCATAACCTACTTGCCATAATAAAGCTCAATGATGATAACGCACAAGAAGCTCTTTCACTTTCATATCTTCTGTCTTCCATCCCCCTTTCTTGATTGACTTCCAACGTCCTTCTCGAGTCCGCGTAGCCTACTATCACATGACTGAGTATAATGACACACCAAAAACATTTGCATTTCATATAGTTACACCTACATCACCACATATAAGTATTTCATACATACATATAGATATCACAACTGCATCACATCCTGCACACAACACCTGTTAGCACAATTTACATTTGCATTATCATATTCATTTGCATTACTTACATTCACATTTGCATCATGCATACATGTATAAAACATAAACGAACAAAAAAAAACAAAATATTGCATTGCATCATATAAGCATCCGTATCATAAGCATCACATAAGAACATCTCATCACATAAGGTACACATGCATATAGCTGCCACAACAATGATGGATCATCTCTCATATATAATCAAAATGTGTCATGATACAATGATGTCAAAAGAATCATATGGCTACAAAATCACTCGCAGGTGTCTACAATACAAAAATGGTACATATACTGATACAAGGGGAGCCCTCTATGGCTATGATGAACTCCCTCCCTCGGAGCCGCCTGGCCTCGACGGAGTCTGAGCTGTAGATGGACCCGCTCCAGGATCCCCCTGCCTGTCTGGTGGTGATGGAGGACCCATGACCCCACCACTAGATGCCTGCCTCCTACGACTCCCTCCCGTAGCCGTCGCTGTACGCGATGGTCTATGGAAGCTCCTCGCTCGCTGATCCGCTGGCACTACACCATAGTACAGGTCCCTCCAATACCCAATCTCCTCTCCGGCTCGCAGCACATATGCGTAGCCTGCCCCTGCATCCTCTGCCGCCTGCCTCCCTGCCCTCAGAGCTGCCTCGGCCTTAGTATATCGCTGGATGGCCTGGTCTCTCTCTCGCTCTGTGTCCCTGAGTTTGATCCTGAGGTGATCCCTCTCCCGCTCCAAATCTGCAATCTCGTCTGCCTGGCCCTGGCAGATCTCTCTCAGCTCTAGCAGCTCATCCTCCTCAGGATCACCACCCTCAGCCTCTGCCTGTGGCTCCTCCTCTGCAGGTGCCTGCACCTGTGCCTCCCCCTGTACCTGTCTAGGTGCCTGAATAGGTACTTGTCTCTGACCCTGCCTAGGAGCCTGCACCTGTCTCTGCACCTGTCCCTGTCCCTGCACCTGTCTAGGTCCCGGTGCTCTAGGACCCTGTGCTGTTGGTACATGTAGGGGCAATCCACCTCGACCCCTCACCACCTGAGCTGCTCCCTCCTGTCCTCCCTCCCTCCGAGGTGCCACTCGCCTCTCCCCCACTACTCCTCTCCACCTCCGTCGGCCCCTGCCTCCATCCCCTCCACCATCATCATCATCATCCCCTCCAACCTCTCCCTCCAACAGCTCTCCCGGATCTGTCAACCTCGGAAATGGATGCTCTGCCCAATACGCAGCATACTCTACGTCCATCCCTACATCCTCCACCTCTAGCCACATATCCCAAGGTAGTGGCAGCATCTCTGTCATCTGTGTCATGGCCTGATCATATGATAACAGTGGTCCGAACTGAGCCTGATCCCTGACTGTGCGGGCATACATGCCCGAGCCTCGCGGCATCCTCTGGATCCTGCCGAACTGTCTCCCAACCCTGTCAACCAGCTGCCTCTCTAGTATATAGGGCGTACGCCCAATCAGATACCTGCTCCTGAATGTATAGGGCAGCTCCACGGCATCGTCCTCCCACTCCTCGCACCCCAGGTACGGCCTCCAGATGACCATGTCAATGTCATCTATAACCCACCTCCAGTGCTCCAGCCGGCCAATCCGAGGCTGTGACGTAATCATATCATACAAATGTACAAAACTCTGTCCATGTCCTCTGCCCCTGAAATGAATAGGCCGTGTGATAGGAAGGTGCTCATATGCCCACACCTGTAACAGAGTCACTCCGCAGCCCAGTCCTACTGATCCGTGATAGACAAACCGATGCAGCTCATAATATAAGTGTGCCAGGACACATGGCCCCCATGCATATCTGGTGTGCTCAGTCACCAGTATCTCTAGTGCTCCTCCCCAACCCACTGCCAATCCCCGTGTAGCCCTGTCTGGACACAAGAAACCACTGATGGCTCCTCCAATAACAGCTGGCAGCGCTAACCCTGTCGCGGTCATGGTATCCCATGCCACGTGCCCTGCTCTCATCTCCAAACCGGGATCCTGGAATACCCGTCTAAGCGCCTCCCTGTCTCCATTTCGATCATATGGAATCAAATCTCCATCGATCGGTATATGCAGTATCCTGTACACATCCTCGAGGGTCATTGTCATCTATCCCATAGGCAAGTGAAACGTGCAAGTCTCGGAGTGCCATCTCTTCGCCAGTGCAGTCAGCAAACCCATGTTTGCCCGAAACTCAGGCACGTACAACACATGTCTCAAACCCATCTCCTCGATCGCGGCTCGGTCCTCGAGCGACAACTCAGGTCGCAACCTTTGCGTCGACGGGAATCTCTCTCGTGACTCTAGCATAGGCAGATACTCCTGCAGTTAAGCAACTCAATCATGTCAGTTATAGTGGCATTCACTGTTTATCACAAAATGCTACTCGCTATCTAAATGCATATGGCTATCTACCCTAGTGACACTCACTGTTCATCACAAAGTGTTGCTGATTATCCTAGTGGTACTCCCTGTTCATCACAAAGTACTACGTGTGTGACATTCCCTGTTCATCACAAAGTGTTACTCACATTAGCACTCCCTGTTCATCACAAAGTGCTGCCTATCTTGGTGCTCCCTGTTCATCACAAAGTGCCTTGATCTATCCTAGTCTTCCTAGAGGACCTGCTTGAGTGTATCCTCTCAGCAGCTTATCCAATCGACAGCGTATGTTCATCACAGAACTGCCGATTTGACCTAGACGACTCAAACTATGCATTTTTGACACACAAACGCGCTTTAAACTCATAAACGCGCTTATAGACTGCACAAACGCGCTTCTGCAACACAGACGCGCTTTCTGAACACATACGTGCCTAAATCTTTCATAAACGCGGCCAGGGAACACAGACGCCCCTAAAGGGCACAAACGCGTCTGGAATTCGCAAACGCGCTCGCATTACTCACAAACGCGGTCCCAGGCATAGACACGCCTGGACCTGACACAGACGCGCCTGTTGGACACAGACGCGCCTGGCACTGACACAGACGCGGTTGCGCGTTTTTGCATTTTTTAACTACCCTATTCCTAACGCATTTATTGCTACCTATTGAGCATTAATGACAAAACTTGAAATGCGTGCAAGTACGAGGAGGTTTTCTGGTACTTACCGGCTCTCCTGCATCTGCTGGTCTCTGGAATCAGCGAACGCGGTCGAATCTGTGTACGAAAGCCATCGCTGCTGACTGCTGTTGCTCTTTTCTCGCTCTGCACTGTGATCTTGTAAGGGTGTAGATGACAATGAGGATGTCTTTTGCCCGTGGTCTATCTTATAGCCTACCCTAGCCCTCGCCTTCATTTCCCGAGTCAGTCTTCTTCATCCCGTGACTCTGTCACTTTATCCGGTCAGTCCATTCTAGCCTCTCTTTCTTATCGAGAGATTGTCTACAATCTTTTCAGACATTTTCATCCAATCTCTCGAGGGGGCATATTATTCCCATCTTGGGGCAACTCTGTATTAGTTCATCTTATCTTCTTTGAAACAACGCGACAAGCCGCATTGTCTCAAAGAGGGGCAAAATGTAGACACCTAAAATTGTCATTTCTAATTAAATAAATATTTTATTTATTTAATTATCTAAGCCTAATTCTTCTATTAATTAAATAAATCTTTATTTATTTAATTAATTCATTTATCCTCTTCTAGCCTTATTTCTCATTTAAATAAATACATTTATTTATTTAAATTATCCTTTTCCTAAATTAAATAAATATTTTATTTATTTAATTGTCCTACTTCTTCTATTAATTAAATAAATCTTTATTTATTTAATTAATTCATTATCTTTTTCTACACATGACACATGTCATTCATCTCTTAATTCATACACTACCTACCTCTTTCATTATTTTGGTATTTCTTTTACCTACCCTCTAATCCTAGCCGACCTCTCTTTTTACACCTCTCAATCTTATCCCTCCATTTCATATTGTGTCTTCTATTTAAGGAGATGTTTTCTTCATTGTCAAACCCTAATGACTAATCATCGATCCTAATCACTAATGACTAATCGACAATTTGGGAGTACTTGGCTACACTACGATCCTACTTGCAACCACATTTTGTTCTTTGTTGAGCTCTTGTGCATATAAAAATCTGAGAGCAAATATATCAAGCAATATCAATGGAGATAGGAAGAATGGAGATCAAAACCCTATTGGACATGTGATGGTATAATCTTTGTGATTTTGAGTTATTTACATTGTCTTAGGTAATCTTCATATGTTATGGTGGATCTTTGTTGATTGTTAGGCTAGGGTTTGGTGGTTGAATTCATTTAGCCTTTCAATATTGTTATTATTGTTATCCATTTTCACCATATACAGGTGTAATTCTACTGGCAATTGTCTATCTTCTTCTTCTTAATTTCTCCACTCATACAAAAGCAAAAGCATCTCTTAAATAAGTCCCAGCCAACAACCCAGCGGAGAAAACAGAGAGAGTGATTAAAATCGCAGGCAATGTTGGCAATGTCGTTAGCAACCGTGAAATGGCCTCCCACAAGCTGAAATAGAAAATATTTGGCCTTTCACGCAACTGCTATCAAATCTTCTAACAACAGATCTGTAGCGTCCTAAAATTGCAACACTTGCAATTTCGACCGCATTTGGGTCTTCACGATGGCGACGCAACACTGAACCTGAATGGAGACCCCGAAACTTGCTCATGACACCAAAAACTGCATTTTTCCAACACCCTGCCTGATCCCTCCTTGCACCCTGCTGTCCTGGGAGGTGGGACCAGAGCGGCCAGCGCCCTGGTCCCTAGCCCTATTTTGGGCCCGGTTTCCTATGGGACTTCAGGTCTTTTTGTTTGCAATTTGGAAAATAACATTTCCTGGTTGGCCTAAGGTCGGGAAAATCAGTCTTTTAACCCTAATTGGCAAGTATATAAACTACATTTCCTCTCCTATTTTGAGGAAGGAAGGACATATGTGTACAAGACGTGAAAACGATATTCAAACATTCAAGCATTCAAGCATTCAAGCATTCCTTCAAGCAATTGATCATTCTAAGTCTCCATTCAAGGCTAGGTGTTGCATTCAAGACAAGGATTCAACCATTGAAGAGGAGATCACATATTACAACATACAACATACAACATACAACATACAACAACATCTATACCTTCGCACATAAGGATACAAACATCCTTACAACAAGGTATTAGTACTTGTTTTACATTACATTTACAGCTTTTCTCATTTCTTGGTTAATTCCAAAACCGGGGTTTGACCTAAGGGCAAACCCTTAATCCCTAACCCCCCAATCGTCTTCGCTTTTCTATGTGTAGGTTGCAGGTACGCGGCTGAAATTGAAGATCTGGAATCCTTGTGCAGAGACGAACAGATCCCCCTTCGTTTCGTGGATTTTTCGGAGGACCGTGTGCACGCCGGGCGCCATCGTCCCGTCAACTTTTGCTCAAATTTGCAGGATAGCGCCGTCTCGACATTTTACTGCTAATTCCAAGTCCGCAGCTTCATATCATATTCCTATCTCAGTTTACAAGCAAATCTTTCTCACTTTCTATGTATTCCTAGCTTAATCTTTCTATCTACATTCTTTACAAAAGAGGGTATCCTTGCTATCACAACCCTTGAAACTCATCTTGCATTGCGTGGGATTGGATCTTGTGGGTTTCAACCCCTCTTTTGAATGTAAAGTCCCTCCTAAGTGAAAACCATCAACCCTAGTGAATCTCCCTTCTCTCTCCTTGGAGTTGGGGAGGGGAGAACGACTAGGGTTCGATTTTTTCGCTTTACATTTTGGTGAACCCAACGTGAACATCCTTTCTGATTATTTATAATTAGATCTGAAAATTGGATTCCTTGATTACATTTCCATGTTTGATCTTTTGCAAAATTTTAGAGGTTAATTGCATAAAAACCCTAAATTTTCTTTTTAAGTAATTAAACTTGTGAAATGTTTAATTGTTAATGCTTGTTTCAGATCTGCCCTTCTATTACAAATTGTCAATTCATATTTGTGCTTTAATTCTGAAAATTAAGTGGTTAAGTGTCAAAACCCTAATTTTTGAAACCCTCTTGATTCAACCTTTGACTGATAATTTCACTGATCAAAACATCTCCAAATCGGCTGTAACTTTGGATTCCGCAATAAAATCACAATATCTTTCATCCTTGAAAATTTGGAAAAAAGTTGCGAGGACCGTGTGCACCCCGAGCGCCATCGTCCCCGACCTTTTTTTCGAAATTTCGGGAGCTAGATCTTACTGTATTTTTCTGCTAAAATCCAGAATTTTGGCTGATTTTATCAATTTTAACACCTTCAAAATTACAGTCAAAGTTGGTCTAGCGATTGCTTGGATTGAGGCTTCTAATCATTCAAAAATTGTTGAAATTGAAATTTGTGTCAAAATTGTGTTTCTTACAGTCCTAAATCTGAAAAGTGTGTTATCATTCATTCGAAATTTCAGTGATTTATTCAAATTATTGCAATTTGTGACTTTTGAAATTAAGTGCTTAATTACAACAACTTTGATTTCTGCTTTCAAAATTGAATTTTGCGTGAAATTGAGTCAATTTTCAAATTTCAAAACTTGCATTGCTTTTGGTATTCCCTCTAAAATCATAAAATTCAAAATTTCAGTTTCCCTCTCTTTTTCAAAATTCAAAATTTACATTTTTCAACAATCTTGGTAGGGTTCAATTTTGAGATTGCAACTTTAATTTGGCCTATTTACAGATCGTAAAATCACTCAATTTTTTCAGGTTAGCTGTAAAATCATCATAGCTTTCATCCCTGCAAATTTCGAAAAAAGTTGCGAGGACCGTGTGCACCCCGAGCGCCACAGTCCCGGACATTTTTTCCGAAATTTCGGGAGATTGTCCTGATTGTATTTAACAGCTTAAATCTAGAAGATTGGCTGGTTTTACTAAAATTTGCTACCTCTAAAATTCAAAATCTTCTCTCTCTCTCTAGTGTATGAGTTTTACAACAATAAGCCCTACTTACACTATTCCCGTTAGACGAAGCCTTAGAATTAAGTCCTTCCAAGGTTTAATTACTGAGGAGATGGAACCTAATTTGAATGGTCTTTTTAACGAGGACATGGGTAATTCCTCTAATCCTCTTAATGATGAAGAAGCTCTCCATGAGGTTTCTGTAGAACAAATTTCAAAATTGGATAACCAATTTGATGATTTTCGACAGTGGATGTCTCAAGAATACCCTGATAGTCAAGCTCTTCCTTTAATTGAGGGTCTAAAACGTATGCTTCAAAGTGATAAGAATGGAATTGATATTTTGCGTGGTATTGCACACATTGTGGATTCAAATGTGATGCCTATGAAAAGTTGTGCCGAAACCTTAGGTTATACACAACCTCCTACTCAAGACAATCATTCTATTCCTTTGACGACTCCTATTGCTAGTATACCTACTTTTACATCAAACATAATGACTACTTCAATACAAGACATTCCTCCTATGATCACTAATCATGGGGGCAATCCTTCTTCTTCAATCAACCCTCTTCCTTCATTCAATCCAACTTCTTCATTCATTCCTTCAGTGAGTGTTCCTCTTATATCTCCACAAATGAACATGACACAAGGGGGCAATTCATTTAACCCTTCCATTCCTCCTTGTAGTGTTCCTCCTTTCCAATCATCTCCTATGACTAACTATCATAGTGTCCCACCACCTTACTCTCTACCTTCTTTCAATAACATAACACCTCCATCACAATCTAACACGTCTAATATGAACTCTTCGACTGAAGCGACCATTAACAATCTTGCACAAACTGTCTCTTCTTTACAGCAACAAATTGCCTCTATGAATCAATCTAAGTTTAGTGTGCCCACATTTGATGTTGCGAGCCCACTTTCTCTTGATATTGTTCGAGCTATTCCCCCTAAACATGTTGAAATTCCGCATTTGGAGCTTTATAATGGTAAGGGTGATCCTCTAACACATGTTAAGACCTTTCAAACAATATGTATTGATTTTGCTTATGACCAAAGGTTGCTTGCAAAACTGTTTACTAGAACATTAAGAGACAAAGCCCTACAATGGTATTGCTCGTTGCCTTCCTATTCTATTACTTCTTTCGAACAACTTGCAAATGCTTTCATTCAGCAATTTCAAAACAATATAAGTCCTAAAGTTACTTTGATTGATTTAATGCATTGTAAACAAGGTGTTAAAGAAAAAGTGACTGATTTCATTGGTAGATATAAGCATTTGTATGCTCAAATTTCCTTTCCAGTGCCTGACAATGATATTCAAAGAATCTTTATTTCTAATTTACAAAAAGACATTAGAGAAAAACTCCTGTTTTCTGAGTTTACTTCTTTCCAACAGTTGTGCGCAACTCTTCACAATTATCAACTGACTGTGAGTCAAATGGAACAATCACATCCTATGGCTCCGAGTGATAAGGGTGATAGTAGTCAACAACCATTTGGGAAGTTTAAACCGAACAGAGAGTCCATTAAATTCAATGAAAACATCATCAACAACAATGTGAATGCAGCATCAGGTGTGTCTCCTATTTCTAAGTTTTTCAAGAGAGAAAGAAAGTTTGCTCCTTTGAATGAATCATTGCATAGTATTATGAATAAGTTATTGGAACAAAATGTGCTTACTCTTCCTCCTATAAGGCAAATTGATCCTGCAAAGATTAATTCACCTTATTTTGATAACAAATCTTTTTGTCAATTTCATCGTCAACCTGGGCATGATACTGAAAAATGTTTTGCTTTAAAAGGTAAAATTCAAGATTTGATTGATAATAATACTATCTCTGTTTCTGGAGTGAATGATAAAGGCAACACATCTGTAGCTCCTCCTAACCAAAATCTTCAGATTTTCACTGATCCATTGCCTTCTCATACCTCTAATGTGATTGATACTACTGATTCCTCTGTCTCAACTGATGATCTCGTGTCTATGACTCCGAATGTGATTAACTTTGTGGAGCAACAGAAAATCCCTAAAGAACCTTCCATCACATTTGATTCCAATGAAACTATCAGGGCTCCTGATGGTCCTTTATATATAGTTGCAAAAGTCAAGAATACACCTTGCCGTGGAGTGCTTATTGATCTTTCTTGCATGGTTAATATCATTACTGAAGAATTTCTTTTTACTTTGCAATTGAATCAAGTGATCTATGACAAAACAGATGTGGTTGTGAAACTATTTGATGCATTTTCTTCTCCTGCAATTGGTTCTATTACATTACCTATTGAGGTCCATAACAAATCCCTTGATGTGGACTTTGCTATTATTCCATCATCCGAAAAATTTCATGTGAAGCTAGGCTATCCTTGGCTATCTTCCATGAAAGCTATTGCTTCTCCTATTCACAAGTGTTTGAAATTTCCCCATAATGGTGAAGTTGTTACTATCAATCATAGTCTCTTTAAACCAGTTGAAAGAACTTCTAGCGTTCCTATTGATTACTTTTGGCCTAAACAATTCCAATCTCTTCCTCCGCGAAGTGATCATCTTTTCAAATCTTATCAAAAGTGGAAAAAAAACATGATCCTATCTCTAAGTGAACCTAGAACACCCAAACTTGATATTCCTATCGTTCTTGAGAAGGAAGTTCTTCCTTTGAAAGATAAAACCAATGTCTTTCCTCAAGAAGATTCCCAACCCATTCCTATGGATGTGACTAGGCCTATATCTAATAAACTTCCTAAAAGTAGACCTATACCTCCTCGTCATGATGGACTTGGTCTCCTTCCTAAACCAAGTATTCCTCCCTTATACGGAGCAGTTCCTCCTCCATCCTCTTATGGAGAGAAGAGACCTTCCTCTTCTCCTATTATTCAACCTAAGAGACCACAACCTAAACACCCAAGTGATAAGGATGAGAACATTCCTCCTCCTCAATCTTCTCAACTTCCTACTAAGACTAGACGAAATCGTTCTGCACGTGAACGCCGACGAAAGCGTCATCTTAGAGCTCAGGCAGCTGCTTCTCAAACTTTGCAATCCCCAAAAACACCTTCAACAAGCATTATTCCATTTTCTCCTCAGCCGACGATTGAGCCGAAATCTCCTAAACATAAGATGCATGATGGTCTTGATCCTGTGCGAGTTAAAGATCCTATTTTTATAAATCTTGATGATGATATAGATGAAAATGTTATTCATGATGCAAATGTTACTCCTGTTCATTCTGATAGTGAATATGAACTTGTTGATATTGATAACCATTTATCTAATGAATTTTCTAAAGCACTTATCCTAGCTCCTAGACAAGAACACCGTGGCTTGGGATATGAACATAGCCCTTGTTTGGATCTTGTGATAGCTCCATCTGCTGTGTTGGATGTTCCTCCTCTAGCGTGTTCCCTACCTTCCCGAAACATTGATCAGCAAGATCGGGGGGTAGATGACGTGCTAGACTAGTTTCATTAGCATAGCAGATTCTCTCCTCCTCTCTTTTGTTACTTCTTCTATATGTTACTCTCATTCTTCTATTTGTTGTCCTTAGTGTTGTCTACTTGAGGACAATGCAAAGCATTGCGACCTCTTTTGGTCTCTCTCATGTTGACTCAAAAGACACATGTGTTCCCTTCTTCTAGGTGACCTTCCTTGATTGGGGAATGAAGAACAATTATGCATACATACATATGATATACATGAATTATCATACAGCATACTGACCCCGAGGAAAGCGAAGTTACCTTGTGCTTTGTGTTTTGTGTCTATTATCCTTGGGCTTATCTCACACTTGGGGGCTAAATCCTTGTGATAAAGTGCTCCTTTCCTTTTTCTCATTTCTTATATGTATCACTACCTTAAAGCAATCACCCCCGGTTAGGCATGTGCGATCGCTTTAACGTAGGGGGGCATACATCCCGTTCATATCTTTTCAAGATACTTGAAAATTTCTTGACAAATTTAGCTTTGCCTTGAAAATTTTTGATATCTTTCTTGCATGACTCATAGTGAGGGAACCTTACTACTGACAGTCATGGTTCTCCCTCGTGATCTTCCCTTTTACTTTGTCAATCAAATTCGTAAGATCCTTAGTCCACTGGGGGCTTGGTGTATCTTGCCTCCTTGACGTGGTGAAAGTTTTTCAATGTTGTTTCCTTGTACTTTACCGGAAGTATGAGCGTACGCTTATACTCCCGCTAAAGTGGGGGCTAAATGTAGCGTCCTAAAATTGCGACACTTGCAATTTCGACCGCATTTGGGTCTTCACGATGGCGATGCAACACTGAACCTGAATGGAGACCCCGAAACTTGCTCATGACACCAAAAACTGCATTTTTCCAGCACCCTGCCTGATCCCTCCTTGCACCCTGCTGTCCCGGGAGGTGGGACTAGAGCGCCCAGCGCCCTGGTCCTTCAGGACCAGGGCGCCCAGCACCCTGGTCCCTGGCCCTATTTTGGGCCCGGTTTCCTATGGGACTTCGGGTCTTTTTGTTTGCAATTTGGAAAATAACATTTCCTGGTCGGCCTAAGGTCGGGAAAATCAGTCTTTTAACCCTAATTGGCAAGTATATAAACTACATTTCCTCTCCTATTTTGAGGAAGGAAGGACATATGTGTACAAGACGTGAAAACGATATTCAAACATTCAAGCATTCAAGCATTCAAGCATTCCTTCAAGCAATTGATCATTCTAAGTCTCCATTCAAGGCTAGGTGTTGCATTCAAGACAAGGATTCAACCATTGAAGAGGAGATCACATATTACAACATACAACATACAACATACAACAACATCTATACCTTCGCACATAAGGATACAAACATCCTTACAACAAGGTATTAGTACTTGTTTTACATTACATTTACAACTTTTCTCATTTCTTGGTTAATTCCAAAACCGGGGTTTGACCTAAGGGCAAACCCCTAATCCCTAACCCCCCAATCGTCTTCGCTTTTCTGTGTGTAGGTTGCAGGTACGCGGCTGAAATTGAAGATCTGGAATCCTTGTGCAGAGACGAACAGATCCCCCTTCGTTTCGCGGATTTTTTGGAGGACCGTGTGCACGCCGGGCGCCATCATCCCGTCAACTTTTGCTCAAATTTGCAGGACAGCACCGTCTCGACATTTTACTGCTAATTCCAGGTCCGCAGCTTCATATCATATTCCTATCTCAGTTTACAAGCAAATCTTTCTCACTTTCTATGTATTCCTAGCTTAATCTTTCTATCTACATTCTTTACAAAAGAGGGTATCCTTGCTATCACAACCCTTGAAACTCATCTTGCATTGTGTGGGATTGGATCTTGTGGGTTTCAACCCCTCTTTTGAATGTAAAGTCCCTCCTAAGTGAAAACCATCAACCCTAGTGAATCTCCCTTCTCTCTCCTTGGAGTTGGGGAGGGGAGAACGACTAGGGTTCGATTTTTCCGCTTTACAGGATCAAAATGAAGAAATCCGCAACCACCCCCGAAACCGCAAACCACTAGCGACCAAAAACCCATCTCCTCAGGCCAATAAACAACAACGCCCGACGGTTGCATCAAGTCCCACATGGCAGCAAGAGGGAGCGTCCTAGGGATGCAAATAAAAAGCATAGAGTACCTCGTGGGGAACTGCCACGTGGCACGAGTGAAAATTTGCAAACGCACAGGCTCGAAGACAAAATGAAAACAACACATTACCACATGTCAGCACCGCTTGGCTCCGTGTCAAAAGGATAAGAGAAGCTTAAACATTATTAGTCGTGCTACCACATGGACACAAAGAGCTAAAATGCTTCGGGCAGAAAAGAACTAAGGCCCAAGATAAAACAAAAGAAGCTAACTCCCCGAAAGGATAAGGGAGACTACTACATTTATTGGCAACTTCTGGGGAAAATCTTGATCGCGGGATACCGATACCCAAAAATCCTAGTTCATTGACCAAACTTATGCTTTTGGCTTGAAGAGCCTGTCAAAAAGTTGCTCCAAGGAAGACCAATCTTCCTCGAAAGGGATAGGTTGATCTTTGAGAGCTTGAAAAAATTGATCCAGCTCATTGACATCCTCGAAAGGAACTATTTTTGGTTCATTATAAGTTGATTCGAGAACAACAAGGAGTTTAGCCAAAGGAAGAAACAAGGCCACAAGCTCATCTTCTTCAGGGGGATCACTCAATGTTTGAAGTGATGATTGATCCTGTTGCTTCTGCACTATCAAAACTGATAGTTCCTCGATTCCTGTGATTGCACCATATGGTAGAAAAGGGGAAGGTAGGCTAAGCTTGACAAAGTCTTTGAAGCGCTTTGTGACAAGGCTAATAGAGTCTTTTAAAGTTGATAGACTTGAAGCAACTTGTTTGGCCATTCTGTTGCAATTGATGAAGTGATTAGCCTTTTGAATTGTCCCCTCAAAATCTATAACTCTTGTTGTAGTTAACTCCTGGGGAGAAACAACATAGAGCCAATCAATTAACTTCTGAGCCTCAGGGATTTTAGAAGCCAAAACTTACATGGTGTTCTCAACAAAAGGGTCAACCTTAGTGTGCAAACTTTGAGAGATTGCTAAAAAACGCAGAGCCGGTTCCAGGAGAAGAGTGAACTGCTTTATCTTTTTCCAATATGCATTATGAAGCTCTCGCATTAGATAAGTGAAGTTCACGGGAGGAGTAGGCTGAGGGGTCAATGGCTTTGAGAGGAGCTCTACTTCAGCTTCTTTGGATTCTAATCGCTCGTGCATTTCCTTCAAGTCTTGTGCGTGCTTTTCTACCTGGTGTTGCAATGCTATTATCCTAGTCTTCTTATCTTGAACCTCATCCTACAATTTCTTGCCCTTGGCCTGTTGATTTGCAATGGCCACTTGAGATTCATGAAGCTCTTGGGCAGACTGAGTTTGCAAGGTCTGGAAATCTTGCAAAACTTTATCTTTCATTGTTCTTTCCTCCTCTAGAAGGCTTTGAGTGTCAACCAATTCCTGATGTTCCTTCTCCTTTTCTGCAATGACTTCCTGCAACTGAGCTTGAATTTGGGCCATATCGGAAGAGGCAGATTGGATGTAAGATAATTCACATGTTTTATCAAGTAGCTCCTGGAAAGTTGTTTTCTTAGCATTCTGCTCTATGTGCAATAGGCCCTCAGACTCCTTTAATGCCTTTTGAAGTTTATCTCTCTTAGCCTTTTCTTGAAGTATTGCAGATTGTAGGCATGTTATCTGTAATTCTTTAGCCTTCCCTTCTTTCATCATCTGCTCATTTAACATAAAGCAATATGAGTTTCTCCAGGCGACTGAAATGTTTTAGGTAGTCCGAAGAGATTACCTTGTGGGATTCTTCCATGATTTCCACTCTATCTTGTGGTCGGGCTCTGCTCAAATCAATGCCAATGGCATGCATGGAATAGTCTTCAGCCTGCATTTGATTTCCTAGTTTGACAACATTTGGTGTAATGGCCATGAACACTAGATTCTGATGATCCTGCCTGAAGATAGTTTGAATGCAAGGCTCAGCAGGCTTTTGAGAATCTTTAGCCTTTCTTTTTCGTGACCTCTGAGCATGGGCGAGCTTGCCTTGATCCATATACTAATGGAATTCTGAAGGTACAAAGATCATTTGTTCCGCGAAAGGAGCTCCTGGGGAAGGGGCGAAAGGAATAGGAGCCATGCTAGCTCGCAATAGGAGCTGTCAAGGAGAGAGCGGTTGGGGAAAAAGGGGAAATAGCGTGGAAGACACTGGCAGGCGAGGAGAACAATGATCCAATACTGGATGAAGCGGCGGATGAAAAACTTGCAAACCCGAGAACATGCGAGGCAAAAGACGTATCGGTTGGTTGTCTTGGGGTCTGAAAAGAGTGGGTCATGCTAGTTGAGTTGTCAAAAGTGCTAAAGCTAGGTGAGGGAGATGTAAATGTGCTTGCAAACGCTGGAATTGATTGGGTTTGCATAGATAGCATGGGAGACGCGACTGTTTCAGGACTATCTAGCGTGATAACAAGGTTGATAAAGGGTGACACCGACACAGAAACCAAAGATTGAGAAGAAAGAAGAGGGGCAAAGAAAAGTACCTGCGCTAGAGCGGTTGTTGGAGCAATCGAGTCTTGTGTCGATACAGGAGCCTAAGTCTACAAAGCCTCTGGATTGCTAGGAATGCTCTTCTGCTTCTTTTGAGACTAGGTCGTGGCTTCTTCTAGAGAATCATGTTGTTGTGATGGACTTGATCGCTTCCTTGTGGTTCGAGACCTAGGCCCGTTGACAGGCTTCTTTTTAGAGTGAAAAGTAGAATCAGTCATGGTGCCCGGGGAGATGATCTTGATTTGCTTTCCTTTCTCATCGGGTTGCTCAACCACTTCTGCGAAATCTCCTTCATCGGTGGCACCTGGAGGAGGATTATAATCATCTTCATCATTGTTGCACTTCTGCGACTCTAGCTCAAATTCTTCATCGCTGTGAAGATTCCCCAATCCTATTTTGACCTCTTTGATTTCTTGCCTATATCTCTAAAAGGCCTGTCTCTTATCTTCGGGCCAGTTCTCTTCCGCCATCTTTTTGGATAAGTGGAGTGGGAACTTCTTAACAGGATCATACTTCTCTTTCACAGTGTAGAAGGCCAACCAAGGCAGTCTTTCTTCCTTGGGGATGGAGTGCAGGTTCACATATACCGTCAGGTCATCTTTTCGAGGGTTTCTCCATGAATCCCAAAGAGGGCCCCGCGAGACATGCACTATTGGGTTCTTCCTTTTGGCTAGACATCCATCTGGGTCATAACTCCATTTATCATCAATAACTACCAGGCCTAGTTGAACTAGATTTGAGGTGAGTATGCCTTCGACTTCACGTCTTTTGACAACAACAATACATCCAATAATTGAGTTGTCTTTAAAAATGTCAACCCCATGCTTTCCTGACCCTATACGATGTTCAATAATGACCAGCTGCCTGAACATTTATAGAGCCAAGATGAGATCTGGGATGGATTACAAGAGGCGAAAGGGTTCTTCAGTGAACCCATGAGTCCTGACAAAAGAAAAATTCGACCCCAGATACCAATCACATGGGATAAAATTGGATGTCATCCAGGCGATTTGTAAATCTGAAAAGCGTGTGATCGAATCTGTATCTTTCTTACTCAAATCTTACATTGTCGGAGCCACTTGAAGGCATCCGAAAATGCATAAGCGTCATATGTGGCAGACAACAAGTGAGTCCACACCGTTACTAGATTCTTTTTATTTCTATTGTCATACATTGCAAGCTCCATGGTTTCTTTAAAGAATTCAGGATTCAGGTGCAGAAATATATGGACAAGAAAAGAGGTATAGCTGAACCTACGATGACTCTTGAAATTAGCCAACTATTTTACCATCTCCCGCACCAAAATATCTGCAAATTCAAAACGGAAAAGTTCTCTCTATTTGCGAAATTTGAACAGGAAACCCATTTGAAATGGGTAAATGTTTTGATCACTATCTAGACCAAAAATGTATGCTAGCATGGATGCAACATCTTTTACATCTTACTGATGGAAAGCACCATAAGCTATCGAGAACTGAGGAAGATCAATGTTCTCCTTGCTCCTATTCATCAAATCATTTCAAAAGATAACAATAGTGTCTTGCTCCTATTCATCAAATCATTTCAAAAGATAACAATAGTGTCTTTGTCCCTCCAATAACTCTCTAAGCTCTTTTTCTTAAAAAACATCGTATTGTTGTCAATATGGGGAATACACAACATATCTCTAATGGCTTCAACACTTATCACCACCTTTAATTTTTCTCCTTCAATTGTCGGAGGTTCTAGGGTAAACTTTGCAGCACACTCGCTAATGAAATCAGGGCAATGAGGAACCATGTATTGCAGAAGACCAGAGTGACAAATCCAAAAAGCAAGCCTACTCGAACCCTTTTTCCATCTCTAATAAGCAGCTTCTCGGAGGGCTTTTGGCTTAACGTAGAGATTTGGGTCGAAAATGTCTTCGAATCTATCCGCGACCACGACCGTGTCTTTGACATCTCTCTTTTCTTTTGGTTTTGTGAAAGGACGGTTGGGCTTAGGAGGCATAACGTGGGAAGTGAAAGACGCCTCTCAGAAAATGTCCATATATTGACTATTGAAAGCAATTCCAGAAACTCCTGCAAATGATGCCATTTTTGTGTTATCTCAGGGTCTGCGCCTAGAGGCTTAAAAACTTGTTCTTATTCCACTTTGTTGTTGCATGTGCTATATTCTTAACGAAACCACCTTCATGCATATGGAGTCCTTGAAAATCGCGTTGCACGACAAGTTAGCTAAGAGTTAACTTCGTGGAAAGGCCAATTCACACATACGTGCAAGATTAATTAGCATACCACGCGCCTTATTGCCAGCTCACTGAAGAGTGAGACAATCATGCCTTTTAATGCTACCATTTTAAAACCTTTTGCATCGACCCACACGATTTTCTTGGATTAAGGACTTCCCACTTTATGACACATTTACAAAAGCTCGTCACACATACCAATGCATGAGATTACCTAAGATTTTCTTCAAAAGGAAATATTTTGGTCGAACGCGTCGCGGTAGCTCGTTATTCACGCATTCTCAAAAAAGACTACACAGGATGGATGATTAAGGTTGATCTGTGCGAAAATAACCTTCATTAATTGCCAACTTGTGCTAAATGCAAGAGTCATTTAAACTGCTTTTGGCCTAATTTTTCTATAAATACCACTTAGAGAAGGTAGTTTTGATCATACAGAGAATTAATCCTTTGCAGTTTAGGACAACTTGAGTAGCTTCTTAGAATAGGAGTAATGGATACCCCCATTAGGCTAGTAGGCACAGGTAGTCAAGTTGCTTTCCTAGGAACTATCTCAGATCGTCGCTTGCAGAAGATGACGGACCACACTAATTCTGTCATTATAGTTGCTATCTAGTGGGTTCTAGGAGAGGACTTTGTAGGATGCGAGGACCATTACCATGTGAACATGGATATCACCTCCAGATTTGTAGCTTCCCTTCTTGACATCATTGTGCCTAAGCACCTTGTCCTCCAACTCACTAAAGAGCTTTTTCATGATAAATATTTAGGTGGTATGGAGGAGGTAGTTCATTATGCCGACCCTATTTGGGGAATCCTCAGTGCTTCAGATTTGAGGCGATTTATTGATGATGATGAGGTGGTTCCATGGCTACCTTTAATTTCTGGTTTTAAAACCATGTCCATATTAACACACCGCTGTCGAGCGTGGCAGGCAACTGAATTACTGTTGAGAGTACATATGTTGGTTGAAGCGAATGGAGTGGCGTGGTACTCCAATTTTTGGGACTACATCTTCTCGAGGATTCTTACCCCTAAAAATCCTCCCATCCTCCAGGTGGTTCTACACTTCTCGTATTCGGATTCAAACCTGGATCTTGACCTTGGGGATGAAGATAATGGTGGAGATGATGATGATGGTGATGATGCAGACTATGATGAGCACGAGCTTGAATCTGAAGAGGAAGACTAGACTAGCCCTCTATCTGGAACAACTCTTATCTTCTCACTATCTTTTTGAATTTTGTCTAGAAGATACGAAGGCCTAAGAGCCTCTTTTGCATTGTAAATATGTAAAGAAACCTCCATAATATAAAGACAACTTTTCTTTTTTGACTTGATCATGGTTTCTTTGGACTGAAAATGCTTCTTGTGTCTTTACTTTTCTTTTGCATAGGCTTGGTTTAAACATAACTAAAAAAGGACAAATAATTAAGACAAAAGGACCTCTGAGGAACGAAAAGTACACTATTTATAATATTTACATACAACACAAGGATGAGCTTTAATAAAATGCCATGAGGTGGATCCCATCAACTGGGATCCCTAACAACTCACCTTGCGAGTCCTCTAACACAAAAGTGTTAAAACCGTTGCATTCAACAATGCGGAATGGGCCTTCCCACAGACTGTCGAATTTGGCATGATGTCCTAGCTGAGCCTTGCGCTCATTGTATTTTAGGATGAGGTCCCCTAGTTTAAAAATAAGGGTCTGAACTCTTTCTATCAAACCATCTTTTAATGGTTTGCTTGTGGTTTTGGAGTGACTCGAAGGTCGCTTCCCTTTCTTCTTGAAGCTCCATGAGCTCTGTCAGTCTTACTTCCATAGGCTCATTTTCTTCCAGTTCAAGAGACTTCAGAATTTGTAGTGCTAGAATCTCTGATGAGACTGGGAAATGTGCCTCCTTCTCGTATACAAGTTTGTAACGAGAGTTTCTCAACACCTGCTTAGGGGTGACTCTGTCTGCACAAAGTGCACTTTTCAGATGACGATACCATTCTCTTTTATTTTTTGCTCATCCTCTTGATAAGTCGAATCAAATTTTTGTTTGTAGACTCAGCCAAACCAATCCCTTGTGGGTAATATTCGACGAGGTCTTTAAATAGATGTTGTGATCGAGAGTGAACTAGGTAACTTTGAACCCAGTGAAAGCTCTAGTATTGTCGGATATAATGGTCTTAGGCGAACCAAAACGCGTAACTAGCCCTTCGAGGAAACTGACAATTTCCATCTCAGGAGAATTTTTAAGGGGCACCGCCTTTGTCCAGCGGGTGAAGTAATCTGTGGTCGTCTACCACTATAGGCTTGCATGGCATTGTTGTATTCTTACGCTTTCCATCATAGAATTGGCATTCTTTGCATCCCCGAATTAGAGCGTGCACATCTTTGATTAACGAAAGCCAATAATAACTCACATGGATGATCTTCATGATAGTGGTTTGAGCTGAGAAGTGACCGCCCGCAGGGCCACTATGGAATTTGTGCAAAATTTTCTCGACTCACTGCCTATCAACACAACGAAGTAAGACTCCATCAAAATTTTGCTTGAACAAAACACCATCTAGCAATCGATAACCACTATTTTGGAGCTTGTAAAATCTTTTCTTCTCTGTAGGGAGATTTGGGGGAGGAACTCCAGTCAGCATGAAATGTTTGCGATCTGCCATCCAACCCTCTTCCTCTGCTCCTGTATGCATTAGCATTGTTTCGTCTTGAGATTTTTCCATCTCATCAGGCTCTTGAGATAAATACTCGCAAAGACCTTTGCCTCGAATCACTTTGGTAGGCCTGACATCTATGTCATACTCAAGGATCTTAGTGATCCAATTGCCTCTTTTCTTTGTGATCCCCCCGTCCATTATATACTTGTGGACTGCAAGGTAAGCTACATAGACTGTCATTTTGTTGCAAGTGATGAAGTGCCTGAATTTCTTCAGACCTTTTACAATGGTGAAGGCTTTCTTTCCATAAAATTGTACTTGATCTCATATGCTTTGAGTGTTTTGGAGTGGAAGGCGATTGGGTGCTCACTTTTGGACTCTATGTCTTTCTAGGTTAATACAACAACAATACTGAAATTGTTGGAAAAGACGTACATTATAAAATCCTGAGGCATGTCCGGATTAGCCAGAACAAGGGCGGTTGAAATAGCTTCTTTTATTTTTTCAAACGCTTCTTTGGCTTCAGGGGTCCACTTAAAATGCATATATTTTTTAAGCATGAGTGCGATAGGTCTTACCATACCAACGAAATCTAAAATGAATCTACTAACAAAGTTGATTTTTCCTAAGAAGGACTGGATGCCCTTCTTATTCACTGGCAGGGGAAGCTCCTTGATGTATTTCACATGATTTGGGTCGATTGACACCCCTTCTTTGGACACCACATGTCCCAGAAGCTTTCCCTATGGTACCCAAAGATGCACTTCTTTGGATTCAAGGAGACACCAAATTCTAAACATTTTTGGAAAACCAGTTCCAGGTGGTCAAAGTGATCTTCTTTGTGTTTTGAAAACATGGTTAGATCATCTAAATAAATCAGGATAATTTTGTTGATTAGTTCACAGAAAGTTATGTCCATGGCCCTTTAAAAGGTAGCATAAACATTAGATAACTCAAAAGGCATCTTCTAGTAGGCGAACATTTCCCACTTGGTGGTGAACGTAGTTTTATGTTGGTCTTCTGGCTTGACGAGGACTTGATTATAACCCAAAAATCCGTCGAGCATAGAAAATTTTTTAGACCTGGCCACCATATGCAAGATCTGCTCCATCGAAGGAAAATGATAGTGATCTTTCAAGGAGGCTCTATTCAAATCACAGAAGTCTACACAAAGGAAGATATCTTCGTTATTCTTTCAGACTGACACCAAGTTGGAAACCCAGGTGTCGTGTTTAATGGGATATATAATCTTAGAATCGATCAGTTTCTACAACTCTTGTGACATGAGAGACTCAATTTTAGAGTTAACTGGACGTTGTTTCTACCGGAAGAGATTTGCTCCTTCCTCCAGTTTGATTGTATGTTGGATAACCTCTGGATTGTAACCCTTCAGCTCATCGTATGGCCATGCGATTACCCCTATGTATTCATCACAAAAGTGGATGAGCCTTTCCCTGTCGCATTGGGGAACATCCTTTCCCACTTTGAGTTTTTGATCATCTCCGACTTGGAGCTTGGTGTAATCTCCTTTGTCTGTTGTGAACTTCCTCCTATCATTTCTGGCATCTTCATAGTCAAAAAGGTTCTTGAGAGTGATCAAACCCTTGGGGAGTTTGTTTGTTTTCAGTTGAATTACTTGATCGTCGTATGCCTTGGACACTTTAGGCTGCAATTGGTCTGCAAACTCCTCGAATTTCTGAATGAACATAGCTATATGTTCATCGCTCTCAAAAACTTGCCAATGGATATCATTGTCGAGCACGGCGGGTCTCACAACTACCCGGACTAAATGCTCCTTTTTTAGTAATTGGGTTGCAGGATCAAAGTGGGATCTTATGATTGTCATGTTATCAGCCACTTTTTTTTCGCTATGGGGAATTCTGTGAATCTTGAAAGCTTCGAAGCTCTCAACCAAGTCCTAGACCCTGTGACGATACGGCCGCATGCGGACGTGCTTAGCAGTTGAAATCCCTTTGACTTGATGGACCGCCAACTCTGAATCTCCCAGCACTACCATCTGCTTGACTCTGAGGCACTCTGCAAGGCTTAGACTATGGACCAAGCCCTCATACTCCACCTCGTTGTTAGAACAAGCAAACTGGAGGCAGAAAGACCTTAAGGTTTGTTTACGGGAAGGTGAAGCGAGGCAAATACTCGCTTCGGATCCCGTTTTGCATCGGGCTCCGTCAAAATGGAGAGTCCATAGTTTAGATGCTCGGTCTTCTTTTTATCGCTTTATATCCTGCGGGTCCTTTGACACCTTAGGAATTGGTTGATCTTCATAAAAAAATACATGTCTCTTGAGTCCGGTGGCATGATAATTGCCATAGGGGTCTGCATCTATAAATTCATTCAGGAAGACTTCTTGATCCTTGGATCGATCCCCAGTTACCTCCTCATCTTCCAATAGCTCCACACACTTCATTTATTCTCCTAAGATGGATGTGTGGGCAGCTTCAAAGTTTATCATAGCTTCATCAATGATATGTTCTGAATGGAGGGTCTCTGACAATATTTTTAACTTGGCTCCATGCTTGGTTTTGAGTATAAGGTGAGACCAGTCTAAAGATAGATACCCCCCACCTTGGCAATGAAATCTTGGGATAAACAAAGGCCGAAAACAGGGGGATGTCGATGACTTCTACCTCTTGAGTCACCGTGATGCTAGGGCAGGCAAACAAGGTGAGCGGAAGGCTTTTTATAATACCTATGGCCTGGACTCTATTCCCATCTAATTGCATTACTCCTCTATTCATAGGCTCATATTTCAAATTTAGAACCTCTGTAATTTGTTTAGGCATTATAGTAGTGCTAGCACTGAAGTCTATCATAGAATTATGGAGCAACTTATCCCCCACAATGAGAGTTAGAAAGAAAGGGTTGGGTTTTGGCTTACCTTCCCTCGTATCACCAGCACTTTCAAAGCTCTCATTGGTAAGTACAGTCGGGGTTCGTGAATGGCCTCCTAAAACATAACCATTTCTCTTTGCGTGTGCTTCGACTATTGCTTGCTCCATGGATATCCTTTTATCTCCATTGAGCGCTTCTTGTAGACGATCTTTCTGCTCTGAGATTGTGAGGATTGATGATATGAATCAATAAGGATCCAGACAACTACTGAGAGGGGGCGGGGTGAATCAGTAGATAGAAAACAAACTAAACTTTCACCAAACTCAAACCCAACTCATAAATCAATCACTAAACTAACCTGTTTAAATATTGCACCATAAACTGCAACTGTACTATCAAATTTATCGGTTGACTAGAATACCAATATAACAATGTAACAGATCTGAAACTCTCAAACCATTTAACCAAAACATCAAACCACTTTACTAACATTAGTAATAGCACATTTCAGATCACTTCCGGTCATCTTAACACATCTAAGTGGCTTTACCAATTAAACAGATTAACCATATCAAAACATAACCACAAAAATCATTCACCACTTGACACAATGATTTTTGACGTGGAAACCCAAATGGAAAAAACCACGGTGGGGATGAATACCCACAAGTATTCTGAACTCTTCTAAAGTTTGCCTTGTTAGAAACTTTACTAAAATGTCTTGTTAGGAATGGATCCGGTTAAGGACCACCCCGTTGAGGGATTGACTACAATACCCTATTAGGAGTAACCTCGATAGAGGATTTCAAATCCAAGCTAATGGATCACCTGGTTAGAGGACTTAGAAAGCACCAAGCTTGTTAAATCTTACTCGGTTAAGGGATTTAACTGTTGTAATTGTTAGAGAACAACACGGTTTTTGCTGATATGGTAATAGCACTACTCTGCTTGATCAGATCCTTTTTATGCTGATATCTGCCTTCACACATTCTATAGATACTTTTTCTGGTTTGACAATCAATCACACTAACACACTTAACCAAAATTGCCAACACTACTACAAAACAACTCATCGACCTTATAAGCAAAACAATAGGTCGATAACACATCACAAAACCTAAGATCTCATAGAGATTACAAACAAATCGGTTCAAACATGACCGTTGGATTACATAGCAATCATCTGCACATTATTCTAGACAACCGCAACCGCTCCTAGATTACCGCACATTGGATCTTGTAACTCATCACGCTGTTTCCACTTCATGCAATGCACTCGCTTATTCCCAAGATAAAATAGTTATCTCTACACGCCAAAACCACTTTGAAACTCTTCACGTGCATCATGCATATGTGGCATAATCATCTCTAATCACCATTTGATCATAGATCAACACAACTGATTCACCAAGCTCCATCGGTTAGGGTTAGACATATCAACAGGTTAAGGTTACCGGTTGATCTCATTGCTTCAATAGTAATACGGGTTTCCTTCACTGCTCAACTATCGGTTGCATTACTGCATCACTACTGGTTACAATTGACATCAATGACAACACTATAGTTCATTAATGCAATCTTAATGCAATGCCAACAATGTCCCATAGGGATACATTCATGGGAGCTCTCTTCAACTGCTCCACTATATCAAGAATTGTAGGGATGGAAGCCTTTGGGTCTTTGGTCCTGTAAGGTGTGAAACCTTTTATGTTTTGAGAGCTAGTGACTATGACAAGATGTTTTGTTGGTCTCTCTGCATTTTCTTTTGGTTGTTGGACCACGGGTTCCCCTGTAAACCGATGCTTGGAGTGAAGGTTGTATTGGATTGTGCTTGCGGCATCTAGATAGATGATGTGGAAGCATTGTTTGTGAGAATTGCATCTTTGTCCTCCATCCACGAAAAGAGGGTGTGGTCTGGAGCAATCTCGGCTTCTTGTTCTATTGACATACCTTGCATTTGAGCAATTAGTGAGGCACTATCCATATCAAGGGAAGCGTACACTCCAGTATCGAGATTCATCCCCTGGCTCCTCTGCTCTGCAACCTCTTGTTGTAGATTTCCTCTCGGGCAATTTCATGGCATGTGAGCGTCATTATAAAGAAAACACCAGGAGTTGGTATCATCTGCTAGATTATTCTGTCCAGCAATCAGCTCTTTGTTGTGGTTAGGGGGAACAACTTGCAAAGGAGTTGGCACTGGCACCAGCTGGTTGTTGGGCTGAGTTTGATTGGCCCTTACACTGCCTTGGTACTGATTTTGCTGGTAAGGGGGCCTCCCACCTTGATAATTTTGGAAAGGGGGTCTGGCGGGAGCCTGTTGCCTCTTGAGGTTAATGATCTCGTTGGAGAAGGTCTTGAGAAAGTTTTTCATATCATTTACCTCTACGGCTAGAGCAGAGGGGGCAAAAGTACTCGCTTGTTGAGCATTAGGGTAAATATACATGAATTGAGGGGCAGAGGTACTCGGAACTGGTAGTTCGGGGGCTTGGCTTGTGAATTCTAGAAAAACCAGCACAGGTGGTCTCGGAGGAAGCTTCCCCGCATCGATCAAGTTGTTTTCCACCCGGACCTCCAACTCGTAGGCATCGGGAAGAGTATTACCTCCTAAAGATTGAATCATCACAGATATATCTGAATTGAAAGCTTTTAAATAGAAGACAAAAGCCATGTCTGCAGGAGGCTGAGTAGACAAGGGAATCCTCTGCCATGTCTTCTGGAATCTAGTGTTGAAGTCGGTAACGGCCTCTTACAGAACTCTCCTTATCGTTATCAACTATTACATCAAGAAAGACCGATCTCCCTTCTCAGTGAACCACTCAAAGAAATAGACTCCTAGTCGGTCCCAACTTCCTATTGAGTTTGGTGTGAGGGATTTGTACCAGTCTTGTGCTTTTCCCTTGAAATAAGTTGCGAGCAATCGTAGAGCTACGTTTTGTTCCGTGACGTGTATAGTACATACGTCGGCCACATCTTGCAAATGCTCCTCAGGGGTCTTGGAATCATCCCCTGTGAATTTTGGCAATGCTTTTAAGGTAGAAGTGGGGATAGCACCCCATTGAGCAAGAGGAGTTGGCGCAATAAGAGGACTTCCGCTATCCCAAGTGACAAAGTTTCTTGGAGGTTGGATTGCCATTGACACGTGAGCTGCCTGAACAGGAATTTGTGCTCCAACACATGCTACTGCTTGGACCGCAACTAGGGGTGGTAATAATAAACTTGGGTTGGCTGCAGATTGACTCCTAGTGACTTGACTATGGCTCATGCACCCTTTTAGACTTAAGACAAAATGGTCCCACCGAGCGTGCCATAAAAATGAACTGTTGATCAATAAAATTGTTTTTATGAATACAGACTTATGGGAAACTCAGTGATGGGAGACTTGCGCGTATTCACTAAGTGACCTCCAAGATTTTAGAAGTCGACTCTTCATACATAGGGGGGAGGGATAGAAAGAAAACTGAAGAAAAACTACTCTATAGCGATGCGTTGAGATAACTTTTGAAGTAAGGCACAAATTTTTTTTCATAATTAAACATGTAGCTCTGAGGCCTATTCAACAATCTACATACCCAGAAACTTGAAAATGAAACAGAGACAACAACTCATTTAACATAAAACAATATGTACCATTCATCCACTAGATAACAAGTTCATAAAAACATAGTTCAATATGTAGAGTCTTATGACATATATTCCTAAAGTCATACATAATTAAAAAATTGCACAGAAACAAGTCTTTGCACAAAAGCACACTTATCATAAAGGCCAAAGGCACAATTTGATTAGAGTCTCAAAAGAACAAGTACAAATTAAAGGCATAATTCTACTAGCAATTGTCTATTTCTTCTTCTTAATTTCTCCACCCTTACAAAAGCAAAAAGCATCTCTTAAATAAGTCCCTGCGAACAGCCCGACGAAGAAAACAGAGAGTGATTAAAACCACAAGCATTGATGGCAATGTCGTTAGCAAATGTAAAACGGCCTCCCACAAGCTAAAACAGAAAAGATTCGGTCTTTCGCACAACTGCTATCAAAACTTCTAACGGCGGATCAAAACGAAGGAATCCGCAACCACCCACGAAACTGCAAGCCACTAGCGACCAAAAACCCATCTCCTCAGGTCAATAAACAACAACGCTCGGCGGTTGCATGAGTCGCACATGGCAGCAGGAGGGAGCGTCCTAGGGACGCAAATAAAAAGTATAGAGTGCCTCACGAGGAACTGCCACGTGGCACGAGTGAAAACTTGCAAACACACAGGCTTGAAGATGCGTGCCCACCAAGATAGCGAAAAAAACACATTGCCACATGTCAACACCGCTCAGCTCCCTGTCAAAAGGAAAAGAGAAGCTCGAACATTACAAATCATGCTGCCACATGGACGCGGAGAGGTTAAAAGCTTCGAGCAGAAAAGCACTAAGGCCCGGGATAAAACAAAAGAAGCTAACTCCCCAAAAGGGTAAGGGAGACTTAAAGTCTACAATTAGCTTATAATTTTTTAGAGATCATTGCAAAGAAATCAAGTAACTATAATTTTGATAATCTTAATATTTTAAATTGATTAGTATTAAAAAAAATCAAAGAGCTGATATTCTTTAGTATTGTTGTGGATTGTTATGATTATGCTCGTTCTTAGTATTGATTTCATATTCATTATTGATATCCATGTATTAATTTTAATGGTTCGGGGTCATGCATGAATATGGTGATGTTGTCATGAATATTGTATAAATCATCCACAAATAGATTTTGTGACTATTGAAATTGAGTTATGATATAATTACAATTATGTAAGATATTGATAATATGATTGTTATCATAACTAGGTTCATTTTTGTGATGTTACAAATCCATCATTTTTTGCAAGAGAACATGATATTTAAGTCTAACTTGTTGGGACAAAATAGGAGAGGAGTTAACAAGAACAAGAAAGTAACAATCACATTTTTTCAAGAGACCAATCAAAAAGAAATCATTCTTGAGTTGCTTCATTCAGATGTCAACAATAAGCCATATCACTCTGTCAATGACATTAGGCAGTGACTGTAGCTGCAACACAGCCCTTGTTTTGAAGACACAAAACAATTATATTTATTTAAATACATTTATTAATAATTATGTAAAAAAAACCTATTTGAAAATTAATTTAGAGGTAGAGACATAAATATTGTATTGTTTATTTTGAAAATATTAAATTTTAAATATTTTAACATATAATAATTGTCGAACTTATGAAAATGCCTCTCACCATACAAATAAAAACTCTAAACTACTTTACACAAATAGAGAACTTCACGACTCTATCGCAAGATTTGACTATAAAACATTTAGCATCATCACATTATTTTAACTGAATGACAATTTTTAACCATTTATGAACGTGGCTTTGTTCTACCTTTCTGTTGTATTATGTTTTGTTATTTCTTTGGAACTCTAAACTACTTTACAAAGATAGAGCACTTCATGACTTTATCGCAAGATTTGATTAGAAAACATTTAGCGTTATCGCAATATTTTAACTAAATGACAATTTTTAACCATTTATGAACATGGCTTTGTTCTACCTTTCTGCTATATTATGTGTTGTTATTTCTTTGGAACTGCTTTGTGTCGTGTTTGTTAGATGGAACTTGCTTTCTATAGAATAGATGTCATGTGGACGGGTCTTGATCTCTAGCATCATAACAGAGTAAACTGTGTAGGGGTATGATAGGTCAAGGTGCATTCAAGAGTCTTCTTGTTTAGCATGCCCTTAGGCCGCCTAAAAGACGTGGGTGATAGTACAAGACTGCTAAAAGGATTAAGACCAGTTCCCTCCCAAGTTAGGTTCAGGGGTTGTATCATGGTTGCCCTCGACGGAAGGGACATGAGGGCTTGTACTAACCATTCATTTGGTTTGATAGAAAACCGTAACTAAATGAATTCCTTGCTGAAGTTGCCTAACCTCCTTGGTCATAAAATTGCATGCTGATAATGTATCTTAATTTCTACGGGTATTGATTTAATATTTCATTTGACCAGAGTTTGTTCAAGTGGTGCTTTTTCCACAATTCACTATTAGGCTATAATTAGTCCTCTTACCATCACATTTAAGGCTCTGAAAAGCATAAAATCACGTGCTTTATTTATTTTCAATTCATTTCTTTTAGCAGGTTTAGGCACATAGTAAAATGCAAACAATTATGTATATACCATTGTTTTTTATATTAAAAGCAGCCAAAAAACAAGGGGGTTGACCCATTGGAACAACAAGGAAAACAATGGCAGAACCACTATCAACATAATAACAATAGTAGAGTTACAGCCCTTCACCTCTATCAAAAACTATGATCATTCTACGTAAGTTTAGCAGATATAAAGCAGTATTAAACAAAGTTTTAGACATATGCCACGTAGGGCAATAAACATAAAAGTTCAAATAAAAACATAGGCTAACGCTATCCGCCCGCTGGCTGCTAAGAGTAGACAAAAAACCTTCCACAGCATAGAGAAAAATCATTTCTTTTTCCCGTGGCTCCTCTTGGGGAGGAGCTTTCTTGCCCATTCCTTTGTGAGGAATTTGAACAGGGCCTTGTAGTCCTCGTCATCCTTTCCTTTACCTTTGGAAGCACTTTCCTGCATAAGGCACAAAGTGGTAGCCGAACAGTGCATCACATTCAATGCAAATTTAGAAACATCATGCATTTTGGTTTCCACAGCTTCTAGTCTGCTGGTGATATCCTGCACATTATCAGACAGGGCCTCCACTTTTTTCCCCAGTTCCGCCAAGTTGTTGTTGTCCTCCTCTTTTATGCTACTCGCCTCCTCCACAACCATCAATTTTTCAAACCTGAGAGTTGGGGAGGGAGAAATTGCACGCTCCGGATTCTTAGAAATTGTGGAGCTTTTGGAGGCATGGGTGGAACTGACATAGTGGGGGGTCGGGTTAGGGTGGAACAAAACCACATTATCAGTTGGGCTTGAGTTCCTAGTGTCATGCGAGGTGGAGGGGTCTCTCAGAGGTTTTTCCGAGGGTTTAGAGGCCAGTCTGCTTGAGCGGCGGTGGGTGTTGGCCTCGTCAGTGATTTCCATGTCAGAATCAATCTCCTGGATTTTGACTTTCTTGGGGGTTCTAACCTCTTCAGGGGAGTGTTTTTTATTTTTCTTGCTGCAAGAGCCAATTTCTGGGAGCCGAGGGGGGCTAGCATTATGTTTAGCAGTAGGGTAGGCCGAAGGACTAGTATTAGTCACATTCTGGACGGAGATAGAACGAGGCGGGCAGAGGGCGAGGTGGAAGTTGTAAAGGCGCAGGATAAAGCCCTGGTGAAGGATGGGGAAATCTTTACCATTTTTCTTGGCCTCGGCAATATCCTTTACATTAGCATCTGGAGAATGCAGCAAGAAAAACAAAATGGAAATATAGTCCTTATTTCTCATATAGTTAAGGAAAGGGAGATGATAGTAATAGAAGATTCCATACCTTCCCTCCAGCGTGAAGTATTTCATCACAATGTAATAGACCTCATCCCACGGAGAAGGGAGCTCCTCCCGGTTGAAGTCGCCCGCCCTCTTCACTGGGTTTTTGCCTTCACGAAAGAACTGGTTCAGGCCGGTGGTATTCACAATACGACTCTGGTTTTTCCATTTTCTCCCCTCCATAGATAGACCTGTTGCCTGTGCAATAAATTCTTCATTAATTTCGAAAGAGATACCCCCCATGGTAACTCTTCTGTCCTCCTAGAAATTCACAAATTGCTTGGAAAGTCTCTCATCGTTCCCCTTCATGCTTTCCATGAATTTATCAATGCCGCCTTCCGAACAGACGAACCACACTGTCGGCTTAGCTTTAAAATCATCAACTTTATCGGGTTCTAGTCTAAGCCTGTCCCCCCCCCCATTTTTCGTTTCTTCCAGTTTAACAGAGTAAATGTGAGACCTGCTAGCAGAATCGCAAGGCCGAAACAGGGCCAAAGCAAGGTTGTAATAAAATTTGCGCCGAACTTGAGATAAAAGCACGCAATAAACGGTGTGATTATTATCTCTTATGTCTGAGTAGATATCAAAATTAGAAAATCTACTAGAAACGTACGGACCTTCAATCCAGCCAGTATGATTTGACCTATCCCTTCTATCGCCGCCAGTTGGCTCTGTCTGGGTAATAATTAGGAAATAATCATTCCCGATATCAGTATTGTCATCATAAATACATCCTTTGTGAGGGTAGTGACAAGGCCCGTCATGGCTACGTGACAACCTGGGCCCATGATGGGCAGGATTTTCTTCCCAATTTAAAATTTAAAAATTGGCTCTCTTCATCTGAAAAAGGTTATACAAATTCCTCATTGGACTTGGGGTTTTTTCCCTCTCCAAGATCACTTTGGTGGTTACTGGCAATAGACTGGGGTCCCTCCAACATCGTAAGTCATTATGGAGTCTGCAGCCGCATTCCCTTCTCTAAAGACATTTTTAGATGGTGAAGTCTTCAAGATTAGCCAGAAGGATCCTGACATCCCTCAAAATGGAATCAACTCTCCATCCAGCAGTAGATATCCCCCTCACCGTTTCCACAATAATCTGCAAGTCTCCTTCAATTTCCAGTTGTTTAATTCCTATGGAATTGGCAAATTTTAGACCCCATAGAAGGGCCATTCCCTCCGCTTGTGTCACAGTATTGTTCTTTAGGTTGCTTGCATAGGCTGCCACAGTGTTCCCCAAGTAGTCGTGGATGATTCCACCCCCCGCCTGGCAGACATTTTGGGTAGATCCATCAAAGTTCAGTTTAAACTAGTGGATTTTTGGGGTTAACCATTTGGTCAATCTCCTTTTGTTTTTGGCACTGTTGTTGAAGATTTCAAACTCTGGGGGGAGCTTCCAACTTTTAGCAATTTTTTTCTCCATCCAACTAGGAGGATTGGGGGGGGGTTTCCACTTTGTCACCGATATATTCTCTGAAATCATCTTGAAGCAATTGTGTAAGACACTTTCAAGGGGGGTTTTAGTATCTCTAAAGATTTTGTTGTTTCTCTCTTTCTGTAACGCCCAGCAGATGTGCGGCGGTATTTGCCTCCATAATTGGAGGATGAGGGGGTGGTGAGAGGGGGGATTCCATCCATAAACAAACTGCTTAATGTAATTCTGGAAGACCCATTGGAGACCACATTTCTCAAGGGTTTTATTCCACAGATGTTCACCAAAGGGGTAGAGGACGAATCAGGTGATCAATAGTTTCCTCATCAGCTTTACATAGAATGCATCTATTGGGGAGTTGGAAGCCCCTCTTTTTTAGGTTGTCCTGGGTTAAGGTTTTTTCATGTATTAGAGACCACCAAAAGAAGTTGATTTTGGGGATCAGTTGAGAGTTCCATATCTTCTTCTAGCACTCGACATCAACAGGGGGTCGTAGGAGCTGTTTGTAAGCATATTTGGCCGAGAAGGTGCCCAATTGGGTTTCTTTCCAAATGAATTTGTCTTCATGAGGGGCCATGGGGATTCTAATCTCCTGCATAATATTTTGTAGTTCCCGAGCCATGGGTAGCAGGTTGGGCCTGTTGAGGAAGAATTGGACAATGTTCTTACATCCTCTCCTTCCTGGTTCCATATAATCAGCAATAGAATCCCCCAGGAGTTCCTTTAGGTGGTACATAATTTGGTGGAAGCGAGTGTTAGCCAAGGCTTGTCCTCCACCCAAAAGTCTTCCCAAAATCTAACCTTCCTACCATTTCCAATATGTCATTTCAAACCTTCTCTTATTATCAGTCTACTTTTCAAGATGTTATTCCATAGCTTAGATCCCTGGGGTAGGTCTCCCGTACTCAAGTTGTAATAAAATTGCTCCCGATCCAAGTACTTTGCCCTGATAATGTTACACCAATCCGCCTCACCTTTAGCCGAGGTCCAGCCAATTTTTGCCATTAACGCCTTATTTAGGGCATTTATCTTTCTTATACCCAAACCACCCATGGACTTGGGTAAGCACACATTGTCCCAACTGACCAAAGCAAGGCGTTTTTTCTCCTCCAATCCCGTCCACGGGAAAGTTCTTTGGATTTTCTCAAGTTTTTCCCCCATGGCCCCAGATATTTTAAATATGGACAGGAAGTACACCGGGATTCCCAGGAGGGAAGCCGCGAGGAGTTGGAGCTTACCCGCACTACTAAGGAATTTTCCTTTCCAACCAGCAAGCTTCTTTTGCATCCGCTCAAGGATAGTGTTCCAGAAAGTGGGTGTGACCTCTTTGACCGTGAGGGGGAGACCAAGGTAAGTCCCCGGAAGAGCAGCAGTCTTGCATCTTAGAATCGAGAGAATTCTGAATTGGAGGTCATTAGGGGTGTTGAAAAAGAAGAGAGTACTCTTCTCATAATTGATACATTGCCCCGAAGCCTTGGTGTAATCAGCTAGTAAGTTCTTCCATTGTTTAGCCTTCATGATGGATGACTTACCAAATAGAAAGGTATCATCGACAAATTGTTGGATATTAGAGGGGGGGAGCGTGGAAACAACTTTAAATCTTTGAAGTCTGTCATTGGTTACCAGAATCAACCACATTTCTACTCAAGACTTCAGCAATCATGATGAAAAGATAAGGTGACAGAGGGTCGCCTTGACGGATACCTTTTTCAGCTTTAAAACATCCCCTAGGAGTCCCATTGATCAAGACCGAGAACTAAATCGTGGTAACACACTCCTGTATCATATCCACAACCTTCTGGTTGAAGCCAAGGTTTAAGAGAGTTTTGAATAAAAAACACCAGTTAACTTTATCATACGCTTTTGAAATATCCAGTTTGAAAGTCATACCTAGGATTCTGCTCCTATCCATGGAGTGAATTATTTCATGAGTGGCAATGGCAGCATCCAAAATTTGACGACCCGATACAAAACCTTTCTGGGAAGGGCTGATAAACTTCGCCAAGAGGGGTTTGATTCTATTCACGAGGACCTTGGAAATTATCTTGTATATGGTATTGCATAGACTTATGGGTCGGAAATCCTTCATGCAATTGGGGTTTGTTGCCTTAGGGACAAGAACAATGTAAGTGTTATTTAGTTTTTTCGATAATTTACCCGTCTTGAAGAAATATTTCACAGCTTTTGTAACATCATAATTAGCAATGTCCCAATACTCCTGAAAGAACGTTGGGGGGAATCCATCTAGGCTCGGGGTCTTATAAGCACCCATAGAAAAGACAACCAAACGGACTTCTTCCGAGGAGATAGGAGCAAGCAGCAGACAGTTATCTTCCTCCTCAATGGCATTCAGAAGCTTGCTCAAAAGGCTATCTTGAAGAGACACATCATTCATTCCAGACTCCGTGTATAATCCTATGAAAAAGTCAGTGGCACTCTGTCTGATTAAGGAGTCACCAGTGATGTCCTGATCAGAGTCATCCCTTAGACTCTTGACGAAGTTCCTTCTCCTGTGGATGCAGGTCGATCGGTGGAAGAAGGCCGAATTTTTGTCCCCTTCCTTCAGCCATTGAATTCTGGATCTTTACTTCCAGTAAATTTCCTCCTTAGAGAGGATATCCTTCCAACTCTTGTGACACTCCTCTTCCTCCATCAAAATAGGGTTGGGGGGGTTACCAGTAGCCATAATGCTCTGGAGTTGATCCAATTTGGAGCCAAGAACCTTCTTTTTCTTGAAGATGTCTCCAAAAGTAGCCTTATTCCAACCTTTGACTTCCCTATTGATGAGTTTTAATTTCTCCACAATTCTGAACATAGCAGTCCCTTGAACCAGGGTAGCCCACCAGTTCCTAACCAGGTCTCTGAAATCCGAGTGAGAGGCCCACATAATCTCATAGCGAAAAGGGGGGGACCCTGGTAGGGTCTATCCTTCCAATGGAGTAGGAGGGGGTTATGATCAGAAGCAGTCCTTGGGAGTGTTTTCAGGAAGGAGTTATGGCTAATGTCCCAGTTGGTGGAGACAAGGAATCTATCCAGTCTGACTTGAATTAGGTGCTTGTCTTTCCTATTAATCGATCAGGTGAAGGGGGCACCCTGGAGGTCAATATCAACAAGGCTAGAAACATTAATGAGGTTGGCAAGATCTCCCATACTATCAATAAAATCGACAAGACCTCCACACTTCTCAAAGGGGTAGAGGGGAGAATTAAAATCTCACGCCAGCATGTACTGAGCCTTTTGGTTTGCCAAGATGAGTTCAAACATTTCCTCCCACACCAACCGTCTTCCCACCTTGGAGTTGGGGGCATATATGTTAAACAGCTGCCAGCAGTGCTCACCTTGTTGGAAAGTAACCGCTAAGAAGTTTTGGATGCTAGCATAAAGCTTGCCTTGAATATTGATGGGGTCCCAGAGGGTAGCAATACCCCCAAAAGCCCCCAAAGCATCCACATACAGAAAAGCCACCCTCGGCCAAAGTTTACCAGCACTAGTAGCAAAAGTTTGGTAGGACATTTTGAAGAAGGCAAATATCAATTTTCATTTCTAAAATGTATTGTTTTATAGCAAATTGCTTCTGGGGACTGTTAAGACCCCTTATGTTCTAGGAGAGGAACTTCATTTCTTATTTCTGTTGATTCCATCAAGGGTCGGTTGTCTGCCCCTTGCAATGTCCCTAGCCATAACTTTATGTCTCAACACCCTTTCTGAGGGTCTTCCGACTTTATTTTTTGTACCCCCCATATTTGCTTTCTTGGCCTTGGGTTTCTTCTTTTGGGTTATCTATTCTTCATTATCCACCCTAGGAGATCCGAGAGGTGATAGCTTCAAAAGAGGGGACGTTGTCAGGGAGTTTCCTATTAGAACAGACATTTCCTCCTTAAGATAGTTTACTCAATACAATTTCTATATGCTTAAGATGTTCATCTTTAAAACTTGCTAAAAATTAAGATGCCATCTAAGTACACAACAACAAATTTACCATTGTAGTCCTTGAGTACTTCATTCATGAGTCTCATGAATGTGCTAGGAGCATTTGTGAGTCCAAATGGCATAACAAGCCATTCATAGAGTCCTTATGTAGTCTTGAAGGTTGTCTTACATTCATCACCCTCCTTTATTTTGATTTGGTGGTAACCACTCTTGAGATCTATCTTGGTGACATATTTTGCACCTCCCAAACAATCCATCAAGTCTTCAATTCTTGGGATGGGAAATCTATACCTGATAGTAATCCGGTTTATGGCTCTAGAGTCAGTGCAAAGTCTCCAAGTACCTCCCTTTGTTGGAGCCAAAACGGTGGGTATTGCACATGGGTTGATGCTCTTCTTGATTAGTCCATTGTCTAGGAGTTCTTGTATTTGCTTGGCTATCTCCTTGTTTTGATCTGGTGTCATTTTATAAGTTGCCTTATTGGGCAAAGAAGCTCCGGGTATAAAGTCAATTTGATGACTTATGGCACGTTGAGGAGGCAATGTAGCTAGTGTTCCATCACTAATGATGTCCTTAAACTGATTTAGGACTCATTGCACTTCTTTAGGAATGCTTACCTTCTTCTCCTTGCTATCCTCTTTTGGCTTTAGAACAATGGCAAACCCCACTCCTCCCTCCTTGAGTGTGTTGATGAACTCTTTCTCACCAACTAGCAGCACATTAGTACCTTTGGATCTGCCCTCTACTTGGTCTCCTATGGACTGGATCTTGTAGGTGGTTCCATCCTTTTGGAAGGTATAAGCATTCTTCTCTCCATGGTGTATTGTCTTTCTGTCAAACTACCATGGCCTACCTAGGAGTAGGTGGCAAGCATCCATGGGCAAGATATCAGACAAGATTTTGTCTATGTAACCTCCTATAGTGAACTCCACCCAAGTTTGTTCATTTACAAAAACATGTTGCCCCTTGTTGAGCCATGTAACTCTATAAGGGTCACTATATGGTATTCTTGGCAAATTGAGCTTACTCACCACTTCCTCTGACACTATGCTATCTGTGGATCCTAAATCCACCACCACTCTACATTCCTTTCCCATGATCTTACATTTGATTCTGAACAAGGATCTCCTTTGGCTAGGTTCCTCCTTAACCGGTTCTTTAATCAAGACTCTTCTTATCATGAGGTTCTCTCCAACCTTTGAATCCAAACTTACTTCCGATGCTTTCACGTTTGTTGCATCCTCTTGAGCACAATTTACTCTCCTCTCACCTCTTTGGGATGAAGAAGACTTTTCAGGACATCTATAGGTCGGGTGTCCAAGTTAATGGCAATTGTAGCACTTCATGGTGGCAAAATAGGACCCTCTTCCTAATCCACTAGACCTTCCTCTACTAGGGTTGCTAGATCCCCTTCCTCTATAGCTGCTCTTGCTATTGAAATCCCCACTTTGCTCAACTAACTTGGATTCCCCTTGGGATATTTGGTCTACACTTCTTCCACCAAAGCTACCTCTCTGACCTCTACCATCTCTTCCCCTACCTCTGCCTTTATAAGAACAAAGCAATAGAGCTATCCTAAATATTTCATCTCAAGCCATTCAAGTATCTAGCTATCCTGATGCTTTCATCCTCTACCACCTTGGATCTCAGACACAACTTTTGAAATTCCTCAATGCAGCTACTCACATCCAAGTCTCTTTGTCTCAAATTTTGTCTCCTTTTGTGCAACTGGATCTCATAATCTTCAGGGATGTATGCCTCTTTCACCTTGGCTAACATGCCCTTCCAAGTAGCTATGGGGTTCTTACCCTCTTTTTGCTTCTCTTCTTGGATAAATTTCCACCAAGTCAATTCTACTCCCCTCAATCTAGACTTGGCCACCTTCACTTTCTGTGCCTCACTGATTCCATCACATTCAAAGTGATTCTCCAATCCCTCTATCCATTCCAAGACTATCTTAGGCTCCATTTTTCCACAAAAAAGTGGCACTCCTTCTAGGGATTTTCCTCCTAAGGCTTTGATTGCTTTAAGGAAAGGTTCTTCAAGTAGAAAAAGGTCTAGTTCAGGTGTCCTATCCTCTTCTACAACTTCTTTACCCCTCCCTTCATTGACCTTGATTGTCAATTTCAGTTTTATCTTCAACTGCGTCTAGTTTGCTCTCCAGTTGTAGTAATATTTCTCTGAGGAGCCTGTTTTCTTCCTCTTGGTCTTTTACCTTCTTGGCTAGCTCTGCATTGGTCACCATCCTTAGACTATTCTCTCCTACTGATTCAGTGTCTGTCATGTACTGGCTTCTTCCCAAATCTTGGATGCTTTGATACCACTATGATGGGGAGGTGTATTAAAAGAGAATCTATCCTTTGTTAAAAGGAAGTCAAGTGTTGTCCTAATGGGCTCCCTTCATTGTTCATCTGGTCTACTAATTCATTTAGACACCTCAACTCTCTAAGAGTGCTCCCAATCAAGATGTGCTCATTGGTTGCTCGGGCATGGTTGAGATTCACAAGGGTAAATCCAACCTTTTACTCTGAAACTCCTAACAAATGCTTGTAGAGGTTGTATTAAGTGTTCATGATGTTTTCCAAAGGTAATCAACTAGTTTTGAGTACGGGTTTGATTCATTTCCCCATCGCCTCCTCCTTTTATCTATTTTCTAGGCCTAGTAACCCTAGAGCCCCAATTAGCCCTACCAAACCGATTTTTGTGGATTTGTTCACAATTTCCTCAAAGACTCACACAAACTCTTTGGTGATCCGAGTACCCTTTTGGAAGTACTTTCCAATTTGTGAAATGAGAAATCTCAGTCTGATCGTACAAGTACGAAACCCGAGAAATGCTTGTTTTAGGGGGTTTTAGGCTTGTTTTGGTCTTTTCAAAGGGTTTGGTGTCTTCCTTGATCTACCACACCTCCAAACTCACACATATGCTTTGCCACACACCACTTGTTCATGCCAAACACTCTGTACCTCCAACCTTGCTCATCCCTGCAAACACTTGCATATTTTCACTCATTTCCTAAACGGGCTATGACTAAGCTCGCCAGGAAATGATGCTCATTCGCCTTTCATTGACTTCCAAAGGAAAATAAAAATTATATACACTATACAAAGGTTCCATGACTCGAATCCCAAGGGTTATTGAGAAGAACTCAAAGGACTTCAAGCTGGAACCATGTTTGGGTCTCTCAAACCCCTACTCAAGCCGAGAGCTTACAAATTAACAACTCAACTCAAACCTGCACAAAACCTAATCAAGATGCTTCCTAAGCACTACAAAAACATGTACAAAACAATAAGCAAAAAACAACAATGCAATCAATCCATTAAGTACGGACTGCTGCTCTAATTCTTGGAAAACACAACGTAAAAACTCAAAAATGGTCTCCAATTTGTATTCCAATCTGCTCCAAGCATTCACCAACCCCATTACATTCATGCTTAGGGCATTTATATGGCATTTGTGGCCTAACTCTCCATCGGTTTCCTAACCACCCATTTTTTCAAAAAATGTAAAAAGTTGCTCGACTTTGCAAAAAGTTGTCAAGCAACTTTGACAACTTTTGTCAAAAAGTGCATTTTTGCTTTACATGCTTTGTTTTCTCCTCCAAACCATCTAGGATAACTAATAACCTCTACTTTAACATGTCTCAATGCCAAACAAGGCTATTCAAAACATTTTACATCAAAATGCAAGATTATATGCCATTTTAAGCTTACAAGCCAAAATTGAGCAAATGCATTGTCCAATGGACATTCAACCTACCAAAGCATTTCAGAAACATATGAGGACCTAATAGAAGACTCTTATTCACCATCCCAAACCAAACTATGAACAAACACACCAAAATGAAGAAATTGCACTCAAAATTAGGTGCTCCTGAACCACCTAGGAGGGCGTTCTTCCAACTAGACTTGGGATCCTTCTTACCATTCTCCACATTCCCATGTCCGGCAGTAGTTTCCGGCCCGGGATGGGGTATATTCTTCCCTTCTTCACCAAGGCGAGAGTCAAAACTGGCGTGGAGGAAGGAGTGTCAAACTTGGCAGTTTCTTCCGTATGACCCACAAATCGTGGGGTCCCAGCAGCAGAAACAGCAACATGTGAACTGACCGTGGTATCGGGTTGGGGGTCCGGTTGGGCAAGATTTCTGTATATACCAGTGTTCCACGGAGTTTTCTGACTAGAGATTGTGGGGACGTGGGAACAAGTTTCGGAGACATGGGACCAAGGGCCTAAATTTAGGATCAGCAGGGGTATGGCAGTGGAGTGGTGCTGGTGTTGATATAAAAATAGAGGTGAATTGAAACCTTCAAAGCAAAACCTGCAATATAACATCTCTGTGAGTGCCCCATGAAAGGCCAACTAGTCTTCATAAAGTTAAAGGTTGCAACAAGTATGAAATGGCATGTGACATATAGCAAACAACCCAGTGGCATCCCCTGCAGAGGTGTTGAGGGTGATGGTAGTGGTGGTGCTGTGGGGGGACATTTCCCCAAGTCCCCGAGTCTCAGAAACGCTTTCCTACAAGAGACGTGGGTTTTTTTTAATTTGTGTGTGGGCGGGCGGGGGGGCGGGCCTCCCCATGTAACACTGGCATATACAGATTAAAAAACGGGTCACTGCTAGAATTGAGAGCAATGTCTTATCAACTTCAAGTTGAAAATGACATCAACAAAAATGATTGAATTATAATGTAACTCAAAGCAAAATAAATCTCATGTAGATATCACAATACGAACTCCTACATTCAATGTACATTTGTTTTTTCCAATTCTTAGAAAGAAACTACCCATATGCCTTTCACATTAGTTATGTACTTCGTTTTATAATTTATTAGAACTGAACCACAGAAGCAGAGTGGAACATATTGATTCTCCAAGCCACCCACAACCTGTGATTGTAACTTCGAGCAAGAGGCTAGTCACATTGTCCTTTAGCCTGCGACAATACAAGGATACCAGCAACAGCTAGAAAGATATTTGTAAATTACCTACAGACCTAAAATAAAACATAAAAGATATAATTCCACCAAAGGCTTGCACATTTATTTGTTATAAAACAGCTATTGAATCAATCTTCTGAAGAGCCAAAATTGCCATTTTGGCAAAAAATGGAATCTTGTTATGTTATCTTGTCTTCAATAGATTTCCAGAAATACAAAGACATAATAAGTTCAGAAGAGAATAGCTGCCTGATTAATTGTCCAACCCTAGAAACAAACTGCTCTTCACATACCCGAGGAATTTACCACTGATAACAGGCACAATCTCCTCAGATGGTAAATATTCAAGAAAATTTGTGGCAGAAACAGCAATGACAGTAAGGTTCTCAAGGCAGTAACAAAATTGAAGTCTCAATCAACTAAAGAAACCAATGCAGTGCAACATCGACCCCATATGATGATCTTAATCAAAGAAAACAAACAAGTGCAATACCTTAGAAAAATGCAGCTAAATCACTAACCATCAGGCAGATGATTTAAGAATACTAGAGGATACCAGAAATAATAGCTTCGAATTTAAAAGCTGTTGTAAAGTAATCTATTCTCCACGAAATCTATCACATAACAAGCCATCTTACTCTGCCCCTTTCTATAATATATGCATCACACATCATTTCCAGTACTCTTCATAAATAGTAGTTCATTAGATATTTTCCCCTGTAAAATATGAATTTGCATTCGACATATAATGTTTACAGGCTGTATAATAAAGCATACAAAAGAGGGCATATTGTCCATGTACGTCAAAAAAATGTTTTAAATTTTCCTTTAGTCCATGTATGTCATGAAACCTTGAAGAAAACCACTTTCACAAAATCATACTCCTAATAAATTCTAATCCAAATATACCAGTTGAAACAGGACTCGTAGACAAATTGATTCTATAATACAGAGCTACTTATGTCAATTAGATAATCTTACAACCTCTTTTCCATAATCATGCATAAAACTGTAACAACTATCTAGGAATAATTTATTACAGATGAAAGAAAAGCACCAATATAAATTGAAAGCAAAGAAATAGCCAGAACATTACAAGCCACAGGGCAGAACCTCATAAAAAACTCATCTAACTGTAATTTAAGATCTTTTTTTTTTCATTTTTCATTTAATTGAAAGTACTTGTTATAATTAAAATGTGCAAAAGAATTATGTATGTGCTTCCAGAACAATACAATCAAGATAAAGTATTTTGAGTAACAAAAACCATCCTCAAATACAAATTTCCTACATTAACGAAAGCCTCCACCAAAATAGATCTACTTGCAGGCCTGATTCATTTTCCTCCATCATAGTACACCTGAATTTACATCAAATTTTAAGTGCACAGTAAGTTAAATAGGTACCCAAAGTAAATAAGTTCATGTCACATCCAAAAATAATTCAGAAAATATCTTTTACAAGGACCTGACATACCTAATCAATTACTTCTCAGAAGAGTTTGGACCTCTTTTCTTCCCAAATCCAGCTACTGAAACATATAACAAATGCATCATCAGTGAACCCTACTACATTTCTTTAAGAAATGCAGAACATGACCAAATGAACTAGGTCACACATAAACAACTCAAGCATGCATATATAATGGAAATGTATCCTTAGCAAAATTTCAAGAAAAAATTGTAGCCATAGGGTGTACAGGAATCACAAGCTTCCTCCTAAAGATTAAATCTTTGGTACCTTGAATTTCATTTGCTCTTTTCTTCTCTCTTACTAATGTTATATTAAAAGGCTATGAGTAACATGTTCACATAATATATAGGAATTGAGGATGGGTATCTCATAAAATGCAGGTGGTAGCAATGAGTACGTGCAGCTGCAATCATTTTATGCTCCTGGAGAACATTACCTCTCATTTTCATATTACACTTCCACTAAAAATATAGAATTATTGAATTAAAAACATATAATTAGTTAGAAGCCTGGATTATAAAATAATCCTTGTACAGTTGTGTTCACGCATGCAGCAATAACTAAAAAGCTCCTAATACAAACTAGCATCAAAGTCTGCATTAACATATTCACTGACCTTAATCGGATCCTCTAATCCTGAGGCAGAATCGATGTTCTTAATATTAATAGGCATAAGAAAACAAAATAATCATTTCTTAAAGAGAAACTCGTTAACAAGGCATTTTAACCATGGTATATAAGGTTCTTAGGCATACTTTTCTTTATATTAAACTCCACGCATGGATGAAAAAATACTTACCCACAAAACAAGCAGCATCACAAAAATGAAAAATAGATCAACGGGCTTCTGAAACCCAAACATATATCGTTGTAGTTTCCGACGATTATCTACTTGGTGAGAATGGGATCTTATTGACTTTGCCTGTGGATGTGGAAAACCTGCTGCAGGATGCAATCTGAGACCAAACTATTTATATTTGACCAATAACACCGACTTTCATCAGATAGGTCCTCACCTTGATGTAAAACTAACTGTACTCTTAGCATTTGCTGGAAGATAACAAGGATGCAGGAATTGCCTATAAAGAGACACATCTGTACAGAGCTGACCAAGTGGAAATAACTCCAAATCTACAATTACCCATTTTTCAGCATCAAATGCTTCCCCGGTCGACATTAAGTTCAATGTTAAACCATCTGAGTTTTTATTTGCTATGGTAGTGATTCAACAACAGCTTTCTATATACTCCCACTTGCAGTATTCTTCCAACATTCACACATGTTAATGCTTTTACCATACCTAATCCCTGGCCTAGGCAATTCTAAATCAAATCAAACCAAACTTAAATGCAAGGACACTAAATTCCCACTTCACTGAGTCTATCTACCCTTTAAACATGGAAATTCAATTTATTTAGCTGCAAAAATAAGCACGTGCAACACCTACAAACTATCTATTGAAATTAGTCACATCTAACATACTTGCTTGGAAACTTATTTAAGTTTTAGTTTCTTTAACTTTGTCAATCGCGTTGGGTAGGAAACTGCTAGTGCTATATAAGATTGTTTACAGATCTACCTTCTTGTTTTTATAAATCCATTTTAAATTCAGACTCAGTAGCTCACGTTTCTGGAATTTCCATCACAAAAAAAAACGATGGATTACAAAGGGCAAAAGAAAGAAACACATCTGAGCATAGCAACTGACCTGCAGTAACAAAACGGCGGTTATACTGCATGCGTTTGTGGGCACGGCCTCTGGGCTTCTTCTTCTTGTCTTGCTTGGCAACCTTGGGGGTCTGCCCTCTCACCTTCCCTGCTCGGGCCAATGATCCGTGCACTTTACCTATCATGCATCACAACAACATTACAACCAGAACAACGGATAACACAATATTGCAACCAGAACAACAATAAAGCCTTTGAATCTTACTCATTTTGGATTGCTGCTGCTGCTCCTGCCGCTGCTTCTGCTGCTGCTGCTCCTGATTTTCAGCTCTTCTCCTTGGCCCAAGATGACAAATTGATGCTAGGGTTTTGCTATATTGATGAATACCTTTGGACAGAATAGGTTTTTCTTTTTCAACCCTAGGGTGCGGTTTAGTCATTTATTTTGTGATTTTTAAAAATTTATTTTAGTGTTTTTCTATTGTATATTTTAGGATCATTTTGTTTATTTTTTTGAAGAATAAATTTATCTATGGCAAAAAAGTGGCTTCAATTTATATCGGAAAAAAATTTATTTTCATTTTAAAGCTTTAATACCCAAAGAATAATTTATTTAATTTAATAATTTAAAGGTAACTTTATTTATATGCATCTCAATAAGTTTGAAAAAAATATATTTATATATGATAATTTTTATATAAATAATTAAAGATAAATCAATTAATAAAATATGATGATTAAAAATTATCTAATAATATTAAAATGTAGATATTCATATAAATAATTATTAAAACTGATAAAAGTAAATAAGTATTTGAATTTACAAATATTAAAGATAGTTAATTATCTTTTAAACGAAATTAATACACTTTACAAAAAAAAGTATTGTATCTTATATTTTATATAATTTAAATTTATTTTTTAATAAAATTATAGTTATATATTATATTCTATGATAGAAATTATTAAATATAAATATAATATAACATAAAATTAATGTATAATAATTTTGGGGGTTCACCCCATAGCACAGCGATATGGCTGCGAGCCTCCCTCAATTCAGAGATGAGGTCCTCCTTGTGATCTCACTGGTTCATAGCTCCAGTCAAAAGCGCTTGCTTAAAATAAAATAAAAAAGTATAATAATTTTAATTAAATGCATATTAAATTATAAATAGCATAATTATACTTAGTATTATATATAATATTTGTTATAATATAAATTGTATCATTATTATATAAAATAAATTAGAAAAATGGAGAGCGAAAAAGAAGAAGATTATGTGAATGTGCGAATGCGAAGTTTTAGAGGATGTAGCGTGTTGGATCTCAAATCAACAGATTGGATAGGTTCTAAGGAAATGTTGACTCCTATAATCAAACCCTCCAATTTGACTTGGCCAACTTATAGAGTGGACCTATTTGGTTACTAACTCCCTCACTTTAGGCTTTGCAAGACCTAGGCGGGTATACCTATTCACTAGTGGCTTTCGATGACTAATGCTTTTTATAGCAGATTGAGTATCTTGATCTAAATTCTTCCCTACTTCAGAATGGCATAGGTTCCTAGGATAGGTGATTTTAGATGAGTTCAAGATTGTTGTTGTGGAAGCTATTCGATCTTTGTACTTGAAATTTATATGTATGTACACTATTGCTAATTGGTTCTATGAATCCTACTTACTTATCCTATAGTTTTAATGCAAAGGTAATTAATATGGTAAAGGTTGTGATTTGTGAATGACCAGTGTCTTTCCTATTATTTGGGCTACAGAGTCTTATATTTCTCTAGGACTTAATGTATGATTCGTGAGACAGTTTTTAAACCTACCCCTTTGGTAAATTTGTCAGTTACTGTTTCTTATGGGGTCTGCTAAATGTCTATATCATAAACCGCCTGAATGAATTTAACCCTAACCTTAAGGGACCATTCAAGGAAGAACTACAAGGAACAATTACAATCCACGAGTAGATCTTTTTAATCCAAGTTTATAACATGGAAACATAAACTTCACTGTAAGAATACGAATAACCTTATCTCCCTTAGATAATATCACAAACAACTGCCTACAAAAAATGAGATAATCCACAGCACATATGTAGAGAAAAATGACTGATTCTATTAAAGCTTCCAAAATGGTACAATAGTATGCCAGAGGCTATAGTATGTGTCCTATATCTAGTATTCTAATAAAATGGTACAATAGTATGCCAGAGGCTATAGTATGTGTCCTATATCTAGTATTCTAATAATTCTCCTTCTCTTCTTTCTCCCAAGGTTTTACATATATTATTTTTTAGGGTTATGCCCCTTTACATCATCGGTCACATCACTTCATTAATAAAAATAACTAATTTTGATCACTTTAGTCTTCACGCTTCATAAACATAATCTTCTTGATCTTCCAAATATTCACAGTGCATTTTATAAAAAGACCTCTTTTTGTAAAAATGCTCGCCTGCAAATTCTTCAAGCGTTGCTCAGAAGTGTTTCCTCTTTTGTCAATTTATCGAGCATTCATGGCGACTTTATCAGTTACCATTATTAGTTGCACAACGGTCACAGAGGCATTTATTTGAATTTATGATGAAGTGACCTTATTAAGCACCACACCCTTTTTCGATGGAATCATGTACTTCGGTGGCTTAACTTTATCTTCCCTTGAAATGTCATGTTTCATCGATGTCTCCTTAGTTTCGGTGAAACTACCGTCATTGTTAAGGAGCTTTGTGGCTTCATCGATTTCTTCATTTCATCGAAAGGCTCTACCTCACATGTCTATGTCGACGTAATCCTCCATCGGCTTATCGAAACCCCATTTTCGGCGGGAATCCTTTCACCGCCGCATTTTGCAACCGTCTTATCACTTTTTTGAGTATGTCGATAACGGTCCCTCGTTATTCGGCTTCTGCACGGGTCATTGATGAAATCTTTCATGTCAGCAAAAGAAGAATATCCTCCTTCGACTTTTCTTTTTTTGATGAATTGTGATCATTAGCCAATAACTTTTGCACCTCTTCGACACCTTCCTTTTCTCGAAAAGTCTTATCGATGAGAACTTCCTACAGTTTCCTCGACATACCACCTGTCGATGAAAATAATGTTTTCGATGAGCCACTTTTGGAACTCATTGAGGCCCAAGTCTGTTCGATAAGTCATCTTGTCGATGAAACACTGATAGGTTTCTTTGATACAGCAGGTGTACCATTTCGGTCAAACTAGATATCTCGACGAAGGATTAGCATGTATAACCGATGGCCTTGGTTTGAGCGATAATCTTTAGGATTTTGATGTCTATGGAAATGCCAAGGGTTCTATTGAAATTCTTAAGGGCATGCTTGATTTCATTTTTTTCTCAAGAAAACTTCTGTAGCTTCAGTTGAAACCACAAAATTCTATTTATTTAAATTCAATGCTCAACAGTGGCTTTGATTGGGGATGGAGGTATATGCCTTCAAGAATCTAGAATATCTGGTGAATAGGGACCTACTAATGGTGGTTGGCGGTATATACAATGGAAAATGAACCCTAACCTACTATAGAAGGAATGATATTTTAAGAGAAAAAATATCTTCAGGAACTGTCCATGTATTGGCAATTCTTGATTGTCTCCTGTTGCACTTTGTATGTAATAAGCATCCTCCCCCGCTTTCTCTATAATCACATATGGCCCAAGCCAAAGGGCCTCAAACTTTCCATGCCTACCTTTTTCTTGGTTTCTGGCATCCCACATCAAGACCCAATCACTTATCTCAAACTCCCTATTTGTTGCCTTTTTGTCGTAGAACCTTTTCATTTGATTTTGCGCCTTAACATTCTACCTCTAGGCTTCTGTTATGATCTCATCAAGCTCTAATAGCTAAATCAGCCTCTCCTGCAAAGGATCTTCCACATCAATTCCTTCTTGTGTCATAAATCTATGGACAGGCAGAAGATTATCCAATGGAAGTCTAGCTTTCTTGCCATAAACTAATTCAAACGAAGATTTTCCTATGGACTTCTTGACTGTTATTCTATCAGACCAAAGTGCCAGACTCAATTTCAAATCCCATCCTTTTTTATTTTGTCGTAGCATCTTTTTGATGATCTTGATGATATTTTTATTGTTGGATTCAGCCTGCTCATTACCTTGGGGATGACATGGAGATGAATGGGATATTTTGATGCCATACTCCTCACAGAAGGTGTTGAACTCCTCATATTCTAAAGCACATTCCATTATCAGCAATAATCCTCGCAGGGACACCGAATCTGGTGATGATATTTTCCATCATGAATTTGATGACTACTTTACTAGTAGCTTGTTTGGTAGGGATTGCTTCCACCTATTTAGTCAGATAGTCAGTGGCTACCAAGATCAATCTGTGTCCTCCACTATATTTATCATATATTTCCCCTATGAAATCCAATCCCCATTGTTGAAATGGTTCTTCAACTTGCATTGGTCTTAATGGGAGTGCTCCTTGGTATTTCATTTTTCCTGAGAATATTTGACATGCTTCACACTTTCTAACATACTGATAGGAATCATTAAACATATGTGGCCAATAATGTGGTGCCCTTAATATCTTGTGAGTTGTAGTTCTGGCAGAAAAAAGACCACCACACACTCCACCACGCATTTCTTGCAAGATTTTGTTTGCTTGACATTCATCTAAACACAGTAGTAATATTTCATCATTGTTTTTCCAATACAAGACGCCATTAATGATCACATACTTTAATGATTTCAACTTCAAGGTCCTCTTTTGATTATCAGTCATATTGTCTGGGCACTTCATATGTTTAAGATAATACACAACATCTGTGTACCATACTGTGTGCTCGATACTAAAACTGGCTTCCTCAAGCCCCACTTCATTTACTTGGAATCCTTCAGAATATGCTCCTGCCATGAGTTTAGCTAATCCCTGACCCTTAATGACTTGTGAAATCTTGAGCTCGATGTTAAACTCCTGGATTTGATTGATCCATTTGTACCTTTTTCCTGTTACTTCTGTTTGTCTGAAAATATCTTTCATTGTTGCATTAGGAACATAAGTTGTGATCTCTGCCCCTACCAGGTATGGTTTGAAGTGTTTTACCGCTCTTACTAGAGCATAGGCCTGTTTCTCATTTATATCATATTTGATCTCAGATGAGCTCAATGATTTGCTGAAGTACGCAATGGGTTGCTCACAACCATTTTGGTTCTTCTATAGTAATAATGTCGCTACCGTGTGACAAGAGGCAAAAGAGAAGATCAAAAATGGTTTGCTAAAATCTGGTGATATTAGTATCGGTGCCTCAGATATTGCCCTTTTGATTACTACAAAGGAATCCAATGCTTCTGCATCCTAATCTATCTTGGCTCCCTTTTTCAACATCTGCACTATAGACTTTACAATGTCTGCAAAGTTTAGGATAAATCTCCTGACAAAGTTGATTTGTCCCAGGAATGACTGAATGGCTTTAATGGTTTTTGGAATGGGGACTTCACTGATTGCAGCCACTCTTTCAGGATCAATTTTTACTCCCTCCTTGGCTACTATGTGTCCTAGGAGCTTTCCTTCCTCAACTCCAAAATAACATTTCTTTGGATTAAGAGAGATCCCATATTCTAAAGCCTTTTTGAATATCTTTTCAAGGTGATTGCAGTGGTCTTCAGCCCTCTTTGAATAAGCGGTTAGATCATCCTGATATACCACCATTATCACATCTATTAGCTCTACAAACGCTACATACATTGCTCTTTGGGAAGTTGCTCTAGCATTAGTTAGGCCAAATGGCATCCTTGCATACACATACGTACCCCATGGTGTTGTAAAGGTTGTCTTGTATTGCTCAACCTCCCTGACTTTTACTTGGTTGTAACCTGAGAATCCATCCATCATATATAATAGTTCACATCCAGTCGCCTTTTGCAACATGACATCCATATTTGGTAATGGGTAGTTATCTTTCAAAGATGATATATTCAAGTTCCTGAAGTCTACACAGAGTCTTATATCTCCATTCTTTTTTCTGACAAGCACTAGGTTTGAAACCCAAGTGGAATACCTACAAGGTTTGATTATCCCTGCATCTTTCATTTTTATTATTTTTTCTTTCATTTTAGGTAGCAAGGTTGGATTTATAGATCTCTGTTTTTGTCTAAATGGCTTGGCATCAGGTTTAAGGGGTATTTCATGCTGGAAAAGATCTTCTTTATAGGCTTTGAGGTCATCATATGACCATGCAAACACATGCCTATATTTTCTGAGCAATATTATCAGTTGTTGCTTCTTTTTAGGGGTTAATTTCTTTCCAACAAACACATGCCTTGGTGACTCCTCGGTTTCCCAAGTTGACATGTTCAACATCACTTTCTCTAGCTGCGGTCACTTTAGTTTCTATTTTGTCTTGTGCATTGAAATTCCTTTCCAATGCAACCAAACCTCTTGGTAGTTTGTTTGATTTCAGCTGTATGATCTCCTATCCAAACAAGGTTTCGTTCCCATCAGTCTTTTCCACAAATTCATTAAAGTTAATAGCCTGTGCTTGATAATGATCCACACACTGCAAGAAGTTTAGCAAGTCAACATCATCTTAAAAAATCTACCAGTTGTACAAATTATCAGGGATAGAAGGTCTGACTTTTATCTCCACTTCTGATATCCCATTCAATGTCATATCATTTTCCTTTAGTGCAATATTCGCTAGAAAGTCAGCCATTATGTTTTTTGACCTATCAACCCAATTTATCCGAAAGGTATCAAACAGTTCAATGGTGTCCCACACTGTATTCCTATATTGCTTCAGTCTGATATGTTTAGAGACATATCTTTCCTTAACTTGGGACACTATCAGTTCTGAGTCCCCAAATACACTAAGGATTTTAATTCCATGCTTAACTGCAAGGTTCAGTCTAGTAATTAGAGCCTCATACTCAGCAATATTGTTGGTACATTCAAATATTAACTTGAAAGAATACTTAAATGTTTCTCGACTTGGTGAAATGAATAGAATCCCAGCCCCACTTCCATCTTTACTGCACGAGCCATCAAAGTACATGCGCCACACTTGATCATTTGTTTCTTTGATGCAAGAATCAATTTGAGACAAATCCTTAATCTTTGGCTTTGTCAATTGTACTTTAAAATTATCCATGTCTGACTGAATAAAACATATTGGTTTAGGCATTTCCACATCCTCGATGATATATGAGGAACGAGGCTCTCTTTCAATTCTTGCTTCATGTTCATTCACTAGTATGGTTGCATATGACAAATCCAATTGGACATGTCCCCCTATCAGGTTTGACCATTGTTTGGATAATAACATTCCATAATTTGGAGGTACATCCACCACCGTGATGTCTATCTTGTAGGATGCTTCAGGGCATGTTGTTATCTTGAACTCTACATCTTTCATAACACCCACTACTGGAACACATCTATTATCCATAGCATAACACTTGCCAAATGTCGTATCCGCCCCCATTCCAAGCTCTTTCATGACTCCTACAGGCATAACATTTATTGTTGCTCTTGAATCAATCATGTAGTTTTAATCATCTTATTATTGATCATTAGAGTCGGGTAAAAGGGATCTACTTGGGAAGGATTTTTTGTTATTGTCGACCCCAAATAAATGGCTGGAGCTGGATCATGTTCACCATTATTGTCTTGACCACTCTTCTTGTGTTCTTTCACTTTATCTCCCGAGACATCTGTCATCATCCTTAGAGTCTTCTCTCTATATTCTGGGAACTTCATCATCTCAAGCAATGGCACAAAGACCTTCATTTGTGTCAAAGCGGCAATGTCAAACGATGTGGCAACGGGTATTGGGGAAGTAGTTGTCATATTCTCCCTCTCTCCCTTTTGCATTCTTGTTAGTTGAACCTCTTTCTCTTTGGTTTTGCCTGGGTCCTTATCTTGGATATTGCTCATTCTATTTATTGGTTTAGATATTTTATTGACTTCTTTCATGAACATTCTGGAGGGCTTTCCCTGCTCGGGGTTTATGGTTTTGTTTCTAAGAGCATAGGTTCTTTTGGCTTGTTCCACTGCAGCCACCGTGATTCTTTCCATTTCTTCTTCAGTGGGGACCCTGAGTTTGATTTCTTCCATCTGAGAATATTTGTTGCATATAATATTGCTGATTGATCCGTCTGGAACTTGCATCACCATCCCCCTCTTCCTCACATGAGTTGTATTTTGCAAATGATAGCAAATTTATGGTGCGGTCATCTGTATACCCTTCACATTCTTCTTCTTCTTCTTGCAACTTCTTTGCCACTATACATTTGTAAGGAGAATGTGGCATGTCACAAGCAAAGTACCATAGGTTATCATCTGACACTTGATTAACAGTTCTTTTCAAAGGATTTGGCGTTTGCATATTATCCTTTTGATTCTTCTCCATTGGTTTCCCATCATTGTGTAGTCTGGGTCTATCATGACAGAATAACTGTTGTTTTTCTGTTTTATTTACCTTCACAGATAAATCTTTTAGAATATTTAACACCTTGTCCAATTTATCTTCATCTTTAGTTTGTTTGGGAGCTTTTGGGTTGAACATCTTTTAGAATATTTAACACCTTGTCCAATTTATCTTCATCTTTAGTTTGTTTGGGAGCTTTTGGGTTGAACAACCTAGTATCTTCTCTCTTCCCAATTCTCCCAGCAACTTTTCTATTATTTTCTCTAGTTATGGCAGCTTTCATAACTCCTTGAAGAGTTGTAGGGTTTTTTGTTCTGAGTTCACAATTTGTCTTGCTGTCAAAGGCATTTATGTAGTACAAGATGCTTACCTTTGGGATTGGTTTTATCCTATTAGGAATTTTGTTTATAACTCTGTTAAATCTTCTATTGAAATTGACTACTGTCTCATTAGGTTCTTTTTTGATACTTATGATTTCATGTAGTGCAAACTTAGGGCTATTTTGATGTCCATATTGTTTGAGAAAAAGTCTCCTAAACTCTGCAAGGTTACTTATAGAAGCATTAGGTAATGTTTTGAGCCAATCTCATGCATCTTCTATTAAAGATTGTATGAATAACTTCATTTTAACATCTTCATATGGGAGGCAAAAATCTTCCATGACTGTATCGAAAGCTTTGCAATGTGCTTCTCCTATGATAGCATTACTCCCAATGAATTTTGGCACTGCAGTCCTGATTTCATTTGGGATGGGATGAGGATACACCATCATTCCCGAAAAGTCAAATTGTCTGATACGCTCTATATTCATCAATCCATATCCTCCCTGGAAGAAATTTCCATGGTTCAGACTCATGTTATTATAATGGGGAAATTGGTTTCGAGGTTGGAATTGAGTTTGATATACAAAGTTGTTATAATGATTGTATTGATGTTCAGGAGGTACATGGGTGTATGCATAATTACCATTCTCATGATCATATAAGTGGTTTCCAGTTATCTTATAGGTATTGTTATTTACATTGGTTTCATCTTTATGATTTCTTCCCTTGTCCAACCCTTGGGTTGCATGTTCACACCTTTCTTTATACTTATTCAGGTCATAATCAATATCATTTTCATTGATATTGATACCCAGCCTAGCACATAATTCCACACACCCCCTTGTTCTTCCGATATCTTTCATTTTAGTAGCTACATCTAACATTTGTTTTGTCAAATCTACAAAACGGTCTAGTGGATCCATCTTGCTTGAACCCAAGGAACTTGATGTATTTGCTCTTGAATTTGGGCGATGATTTTCAAAACCAGGAGGGAATTTTCCTTTTTGTGCTTTATCTGTGGCTACCAAGTCCTCATTTCTGAGGCATGAAGGAATTATATGGTTCTGTTTATTCCAAGTTGACTGTGAGTTATTTTCAGAGTAATACTGGTTATACCTCTCATTCATGAAATCATTCATGTGTTCCATTGGATTGTCTGTCAGTTCTTTGTTTGGTTTTTTCTTGTTTCTTTTCTGATCAAAGTTCAATTGTATTATTGGATGGCCTTGTGTTATTGACCTCCTTCTGTACATAAAACTTCTTCTCTTTTCTTAAGAGTTGCCACCTCTCCCTAGAGAGGAAATTTATTTCTTTTTTATATGAGTTCTTTCCCACAATAGAGTCTCTTTAAATGAATACTTTCCCCAGCAGAGTCGCCAATCTGTTGGATCTCAAATCAATAGATTGGATAGGTTCTAAGGAAATGCAGACTCCTATGATCAAACCCTGCAATTTGACTTGGCCAACTTATAGAGTGAACCTATTTGGTTACTAACTCCCTCACTTTAGGCTCTACAAGACCTAGGCGGGTATACCTATTCACTAGTGGCTTTCGATGACTAATGCTTTTTATAGCAGATTGAGTATCTTGATCTAAATTCTTCCTTACTTAAGAATGGAATAGGTTCCTATGATAGGTGATTTTAGATGAGTTCAATATTGTTGTTGTGAAAGCTATTCGATCTTTGTACTTGAAATTTATATGTATGTACACTATTGCTAATTGGTTCTATGAATCCTACTTACTTATCCTATAGTTTTAATGCAAAGGTAATTAATATGGTAAAGGTTGTGATTTGTGAATGACCAATGTCTTTCCTGTTATTTGGGCTACAAAGTCTTATATTTCTCTAGGACTTAATGTATGATTTGTGAGACAGTTTTTAAACCTACCCCTTTGGTAAATCTGTTAGGTACTATTTCTTATGAGGTCTGCTAAATTTTTATATCATAAACCGCTTGAATGAATTTAACCCTAACCTTAAGGGACCATTCAAGGAAGAACTACAAGGAACAATTACAATCCACGAGTAGATATTTTTAATCCAAGTTTATAACGTAGAAACATAAACTTCATTGTAAGAATACGAATAACCTTATCTCCCTTAGATAATATCACAAACAACTACCTACAAAAAATGAGATAATCCACAGCACATATGCAGAGAAAAATGACTGATTCTATTAAAGCTTCCAAAATGGTACAATAGTATGCCAGAGGCTATAGTATTTGTCCTATATCTAGTATTCTAATCATTATCCTTCTCTTCTTTCTCCCAAGATTTTACATATATTATTTTTTAGGGTTATGCCCCTTTACATCATCGGTCACATCACTTCATTAATAAAAAATAATTAATTTTGATCACTTTGGTCTTCATGCTTCATAAACATAATCTTCTTGATCTTCCAAATATTCACAATGTATTTTATAAAAAGACCTCCTTTTGTAAAAATGTTCGCCTGCAAATTCTTCAAGTGTTGCTCAAAAGTGTTTCCTCTTTTGTCAATTTATCGAGCATTCATGGCGACTTTATCAGTTATCATTATCAGTTGCACAACAGTCACAGAGGCATTTATTTGAATTTATGATGAAGTGGCCTTATTAAGCTTTGCATTGATCCTCGCGGCAAAAAGTAATCATTCGTCTAGTAGCACTTCATATTGCCCATCGATGCTCATCAAATCTATGGCCACACCCTTTTTCGATGGAATCATGTACTTCGGTGGCTTAACTTTATCTTCCCTCGAAATGTCATGTTTTAACGATGTCTCCTTAGTTTCGATGAAACTACCGTCATTGTTAAGGAGCTTTGTGGCTTCATAGATTTCTTCACTTTCATCAAAAGGCTCTACCTCACGTGTCTATGTCGATGTAATCCTCCATCGGCTTATCGAAACCCCGTTTTCGACGGGAATCCTTTCACCGCCGCGTTTTGCAACAGTCTTATCATTTTTTTGAGCATGCTGATAACGGTCCCTCGTTATCCAACTTCTGCACGGGTCATTGATGAAATATTTCATGTCCTCAAAAGAATAATATCCTCCTTCGACTTTTCATTTTTTGATGAAACTGTGATCGTTAGCCAATAACTTTTGCACCTCTTCGACACCTTCCTTTTCTCAAAAAGTCTTATCGATGAGAACTTCCTGCGGTTCCCTTGACATACCACCTGTCGATGAAAATAATGTTTTCGATGAGCCACTTTTGGAACTCATCAAGGCCCAAGTCTATTCGATGAAACACTGATAGGTTTCTTCGATACAACAGGTGTACCATTTCAGTCAAACTAGATATCTCGGCGAAGGATTAGCATGTATATCCGATGGCCTTGGTTTGAGCGGTAATCTTTAGGATTCTGATGTCAATGGAAATGCCAAGGGTGCTATTGAAATTCTTAAGGGCATGCTTGATTTCATTTTTTTCTCAAGAAAACTTATGTAGCTTCAGTTGAAACCACAAAATTCTATTTATTTAAATTCAATGCTCAACATAGTGAATCAAAAATCATTGAGGAGTGCTTGAAGATCAAACATACCAAACTCTAAATGATTAATCTGTCAAACAAAATTTTTCCAGGCAAAAATTAGGGCTTGGATCAATAGTTTTTGGAAAATAAAAGTTATAACTAGATTTATGTTGAAAGGATTATTTATTGTCATCTTCGGTACTCATGAGGAAGGGGAGAAGGTGTTGCAAGGAGGTTTGTGGGAAATGGACAACCATCCTTCATTTATGTTGAAGTGGTTTCCCAATTTTAATCCACTAACCCTAGATCCTTATGACTCTCCAGTTTGGATTCGGCTATACAATTTACCCCTACTATATTGGTCCAAGGATTGTTTGGAAAGAGATAGGTAGATCATTGGGGTCTATAATCTAAATCGATGCAAATCTAGCCAATGAAGACTCATACCTATAAGCAAGAATCAAGGTGGCAGTTGTCAGGCAAATTCCAAATAATGTCAGATTTTGTATTAATGACAAACATTAGATTTAGAAATTGGAAATTGAAGAGGAAAATTTTTATTGTCTAAGATGCATGCGAAGGGATCACGTGATAAGCAATTGTAAGATCACCCCAAAATCAACAGAGAAATGGATTCTAAAAAACATAATTCCTAAGAATAATTATAAAATAAATACAGAAAAGAATAGAGAAAATCGGAAGGAAAAGATAGAAGAGACGGTAACAGAAGGTGGTGGATTGAAGGACATTGAAGGATCAATTGGGGATTGTAGAAAGGATTTGACATCTTCTCCCAACTGGCCAAAGGATAAAACAACGACTTGAGAAAGAACCACTATTGATCCTTTGGTTGGGAAGGATACTGACAATGAGGGAGAATGGGAAATAGATGATGAAGGAATTGTAGGTGATGAACTAGCCATTTTGGATCCAAGATGTATTAGCTAATTGGCAACACAATTTTTGGGAAGAACAAAGTAAAGAAGAGGAAGGAAATCAAACAAACAAAAAAGAGAGGAAGACGTTGGGGGAAAAGGGCTAATAAGCATCAAAGCATTTTTTAGGAACTCCAAGGGAATGAAGATGTCTCCTGTAAAGCAATGTGGATCCGCACATGAAATGTCAAGGGTCCTTTGACCCTTGACAAATGATGCTTACTCAAGTGCCACTTGGACAACGTAGAAGTAGATATAGAGATACTCTAGGAAACTAAGATTGGTCGAGATGAAAGCAAAAAATTGTTAAGTACTGTCATTGATGGGATGGTGTATTTATGAATGCATGTGATAATTCAGGAGGTATGGGGATTATATGCAATCTGGTTAATATGGAGGTGGTGGAAGACAATTGGATAATATGTGATGCTCTGCAAAGTGGACAAGGTTAGTCTGAGATAAATAACACACACACAAGAAACCGTTAGTGTTAATCAATCAAAAACTAATCTAAACGGGCATATCAAAAGAGATACTAAAAACATGAATGCATATTTAACTAAAGAAGCAAATATGATGAGGCATCTCCAAATATCTCCTAACATGCTCTTAGCTTCTTCTCCTTTGTTCCTCTCCTCTCCAAGTTCCAAAATAGTGTAGCTCTTAGCAACTTTTTGCACTATGGATGCTTATGGAGGATTGAGATTTGAGTATTTTGCTTCAAATGGGAAATGAAAAACTAAAATACTAGATGCTATTAAAATGATTGATTTTAACTAAAATAACAAAGATATTAGTTTGCTATGCTAAATGCTCTCTAAAATGCCTATAGGTTAAATGCATACAAGTTTTCAGGATACAGATTATGAAGAAATGGGCTCTATTTATAGGAAAAATGGAGCAATGGATGGTTGAGATTGAGTAATCTCAACAAAGGTCAGGATTGAATGATTTCAAATCCATGTGAGGGCTTTCAACCCAATCCTAGGATGACAAGTGTCAATGTGAGATAGGTTGAGAGGAGAGGGAATAAACATTAAATGCTTGACATGACTTTGGGAGTTAAAGTCAAGGTTAATTGAATGAATAAACTCTTTATTCAAAGAATAAAGCTTTTATCCAATGGATAAATTCTTGTGCAAAGGCAAGAGGGATAAATATGGTCAAAGCAATAAATGCTTGGGGGGACAAGTTTGAAATAACCATAAATGGTTATGTAAGAGCCATTAATGGTCATGTAAGAGCCATTAGTGGTCTTTGAAGACTTTAGAGGTTAAGTTGTTGAACACACAAAGCATTAAATGTTTTTCAAAGACTTTGAAGTCTTTGAGAAGTGATTCCAAGTTGCTTAGGAATGTGACAATAATTAGGGGATGGATTAGGTTAAATAGGAAGGGGTTAGAAGAATCTAGAAAGGGATTAGATCTGCAAGTGGGTTTGGTGGGTGAGGGAAAATAGGATTTTTAATTAAAATAAAATTCATTTATTTCAATAAATAGGTGCAAGTTGCATTTGTAGGAAAATGCAAGTGGGGGGTTTTAAAAATGATTTAAATAAATGTTAATTTATTTAAAAGAGGAAAAGGGGGATTTAATTAAATAAATAGATTTTATTCATTTAATTGACTGTGAATTTGGTATAGTGAATTAATTAAAATAAATTGAATAATTTATTTAATTAATAGGAGAATGTTTGAAGATGAATTAATTAAATATTAATTTAATTAATTGATGGCTAGTGGATTTTTAATTAAATAAATAACAAATATTCATTTAATTAAACTGGACAGATTTATGTGACTACATTTGCCCCTCTTTGAGACGGTGCAGTTTATCGTGTCGTTTCAAAGAAAGAAAAATAGGTGTGAAGAATATGCCCCATAAAATGTAAATTTAATGGGTGGTATGCCCCCTCGAGAGATGGGCTGAAAAAAATTTCGAAAAATCGGGCGATCTCTCGAAAAAGAATGAAAATTGGCAGGGTGGTAGAAGAGAAGAAGTTAGTAACGCGGGTGAAAATGAGAAGAAATCGAGAGTAAAGTGGAGAAATGGGAGGCTCGGGAAGGTTACGGGGACCACGGCAGTGAGCGGGGGGAAATTACGGTGACTGCGAAGGGTTTAAATAGGGAAAAATGGGTGAAAATAGGATCATTTGTGACCGCGACCATTGTAAATTTAGAGCTCTGAAAGTGACTTGTGAGAGGAGTGAGCAGTAGTCAGGATGCTTGTACCAGTTGTTGAGCACTGGTTTGAGCGAGTCCGTTGATTCCAGCGGCTAGACGGCTACGGACCAGCGGTATGCAAATTTGAAATTTTAATTTTTATGCATTTTTGATACGTTTTTTGCTGAGTCCAAGTTGAGTCAGAGCAATAGCGCTGAAACTATGTTTTGGCGCTTTTGCTCAATTAACTAGCGCTACTGTGTCGCAATGACGCTATTGCCCTATTGTTTGAGCGCTTTTGTTTTGTTTTAGCGCTATTGCATGCATGTTTAGGCGCTTTTGATTAATAAGCGCTATTGATTTTAATGAGCGCTATTGTGAGGTTGTTTTAGCGCGTTTGAGGTTTGAGTGCTTTTGTATAGCTGATTGAGCGCTTTTGATAGGGTTTTAGCGCTATTGTTGATAAACTAGCGCTTTTGTTGGTAAATAGCACTTTTGTGTTTAGGATAGACATATGCCCCAGTTTGTTTGAATAAAATCTTCGGATGCCAATGATGGATGGATGGCGATGTGAAGTGGGAGTTGTTTTGAACCATAGCAGCCTAATGAAACTTAGGTCATTAGGATAAATGTCTATTGAAGTCTAGGTTGCCATGATTGCTTACCTGTTGAGATCCGAAGATACTTGATCAAAGTATCTGTTGATAGTCTAGGTTTAAACTTTAAGAAAGTTTGAAAACAAAACAACTGATGAGGAGTGATTGATGCCCATGTGCAGGAGGATCTAGGCGTGTTGCAGTTACGCGAGAGACACCCGACGACACAGGGGTTACGGGATCGATTGACAGAGGCGGAGATAGATTGTATTGCTGTGACCAGTTTGTATGAGGTGATGCACATGCCCATGATTCGTATGAATCACAGATTGATCACAGCATTAGCAGAGCGGTGGCATAGCGAGACGTGCACCTTCCATCTGGCATAGGGGGAGATGACAGTGACCCTAGAGGATGTGTGGCCCATCTTGCAGATTCCGATTCGGGGGGAGCTGGTCACGTATGACAGATCCTGGGGGACCCTTGTAGTTCAGAGGTTCTTTGATGAGGATGTTGTTATTGATGATGGTTCTATTGCATGGGAGGAGATAGCTGCGTTATATGAGCCTCTACCAGTAGTTCTATCAGGTATCGTGGGAGGACTTCTGTGTCCGGACAGGCGATCACATGGTTTGGCCGTGGGGTGGGGGCAGGTGATCGAGATGATGATGACCGAGGGGACCCGTTTTGCTTGGGGGCCGTGTGTGCTGGCGCACTTGTATCAGGAGCTCCATGAGGTGGTGTACCGGAGGAGGAGTTCCCTAGCAGTGGGAGTGACACTGCTTCATATTTGGGCCTGGGAGCACCTACTAGTGACTCGACCTGTGAGTCTTAGGTTCCGCGCAGTGGATCAGCCATACATGTTTATGTATAGCGGCATGATGAGTCAGCCCCACCTGGGGAATTTAAAGTGGTGGCGGCGGGCGTTGGACGATCTTGATGTAGTCATATGGCGACCATACCTAGAGTGTGAGCCATGGGATGATGATGCAAAGGCACTGCCTTATGTGTTTATGACCAGATTCCTCATTGGAAGGACATCTTATGATGTGGAGAGACAGGTGCCTGGGAGAGTTCTGAGACAGTTTGGACGACAGCAAGGACTGCCTAGTGGATCAGGGGAGTATGTGCGAGTGACACGGGAGAGGTATGCATGGGGGCCAGTGTTGCCGTATGATTAGGCACTGGCGGAGTTCCGGACGCTGCAGGCGAGACCGTGGGACATATGACCGAGGGTCGTGGATGCAAGGGTTTCAGAGGAGTATACACAGTATATTACGGCCCATCCGATTCCACGCATATCAGATCCAGCAGAGCTGGTGCCCAAGTTTGATGATGAGAGGGGACGGAGGAGGGGGAGGGGAGGAGGGCGAGGTCCGATAACAGGCCTTGGAGGGAGAGGAGATGATGGAGATGGGGGTGGAGGAGGTGGTGGGTTGGGGGTTCGGATTCAGCAAAGAGGGAGAGGTGGACTGCCCCTATGGATGTCACAGGGACCGTTGGTACAGGGAGGAGTGAGATTGGGCGGGAGAGGGATGGAGAGGGAGATACTGAGGGAGAGAGGGGAGGGAGCCACTGGAGAGGGTGGTATAGGTGAGGCTGATATGGAGATAGGAGAGTGATCAGGTGGAGATGTGCGAGAGCGATTGATAGTTCATTTGCAGTCTCGTCTTGAGGCATCAGATGCACGGGTGGAGGAGTTGGAGGCGGAGGTGGCAGCTAGGGATGTGCAGCTATTTGCACGGGAGTTAGAGCTGGCTGTAGTGTTGCAGGAGAGGGATAGTGCAGTGGAGAGATTAGAAGAGCTGCAGGAGAGAGTCCGGATTGGAGTAGGAGCACAGGGGCCTACGGGGGAGGTGATGAGGGAGATGTGGCGAGCATAGGCGGAGATAGAGTACTGGCGGGGTTTATATGAGCAGGTGGTGCCAACTAGTCAGCGAGCACTTAGCTATTCACAGATGCGGTAGGCCAGATCAGAGCGATCACAGAGGGTGCAGAGCAGTGGGGGTGTGATGGGTCCTTTGCGGAGGGAGAGATCAGGGGATGTAGGAGTGAGTGGTGGTTTGATGAGGCCTCCATGCTAGTGGGGGACCAGGTGGCGATGGTGGTACAACATCTGGTCAGAGTGGCATTTGAGAGAGCATTTTTTGCATATATGTATTGTATCATTGTTTATTTTTTGGACTGTATCTTGGATGGCTCTTGGTAGCCGAATTTGTAGACTTCATTGTACTCTGATATATGAGATGATATATATGAGGAGATCCCATATTTTGATGATATGCATTTGATATGTATGGATGTTTATGCAGGATGATGAGTTATTGCTTAGATGGATATGTGTACATGTATGCATTTGATGAGATGTTTCTTATATGCTTGTGTTTATGATGATTTATGATGTGGGATACTGACATATGAATGCAGGTTTATATATGTGTATGATTTGTTTGATTTTTGATGTAATGCTTTATGTATGTAATGCCATGATGATAATGAATGCTTATGATAAGTTATGAACAAGATTTGTGGTGTTTCCTATTTTGGTATAAGGATGAGATAATGATATGCAATGATTTTAATGTAATGAATGAATGAATGATGTTATGTATGAATATGCATCTAGATGTTTGTTAAATGAATGCAATATGGATAAACAAAATGTAAAGTACAAATGTTTATATGATGATGTCTAAATGAATGCATATGTATAATGGATATATAACACGAACCAATGTGTTTGTGTAAACAAATGGTTTTATGATTCGAAATGCTTAAATGTGTTGTAGTAAAAATGATAATGTGAAGATAATGTAACTCATGGTTTTAATAACTGCACCTTAATGCAATTAAAAAAGGATAATGAATGCAATGTAAAATGAATCCAAAAATGAGTATAATAAGACACTTAATAATGGATGAATGAATGCACCTTTTAACTAATGAATAGATAAATGAATGTATGCAATGGTAAATGATAAAGGATAATGAAATGATAATGGATAACTGACACTAAATAAATGCATAGCAAATGGTTTAATATAATCAAGGATAATTTGATCCCATGAATGAGTCTAATTATTATGATTATGCAATGATGCAAATGATTTTAATGAAGATTAATGTCAATAAACTAAATGAACTAGATGTAATTTAAAAAAATGACATGAATGTACTTAATGCAAAATGCAACTAAATGTAATGATGATAGGAGTATGAAGAATGCAAGGTTTTTGAGACTTTGCATGATGCATTGATGATGTATCGGAGTACTCGGTCGTGATTGTATCCAAGACCAGCTTAATGTTTCACTTTTTTGCATATAAATCCCACATATGAATGAGTGAATGGATGGGTGATATGCAACAGAATGCAATATATAAACAGATGAGATGAAATGATGATCCATAGTGCTCTATTTTCATCATTGAGCTTTTTAAAATGTTGGAAGAGAATACAAGCATCTTGACATAATGGTTCAAGATGACCTGAGTATTTCTTACATGGATTTGATATAGCAAGTTAATCCAAACGACTTGATACAAGGGTCAAGTCGACCAGAGTATTGCTTGCGGAACAGACAAGGATCATCTCCGTTCATGCATGACTTGGATCGTCCTCCTTGATCTTGAATTGATCATATCCTGAGACAAGTGCATACCACAATAAGAAATAAAACCTTTATCTAGTTTGGATGAGGTAGGAGGAACCAAAGAAAGAGCATTGTACCTGCAAACAAACAATATATACATAAAGAATAAAGAATAAGAATCCTTGGTAATGGTTCATGTTCATATGGTCGAGGTATACGCTGTAGTCAGCAAGCCGTAGTGATCTATGACTAATTTTGCATAAGATCACGTAGCTTAGTGAACTTCCCACGTAGACACCATTAGTACATGCCCCAGTACTTCATCGGAATAATGCGCCGAAGATATACAAACAATGTTGAAAGATCCCGATACAGATAAACGAATGATTGTACTTGTAGACACCCAAAATTGTCATGTCTAATTAAATAAATATTTTATTTATTTAATCATCTAAGCTTAATTCTTCTATTAATTAAATAAATCCTTATTTATTTAATTAATTCATTTATCCTCTTCTAGCCTTATTTCTCATTTAAATAAATACATTTATTTATTTAAATTATCCTTTTCCTAAATTAAATAAATATTCTTATTTATTTAATTATCCCACTTCTTCTAATAATTAAATAAATCTTTATTTATTTAATTAATTCATTAGCCTTTTCTACCCATCACATATGTCATTCATCTCTTAATTCATACACTACCTACCCCTTTCATTATTTTATTATTTCTTCTACCTACCCTCTAATCTTAGCCGACCTCCTTTTACACCTCTCAATCTTATCCCTCCATTTCATATAGTGTCTTCTATATAAGGAGATGCTTCCTTCATTATCAAACCCTAATGATCATTTTGACTACACTACGATCCTACTTGCAACCACATTCCGTTCTTTGTTGAGCTCTTGTGCACATAAAATCTGAGAGCAAATATATCAAGCAAGATCAATGGAGATAGGAAGAATGGAGATCAAAACCCTATTGGACATGTGATGGTATAATCTTTGTGATTTTGTTTTATTTACATTGTCTTAGGTAATCTTCATATGTTATGGTGGATCTTTGTTGATTGTTAGGCTAGGGTTTTGTGGTTGAACTCATTTAGTCTTTCAATATTGTTATTATTGTTATCCATTTTCACCATACACATTTTGGCACGCCCGGTGGGACTCTTGTCCCTTTGCATTTAACCTCCTTGTTGTAGATCTTGTATTTTTGAAGTTGCAGATCGGACATTTTCGACAGCATTTTTGGTATTTTCGCGTCTGCGCACTTTCGGATCGCATCTTTGATTTTCTGGCGCGTTTGCGGGATCTGGAATCGCGTCTGTGTTTTCGACAAATTTTATTTTGCAGGTTTCAGAAAGGAGTGTCTATGTTTCAGAAACGCGTCTGTGTTATTTCTACCCGTGTCTGTGTCGGAGAGGAGCGTCTGTGCATCACAGAACCGCGTCTGTGTTATCCAGACGCGTCTGTGTTGAGGGTAACAACGTCTGTGTATTTACTGTTTCAGAATTTTGAAGTTTTCATTGATTCAATTTTCGGATTTTGTACTTAGGGTTTCAGATCTGGTTTATTTTTGGACTAACACTTTCAGATCTAGCTAACTAAATTGGTGCAGCTTGTCTTGGAAGCAAAACGTTTTGTTGAAGGCCCCTATGTCACAAAGTCTTTTGGGTTTTTAAAATGTACCTAACTTGTGTGTTTGCAGGAAGGGGTGATTATGTCAAACAACCCAAACTACTAACAACTTTTGTTGCAGGTCCTTGACTAGGGTTTTGAATTTTTATTGTGTGCCTTGTTTTCATAGACTAGCAAACACTTCCATTGGTGCACTAAAATTGAATCATTGTCTTTTGTGTCTTGAGCAATACACTCTTTTTGTTTAATCTTTAAAGGGCCTGTCTTCCCGTGTGGTCATTAGGACTACTAGTGAGAAGAGAACGACCAAAGTGGTAGCGAGGAAAACCCACCTCATCCGAACCACTATAATCAAATGTATTCATGGTGAAAACTATGAATAACGTGTGCTGATTAGTTCATACCGACACTATGTCTCCCCATAAACCCGTTTGATCAAATTTATTTGATCATTTGTAGGGCGTAACCCCTACCGGCTGGGAGCCTTCTGTATTTACAGAGCTGAAAGTGCTGCATGTATGGCCACACGAGCGGATGCCCTTACTAGCACCATTTTGTTTTAGAGGCCCAAATCCTTCTAGTTGTTGGGGCAGGAGGTCGGACCTCTGGTAGCGGCCCACACACATACGGTTCTTAGTAGAGATACAAAGTTCGCCATGGGGAGTTTTCATGGGGACTGATGCTTGGCTGACCTGAGCAGTGAGTGCCGAGGGTGGAGCCAGTGAGGTCAAGCATCTAAGTATCTGCTCTGAATAGCATAGCCTCGGGGGTAAACCCCATGTGGGATCAACAACTATTGTCTTGGCCAGCCATGAGAATTGTGCTTGACTTATTTTTTCAAACATTCAAGACTAAACAACAAAACATTGTGTCTTTTGTGTCTTCAAGTGTATGCAAAACAATTTTACATCAAACAACACACTTTTCTTGGAGTCATTTTGGAGTCTAAACACTTGCAAACATTGAGTCCTCATCAGCATTGTGTCCTCTTGTCACGAAAAACAGTCAAACAGTCAGATTTGGTCACAACAAAACGACTTCACAGATTGGAAAAAATTGCACAAATTTTACAGAAACGCGTCTGTGTCCGTTTTAACCGCGTCTGAGTCATATAAGCACGTCTGTGAAGGGCAGAATAGCGTCTGTGTTTATAACAGCGTCTGTGTTGAATATAAATCCGTCTGTGTCAGATAACAGCGTCTGTGCAGTATACAGTCGCGTCTGTGTCTAGAATTGCAAAAATCTTTACAGTCCAGCAAACATAAACAAGAAAATCTCAGAAGCCCGTCTGGGTTAAACAGGGTAGCGTCTGTGTCCGGAAACCGCGTCTGTGAAGTATACAGTCGCGTCTGTGTTCAAAATTGCAAGAAAATTTCACAGTCCAGCAAACAAAAGAAATCAGTTTCGGAATACTTGAGCTTCCTAGGTTGTTTCTTCAGGTTTCATCTAGCATTCAACCTGTCCTTGGGTCTCACATAGTCCATCATTGCTTCACATCTCATGTTACATTCATACTTGTCTAAACTTGAGTCAAAAGGTCACTTGCTTGTCCTCATCATACTTTGTCAACACACTACATACAACAACACTTTGCTAAGTGGTCCCTCATCAAGGTTTCTTACCTTTGGGTCTCATTTGGTTTTACTTAGAGTCAAGGTCAACTTACCTCATCAAGAGAAACTATCCTCTCTTTGGAAGTCACACCTACTCTACTACATACATACTTGGTCTTACACTTTGGACATTGCAAGTACACTTCAGATTCATTTACATTTCATCCAACTCTTGGTCTTCCATACTTTTCCCATTTTCATCTAGTCTCACACATCTTGGTTAATACCTAGTTCATGGTTGAAACGCGACTTCAAAAATCTAGGAGAGAAACTAAAGAGGCTCAAGAGTCCGCAAACATGAGTTCTTATGAGTATGACAACGATTTATTTTTCAATCCTGAGCACACTACATTACCTGACATGGAGGCTTATAGAAACATTCCAAATGTTGAGAACATGGACACTCTAAACAACAATGCTACACAAAATGACAATGTGGACAAATTTTCAATACATTCAGCAAATGTGGAAGAATCCATTATGAATCCCCATTTCAATCGATTGGTTGAGGAAATAATGAGGAGAGATAGACAATACTTCTTACACATGATGGCACAAAGTGGAGCCAAGATACCTCACGATTTTGACATGTCTCAAATAATGGAACATAGACCTTTGCAACAACCTCACTCCAACATGGATCAAAAGAGACCTAATAGTGGAGGAAATAGAGGACCACACATGGTACCTGAATCACCATCAGCTTTGCTTCAAAAACCAGAGGTCCCACATACACATGGTCAAACATATGATACTCACCTTCGCAGACCATTATGGAAGTCTTATGGAGAAAAATATGCTCAATCACATATCAATGCTGAGGATCAACCACCAAAGCAATGGGATATTCCAAGGCATGCTCAAAATTTGGACACAAGGAAACCTCATGTCAAATTTGGGGGCAATACAATAGAACATGACATGCCTGTAGAGTATGGTATACATGCACAAAATAGATATGGTGTTCCTCAACATGAATCTATACCAAGTGGTCCATGTATGCAACATCATTACAGACCTCCTCCATATGAACATGTGTATGATCAATATCATCCATATATGCAACATGCACCTCCTCCAATGGGTACCTCAAGCATGGGGTATGGTCCAAGAAGTCGATCTGCACCTAAGAGCAATTTGGAGCAACAAATCAGGGACTTACAAAAGAAAATGGAGGACATAAATACACCGAAGCCAACATATACAATGAGAGACATATGTCCTTATCCATTTGACAAGAGCATTCCAATGCCTCCATTTCCTACACACTTTGTGACGCCTAAATTTGATAAATATAGAGGAAAAGGGGATCCTAAGGTACACATAAGACAATTTTTCACAGCTTGCATTGAGGTAGCAACAGAAGAGACATATTTGATGAGATTATTCCCACAAAGCTTAGGTGATCAAGCTATGGAATGGTTCTCCCAACTTCCACCTGGTATTAAGTCATGGGGTGACTTAGTAGAAGCATTTATTCAACATTTCTCCTACAACATAGAGACAGACATATCAGTCACTACTTTGTGCAACACCAAGCAAAAAGAGGGAGAATCTTTTGCATCATTTTTACAAAGATGGAGAAATCTAGCCAGCAGATGCTCTTGTGAAATTCCACAAAAACAAATGGTAGAGATGTTCACCCAGAATGTTAACAAAGACATTGGCTATGATCTAAGAAAAGCTTGTTTGTCCACCTTCAAGGACGTCATTGAAAAAGGCTTAGCGACAGAAAAGGTTCTAATTGAACAAGGAGTCATTAAGATATTCAAGGAAAACAAAGATGACTTTAAAGGAAAAGACAAGCCAAGATTTTGGAATAAAAACAAGAACACAGTCAATGATGGTGTTGTTGATGCCAATACAGTGCGACCCAAATTCGTCTTTTCGGGATCAAGTTCTACAAACAATCAAGTGAATACTCAAACAACTTCCAGATCACGAAGGAAGTACACCCCATTGGGAGAACCACTTGAATCAGTCTTCAAAAAGCTTGTGGCAAACAAAGTGATCACAGTTCCAGATTTTCCTCCATATGAACCAAAGGTCAAACCAAATTGGTGGAATGATGATGAGTATTGTGAATTTCATAAGAGCAAGGGTCATAAGATGGGAAATTGTCATCGACTGAAGAACATTGTGCAAGATCTCATTGATAGAGGTGATATTGAGATTGAGGGACATTCGTCTAATCAAGAACATGAGATGTTTAAGGAACCATTCCCAAAACATGACAAGGGAAAAGCCAAAGTCACAGATGATCAGGCCAACTATACTAGAGCACCTTACAACTATGATTCAACTATCAACATATCTCGATGGACAATCATATCTCTACTATTACCATCAAGAACAAAAACCCTGAGAATCCTCCTCAGAGACCCAAGATTGTCCTAAGAGGTGTTGGATCTTCTTCCGGACCTACCTCTGAATGTCATGTTACAACTCGTCGAGGTAAAATTACGTTGCCAGGTGCCTCCACTAAAAATACTGCTTCTTCATCAACCAAGCCTGAGTATGACCTTGTAGAACAGTTAGGGAAGACAACTGCGCTCATCTCCATCCTTGAGCTTTTACGCATATCCCCCGCTCATAAAGCTATTCTTGATAAAATCTTGAGAGATACTGTTGTTCCTACTGATCTAAACGTGGACCCGTTTCAAGCCATGGTGGGATACCTTTCCATTCCACATTCCCTTACATTCACAGAAGTTGATGATGCCTCCATAAGTCAGCCACATAATGCACCATTACATATTGAAGCCTTCATACACAAACATCGAATAAAGCGAGTCCTAATAGATGGAGGAGCTGGTCTAAACATTTGGACATTGAGCACCATTAAACAATTGGGATATTCTGATAAAGCTGTGAATTCAAAAAATCAAATCACCATCAAGGCATATGATGATGAAGAGCGTTCATCCAAGGGCACAGTCACCTTACCTCTAAGAATTGGGCCAGTTACAAAGGATGTGGTTTGTCAAGTTCTAGATCTAGACCTCACTTATAATATATTGCTAGGACGTCCTTGGATTCATGAAATGAGAGCAGTCCCATCGACATATCATCAATGCATTAAGTTTCCTCACAACGGAGTCGAGGTAACAGTTAACGGTGATCCTAATCCATTCATATATTGCAATAACTTGAGATCACATACTGAGACCATCATTCCCAATAATCGTGAAGCTGTTCCTTCTTCGGCATACATTGATCTTGAGTCATTGAAACCTTCGACATCAAAACAAGGTGAACTTAAAGGCAAATTTCAGGACAAAGGCATGGGAGAATACACTTTAAATCAGACCATGTATTTACAACAAGTCATGAGCTCTCCAAAAGAATATGGAAGGCCACATCCTAACAAGCAAATATCCATCATGGTATTCAAATGGGATCCTACTACCTTTCAAAGATGGGGCGAACTGGAAGAGGAAGGTTTATACAAAATGCTCTACAAAGACATTGAAGATGACACACAAGATCAGATCAATATACCCTGTGAGAAATATGGCAAAGGCTTCAAGATTCTACAAAAATTTGGGTATGATGGAAAAAGCCCTCTTGGGTTACGCAAAGAAGGCGTTATGGAGCCCTTACAACCTGAATTGACTGTAAAAAGGGAATGCTCGAAGGGACTTGGTTTTCTGACTTCCAAGATCCACACTAAAAGGACAGAAGAGGCATCACAAATCAAAATTGCCAAAATTCAACAAGAGGATCGCTATTCCACAGACTCCAACGAATGGGAATGGGGTTCAGACAAATCCTCCAGTGACTATGAGCTCACCAAGACATTCAGAGAGCCAGATGAACCCACAGAAGAGGAGGAATTTTATAACAAATTCATAGTTGGTCAAGAAACAACCCATGAGGAGTCTATACAGTCCTTGTCTCAAGGTTCTAGGTTGAAATCACATAGGATGAGAACAGTTGTTCCGGAATGCGCTACTAGTGATGATAATTTGGATTCGTTCGCGATCGAGACTGATGAGGAGAGTGCCATCGATGACTTCGATAATTACCTTGACATACCCGAATATAACCACATCTTCACTCTTAACCCTGCAAACTCTGAAAACATTAAAGGCCTTCCCCTTGTCCATCACCAACTCATTGACTGGGATAATGAAGGACCTCCACAGTTGGATACATTCCAAAACGATGAAGCTTTTATTGATTATCTAGGCATACGAAATGATCTTCCCCCTGGAGACCATAAAGCGGGATACACTATAGAACTTAATAGCGTGGCATATTTTGGTGAGGGTGTCAGACCTTCTAGTCGCAAAAATGTGAAAATAAGAACAAATCAAGGGTCTTATGGCGAAAACCACACTGTGGCGCTATCTGACCCCAAAAAAGTAAAAAGAAAGGATGTATCTGAGGGTGAAAACCTCTCTGAGGCGCCCGAAGATGGAAGGCTCGACATTCTCCCAGCATCATATGAGGAAAAATCATCCATGTTGGTAGAGGAGACTATCAAAACAAACATCGGTACAGAGGAGGTTCCACACAACATATTCCTAGCTCAATCACTGATAGAGTCTGAAAGGTCAAAATTCATAAGTTTCTTCAAAGAGCGACAAATCAATTTCGCCTGGTCATACACTGATATGCCTGGATTGGATCCAGATTTGGTAATGCATCATCTGACAGTCAAACCGGGGGCAAAACCAGTAAAGCAGAAATTGAGAAAAATGCATCCACAAGTGGCATTACTAGTCAAAGCAGAGCTTGAGAAATTACTCGATGTCGGATTCATACGTCCAATTGATTATCCTGAATGGATCTCTAACTTGGTACCTGTCAGTAAACCAGATCGCAACATCAAAATTTGCACAGATTTCAGAGACATCAACAAAGCTTGTCCAAAGGATGACTTCCCATTACCAAACATTGATTTGATTGTTGATCTCACAACAAGTCATGAAATGCTATCATTAATGGATGGATTCTCTGGCTATAATCAGATAAGAATTGCACCCGAGGATCAACATAAAACAATATTTACTTGTCCGTGGGGAACTTTTTGCTGGAATGTCATGCCTTTCGGGTTAAAGAATGTAGGTGCTACATATCAAAGAGCTATGACTACTATCTTTCATGATCTCATGCATGTAACTGTGGAAGATTATGTTGACGACCTCTTGGTTAAATCAATAGACAGAAATACACATTTGGACATACTTTCAGTTGCCTTTGATCGGTTGGAAAAATACAAAGTAAGATTAAACCCCAAGAAATGTGTCTTTGGAGTAACCTCCGGGAAGCTCCTAGGATTCATTGTGTCCAAAAGAGGAATCGAAGCCGATCCAGCAAAAGTCAAGGCTATCTTGGACATGCCACCACCAAGAAATATCAGTCAACTTCGATCCTTACAAGGCAGACTCCAGTCCATCCGAAGATTCATAGCACAACTGGCAGATAAGTGTAATCCTTTTCAGCACCTGCTACATAAAAACATCAAATTCAAATGGGATGATAACTGTCAATAGGCTTTCCAGACGCTTAAAGATTATCTTCTAAATCCACCAGTTCTGATGCCACCAGTTCCAGATCAACCACTGTTACTATACATATCAGCTACTCCAACAGCACTGGGGGCACTTTTAGCGCAACAAATCGCTGAAGGCAAGGAAAAAGCAGTATACTATATCAGTCGCACATTGGTGGGATACGAGCTAAACTACACACCAATTGAGCGCGCATGTCTGGCCGTGGTCTTTGCTTCACAGAAATTATGACATTACATGCTTACTCATAAGACTAAGTTAGTTGCAAGGATAGATCCATTGAAATACCTTCTCAATAAAGCAACACTTACTGGGCGACTGGCCAAATGGGTAATGATCCTTAGTGAATTTGACATTGAGTATGTGGACAGAAAAGCAATAAAAGGACAAGCCATCACGGATCAATTAGCAGATGCCCCCATGATTGATGATGTTCCTCTAAATTTAGAATTTCCAGATGAATCCATTTTAACAATATCACATACAAGGCCATGGCAACTGTATTTTGACGGCTCATACACACAGCATGGGGTAGGAGCTGGTATTCTCTTTATAACTCCTCAAGGAGATTCTATACCAAAATCATACCGCTTATCATTTCCTTGCACTAACAATATAGCTGAATATGAGGCATTAACAACTGGATTACGAATTGCAGTTCAGTGGAAGATCCAGGAACTTCGTGTTTTTGGAGATTCTCAACTTGTCATCCGTCAAGCAACTGATAATTACCAAACAAAAGATGAAAAATTAATGCTTTACAAATAAATGGTGGATGATCTGAAATAATACTTCACAAGGATAGATTTTGAGCAGATACCAAGAGAGCAGAATCGCGCCGCAGATGCCATGGCTACAATCGCTTCATTGATTGATCTACCTCAAAATGAGACCTGCTATGAGTTCTTGGTGGATAACCTGTTGGTTCCTTCATATGAGATCACTCCTACTGAAATGATATGTGTTGTTGGTCCTGAATCCCAGTTATATGGTTCCATCTTCACATACCTTCGCGACAATACTTTACCTCCTGATCTATCAAATAACCAACGCCGCACCTTCATTCGCCAATCTTCTCGATATGTCATTCTAGCTGATATCCTATACCGACAAGGTCTAGATGGCACTCTTGTTAGATGTTTAGAAAGCGACGAAGCTTAGATTGCGTTACGTGAAGTGCATGAAGGGATATGTGGTCCACATGCTAGTGGTCCTACCTTGGCCAAGAAACTCATTAGGACTGGATATTACTGGCCCAATATGAAAAAAGACTCATATCAGTTTGTCAAGAAATGTAAGCAATGTCAAATTCATGGAGACCTCATACATGCGCCAGCACAAGAACTACAACCACTTGTGTCTCCTTGGCCCTTTTATCAGTGGGGACTTGATCTCATAGGCAAGATTCACCCTCCTTCTTCTAATGGACATAAATTCATTATCACAGTCACAGAGTATTTTACGAAATGGATTGAAGCCGTGCCTCTCACACAAGTTACTGGAAAACAAATTGCTACATTCATCCTTAACTATATCATTTGCCGATACGGTATTCTGGTTTCCATTATCACTGATAACGGGCGTCCCTTCAAAAATCAGGATGTTCGTGAGCTCTGTGACCGCTTCCATATTTCCCATCGTTTCTTCACACTGTACTACCCCCAAGGTAATGGCCAAGCTGAGGCATCTAATAAAACAATCCTTAAAATCCTCAAAAAGACAGTCGACGACGCTGGCCGTAATTGGCATATCCAACTCAATCCTGCACTTTGGGCCAACCGCACAAGCGTCCGTACACCTACAAGAGCTACACCCTATTCACTAGTCTATGGTTCGGAAGCCATCTTGCCTATTGAGGTCGAGTTACCCTCTTTACGGGTCTCTTTGCAAAACATCGTCACTGATGAAGATTACAGGGTCTCTCGCTTACAGGAACTAAAACTGCTGGATGAACAGAGACAAACTGCTTTTAATCATCTCAAGGCTTACCAACAACGAATGAGTCGCAGCTACAATCACAAGGTCAAGCCTCGCACATTTGAGGTAGGTGACTTGGTTCTCAGAGAAAACCCCAAGAATCAGCAAGACAGAGAGAAGAAGGGCAAGTTCGAACCAAACTGGCTTGGTCCTTACATTATTACAACAACATATGGATCTGGTGCATATCAGCTCTCAACTACAAAAGGTGAACCTTTAGAGGATCCTATCAACAGCATGCACCTTCGCAGGTTCTACACATAGCTCTTCAGAGTATCCTAATTTGAAAATACAAAAAAATCAAAAAATTCAAAAATACAAAAAAATTATAAAATAAAAAAATCGTTACTTGGTGAAAACCTGGCAAACAGGCGCCTTGTGACATAAAAAACATTGAAAAATCGAAAAAAGTAAAGAGAAATAATTTCGTCCAACGGTGAAAACCACTTCGGTGGCGCCCTGGGCAAGTACCATGGTGAAAACTGGGTCACCAGCGCCATGCGTAGAGACATTGCTCCTCCCTCCTTCAGGATTCTCTTTCATCATTTCACTTTGCACACACTCACAACCTATTCATCCATAATAAACTTACCCAGTCCCATCATGGCTTGTTATTGATCTACCTAAGATTGGTTAGCCATTCATAATAAACCTCCCTTTTCACATCCCTTTCCATCCATAACAAATCAGACCCTATCTGTGGCTAAGGCAAAATCCTACGTCCAGTAATGGGTGTGGAACTGAGAATATCACATGTTTCGAGGAGTACAGTTTCTTCTAGCTTTCTTCAGTCTATCTGCGCACAATCCGCAATAAAGCAACATTTGCATCACAGATCCGCAATAAAGTTTCATCTTCTCTGCAATAAAGTATCAGTTTCATGGATTCTGTCAGTTTTAGATGAGACACAGCAGCAACAATGGGCTTCAACAAATCAAATCTTTCAACAGACTCAGACAACATTATGGTTCAGTGCTATCTATCCTTTTTGTGAAAGTAAACATTGTGACCACAATCAAATAAGACTTATACAAGTGACAAGAGACACTAAACTTGAGGACTACAGTGGATGTTGGTGTCGAGTCTTGGTTTTCTTTTGATTTCATCTTTTTTGGTGACATGTCTTTTAGCTTTTCCGGGATGTCTTTGACTAGAGATTCCATCTCCAGGATGTCTTTGACTAGAAAGGCGAGGATGGGGTATTGTCACCTATTTGTATTTGCTGTCTGTGGATTGTCTCTTAGTAATGCTATGACTTGTCCAAGGATATGAGGACACTGTGAGTCTAGTGTGAACTGGGGCATTCCTTGTTTGTGACTGTCTTATCCCCATGCAAACAGGTACAATGACTTTCTGGGTCGAACATATGCCTCGATTGTCATAACCTACTTGCCATAATAAAGCTCAATGATGATAACGCACAAGAAGCTCTTTCACTTTCATATCTTCTGTCTTTCATCCCCCCTTTCTTGATTGACTTCCATCGTCCTTCTCGAGTCCGCGTAGCCTGCTATCACATGACTGAGTATAATGACACACCAAAAACATTTGCATTTCATGTAGCTGCACCTGCATTACCACATATAAGCATTTCATACATGCATATAGATATCACAACTGCATCACATCCTGCACACAACATCTGTTAGCACAATTTACATTTGCATTATTATATTCATTTACATTACATACATTCACATTTGCATCATGCATACACATATAAAACAAAAAAAAAATAAAAAAATATTGCATTACACCATGTACATATTTGCATCCATATCATAAACATACATCATGAAACATCTCATCACATAGGTACACATGCATATAGCTACCGCAAAAATGAATCATCTCATATATATAATCAAAAGTGTTATGATACAATGATGTCAAAAAAATCATATGGCTACAAAATCACCCATAGGTGTCTACAATACAAAAATGGTACAATACTGATACATAGGGAGTCCTCTAAGGCTATGATGAACTCCCTCCCTCGGAGCTGCCTGGCCTCGACGGAATCTGAGCCCTCGAGGGACCCGCCCCAGGATCATCCCTCCTGTCCCCTCTATCTGGTGGTGGTGGAGGACCCATAACCCCACCACTCGATGCCTGTCTCCTCCGGCTCCCTCCCGTAGCTGTCGCTGTATGCGATGGTCTATGGAAGCTCCTCGCCCGCTGATCTGCTGGCACTGCACCATAATAAAGGTCCCTCCAGTAGGCAATCTCCTCTCCTGCCCGCAGGACATATGCATAGCCTGCCCCTGTGTCCTCCGCCGCCTGCCTCCCTGCCCTCAGCGCTGTCTCAGCCTCTGTGTAGCGCTGAATCGCCTGATCTCTCTCCCGCTCAGTATCTCTGAGCCTCGTCCTGAGCCGATCCCTCTCTCTCTCCAGCTCCTGTATCTCATCTGCCTGGCCCTGGCAGATCTCCCTGAGCTCACTCAGCTCATCCTCCTCTGAATCCCCACCCTCTGCCTCTGCCTGTGGCTCTCCCTCTGTAGGTGCCTGCTCCTGTATCGGTACCTGTACTGGTGCCTGTACGGGTACCTATCTCTGTACATGCCTCTGTCCCTGCACCTGTCCCTGTACCTGTCCCTGTCCCTGTCTCTGCCTGGGATCTTGTGCTGCTGGTACCTGTAGGGGTAATCCACCGCGACCCCTCACCACCTGAGCCTGCTGCTCCTCTCCACCCTCTCTTCGAGGTGCAACCCTCCTCTCCCCAACTACTCCCCTCCACCTCCGTCGGCCTCTACCCCCATCACCTTCGCCATCATCATCATCGTCCCCACCTCCATCTCCATCCAACAGCTCCGCTGGATCTGTCAGTTGTGGGAATGGATGCTTCGCCCAATATGCTGAATACTCAGCATCCATCCCGACATCGTCGACCTCTGGCCACATGTCCCAGGGTAAGGGTACCATCTCTGCCAGCTGTGTGATCGCCTGATCATATGACAGTAGAGGCCCAAACTGCACCCGATCTCTGACTGTGCGGGCATACATACCCGAGCCCCGTGGCATCATCTGGATCCTGCCATACTGCCTGCATACCCTGTCCACAAGCTACCTCTCTAATACATAGGGCGTCCGCCCAATCAGGTACCTACTCTGGAAGGTGTAGGGCAGCTCCACTGCGTCATCCTCCCACTCCTCGCAGCCTAGATATGGTCTCCATATGACCACATCGATATCATCCAGCACCCGCCGCCAATGCTCCAACCTGCCAATCCGCGGCTGCGAGGTGATCATGTCGTACAAATGCACAAAACTGCATCCATGTCCCCTACCTCGGAAGTGTATCGGCCTCGTCACTGGCAGATGCTCATAGGCCCATACCTGCAATAGTGTCACCCCGCAGTCCAATCCCACTGACCCGTGATAGACAAACTGGTGAAGCTCATAGTACAGGTGGGCCAATACACATGGTCCCCAGGCATATCTGGTGTGATGTGTCACCAGTGTCTCCAGTGCTCCCCCCCAGCCCACAACCAATCCCCGTGTCGCCCTGTCTAGACACAAGAATCCACTGATCACTCCTCTGATCACGGCCGGCAATGCTAACCCTGTGGCGGTCATGGTGTCCCATGCCACGTGTCTTGCCCTCATCTCCAGTCCGGGATCCTGGAACACCCATCTCAATGCCTCCCTGTCTCTATCACAATCATATGGAATCAAATCTCCATCAATCGGTATATGCAGAATCCTGTAGACATCCTTAAGGGTGACTGTCATCTCACCCATCGACAAATGGAAGGTGCACGTCTTCGAGTGCCATCTCTTAGCAAGCGCAGTCAGCAAACCCATGTTTGCCCGAAACTCAGGCACATACAATATATGTCTCAAACCCATCTCCTCGATGGCAACTCTGTCCTGAAACGACAACTCAGGTCGCAGTCTCTGTGTCGACGGGAATCTCTCCCATGACTCCAACATAGGCAAATACTCCTGCAATCAAGCCAATCAATTATGTCAGTCATGGTGGCATTCATTGTTTATCACAAAATGCTACTTTTTATCTAAATGCATATGGTTATCTATCCTAGTGACACTCACTGTTCATCACAAAGTGTTGCTTCTATCCTAGTAGTACTCCCTGTTCATCACAAAGTACTACGTGTGTGACACTCACTGTTCATCACAAAGTGTTACTCACATTTGCACTCCCTGTTCATCACAAAGTGCTGCTCATACTTTGGGTACTCCCTGTTCATCACAAAGTACTCTATCTTGGTGCTCATTGTTCATCACAAAGTGCCTTGATCTATCCTAGTCTTCCTAGAGGACCTGCTTGAGTGTATCCTTTCAGCAACTTATCCAATCGACAGCGTATGTTCATCACAGAACTGCCGATTTGACCTCGGAGACCAAAACTTGCATTTTTTCAACGCAAACGCGCTTGACTGACACAAACGCGCCTACAGACTGCACAAGCGCGCCTTAAAAACATAGACGTGCCTATATGACATAGACGTGCCTAGGCTGTGCATAAATGCGACTATACTACGCAGACGCCCCTGCACATCGCAGATGCGCCCGCATTCGACTCAAACGCGGTTCCAGACGTAAACGCGCCTGGCACCGACACAGACGCGCCTGGCGGACACAAACGCGTCTGGCACCGACGCAGACGCGGTTACACGATTTTAGACTTTTTTGTACCCTATTCCTAAGCGCATTTATTGCTCTAACTAGCATGCATTAATGACAAAATTCAATGCGTCAAAGTACGAGGAGGTTTGGTGGTACTTACCAGCTCTCCTGCCTCTGCTGGCCTCTGAAATCGTCGAACGCGGTCGAATCTGTGCACGAAGGCCATCGCTGCTACTCTTTTCTTGCTCTGTACTTTGATCTCGTGAAGGTGTAGATGACAATGAGGATGTATTTTCCCCCGTGGTCTATCTTATAGCCTACCCTAGCCCCCGCATTCGTTTCCCGAGTTAGTCTTCATTATCCCGTGACTTTGTCACTTTATTCGGTCAGTCCATTCTAGCCTTTCTTTCTTATCGAGAGATTGTCTGCAATCTTTTCAGACATTTTCATCCAATCTCTCGAGGGGGCATATCATTCCCATCCTGGGGCAACTCTATATCAGTTCATCTTATCTTCTTTGAAACAACGCGACAAGCCGCATTGTCTCAAAGAGGGGCAAAATGTAGACACCCAAAATTGTCATGTCTAATTAAATAAATATTTTATTTATTTAATCATCTAAGCTTAATTCTTCTATTAATTAAATAAATCCTTATTTATTTAATTAATTCATTTATCCTCTTCTAGCCTTATTTCTCATTTAAATAAATGCATTTATTTATTTAAATTATCCTTTTCCTAAATTAAGTAAATATTCTTATTTATTTAATTATCCCACTTCTTCTATTAATTAAATAAATATTTATTTATTTAATTAATTCATTAGCCTTTTCTACCCATCACATATGTCATTCATCTCTTAATTCATACACTACCTACCCCTTTCATTATTTTATTATTTCTTCTACCTACCCTCTAATCTTAGCCGACCTCCTTTTACACCTCTCAATCTTATCCCTCCATTTCATATAGTGTCTTCTATATAAGGAGATGCTTCCTTCATTATCAAACCCTAATGATCATTTTGACTACACTACGATCCTACTTGCAACCACATTCCGTTCTTTGTTGAGCTCTTGTGCACATAAAATCTGAGAGCAAATATATCAAGCAAGATCAATGGAGATAGGAAGAATGGAGATCAAAACCCTATTGGACATGTGATAGTATAATCTTTGTGATTTTGTTTTATTTACATTGTCTTAAGTAATCTTCATATGTTATGGTGGATCTTTGTTGATTGTTAGGCTAGGGTTTTGTGGTTGAACTCATTTAGTCTTTCAATATTGTTATTATTGTTATCCATTTTCACCATACACAGTACTCACAAATCAACCAAGTATTTGATAGCTTAACATAATTTTCTTGTCAAAGAAAACGTCACTTTTATCTTTGTTTTGGTAAGGAAGGATGCATCCTTGTTAAAGACAATTTCTGATTTGTTGATGTTGATTGTGTGGTTTGATTGGTAAATGGTCATCGTGTGAGTATTATGTCAATGTTTGTTTTGTATATGTTTGGATGAGTATGTACAATGTGTCGCCATGTTTTTGATTGATTTTTGATGTTTTTTGATGTTTTTGGATTTTGTTGATTGTTTTGAATGTTTTTTTGATTTTGTGAGATAGTTTTCCAATGTTTTTGGTATTTTATGAGATAGTGTTGAATGTTTTACCCAATGAATCACCAATAATGTAGAATCCACTTCCATCAACTAGTTTTAAGGGCATTGCCCCCAAGTTCAGACATGGCTATAAAAAGCGGGATGCAGGATGCATGCAGTATCTTCTTGGATGTTGTAGATCTATAACAAGCCATGGTTGATGGATGGATGTATGCATTAAGCAGATGTGATCACAACAAGTTTGAAAGATAATGGAGCCATAGCTTTTTACGAGTGGCGCCTGTTTGCCAGGTTTTCACCATCGTACTTACCCAAGGTGCCACCGGAGTGGTTGTTCACCGTTTGGATGCATGATTTTTCTTGACTTTTTTGATGTTTTTGTATTTTCTTCATGTCATTTCTTTGGATGTTTTTGGTATTTATGGCAGTATATATGGGAGCTTGATGCTCCGTGCAGCTTATGTGTAAAACCATTTGAGGTTCATGCTGTTGATCGGATCTGCTAGTGGCTCTCCTTCTGATGTAGCCAACTAATATGCCCCAGACCCAAATACAACAGTGACAACATATGGTCCCAGCCAATTTGATTCAAACTTGCCTTGATGTTCTCTATTTGGTTGGTTGCGGGGATTCTCTCAGAGAACAAGATCACGTACCTCAAATGTACGAGATCTAACTCGATGATTATAATTTCTGCTCATGCGCTGCTGATAGGCTTTGAGATGGTTGTATGCAGCTTGTTGCTTCTCATCTAGTAACTCTAAGTCCTGAAGACGAGATACTCTGTAGGCTTCATCATCAATGAGATTATGTAAGGAAACCCGTAGTGATGGTATATCGACCTCAATAGGCAAGATGGCTTCTGCACCATAGACCAATGAATAAGGAGTTGCACCTGTAGGGGTTCGAATGCTAGCTTGATATGCCCATAGTGCTGGATTCAATTGAACATGCCAATCATGACCGGCATCATTGACTGTCTTCTTGAGTATTCTTAATATGTTTTTATTCGATGCTTCGGCCTGACCATTTCCTTGTGGGTAATAAGGGGTGGAAAAGCGGTGTTGGATGTGAAATTTCTCACAGAGTTCACGAACAACCTGATTTTTGAAAGGAAGACCATTATCTGTGATGATGGACAAGGGTACACCATACCGTTAAATGATGTAATTGAGGATGAATGAGGCAATCTGCTTGCTGGTGACTTGGGTGAGTGGAACAACTTTGATCCACTTTGTGAAGTATTCGGTAGCGGTAATGATAAATTTATGGCCGTTGGATGAAGATGGATGAATTTTACCCACAAGGTCAAGTCCCCATTGACAAAAAGGCCATGGTGTTGTGATTGGTTGTAGTTCCTATGCTGGTGCATGTATCAAGTCTCCATGAACTTGGCATTTCTTGCACTTTCTAACAAAGTAGTAGGAGTCCTTTTCCATAGATGGCCAATAGTACCCAGCTCGCATGATCTTCTTGGCTAGTGACGGGCCACTTGAGTGAGTCCCACAAATTCCTTCATGTACCTCTTCCAAGGCCTTTGTTATCTCATTCTGCTCTAAACATCGAAGGAGAGTACCATCAAGACTACGTCGGTATAGGGTTTCGGCAATAATGGTATATCGAGCAGTTTGGCGAATGAAGGTTTTACATTGGTTATTCGATTGGTTGGGAGGAAGGGTGTGATCGTGGAGATAGGTGTAGAACTCACCGTACCATGGGGATTCAGAACCAACAAGGTGACATATCATTTCGGATTTGGGGATATCATAAGCGGGAATCCAAAGTTGTTCTACCAAGAACTCGTAGCGTGTTGAATTCTATGGAAGATCTAGGAGAGATGCGATGGTAGCCATAGCGTCAGCAACTCGATTCTGATCTCTTGGTATCTGCTCAAAAGTGATAGTAGTAAATGATGTCTTTAGAGTGTCCACCATTTGCTTATATGGCATGAGTTTATCATCCTTGGTCTGATATTCATCTGTTGCTTGTCGAATGACTAGTTGTGAGTCGCCATATACTTGTAGTTCTTGTAATTTCCATTTTACGACTAGCTTGAGTCCTGTGATCAAGGCCTCATACTCTGCTATGTTGTTGGTGCATGGAAATGTGAGCCTGTAAGACTTCAGGATGCTATCACCTTGAGGTGTGATAAACAGAATGCCTGCCCCCGAGCCATGCCTAGTGTATGAACCATCAAAGTATAGTTTCCATGGTTGTGCTATTGTGATCATGAATATCTCTTCATCTGGAAAATTGGAAATGAGAGGATGATCGCCTATGAGTGGTGCATCGGCCAACTGATTTGCAATAACTTGACCTTTGATAGCTTTACGGTCTACATACTCGATATCAAATTCACTCAGAATCATCACCCATTTGGCCAAGCGGCCTGTCAATGTTGCTTTGCTAAGTAAATACTTGAGTGGATCGATTTTTGCGATGAGCTGTACCTTGTGTGTTAACAGATAGTGCCTCAGTTTAGTAGCTGCTAAGATTACTGCTAGGCAAGCTCGCTCAATAGGTGTGTAATTGAGTTCATAGCCAACCAGTGTGCGAGAGATGTAGTAAACAACACACTCTTTTCCTTCTGCATTATGTTGTGCCAGTAGTACACCCAATGTTGTACTTGTTGCTGAGATATAGAGTAACAATGGTCTACTTGGATCTGGTGGGATCAATAATGGTGGATTCATGAGATAGTCTTTAAGTGTCTGAAATGCTTGTTGGCATCGGGCATCCCACTGAAAGCGGATGTTCTTGTGTAGCAGGTGGGTGAATGGGTGACACTTATCAGCTAATTGTGCAATGAATCTTCAGATGGATTGAAGTCATCCTTGTAATGTCCTTAGCTGACTGATATTCTTTGGAGGTGGCATGTCCATGACTGCTTTTACCTTTGTTGGGTCGATCTCAATACCTTTGCTTGAGACAATGTATCCTAGAAGCTTCCCGGAGGTTACTCCAAAGACACATTTCTTTGGGTTGAGTCGAACATGGTATTGTTCCGGTCTATCAAATATTTTATCTAATATGTTGAGATGACCTTCTCTAGTGAGTGATTTTGCTAGTAAGTCATCAACATAATCTTCCATCATAGTATGCATCATGTCATGGAAGATGGTGGTCATTGCTCGTTGATAGGTTGCTCCTGCATTCTTGAGACCGAAAGGCATTACATTCCAGCAATATGTGCCCCATGGACATGTGAAGGCTGTCTTATGTTGGTCTTCTGGTGCGATCTTTATCTGATTGTATCCTGAAAAGCCATCCATGAGTGAAAGCATGGCATGTCCTGTTGTCAGATCCACTATGATATCGATATTTGGTAGGGGAAGTCATCCTTAGGACAGGCCTTATTCAGATCCCTGAAGTCAGTACAAATGCAAATACCCCCTTTTGGTTTGCCGACAGGAACAATGTTGGATATCCAATCCGCATAATCAATGGGTCTAATGAAACCAACATCCAAGAGTTTCTTAAGTTCTGCTTTGACTAGCACTGCAATCTGGGGATGCATCTTGCGAAGCTTCTGATTGACAGGTTTGGCTCCTTCTGCTACTGTGAGGTGATGCATGACTAAATCAGGATTAAGACCAGGCATGTCTGCATATGACCATGCAAAGTTAATTTGACGTTTTTGAAAGAACTCTATAAATTTAGGTTGTTCCTCTGGAGTGAGAAGAGATGCTAGATGTATGAGGTGAGGATTTTCAGGAGTCCCCACATTGTATTCTTTGGTTTCCTCGATGAGAATCGTTGATTGTTCCTGTTGTGTACTAGCAGGGAGAATGTCAAACCCTTCATCCTTAGGTGCCTCAGAGAGATTTTCACCATTGGATACGCTCTTTCTTTTTACTTTTGTTGGATCAAACAGTGCCACAGTGTGGTTTTCACTGGAAGATCCATGTTTTATCATTATATTTTTGCAGCTGAAAGGTTTGGCATCCGCCCTGAAGTATGCTGCGCTATTAAGTTCTATGGCGAATCCAGCTTTGTGATCCCTGCTTGGTAGGTTATCCCGTAATTCCAAAAAGTCAATGATGGCCTCATCGTTTTGGAAGAGGTCAGGACATGGGGGATTTGGTTGGTTCCATTCGATGAGTGCAGGGTGAATAATGGGCATTACTTCATCGATTAGGTTAAGTGCGTTAGATGTATCAGTGAGGGTTAAGACGTTATGGTGAAGGTCGTTGATGGTACTCTCTCTATCAGAATCAGGCGTAGGATGAGACGTAGGGTCTGTGGAAGATGTTTCCAGTTCAGGAACCCATGTGGTCTTTATCTGTGCTTCTCCATAAAAAGGGATGTCTTTGCATGGCGGAGGTAGTGATGCATCTTCCTCATTTGAAGTGTTAAGCTGTACAGAATCAAATTCCCACTCATGTGAGTCGGTCTCTAAATCACTTTCCAGCATCTGATTACTATACCATACTGGGATGTCCTTTGAGTTAAATACTGCAGGGGTGATCGGTTGATGTACCTTTGTAGATGAAATGATCGGTGCTGCAGGAAGGTCGATGGGGATTAAAGAATCTGGTACAGGGAGTATCGGTAATATTGACTCAGTGGCTTCTGCTGGAACTATTGGTGCCATAGATGCTGCTGCGGGCTCTGATACAGTTACTGCTACTAATGGTGCTGCTGATGGGATTACTGGTTCATTTGGTGGGATGAGTGGCATTGGTGATGGTTGTGTTGGGATTCTGAGCCTTGGTGGGGCAGTTGTGATGGTGCTTGATGTTGCTTTGATAATGAAAGGTGTCCTTTTTGTAGTAGGTTGACATAATGGTTTGCTAGGTTTTCCTTTGAATTTGAGTTTAGGAAAGATCTCTTTTTCAAAGCCTAGGCCTGTATTACCTTTGGGCTTTAATTCCAGTAGCAGAGGTTCATGTCGTCCTTGTTTGCAATATCTCAAAGCACTATGACCATCATACCCCATTCTTTGCATAATGAGGAGACCTTTGCCATACTGATCTGTAGGAAGTTTAACTTGCGGTATATCAGTGGTGATGGGATCTTTATAGATCCAGTCCGCTAAGTCCTCATCTTGGGTTTCTTCTTCCTGACTCTTTCCAAGGATGAAAGGCGTCAAAGCACATGCTAGCGTGATTAGTGGTTGCTGGAGTAACTGTTGTGGTTTACCATGTGTTCTAGGAGAAGTGGGCATTTGTCCCACACAAAAGAGTTGACTCAAGTTGTATTCCCAGGACCTTCTTCGGCTATTTTCATTTTAAGCTTTTCTTGCTTTGGTATAGTGGTGTTCAAACTGGCAAGAGAGGCGGGACTTATATATGATGTGGAGGAAATGGCTTCTCTATTATTAGGAACGGTAATCTCTGGTTGATGGCTGATATTATGGCAATACGCAAAGGGATTTGCATCACCCAAGATTGTGATCTCTACACCATTATGTGAGAACTTGATACATTGATGGTAGGTAGATGGAATGGCTTGCATGGCATGTATCCAAGGTCTTCCTAACAATAGATTGTATGGCAGAGGAAGGTCTATAACCTGACAGATGATGTGCTTTATCACGAGGCCTACTCGGATTGGTAGTACCACAGCTCCTTTGGATGAACGCTCCGCATCGTCATAGGCTTTGATTGTGATCTTCTTGTGAGGATCCACTGATTCTATGGCATATCCCAATGCTATGACCAACTGTAGTGTACAAATATTTAAGCCTGCTCCATTGTCGATCAAGACTCGCTTGATCCTGTGCTGGTTGATAAAGCCTTCAATGTGTAGCGAAGCGTTATGAGGTTGCTGGAAGGAAGAGTTGTCACTTTTGGAAAAAGTGAGACATGGTGATGACTTTAGACTTCCAACCATGGCTTGAAATTGGTCTATATTCAGGTTTGCAGGGACTGACGCCTCTTGGAGAGCTTGATCCAAGATTGTTTTATGAGATGGCGATAGGCACAAGAGCTCTAAAATGGACATAAGCACGAGCATTTTATCTAATTGTTCCACAAGATTGTACTGCTTTGGGATGGAGGTGATGCCTTGTGGAGCTGCCTTTATGGTAACTTTGTCGCGACGTGTAACAACATTGCAATTGGAGTTGGGATTTTTGAAGGTTATAGTTGCAACTTGTTCACTGGCATCATACAGGTGATTTACAGTATAATTATATGTAGCCTGTGTATAATCTGTGGTATCAGTGCCTCACCTGGAAGTGGAAGGACCCCTTTGATCTTGTGATGGAAGTGGATTTTTGAACATCAGATGATCATTATTGGTTGTTTTTGGGTCATGTCCTTCTATTTCAATTTCTCCTCGATCAATAAGATCCTGAATGAGATCTTTCAATCGGTGACAATTACTTGTCTTGTGTCCTCTCCCTTGATGGAATTCATAGTGTTCAGTATCTCTCCACCATGCCGGTTTGACCTGAGGCTCATAGTTTGATAGTTTAGGTAGAGTGACCAAATTTTGAGAAATGAGTTGTTGCAATACTGTTTCAATGGGTTCCCCTAAGGGAGTGTATGTTCATTTTTGTTTTTGTTGACGAGGTCTAGGTTCATCATGAGATGTGATGCGACCTTGATTCGAAGGAACATTTGTGTTGTTCTGAGGTGGAGGATTTTGTCCTGCAAACCAAACCACAGGTTGTGCACTTTGTATAGTCCTGGCATCCACAACCCCATCGTTGACGATATTCTTGTTTTTGTTCCAGAAGCTTGGTTTATCGCTATTGAAGCGTGGGTGAGGACTATCCTTTGGTTCATTATAGATTTTGATGAGTCCTTTCTTGATGAGTGCCCGTTCACATTTCAAACCCTTGGTGATCATATCATTAAAAGAGTCTGTGTCTTTGGCATCCAGGTGAAATTCCATTTCTTCATTTAAGTTGGAAATGAATATTTCCACTAGTTCTCGTTCAGGTAACTGAAGAGAACGTCTGCTAGACATTTGATGCCATCGTTGCAGGAATACTGAGAATAGTTCACCTGGTTTTTGTTTAGTGTTGCACAGATCAGCCATGGTGATGTCGCGTTCAATGTTATGAGAGTAATGAGCTAGGAACTTCTGGATGAGTTCCTCAAATGTTCTAATGCCACCTGGTAGTCGAGAAAACCATGATGTGGTTGTTCCTCCCAAGCTTTGGGGAAAAAGGCGCATTAGGTATGTGTCTTCATATGCCACTTCGAGGAAAGCGAAATGAAATTCTCTAACATGGTCACGAGGATCTCCCTTCCTCTATATTTTTCGAATTTGGGTGTTTCAAATCCTCATGGAAAGGGTGGCATGTAAAGATTCCTATCGAAAGGATAGGGACAGATGTCATTGAGTGAGAATTGGTTAGTTTTGACACCACTATGAAGTTGTTGGGCGAGATTCTCGACTTGTTGCCGCAACATCTCCATTTCAGTTGGAGGAGGAGGTGGTGGGTTACTTCGAGGAATGTTGTATCTGATGGGATCTCTACCTCTTTCCTCTTCATGGCGACTTTGTCGTTCTTATGCTTTTCTTAATTGGGCAAGATTAAAGTCAGAGGGGAGTTTTGCTCCTTCTTGGGCAAGCTTTAAAAAGTGAGCATCTGCATTGCTCCTGAGTATTTCGTCAAAAAGTCTGTTAAAGAGAGGGTTATGCTAGGCCCTTTCTATTGTTGCGGGAGTAGGAGTACTTGGGTTTTCGTCATTCGCATTTCCTCCAAGTGCTTCTTGGAATTCATTGAGATTTTCCTCTTCTTCTTCCATTTCTATTTCTCGTTGCCTTGACTGTGATCGGGTTTGAGCCATTTTGCTTACAATCTTTTGTTGAAGTTGTGTGAAAATGATGATGAGTTTTTGATGAAATGAGACATTGATGGTTGGTGAATTGTGTTGTATGTGGATCTCTAGCACTTTTAAGGTAGATGTAACCGAAATTCCTTCTTTGAATTGCTTGCTTGTTTGATAAGTTTTGATGTGATAAGGTGTAGAGAAATCTGAGATGTGTTACAGATTGAACTACCTAGTAATGAGAGGATTCACTCATGAACTAGTTTTAACCTGCGTAGATGTGTCTCTTAGGATGAGCTTATCCTAGATGTAGAAACAATCTAAAAAGTGATGCGATGTGTTTGATTCAAACAATATCTAAAAGAGAACTTGGGACAAGAACCTCTTAATGTTTTGAGAGTTGAGACGGATTGATGATGAAGCGATGATGTATGAGCAAGATAATGGATGAAATATTTTCAACTTCAATAAAAACTTTGTGTTATAAATGGGACAAACTCCACCTCTTCTCTTTCGGGTGTTGGTGGTATTTCTCGAGCTGTGTTGTATGTGATACAGACGTTTGGGAAAAAGTTGGGATTAATCTTACCTCCTTGGTTTTTGTGATAACTCAGAGCTCTATATTGCATAAAAGCTCTGCGGTTCAATGATTCTGAATCGAATTCATTTGTTTTGCCTTGATTGAAGGTAGAGACGCATGTGATGCAAAAAAACTCTATGGGAGACAAAGATTTGTCTATTTATATAGAAGAATTTCCTCCTTTTGATCAAAGCCTTTGAGCTTAATGGTCTTCTTTTCAAGTTGATATTCTGATGACGCTTCTTCTTTCGCAAGATGTGAAGAATGGTCATAAAGTTTTGATACTTTTGTTGTTTGCACTTTGTTTTTGATGTGTTTGGTTGTTTTTGAGAAATGCTTGGTTGGATGAATACTTTGTTTTTGGAAGTGATTTTTGATTCTTCTTTGACAAGAAAACAAAGCAAGCACACAAACACAAGAATGTTGCCTTAAAAGGCACAAATGAGTATGGGTCTAGATCAACCCAATCCTTGGACTTGTATATGACCCTTCCTTTAGATGTATTTTTAAGGTGTATTTCCAAAGCTTGAAGTCGGCTCAATTTGTACTTGGTCTTGACTAACACGAAGACATTTCAAACACTTTTTATCCCTAAGGTCAAATGGCCAGTTGTGATAAATTTAGCCCACATCTTGATATTTCTTCGACTTTGGTACTACATACCTTATGAATCTCGCCGTGGCAGGTAAGGATGTGATATACTCAGTCTTGCACGAGCATAACAAATAGATGATCCCTATGATGGGGGAGTCACCACTTTTATCAAGTCACAAGTGACTTTTCAAAAAGCTATGTTTCTACTCAAGGAAATATGTATGGTGAGTATCTTGGGAGCAAAACCATCTATGCTCTTGCACTAAATTATATCGCAAATATCCTCAATCAATAGAACGAGTGGGCTACTACTTAAAGGTGTTTAGTCATGTTCGATGTTTTTGGACATAAGTTCATTCTGTAGTGACTCACTTAAGAGCCTTGTAACTGGTGGTGGGGCCCATTTGTCCTTTCAGCCAGTTACACTGTAGGAACAACTATACCCAAGGCTACAGCTTTCGCTCTCACCTGATTTTTATAGCGGCTCGAAGGATTTACCGTGCAAGGTCGTTCCCAAGAGTGATGTGTCTCTTGGCAGGCCTCTCTTAAAAAGATAATTTTTTTGAGTGTTACTAACACTTTTCTCTTGCGCCTAGGACCACGAAAGCCAAGGGGGAGGATAGTGTGTGTTAGAAGTAGGACCACTCGACCAACCTTTTTGCACAAGTGTGCCAAGCACGAAAAACACTTATTCTTTTTAATCTGTCATTGCAATGTGATCTAACTATTTGGAGATGTTGCTCCAATAGTCATGGTGTTCTTTTTAACTTCAAAGACAATATGTTTGAGTAAACTAGAATTTGAAATCCTGGTCAACTTAATGAAAAACACGTTTGCATGAAGTAAAATCGCTTGCAAAAATCAAAACAAGTGGATTGTATATTTTATGTGCACCAAAAATTGAAGTGTGGATTGTAAATTCTTTAGTTTGATGCAAGAAAATGGAATTGTTGATTTTAAGCACCAAATAAAGTGTGTTTCCTAACTTGCAAGAAAACAAATGTTGTTTTGTTCAGTTTTAATGCACCAAAGAAACAAGTGATCCTAACTGGAAAACAAGGGAAAGTTTGTTTGTTCAATTTTTAAAACACCAAAATAAATTTTGTGATTTTAAAGAGTGAGTTTTTAAACCTGCACAAACAACAACCTGTTAGTAAAATCCATGTCTAAGGGGGGCTTCCACAAGCCTAAAATTTTTCACTTTTTCGGTTACAAGGTCTTTTTTACAATGTTCTGTTGCAATAGCGCTAGTCTGTGTTTGAACAGAAGCGCTATTTAACACAAACGTGCTAAAAGAAAAAGAAAGACAGAGAGGGCAAAAGCGTTGAAACAAGGTCAATAGCGCCAAAACAGTTTCAAAAGCGCCAAAACAGTTTCAAAAGAACTAATAATGATGCAATAGCGCTATTTTAAAAACAATAGCGCTAGAACAACAAGTATCAATAGCGCTAGAACGCGATCAATAGCGCTAAAACACAACCTGTGTGACAATTTCAACATGCAAACGTGTTATTGGTTAAAAAAATGATTTCTTGGGTGTTCGGATTCACGTCAGGTTCACCAAATGATGCTCTACAAAGTGGACAAGGTTAGTCTGAGATAAATAACACACACACAAGAAACCGTTAGTGTTAATCAATCAAAAACTAATCTAAACAGGCATATCAAAAGAGATACTAAAAACATGAAGACATATTTAACTAAAGAAACAAATATGATGAGGCATCTCCAAATACCTCCTAACATGCTCTTAGCTTCTTCTCCTTTGTTCCTCTCCTCTCCAAGTTCCAAAATAGTGTAGCTCTTAGCAGCTTTTTGCACTATGGATGCCTATGGAGGATTGAGATTTGAGTATTTTGCTTCAAATGGAAAATGAAAAACTAAAATACTAGATGCTATTAAAATGATTGATTTTAACTAAAATAACAAAGATATTAGTTTGCTATGCTAAATGCTCTCTAAAATGCCTATAGGTTAAATGCATACAAGTTTTCAGGATCCGGATTATGAAGAAATGGGCTCTATTTATAGGAAAAATGGAGCAATGGATGGTTGAGATTGAGTAATCTCAACAAGGGTCAGGATTGAATGATTTCAAATCCATGTGAGGGCTTTCAACCCAATCCCAGGATGACAAGTGTCAATGTGAGATAGGTTGAGAGGAGAGGGAATAAGCATTAAATGCTTGACATGACTTTGGGAGTTAAAGTCAAGGTTAATTGAATGAATAAACTCTTTATTCAAAGAATAAAGCTTTTATCCAATGGATAAATTCTTGTGCAAAGGCAAGAGGGATAAATATGGTCAAAGCAATAAATGTTTGGGGGGACAAGTTTGAAATAACCATAAATGGTTATGTAAGAGCCATTAATGGTCATGTAAGAGCCATTAGTGGTCTTTGACGACTTTAGAGGCTAAGTTGTTGAACACACAAAGCATTAAATGTTTTTCAAAGACTTTGAAGTCTTTGAGAAGTGACTCCAAGTTGCTTAGGAATGTGACAATAATTAGGGGATGGATTAGGTTAAATAGGAAGGGGTTAGAAGAATCTAGAAGGGGATTAGATTTGCAAGTGGGTTTGGTGGGTGAGGGAAAATAGGATTTTTAATTAAAATAAAATTCATTTATTTCAATAAATAGGTGCAAGTTGCATTTGTAGGAAAATGCAAGTGGGGGGGTTTTTAAATGATTTAAATAAATGTTAATTTATTTAAAAGATTTAAATAAATGTTAATTTATTTAAAAGAGGAAAAGGGGGATTTAATTAAATAAATAGATTTTATTCATTTAATTGATTGTGAATTTGGTATAGTGAATTAATTAAAATAAATTGAATAATTTATTTAATTAATAGGAGAATGTTTGAAGATGAATTAATTAAATATTAATTTAATTAATTGATGGCTAGTGGATTTTTAATTAAATAAATAGCAAATATTCATTTAATTAAACTAGATAGATTTATGTGACTACAATGTGTAATGTCAAGAGTCATGCTTCAAATGAGGAATTCCCTCTAATTAATGTTTACAGGCCTAATGAAACAGAGGAGAAAGCATTGTAGGATTCTATCCTACATGGCATCAGGGATCATAATAAAGATAAATTCAACCTTGGAAAGGATTTCAACACCATTTAGGATTTATCTACGAAAAGTGGAGGGCTAAAAAAGGTCATCCGAATTATGTTGGACTTTAGATATTTTATTAAGAATGTGGAAGTTATAGACTACATCCAAAGAACGATGTTTACACATAGACAAATAGAATAGCGGGATTTACCAATATTGTAGAAAGCTTCTAAGACATGTTTTTTATTGGAGGTGTAGACACCTATAAATGTCTCGTTGATCATGTACTAATTATTCATCTAATTGATTAAATAATTATTTAATTATTTTATTAAGTTAATTAATCTTATTCTTCTAGATCCATATTTCTTCATCATCTTACTAATTATTTCTATTTTAATTCTATCATCATTTAATCATTCAAACCATTTTCTAATGTTAATTAAATATTTATTATTTAATTAATTATGATTATTAATCCCTCAATTTAAATAATTTTTATTATTTAAATAAATTCATTTTCAATTTCAATCTCTAATCATTTAATCATTAACCCTTTTCTAAATATTAATTAACTAGCAATTGCACCTTGGTGTGCAATGTATACGCCGAATAGCAAAATTTTGGAAAAAATCTAAAAGGGTAATTAGGAGAATAGTTGCTTAATGAAATAGGTAGATTGAAATCAAGTAATTGGAGTGAAGGAAAAAAATACTAAAATGTTAGATTTTGTATTATATACAGAGCTCAAAATCTCATTATTTACTAATTTGTTCTAGAAAAAATATTTACAAAGTGGAGAATTTAATTAAAAACATTGTGGAATTGAACATCTGGTTTAAATTAGTTGGAACCTATAAAGAAAATGCACTTAAAACGTTGAAAGAGGATTTGCAAAAACCATTTGCATAACTTATTCATTTATAGGTTCCCTATAATAGGATACATAGTTTCACAGTTGATATCATCCTTTATTTGTCAAAGAGAGTAGTGTAATTGAATCATACTATATAGAAGACAATTGTGCAAAAGAAAAATTGTCAAGTTGAATTTGTATAACTCGAGTGAGTTTAATAGTTTACCTTTTAGAGATCAAAATTAGAAGCATTGTTTTGAACATGTCTTGGACATTTACAAAACACTTGAAATTTGTCAAATAGTGTAGTTTAGTTTGAGAAATGTGGTAAGATTGAATGTTATGCATAATGTGTCTTGGACTAAGAATAGAAGGAACAAACCTCATATGCATCTGATAGTAGATTGTGCATCTGATAATATCTTCAATCGTGCCTCCTCTTCTCTGCGTCAAGTGACATGTGGACTTTGTTGCATTCGTGCATACCTTTCAAATGTGAAGGCATGGTGCATGTGAAGGCTTGCAAGATCATGAACTCTTGAAATAGATGTTAGTGGTATCTGTCATCGAAGACCATGACTTATTGGTGGTATAGGTATATTTGTTGGGTTATTGTGATCCCAAGTCGGGCCTGTGTAATTTTGGAATTGAACAACAACAAATAAGGGCAGTTGAGGTGGGTTTTCACCATCATTGTATACAAATTGTTTGACTTGTCCGAGTGCACCATTGACAAGTCTTGTTTCCACCCATAGATTTATAGACAACATAACCTCTTAGCCAATACATAGCAAGATCTTAGATTGTAGTTGTTCATCATCTGGATTTGAGCATGTCAATCCCTTCATTTGTTTTGCAGTAGATAGGGCAATAGGTTTTGCTAAAAACAACAACATGCGTTTATTATGCAATGACACCATTTCATTTGTTGCAAAAAGATGTTTGGATGGTAAGAAAATAGATTGTTCTGCAGAGGTGAGTGATGAACTTGACCGAGACATTAGAAGTCACCAGTCTGCAATTGTAGGTGTTGCATTTCATAAATTTGAGAGGAGTTCATGAAAAGCAATTTGTGCAGGTTGCTCTCCAATTTGATGAAATATTTTATCCAATGTTATAATTGTTGTGAAGCTAAGCCATAGTGTCCCTCCATAAGAAGTCGAAGCATACATTGGAATATCCTTGACAGGTGGTAGCTGGCCCAAGTCACCAAATAGTATGATTGAGCGTCCTCCAAATGGGATTTGGTTATGTGTAGGGAATGCCTCACACAACCTCATATCAATGCATTGTATTAACCCGCGACCAATGAAGCTCATTTCATCTATTAGAATGTAATGAATTAAGTACATGCTTTCTTGGAAGTTTGCAAGTGTTTATCCTTCGAGGGGGACCATTTCTTTGATTGGAATTTGAATGGCAGAATGAATTGTTGATGCTTGTATGTTGAAGGCTGCAACACCTATTGGTGCGAGGAGTAGTAGTGGTAACTATCCCGGTGGTGCCAATCTCATAATTGTAGACTTTATGCTCATTATCAGGTGAGACTTTCCTGTGCCTATAGTTCCTTGAACAATAATCTTTAGTGGTGGTTTTAAAGTATTGTCTTGTAGATGTGAAATAACTAAATCATATGCCCTTTGTTGTTGTATAGACAGGTCATATGGGCCCTGTTGATTGTAAACATGGTGGGACTTAAATGTTGTCCGATTGGAGTGTATGAAAGTAGTAGCTACAACTTTTTGTTGTGTGGGTTTGTGGTGTTTTTCCCAATCATGGCTCAAGTCAATTTCATGTTGGCCAAGCATATCAAGTTCATCTAGCTGAATAGGAAGCCCCGGGTATAAAGCTGAAAGGGCTTGCCATTCAGTAAGGAAGTCTTGTTGTATTTGTTCAGGCTCGCTTGAAGGAGTGCTAGCATCACTTTCTTCCATTGTTGTTGAGGTTGTTCGACGTACATGCCATGGATGGTATTTGTTGGAGAACCTCTCCCATTGTGCTTTTATTTCATCATTCGAAGAGCCAAAATCCATCTGAATGTTGCGGAATGGATGGTATAGTATTAGTTCACTCCAACAAAATGCTTGAAAATATTTGTCCTCCTTTGAAGGGATGGATATGAATCTAGGGGATACTTGAACTATTACTAGAGTAGTTCGCTCTTTCCATTGATCACATTTTCGAGATGCACTGAATGACCATTTTTTAGTTACGTCAATAAGACACATTCTCTCTAGATGTATAGGCCTTTCCATGTAAGTTGCAATATAGCTTGGATAAGTGGATGTTCCTGTGGGGGAGATTAAAACACGTTGGAAGTTTTTTTGGTTCACATTTAAAGAAACAAATGTTCTGCTAGAGAGGGATAGTGGTAGCTTTAGTAAAAGGTGACAGGTCTCTTGAGCACCTATATCACGGTCGACAAGGTTCTCTAGAAGCATTTTTCAAAAAGCATTAGGAGCTGGTTTATCAGGCTCAAAATTAGTTGAAATGCGAGACAACATTTGATGATATGTCTTAGAGTTGTTTTTAGCTTTAGCTGCATATTTTGCAATATATTTGATCATAACATCTATTGAGAGAATAGGTTGACAATCGACATTGGCCCTCCATATAGAAACTATGAATGGGTTGTGAAGATTGAGGTGGTCATCATTGTGAGCAGGGGTGTGTTTCAGTTGGCCATTTTCAACATTTGAAAGAGTAGAATTATCTTGAATGGTCCAAGGGGCTTTGTAACAACATAGAAGAGTTGTGCCCTTTCTTCTAAGGCATGTTTGGGCAATACACTTTGTATGTTGTTGAACATGATTGACTAACTCACAATAGTCAATTGAAGTATCACTTGATTGAATCATTGTTGTGTCCATCAAGCAAGGGTCATCAATAATCAATCGATGGAATGTTTGGTTTCTGAATTGCAGTGCTCGTGGACTCCATGCAGAAACATATCTATCAATGTAGTGTAGTGCATTTTGTATTGATGGAATGTGATTCCATTGCGTTTTGTCAATGTTTGGTGCTTCTTGTAGCCAAATGAAACCATGGATATGTGTAGAGCCTCTATGTTGCCAAGTTCATACCTACAAAATTAGGTGTTTAGACTCAAAAATAGTAAGAGTTAAATTTTAAATTAAAAACTTGGCAGAGTTATACCTGTACTAGTAGTCAGTTGCACCAAGAAGTTTTTCCAAGCCCTCGACACGAAATGCTGTGAATCTATGATGCATGTAGAGTGCAATAAGGTGGGGGTTTTGAACTATATTTTGTAACCTCCACTTTGAAGCCACATGCGGATTTGTTGGTGTGGTGGATGGCATGATTTTATGTAAGTTTGGCCATTTTGTATCTGCTGCACTAAGTGTGAAAAATAGTGTTGGGCAACCAATCTGAATGACCATATCAATAAGTTCCCTTTTGTGTTGGTTCCAGAATAGTTTCGTACCATAGATTGATAAGCTAAAACATCAGCTAGCTTTTCATCAGGCAAGTCCTTTAATCTTTGACGAAGGGCACCAATTGTTGCAGGTAGTTCATCATGGAGTTGCTTTTGAACAAAAACAGATGTTGTGGCTTGACTTCGATGCCGCATAATTATATTCAATATGAAGTACCTAAACCGTGGGTGTTGGCTGAACCT